>NC_135886.1:144281194-144881194 GCF_964194155.1 Cetorhinus maximus | reverse complement strand
CCAGTCCTGATCAAATCTACTCCTGATAAAACCCACTCCAGATTAAACCCAGTCCTGATTAAACCCAGTCCTGAATAACCCAGTCCTGATTAAACCCACTCCTGGTCAAAACCACTCCTGATTAAACCCAGTCCTGATTAAACCCAGTCCTGATTAAACCCACTCCTGATTAAACCCAGTCCTGATTAAACGCAGTCCTGATCAAACCCAGTCCTGATCAAACCCACTCCTGATTAAAACCAGTCCTGATTAAACCCAGTCCTGATCAAACCCACTCCTGATCAAACCCAGTCCTGATTAAACCCAGTTCTGATTAAACCCAGTCCTGATTAAACCCACTCCTGATCAAACCGACTCCTGATTAAACTCAGTCCTGATTAAACCCAGTCCTGATTAAACCCAGTCCTGCTCAAACCCACTCCTGATTAAACCCACTCCTGATTAAACCCGGTCCTGATTAAACCCAGTCCTGATCAAACCCACTCCTGATTAAACCCAGTCCTGATTTAACCCAGTCCGGATCAAAACAACTCCTGATTAAACCCAGTCTTGATCAAACCCAGTCTTGATCAAACCCAATCCTGATTAAACCCACTCCTGATTAAACCCACTCCTGATCAAACCCACTCCTGATCAAACCCAGTCCAGGTTAAACCCGCTCATGATCAAACCCAGTTGTCATTAAACCCAGTCCTGATCAAACCCAATCCTGATCAAACCCAGTCCTGATCAAACCCAGTCCTGATTAAACCCACTCCTGATTAAACCCAGTCCTGATCAAACCCAGTCCTGATCAAACCCAGTCCTGATTAAACCCACTCCTGATTAAACCCAGTCCTGATCAAACCCAGTCCTGATTAAACCCACTCCTGGTCAAACCCAGTCCTGATTAAACACAGTCCTGATTAAACCCAGTCCTGATCAAACCCAGTCCTGATCAAACCCAGTCCTGATCAATCCCAGTCCTGATCAAACCCAGTCCTGATCAAACCAAGTCCTGATTAAACCCAGTCCTGATTAAACCCACTCCTGATCAAACCCAGTCCTGATCAAACCCAGTCCTGATCAAACCCAGTCCTGATTAAACCCACTCCTGATTAAAACCAGTCCTGATCAAACCCAGTCCTGATTAAACCCAGTCCTGGTCAAACCCAGTCCTGGTTAAACCCAGTCCTGATCAAACCCAGTCCTGATCAAACCCAGTCCTGATTAAACCCAGTCCTGATCAAACCCACTCCTGATTAAACCCACTCCTGATTAAACCCGGTCCTGATTAAACCCAGTCCTGATCAAACCCACTCCTGATTAAACCCAGTCCTGATTAAACCCAGTCCGGATCAAAACAACTCCTGATTAAACCCAGTCCTGATCAAACCCAGTCTTGATCAAACCCAATCCTGATTAAACCCACTCCTGATTAAACCCACTCCTGATCAAACCCACTCCTGATCAAACCCAGTCCAGGTTAAACCCGCTCCTGATCAAACCCAGTTGTCATTAAACCCAGTCCTGATCAAACCCAGTCCTGATTAAACCCAGTCCTGATCAAACCCACTCCTGATTAAACCCAGTCCTGATTAAACCCAGTCCGGATCAAAACAACTCCTGATTAAACCCAGTCCTGATCAAACCCAGTCTTGATCAAACCCAATCCTGATTAAACCCACTCCTGATTAAACCCACTCCTGATCAAACCCACTCCTGATCAAACCCAGTCCAGGTTAAACCCGCTCCTGATCAAACCCAGTTGTCATTAAACCCAGTCCTGATCAAACCCAGTCCGGTTTAAACCCAGTCCTGATTAAACCCAGTCCTGAATAAACCCACTCCTGATTACACCCAGTCCTGATTAAACCCACTCCTGATCAAACCCACTCCTGATCAAACCCAGTCCTGATCAAATCCAGTCCTGATTAAACCCACTCCTGATCAAACACAGTCCTGATTAAACCCAGTCCTGATTAAACCCACTCCTGATTAAACCCAGTCCTGAGTAAACCCAGTCCTGAGTAAACCCACTCCTGATTAAACCCAGTCCTCATTAAACCCACTGCTGAGTAAACCCAGTCCTGATTAAACCCACTCCTGATTAAACCCAGTCCTGATCAAACCCCCTCCTGATCAAACCCAGTCCTGATTAAACCCAGTCCCGATCAAACCCCATCCTGATCAAACCCACTACTGATCAAACCCAGTCCAGATTAAACCCACTCCTGATCAAACCCAGTCCTGATTAAACCCAGTCCCGATCAAACCCCATCCTGATCAAACCCACTACTGATCAAACCCAGTCCAGATTAAACCCACTCCTGATCAAACCCAGTCCGGATCAAACCCATTCCTGATGAAACCCAGTCCTGATTAAACCCATACTGATTAAACACTGTCCTGATTATACCTAGTCCTGATCAAACACAGTCCTGATTAAACCCACTCCTGATCAAACCCACTCCTGATTAAACCCAGTCCTGATTAAAACCAGTCCTGATTAAACCCTGTCCTGATTAAACCCAGACCTGATTAAACCCAGTCCTGATCAAACCCAGTCCTGATCAAACCCACTCCTGATTAAACCCACTCCTGATTAAACCCGGTCCTGATTGAACCCAGTCCTGATCAAACCCACTCCTGATTAAACCCAGTCCTGATTAAACCCAGTCCGGATCAAAACAACTCCTGATCAAACCCAGTCTTGATCAAACCCTATCCTGATCAAACCCAGTCCTGATTAAACCCAGTACTGACTAAACACTGTCCTGATTATACCTAGTCCTGATCAAACACAGTCCTGATTAAACCCAGTCCTGATCAAACCCAGTCCTGATTATACCCAGTCCTGATTAAACCCAGTCCTGATTAAACCCTGTACTGATTAAACCCAGACCTGATTAAACCCACTGCTGATCAAACCCAGTCGTCATTAAAGCCAGTCCTGATCAAACCCAGTCCGGTTTAAACCCAACCCTGATTAAACCCAGTCCTGATTAAACCCACTCCTGATGAAACCCAGTGCTGATTAAACCCTGTCCTGATCAAACCCACTGCTGATTAAACCTACTCCTGATCAAACCAAATCCTGATGAAACCCAGTCCTGATTAAATCCACTGCTGATCAAACGCACACCTGATCAAACACAGTCCTGATTGAAACCAGTCCTGATCAAACCCCATCCTGATCAAACCCATTCCTGATCAAACCCAGTTCTGATTAAACCCACTCCTGATTAAACCCAGTCCTGATCAAACCCCCTCCTGATCAAAGCCAGTCCTGATTAAACCAAGTCCTGATTAAATCCAGTCCTGATTAAACCCAGTCCTGAGTAAACCCACTCCTGATCAAACCCAATCCTGATCAAACCCACTCCTGATCAAACCCACTCCTGATCAAACCCACTCCTGATCAAACCCAGTCCTGATTAAACCAAGTCCTGATTAAACCCAGTCCTGATTAAACCCAGTCCTGATCAAACCCACTCCTGATCAAACCCAATCCTGATCAAACCCACTCCTGATCAAACCCACTCCTGATCAAACCCACTCCTGATCAAACCCAGTCCTGATTAAACCAAGTCCTGATTAAACCCAGTCCTGATTAAACCCAGTCCTGATCAAACACACTCCTGATTAAACACCCTCCTGATTAAACCCAGTCCTGATTAAACCACCTCCTGATTGAACCCAGTCCTGATTAAACCCAGTCATGATCAAACCCACTCCTGATTAAACCCCCTCCTGATTAAACCCAGACCTGATTAAACCCCCTCCTGATTGAACCCAGTCCTGATTAAACCCAGTCATGATCAAACACACTCCTGATTAAACCCCCTCCTGATTAAACCCAGACCTGATTAAACCCCCTCCTGATTAAACCCACTCCTGATTAAAACCACTCCTGATTAAACCCACTCCTGATCAAACCGAGTCCTGATTAAACCCAGTCCTGATTAAACCCAGTGCTGATTAAACCCAGTCCTGATTAAACCCAGTCCTGATCAAATCTACTCCTGATAAAACCCACTCCTGATTAAACCCAGTCCTGATTAAACCCAGTCCTGAATAACCCAGTCCTGATTAAACCCACTCCTGGTCAAAACCACTCCTGATTAAACCCAGTCCTGATTAAACCCAGTCCTGATTAAACCCACTCCTGATTAAACCCAGTCCTGATTAAACGCAGTCCTGATCAAACCCAGTCCTGATCAAACCCACTCCTGATTAAAACCAGTCCTGATTAAACCCAGTCCTGATCAAACCCACTCCTGATCAAACCCAGTCCTGATTAAACCCAGTTCTGATTAAACCCAGTCCTGATTAAACCCACTCCTGATCAAACCGACTCCTGATTAAACTCAGTCCTGATTAAACCCAGTCCTGATTAAACCCAGTCCTGCTCAAACCCACTCCTGATTAAACCCACTCCTGATTAAACCCGGTCCTGATTAAACCCAGTCCTGATCAAACCCACTCCTGATTAAACCCAGTCCTGATTTAACCCAGTCCGGATCAAAACAACTCCTGATTAAACCCAGTCCTGATCAAACCCAGTCTTGATCAAACCCAATCCTGATTAAACCCACTCCTGATTAAACCCACTCCTGATCAAACCCACTCCTGATCAAACCCAGTCCAGGTTAAACCCGCTCCTGATCAAACCCAGTTGTCATTAAACCCAGTCCTGATCAAACCCAATCCTGATCAAACCCAGTCCTGATCAAACCCAGTCCTGATTAAACCCACTCCTGATTAAACCCAGTCCTGATCAAACCCAGTCCTGATCAAACCCAGTCCTGATTAAACCCACTCCTGATTAAACCCAGTCCTGATCAAACCCAGTCCTGATTAAACCCACTCCTGGTCAAACCCAGTCCTGATTAAACACAGTCCTGATTAAACCCAGTCCTGATCAAACCCAGTCCTGATCAAACCCAGTCCTGATCAATCCCAGTCCTGATCAAACCCAGTCCTGATCAAACCCAGTCCTGATTAAACCCAGTCCTGATTAAACCCACTCCTGATCAAACCCAGTCCTGATCAAACCCAGTCCTGATCAAACCCAGTCCTGATTAAACCCACTCCTGATCAAACCCAGTCCTGATCAATCCCAGTCCTGATCAAACCCAGTCCTGATCAAACCCAGTCCTGATTAAACCCACTCCTGATTAAAACCAGTCCTGATCAAACCCAGTCCTGATTAAACCCAGTCCTGATCAAACCCACTCCTGATCAAACCCAGTCCTGATCAAACCCAGTCCTGATTAAACCCAGTCCTGATTAAACCCAGTCCTGATCAAACCCAGTCCTGATTAAACCCACTCCTGATTAAAACCAGTCCTGATCAAACCCAGTCCTGATTAACCCCAGTCCTGATCAAACGCAGTCCTGATTAAACCCAGTCCTGATTAAACCCAGTCCTGATTAAAACCAGTCCTGATTAAACCCAGTCCTGATTAACCCCAGTCCTGATCAAACGCAGTCCTGATTAAACCCAGTCCTGATCAAACCCAGTCCTGATTAAACCCAGTCCTGATTAAACCCAGTCCTGATCAAACCCAGTCCTTCCAAAAAACAAATACATTTGGACCGGGGAAAGGTGCCCACGGGGCGGGGGAGTGTGGGGGGGGGGAGAGGGAGAGGGATGGGGGGGTTGTTGGTGTTGCGTGGGGGGAGAGGGGAGGTGGGGAGGAGTGAAGTTGGGGGGGAGGGGTTTTTGGGGTTGGGGGGAGGGGGGTGGGAATGTGGGGGGGAGGGAGGAGGGGTTGTTGGGGGTGGGGGGGGGAGAGGAGGGAAGGTTGGGGGGGAGGGGTTTTTGGGGTTGGGGGGGAGGGGGGTGGGGAGGAGGGAAGGTGGGGGGGAGGGGTTGTTGGGGGTGGGGGGGGGAGGGGGAGGGTGTGGGGGGGAGAGGGGGCGGGGTCCCCGGTGGTGACCAGCCGAGGGGGTTGGATAGAGTGGGGGGGGAGCCAGTCCCTTCCTCCTCACCCGGGGGCAGCACAAATTCTGGCTCCCGGTCGGGTACCTCGTCCAGGGGACCGGTCCTGACAGGGGGATTCGATACCCTGAGCGGTCAGCCATGGTCTTAGTGAATGGCCGAGCCGGCTCGAGGGGCTGAATGACCCACTCCAGCCCCTCCGTCATCAGGCTGTAGGATGCTGGGGTACTGGGAGGTCAGGGGTCCTGGTTGTCAGGGATCTCAGTTACCATGGAGCCTGGTTCCAGGGAGCTGGTTACCCTGGAGCCCTGTTGCCAGGGGGTGTGGTTGCCAAGGCCATGGTTGGCAGGGAGCCCAGTTATCAGGGAGCCGGTTGCCATGGAGCGGGGTTGCCAAGGCACCGGTTGCCATGGAGCCGGGAGGAGGCGGGGCTTTGTGCCACGCCCACCCACAAGGCCCCGCGCGCGCTGGCTCGCTCCCAGACCCGCTCCCGCTCCATGTCGGCATCGTCAGTTCACACAGGCCGAGGCCGGCTCAGGCCCAGCCCCGACCGCGGCCCCGGGCCGCGGGCTCTGCTCCTCACCGCCGCCCTGCTCCAGCTCTCCTCCGCTTTCTACCTGCCCGGACTGGCGCCCGTCAGCTTCTGTGAGAAAGAGGATGAGACCGAGACCTGTAAGGTAAGAGCGGCCCGGGGTGAGGGCCCGGAGCCCGGGGGTGGGGGGTGAGGGCCCGGAGCCCGGGGGGGGGGGGGTGAGGGCCCGGAGCCCGGGGGTGGGGGGGTGAGGGCCCGGAGCCCGGGGGTGGGGGGGTGAGGGCCCGGAGCCCGGGGGTGGGGGGGTGAGGGCCCGGAGCCCGGGGGTGGGGGGGTGAGGGCCCGGAGCCCGGGGGTGGGGGGGTGAGGGCCCGGAGCCCGGGGGTGGGGGGGTGAGGGCCCGGAGCCCGGGGGGGGGGGGTGAGGGCCCGGAGCCCGGGGGGGGGGGGGGGTGAGGGGGTGAGGGCCCGGGGTGAGTGAGGGCCCGGGATCCGGGGGGGGGGCGGGGGTGAGGGCCCGGAGACAAGGCCCGGAGCCCGGGGTGAGGGCCCGGGATCCGGGGGGGGTGAGGGCCCGGGATCCGGGGGGGGTGAGGGCCCGGGATCCGGGGGGGGTGAGGGCCCGGGATCCGGGGGGGGTGAGGGCCCGGAGTCCGGGGGGGGTGAGGGCCCGGAGTCCGGGGGGGGTGAGGGCCCGGAGTCCGGGGGGGGTGAGGGCCCGGAGTCCGGGGGGGGTGAGGGGTGAGGGCCCGGGGTGAGTGAGGGCCCGGAGTCCGGGGGGGGGGGGGGGGGGGCGGGGGTGAGGGCCCGGAGACAAGGCCCGGAGCCCGGGGTGAGGGTCCGGGGGTCAGGGCTTCCTCGCTGTCCCCGGGTTTGGGGTGTCTCTCTGGGGGGCGGGGGGAGCGGGGGGAGCAGGCCCTGCAGCCTGGAGCTGGCTGGGGAGAGGCCGGGGGGAGAGTGAGAATGTGCCGGGTGGAGCTGAGGTTTTAGTGCCGAATCCCAGGATGTGTAAACAGGTGTTGGTGTGAATCTTATCGGTTAATCCTTATCAGACTGGGTGTTGAGCAGGGTCCAGGTTTCCTTGCTGTATTTCACAGGGAGACGTGTTCCACCCCTGGCACCTGTGTTATCAGCAGCTACAAAACCACAGGATCAGAGCCAGGGAATATACCTGTGCCAGGTGTGAAATCATAACCAGGATATAGATAGTTCTTAAAGATATGAGTTGTTTAGGAGGAAGCGATGCCTTCGCTCTGGTTCCCAAAACTCCACTTGAAGTTCATTTCTGGGTCAAATACGACACCCAGATGAGAACAGTCTGGTTCAGCCTCAGACAGGGAGAGGGATGGAGCTGGTGATTAGCTAACAGAGCTTGTAGCTGGATCTTTTCAACATTTAATTGGAGGAAATTTCTGCTGATCCAGTACGGGATGTTGGAGACAAGCAGTCTGAAAATTTAGAGATGGTGGTGGTGAGAGAGAGCTGGGTGTTGTTAGCAGACACATCGGAACAGACATTGTTTTCAGATGATGTTGCGTCGGGGTAGCATTTAGATGAGAAATAGAAGGGGGTCAGATATAGATACTGCGGGACGCCAGAGGTGACGGTGAGGAAGCAGGAAGAGAAGGCATTGCAGGTGGTACTCTGGTTATGGTTGGATAGATAAGAATGGAACCAGGTGAGAGCAGACCCACCTGGCTAGATGACAGTGGAGAGGTGTTGGAGGAGGATGGTGTGGTCAACTCTGTCAAATGCTGCATACAGGTTGAGAAGGGCGAGGAGAGAAAGTTCACGCCTGTTACAGTCACATAGGATATCATTTGTGACTGTGAAAAGAGCCATTTTGGTACTGTGGTTTGGAGGATTCACACATGGAGCCCCAGGATAGATGGACACATATCTGGGA
The DNA here is from genome assembly GCF_964194155.1 of Cetorhinus maximus. Taxonomy (NCBI): domain Eukaryota; kingdom Metazoa; phylum Chordata; class Chondrichthyes; order Lamniformes; family Cetorhinidae; genus Cetorhinus; species Cetorhinus maximus. Next base: position 144,872,831 of record NC_135886.1, on the reverse strand, counting down.
GATGACAACACGTTCAAGGACATTGTTTTTGTTCCAACCTCCCTTTCCTCTCCACAATGCTGGCAATACTCAGCAGGTCTGGAGAGAGAAACTGAAGAAGTTCTGAAGAACAGTAATCTTCAAATCGACACTAACTTTGTTTCTCTCTCGACAGATACTGCCGGACCTGCTGAGTATTTCCAGCACTTCATTTTTATTTCAGATTTCCGGCATCGCAGTATTTTGTTTTTTATTCAAGAGGTTGGAGATGGGTCAGTAGTTTGCATGATGTTGGGGTCAAAAATTGTTATTTAACGAGAGGAGTGATGATGGCAGATTTAAGAGAGAGGGACAACACCTGAAGTGATAGAACTGTAAACATATCAGCTAATTGGGCACTAATAGGAAAGCACAGATATCTCCTGTTGTTTTGCTAAAATAATTCAAAATCAAGCAGTTCCAATTAAGCAATTCAGAAAACAACACAGGAGCTGACCTTTACATAATTTCGATTTAAATTAAGAGTACCAGGCTGTTTGGACATTCCAGTCATAATGCAGTAAAGGAATACACTGCTTCAATGCAGAACAATACTAGAATGTGGTGTCCAAACCTTGTTCCATAATAGTTTCTTAAATACACCTAATTTCCTTAATTAACAGATTTAAATTCAGTTTTCCTGTATATCCAAGACAGACGTTAGGTAGTCTTTAGACTGGTAGGTAAAGTTGCATCTAAGAAGCTTTCACTTTGCACTACAATGCTTTTTTTGTTTAAATTGTTTAATAAGGTAAGTAACCTGATACCCCTCTTCTCTAAACTGTCTCACCTTTCATAAGCTCCAAACAATGTCTTCCATTTTGTTGCATTGCCACTCTGTTGAAATTGAAACTTACTGCACAGTGTTCCTGTTGTGACCACAAGCTATGCAGTCAAACTTTACAAACTCTAGCTAGGTGTCAATAGACATTATTTGTAAACTTGCCTTCTCTCTTCCTCGTTTCAACATTTTTGGCCTGAGCTGATGGGATTTGTGCACCTTAATATTGGGTTTCACATATCACTACGAAAAAGATCCCAGTTTAATTTCCTTGCTAACCTCATCCATGGCTGTCATGATCCTCCCATTGGCAAAATAAAAAGCAAGTACGATTGTCCTCAGTGGCTTGGTGTAGGGAGCAGAAAAATGGCCACGATTACAATCCCTAGTTGAGAAGTTACTGTTGGGTGAATATGTGACTGGACATCGCAGCAATGCTCCTTATATTCAAATTGTATGGCTAGTAATTGATGTCAAAGGCCAAAATGTCAAGTTGTAAGGTCCCAAAGGGTGAAGAACAGCTGCAGCCCTGCATGGAAGCAGTGCCTCAGAAAAAGCAGGACAAATATTGGGGGAGAAAATTGGTTCCAAAAGGAAGAGAAACTAAAACATACGTGGGAAATTAGAATAATACGTAACCAGTGCTTGATAAAGTATTCATCCCTTTTTCTTGTTTTTGGTGCCATCTTCACCAATCATAGCACTATCCTATTAGAATACCAGGAGTGAATAAAGGGTTTTTTATTATCCTCCACTCTTAACATAACTCATTAATCACAGATTCAATTTCTGATAATATTCATAACAGATCCCAGGGCACTTTGAAAATCATATGACTGGGTAGCGTCAGTCCAGATTTGTGAAAGGGGAAACCTGAGATGTTTAAGGTTGTAAATTTTAAAATGGATAAAGGGAGCCAGTGGATAGATTTACTTGGATTTTCAAAGAGGATCCAACAAGAGGTTATTACACAGTGTTCGTGCTCATAGGATTGGGATTATATATTGGCATGGATTGAGGATTGGTTTATGGGCACAGAACAGAGTTGGAGTAAATAGGTAATTTATAGGTTGGCAGGTTGTTATTACTGGGGTATCGTAAGGATCAGTTCTTGGGCCTCAGCTATTTACAATCTAATGTGTCAACCATGGCTTAGTCGGTAGAACTGAGTCAGAGGTTCAGGGTTCATGTCCCACTCCTGGACCTGAGCATTCAAATCAAATACTGAGGGAGTGTTGTATTGTTGGAGGCGTTGCCTTATGGATGAGATGTTAAACCAAGGAAGTTTTACTGTGCACAAATCGACTAATGCATTTCCTACATTACAACAGTGACGAGACTTCAAATAGGACATCATTGGCTGTCAAGAGCTTTGTGATGTTCAGTGTTTGTGAAAGGCACTATATAAATGCAAGTCTTTTTTTCTTACAGCAGTAACTTAGATGAGGAGACGGTGTAATGTATCCAAGTTTGTTGACAATGAAAAGTTGGTGGGAAAGTGAGCTGTGAGGAGGACACAGAAGCTGCAAAAAGGATTTACAGGTTAAGTGAGTGAGCAAGAATGTGGCAGAAGGAATATAATGCAGAGAAATGTGAAGTTGTCCTCTTTTGTAAGGAAAAACAGAAAAGCAAAATATTTTTTACATGGTGAGAATCTGGAAAATGTTGGCATTTGGGAGGGTGTGGGTGCCCTTGTACCTGAATCACAAAGTTAGCAAGCAACTAGCAAAGCAAATGGCCTTGACTACCAAGGAATTGGCATATGAAAATATAGGGCCTTGGTGAGACCGCACCTGGAATACGCTGTATGTTTTTGGGCTCCTTATCCAAGGAAGGGCAAACTTGCCTTTCAGGGAGTGTAGTGAAAGTTCTCTAGATTGATTCCTACAATGAGAGGGTTGCCTATGAATGAGGTGATTTCATTGAAACATATAAATTTCTTCAGGGGCTTGACGGGCAAGATGCTGGGAGAATATTTTGCTAGCTGGTGAATCTTGAACACAGTCACAGTTTCAGAATAAAGGCTTGGTCACTTAGGACTAAGATGAGGAAAAATTTCTTCACTCAAAGGCTTATGAATCTTTGGAATTCTATACTACAGAGAGCTGTGGATGTTCAGCTATTGTATATATTCAAGTGAGAGATTGACAGACTTTTGAATCTTAAGGTATATGTGGACAGGGTGAGAAGGTGTATTTGAGGTAGAAGATCATCCTTGATCTTGTAACATCTGAACAAGGAGCAGGAGTAGGCCGTTCAGCCCCTCTAGCCTGCTTCGCTATTTATGAGATCATGGCTGATCTGATAGTAACCTGAAATCTGCATCCTCCTATCCCTGATAACCTATCGACCCTTTGCTTTCCAAGAACCTATCCACTTCTGCCTTAAAAATATTCAAAGACTCAGCTTCCACCGCCTTTTCAGGAAGAGAGTTCCAAAGACTCATGACCCTCTGAGTAAAAAAAACTTTACCTCATCTGTGTTAAATGGGTGACCTCTTATTTTTAAACAGTGGCCCCCTCAGGATTTTGTATGTTTCAACCAAGTCCCCTCTTACTCTTCTTAACTCCAGTGGATACAAGCCTAGTGTGTCCAACCCTTCCTCATAAGACAGCCCGTCCATTCCAGGTATTAGTCTGGTAAACCTTCTCTGAACTGCTTCGAAGGCATTTACATCCTTCCTTAAATAAGGCGACCAGTACTGTACAACTGAAGCATTACCTCACTACTTTTGTATTCAATTCCCCTTGCAATAAATGATAACATCCTATTAGCTTTCCTTATGACTGCTGTACCTCCATACTAGCTTTTTTTGCGATTCATGCACCAGGACACCCAGATCCCTCTGCACCTCAGAGCCCTGCAATCTCTCCCCATTTAGATAATATGCTTCTCTTTTACTCTTTTTGCCAAAATATATAATTTCACATTTCCCCACATTATACTCCATTTGCCAGATCTTTGCCCACTCACTTAACCTTTCTATATCTGTTTGTAGCCTCCTTATGTCCTCTTCACAATTTACTTTCCTACCTATCTTTGTGTCATCAGCAAATTTGGCAACCATCCCATCCATCCCTTCATCCTAGTCATTTATATAAATTGTAAACAGTTGAGGTCCCAGCACTGATCCCTGTGGCACACCACTCATTACATCTTGCCAACCTGAAAAAGACCCATTTAGAACTTAAGAAATAGGAGCAGGAGTAGGCCATTCGGCCCCTCAAGCCTGCCCCGCCATTCAATAAGGTCATGGCTGATCTGTCCCAGGCCTGAACTCTTTCGTGCCAGCTCCTTTTTTGTGCCAGCTCCTCATAGCTCTCAACTCCCTGATATTTCAAAAATCTACCTACTTCCTGTATAAATACTTTGTGATCTAGCCTCTGCAACTCTGAGGTAGAGAATTACAGACATTTACTACCCTCTGAGAGAAGAAATTCCTTCGCATCTCAGTTTTAAATGAGCATCCCCTTATTCTGTAACTATGTCCCCTAGTTGGAGATTCCTTCACTAGTGGAAACACCTTCTCACCATCTACCCTGTCAAGCACCCTCAGGATATTATACGTTTCAAGAAGATCACCCTTCATTTTTCTAAACTCCAGTGAATAAAGGTCTAACCTGTTTAGCCGTTCTTGATGAGTCAACCTCTTCATCCCAGGAATCAGCCTAGTGAATCTCTTTTGAACTTCTTCCAATGCCAGTATATCCTTTCTTAAATACGGGGACCAAAACTGTGCACAGTCCTCCAGGCGTGGCCTTATCAACACCCTGTACAGTTGTAACAAGGCTTCCGTTTTTTAAACTCCAACCCCCTAGCAATACAGGCCAAAATCCCATTTGCCTTCTTAATTACTTGCTGCACCTGCATGCTAACTTTTTGTGTTTCATGCACAAGAACATCCAGGTCCGTCTGCTGCACTTTTTTGGTGTCTCTCTCCATTTTAAATAATAGTCTGCCTTTTGATTTTTCTTACCAAGGTATATGACCTCACACTTTCCTACATAAAATTCCATCTGCCAATTTTTTGCCCACTCACTCAACCTATCTATATCCCCTTGCAGATTTCTTGTGTGCGCATCACAACATGCCCTCGCACCTATTTTTTTATCATCAGCAAATTTGGATACATTACACTCTGCCCCCTCCTCCAAGTCATTAATGTAGATAATAATTAATTGAGGCCCTAGGACTGATCCTTGTGGCACTCTACTAGTTACACCTTTCCAACCTGAATAAGACCCATTAATCCTGACTCTGTCTTCTGTGTGTTAACCAATCCTCAATCCATGTTAGTACATTACCCCTAATGTCGTGAGCTCCTATCTTGTGCAATAACCCTTTATGTGGCACCTTACTGAATGCCTTCTGGAAGCCCAAATACACAAAGCTACTGGTTCCCCTTTAGGGAATTATTTATGCCTACCCTCTGCTTCATGTCAGCTGACCAATCTTCTATCTGTGCCAATATGTTATCCCCTATACCATGAGCTTTAATTTTCCACAATAAATTTTAATGTGGCACTTTATCAAATTAATCAATTGTTGAATGGCAGAGCTGGCTTTAAGGGTCGAATGATTTACTCCAGCTCTTTTTCTTTTTAATGCTTGATGGCAGTTCTAAACTTTTTTGAAAATAGTAATGAACCTGTTGTTTCTACCATAGTAAAGCATGTTGCTGGAGTGCAGTTGGAGGTGAAAGTAACAGTCATTGTTGTCCAAGATAACTGCTATGCTGCAGAGACCACAAGATAGCTATAATTAAGGAACGTTGTTTGGCTGAGGTAACCACAATACAAATACAGATGAGGAAGGCCATTTGCTATTTTTTTAGCTCAATTTCCCGTCAATTACTTAGATTGGATAACCTACTCTCTCAGCTTCCTGTGCCGGCCAGAGGATTCATAGGCAAAAGGCAAATGTGCTGGCCATTGGAGGCCAGAATCACCAGTGGACAGCCCTGCATTTGGGGATCCTCTTTGGAACCACGTGGGATGAGTATATTGCACAATGTAGCCTCAAACACCCATGTGGGTTGCTTCACAGCCCCAGGTTTCAGTGTTAATCCTGTGGCCTTGTTAAAAAATGTGCTCCATAATTACACTGGAGATTGCAGCAACCTTTTTTCATTATCTGAAAGAGTTCCTCTTTTACGCCACCCTCTCTATCATCAGTGATATTGGGTGTTTGGCACGAGGGTGTGAGTAGGGAGAAGGATCCCTTAGTAGATCTGCTCCTGTGCATGGCTAAGCCTGCTGTCCAGGAGGTATGGCATCTGACCATTTGCTGCTCTTTCAGACTTTGCACCTGGTGATCTTGGATCACATGGTGCTCACCAGTATGCTTGAAGTCACCACCGCACATTATTGCTTATTGATCGTACAGTTTGAATTGTGTATTGTATTCATGGTGTTCTCCTCTTGGGGAGGGCATGTATGCAAAATGTACCATGGTGACTTTGGACTCGCCCCAGTGTCAATCTGATCTATCGTTGGACAGTAGACCCAGAAAGTTGTGACCATTCTCCCATCATGGCATCCAACAATCTCTCAAATATTCTAATATCTTTGTCTTCTCTACTTCATCTGGATGTCAATTTCCTGTGCCAATCATTAACCAATATTAAACCAGCCTGAAATGCATGCTTGTACTTCTGGTAAACAAATCACATGATTTTTATATACAAAAGACTTGTAAGTGGGGTGTTTGTTGTGAGCAAGGGGGTAGGCATTTGGAGCTGCTGCTTTCAATAGCTATTATGAGGTCCATTGTAAAGGATATTTAGGGTAGAGTAAAAGGAAGCTGTGGGCTAGACAAATAGGAATTCAAGCCTGGGTAAAGATAGTTGTAGGCGTTTTGGACAGTGTTGGGTTGGGTGGGCAGCTGAAAGAGGCAAACTGAGCATAGATTATGGTGTGGCTGGTGAAGATTGGCATTGAAGTCTGGTGCAGTAGGAGATGGAGATATGGTTAATAGGGAGGGTTGGCCTTTTGGGACTGGAGCAGCAACTGAATGCACAAGAAGTGGAAACCATGGACTAGATCAAAGGGCAGGACTTTCTCTAGCTTGTACTCCTGTTATTTTGACTGTATAGTTCCCAATCGTTTTGGGGTTACTGGTTACTGCTCCACAGTGGGTATATTGTATTATGTTTACTAGGATTCTACATCACTTTCAATCATTTCCCAGCCATTTTAGTACCATTCATGGAATACTTGGGTGTTGATGTTGACTTCTTATTGATTAGAATTAATATTTGTGTTAACTTTTTCCAGCCACTGTTCTACCAACTGAGGTAACTAGCCACAATTTATTTATTTACAGCCTGGCAAAAACATGTTGGTTTGAATGATTTTGCTGATAATGAACATGCCAACATTTTGAAGTTGAATTTTGGGACAGAGGCTTTTGATTAACCTACAATCCATTATTTTTGTGTAAAATTGACTGAGGAATTCATTCCAAGCCCTGATAACTTGATACTCGATGTTTCATGATACCCTTTTTCAAGATAACCTCTTAGATTACCTACAGCAGACATCAGGTGCTCTGTCCTGCAATTTCCAGGACAGTCCTTTAGTCCTATTTCATGGTACAACTTCTGATTCTAATGATTCCTTAAATATCCTAGAATGTAACCAATTTCATGATCTGTGTCCCAAATAGGCTAATTGTCCTTTAAAATGGTTAACGATAAAGTGTCCAATGGTATGAAAACAAAACAGAAACAGAAATACCTGGAAAAACTCAGCAGGTCTGGCAGCATCGGCGGAGGAGAGCACAGTTGACGTTTCGAGCCCTCATGACCCTTCAACAGAACTAGTTTTCTGTTTCTGTTTTTGTTTTGGATTTCCAGCATCCGCAGTTTTTTTGCTTTTATATCGGTATGAAAACAAAATGCTGTGTTACAGACAGGAGGGAGCCCTAATTTCTCCTTTCACCACCTGTACATAAACAAAGATATTTTTGATCTGCTTCCCCCTTTACAAGTGGTGTATTTCCCAACCCCTCAGTTTTGATGTGATCCAATTTCTATTACTAACCCCTTGAGATAGGATGAACTCAATGGATTAGTTTATTTTCACACTCTGAAACTGTGGGAGGAGGGTTGCAACATTGCGTCCTGTGCGTTCATACAGTAAAAGAAGGATAGAGAAAAGAGAGATTTACAGGGCAAAGACCATAGAGAAAAGAATTGTTTCACATGGATTCCGGAGGCAAAGCCCGATGAGGTATTCTTCATAGAGGTCGGTGGGCTGAAAACCAGTGCTGCTTAATTCATTTTTCCGGCGGTGTTGGCTTCACGTGATGAGATAGGCATGCAGAGATGAATCGCTGTAATAGGTGAGGGTGCAGGTTTCCAGTGGAGGCAGTGTAGCTGGGGGCCAGGTGTTCAATCTGGGCAGAGCCCCTTTTCTGAGAGGCTGCTTGTAGGATGGTAAACAGCAGACTGAGATTTTGCAGTGCAGCAAGGCAATATGACTGGTTCCACAAGCTAGGAGCCCATGTCACATGACTTCACCTCTCCACATTGCCTTTCGTCTGGGCCTCCAAGATGGTTAAACGTCTCAACCATGAGGAATTGAAAGGAAGTTTGCAGGGCCCTTTGTCCGATTGGCGAACCTGGGTTATGAAATACAGATTGCCTTTGATAGCGCTCTTTGAATTTAGCCTGTGCAGCCAACCATTAATGTCTCTTCAGAGACACTGCTACTGTTAAATGGCAACATCTAGCAATGTCTGTTGAATTCACTTTCAGTTTGATTCACTGCATAAGGAGACTATTTGGCCCAGCGTGGTTCTGCTGGTTCTTTGTACTTTCCAAGTAGCTCCTTTTGTTCAAAGGTCACAGACAAACTCAGCTTCAGCCATTTTAAAAGGTCTTTGTCCAGTTTTTTAAATTTTAGAAATAGTCATGAGGATATCTGTATATTTAAAAAATATACAGTGTGAGGCTTTAGCTCCCTCACTGCTGGAAATACTTAGCAGGGCAACCAGCATCTGTGGAGAGAAAAACAAGAATTAACTCTGTTTCTCTACCAGACCACCTCAGTATTGGCAGTGTTTTATGTTACTGCAGATGCTGGGAACCTGAAATATTTTGTTTTTGTAAGAGTCTGATGATGGCTCACTGCACTGATGAACAACTGCACTTTGCACTTCCTGACACGTTTAACCAGCTGCTCAGTTGCTGCTCCTTGGTGTGTTGGTATACAAGTGCTATAAAATCAATTTCTTTTTCTGTGTTCAAAAGCATGCCCTTCTTGGATTGCCGCTCTTAGCACTGCCTGCACTTAGTGCAACTTAAACAAGCAAATTGCTGAGTGAAGCAGGCTTCACCCAGGATCAGAATCCTCTCAAATACTGATAAATTTATAGTGAATTTTTGGGGTCCTAGCCAAATCAATTAACATAACAGGACTTAAAAGATCTGACACAGTCTGGGATTAATTTTTGGCCTTGAAGTTTCTCTATATCTGTTTTCTTTACAGAATGATGTTTTAAAATCTGGACATTGCTCAAGTTCAGTGCCCTGTGTAGCCTATCATCTTCATGAGAGTTGAAGTTCACACAGGGTTTTAACATTTGGATGTCTTCCCGTAATAGTTCATTATGGACTTTGTATGCAATGAGACAGATGTAAACTGCGACTATTAAATGGCAACATCTATTGATGTTCTGATGAAGAGTCATTCGGACTCGAAACGTTAACTGTATTCCTCTCCGCAGGTGCTGTCAGACCTGTTGAGTTTTTCCAGGTATTTTTGTTTTTGCTTTGGATTTCCAGCATCTGCAGTTTTTTGCTTTTATCTATTGATGTCTGTTGAATTCACTTTCAGTTTGATTCATAGAATGATACCCTGCATGAGGAGACTATTCAGCCCAGCGTGGCACTGCTGGTTCTTTGAAGGACCTATCCAATTAGCTACACTCCCCTGCTCTTTCCCCATTGCCCTGTAAATTTGTCCGTTTCAAATATTTATCCAGTTCCATTTTCAAAGTTAGTATTGAATCTGCTTCCACTGCCCTTTGCAGGCAGTGAATTCTAGATCATCATAACTTGTGTGGAAAACTCTTACCTCCTCTCTGGTTCTTTTGCCTATAATCTTAAATCTGTGCGCTCTGGTTACTAACCCTCTTGCCAGTGGAAAGAATTTCTCCTTACCTTACCACAACCCTTCTTAAAGAATTGAACTGTAACTATAACATTTACCCGAACAGTTTTTCCCTGTAAATACCTTATCTGCTAATGCCGGTTTCAAGCTCTGTAGCATTAACTTTGTGAGGTTTTCAGTATAGACCAAGAACTGAACACGCGACCTTGCTGATATGTTACTTGTAACTTCGTTGACTCACAGAGCCACAAGGCCACATCCCTCATTGTTTGCACCAGAATAATCTAGAGGAGAAAAATATATCTTCATGTAGCAATTTAATTTCCATTATTCTTTTCTGAACAATATCTTGTATAGTGTTAAGTTTCTGATGAGACAGATGAAAGAATCGTTACAATATTATGTACTGATGCATTTAGAGCTTTATAACTAAAAAAAATTTCTTAGATTATTTACATTAATAAATTTGCAGGTGATCTCTAGTATGCGTGCATGTAAGCAATAAGCATGGGATGAATTGTAATGTTTTCAGTAAATAGACAACATTGCCCAGAATTATAGATATTATTTTCCCCTCTTCCTTCAAAATTGCTGAGTGGAAAACTTGGACGTTTTAGTAAAATTTTAACATTTTGAATACTGCAGTAAAGTTACAGTTTGTTGAAAGTTTATTTAAAATGCAAATACTTAAGTTTGTTTTTTCTATTTTCAGTCAAACATTGAAGTATTTGTAAATAGATTGGACTCTGTGGAATCTGTCCTACCATATGAATACGATGCGTAAGTATATTTAAAAATTGCCAGTCAATTATATTTTAACAATGCTGATTAATCTATATTTGAGCGTATTGTGGCTGGCCAGATTCCCCCTCAGCTGCTTTTCACATGTGCATTGAATATGACTGGCTAGTTACCTTTGGCACTGAAGGTGGGTGGAGGCAATGTTTTCATCCCTTAGTCTTTTTGTGTGTTTGTAAACAAAGTATCTCAAACTAATGGATGGATTTCAATGAGACTTGGTACCCAGATAGGATATGGCCCAAGGAAGAATTGATTAATTTTTGGTGACGATGTAGATCTGGATCCTGCAATTTTTTTGAAGGACCTGTTAACATTGACTTTTTCATTTCGAATGTTGTGGATTGTCACAGCTGCTGTGGTGCAATTTGTAACAGCTGTCCAAATGTGCACAGCGTTTTCAGAGCAGGTTGTTGGATGCGGATTGGCCTGAAGTTAGATGGAGGCACTTAATACAAAGATTTCTTTTTTCAGCTTTGTAGTTAGATCAAAAGTCAGGCAGGGGGAAGCCTCAAGAAAGAGCTGCGTAATTGTAATTAGGTTAAGTAATTATAGTTTGGTAGCTACAGTGTGGTGGAGGTATGCGCTCTGAGCGCACTCTTCACTTGTTAAAGGAATGTTTTCATAGTTATGGGCTAGGAATAGGAGGGAGAGCTTTAGATTTGTGAGGCATTGGGATTGGTCCTGGGTGGGACCTGTACAAGAAGGATGGGTTACATCTCAATAGGACTGGGTGTCCTCGCGGGGAGGTTTGCTTGCGCTGTTGGGGATGGTTTAAACTAGATTGGCAGGAGGGTGAGAACCTGAGGGGAAATTCAGGGTAGAGTGGAGAGGACAAAAACTGGCAGTGGGGAGTAGAGAAGTATTAACTGCTAACGAGGATATATCAGGGAGTAGTATCAAGGAATACTTGGAGAGTTTGATAGAATTAGAGTAGGCAAAAGTAAGTCATTGGATGGGTTCAGAATAAGGGGGAATGTTTTTTAAAAAAAAAGTCTAAATCAAGGCTAATGTGCATGTATGTGAATGCACGAAGTGCGGTCAATAAGATTGGTTAACTGCGGGCATAGGATGACAAATAGAATTATGGTATTGCAAAAACAAAGACCTAGCTCAAAGAAGGGCAGGACTAAATATTCCAGGGTACAAGGTGTTTAGGAGAGACAGGAAAGAAAGAAAAGTTTTGGGAGTGGTAGTATTGACTAAAGATGGCATTACAGGACTGGAGAGAGGATGTTCCAGAGACAGGTGGAAGTCCGGAAGATTGGACAGAATATAAGGAACAGCGAAGAATGACTAAAAGACCAATAAGGAGGTAAAAATTAGAGTATGAGAGAAATCTGGCGAGAAATATTAAAAACAAGTAGAGTCTTTATAAATATTTTTTAAAAAAAGTTAACAAAATGAGCGTTGGTCCTATAGAAAGCAAGTCTGGAAAATTGGTAATGGGAAAACAAGGAGATGGCAAATGAATTGAACAGGTATTTTGCATCAGTTTTCACTATAGAGGATACAAGTAACATCCCAGAAGCAGAGCTAGACCAGGAAATGGATGTGGGGAATGAAGTCAGGAAAATTATGGTCACCAGCGAAGTGGTACCGAGTAAATTATTGGAACTGTGGGCTGATAAGAGCCTGGGTCCTGATGGACTTCATCCTAGGGTCTTAAAAGAAGTGTCTAGTGAGATAGTTGATGTATTGGTTTTAATCTTCCACAACTCCCGAGCTTCGGGCAAGGTCCCATTAGATTGGAAAATAGCAAATATGACTCCATTATTCAAAAAGAGGAGACAAAAGTGAAAAACTGCAGGCCAGTTAGCTTAACATCTGTCAAAGGGAAAATTTTAGAAGCTATTATTAAATAAGTTATAGCAGGGCACTTGGATAAGCTCAAGGTCATCAGGCAGAGTCAGCGTGGTTTTGTCAAAGGGAAATCATGTTTAACCAATTTATTGGAGTTTTTTGAGGAAGCAACATGTACTATGGATAAAGGGGAACCAGTGGATGTACTATACTTAGATTTCCACAAGGCATTTCAGAAAGTGCCACATCAAAGGTTATTGCAGAAAATAAAAGCTCATGGTGTAGGGGGTAACATATTGGCATGGATAGAAGGTTGGCTGGCTAACAGGAAGCAGAGTAGGCGTAAATGGGTCTTTTTCAGGTTGGTGAGATGTAACGATTGGTGTGCCACAGTGATCAGTGCTGAGACCTCAACTGTTCACAATTTATGTAAATGACTTGGATGAAGGGATGGTTGCCAAAATGACACAAAGAAAGGTAGGAAATTAAGTTGTGAAGAGGATATAAGGAGGCTACAAACAGATATAGATAGGTTAAGATCTGGCAAATGGAGTATAATGTGGGAAAATGTTAAATTTATAAGCCAAACTATTCCAGTACAGCTACAACACTGGCATCTACCCGGCTATGTGGAAAATTGCCCAGGTATGAACTGTGCAATGAGTAACCCACCTACTAACCCCCCAAAACCTGTCCGCTATCTATAAGACACAAGTTAGGAGTGTAATGGAATACTCTCTATTTGCCTGGATGAGTGCAGCTCCAACAACACTCAAGAAGCTTGACACTGTCCAGGACAAAGCAGCCTGCTTGATTGGCACCACATCAACAAACATTCACTCCCTCCACCACTGACGCACAGTAGTAGCAGTGTGTACCATCTAAAAGATATACTGCAGGAATTCACCAAGGCTGTTTAGGCAACACCTTCCAAACCCACGACCACTACCATCTAGAAGGACAAGGACAGCAGATAGATGGGAACACCACCACCTAGAAGTTCCCCTCCAAGTCACTCACCGTCCTGACTTGGAAATACATTGCTGTTCCTTCACTGTTGCTGGGTCAAGATCCTGGAACTCCCTTCCTAACAACACAGTGTACCAACACCACATGGACTGCAGCGGTTCAAGAAGGCAGCTCACCACCACCTTCTCAGGGCATCTAGGGATGGGCAGTAAATGCTGGCCCAGCCAGCAAAGCCCACATCCCATGAATGAATATAAAAAAATAATGTGGGAAACTGGAATTGTCCATTTTGGCAGGAAGAATGAAAGAGAAGCATATTATTTAAATGGTGAGAGATTGCAGATTTGAGGTGCAGAGGGATCTGGGTGTCCTGGTGCATGAATCACAAAAGGCTAGTACGCAAGTATTTAGGAAAGTTAATAGAATGTTATAACTTATTGCAAGGAGAATTGAATACAAAAGTTGGGGGGGGTGCATGCTTCTGTTGTACAGGGCACTACTGAGACCACTTTTGGAGAGCTCTGCGCAGTATTGGTCACCTTATTTAGTGAAGAATGTAAATGTGTTGGAAGCAGTTCTGAGAAAGTTTACCAGACTAATACCCGGAATGGGTGGGTTGTCTTATGAAGAAAGGCTGGGGAGGTTAGGCTTGTATCTGCTGGAGTTTGGAAGAGTAAGAGGTGAGTTGATTGAAACCTTTAAGATCCAGAGGGGTCTTGACAGGGTGGATGTGGAGAGGATGTTTCCTCTTGTGGGAGAATCTTTCACTGTTTAAAAATAAGGGGTCGCCCATTTAAAACAGATGAGGTGAAATTTTTTCAGAGGGTCATGAGCCTTTGGAACTTAATTCCTGAAAAGGTGGTGGAAGCAGAGTCTTTGAATATTTTTATGGCAGAGGTGGGTAGATCCTTGGTAAGCAAGTGGGAGGTGGTGATAGATTATCGGTGGTTGGTGGGGGGGCAGATTTCTGGTTACTATCAGTTCAGCCATGACCTTATTAAATGGAGCAGGCTCAAGGGGTTGAATGGCCTACTCCTGTTCCTTGTTGGTATGTTCGCACTTATGTTCGTCAGAATGAAAAAGGTGCAATAGCATTGATCGGTGTAGTATATAGACCACCAACTTGTGGAAGGGATGTAGAGAAACAAATTTGCAAAGAAATTAGAAAGGTGCAAGAATTAGAGTGTAGCCATAATGGAGGACTTCAATTACCCAAATATAGACCGGGATAGGAATGGTGCGGTGGGGCAAGAGTTCCTGGTATGTGTTCAAAATAATTTTCTGCAGCAGTATGTTTCCATTCCAACAAGAGGGCAGGCACCGTTAGACTTGGTTCTAGGGAATGAGTTGGCCTTAGTGGATCAGATATCAGTGGGAGAGCATTTAGGGGACAGTGACCATTGTATCATAAGGTTTAGGTTGGCCGTTGAAAAGGACAGGGCACAATCCAGAGCAGGGATAATTAATTGCAAGAAAGCCAAATTCGATGGGATGAGAATGTACCTGAGTCAAGTGAGTTGGAATCAAATATTGTCAGAAAAGACAGTGGCTGAAAAATGGGCTACCTTCAAAGAAAAAGTGTTACAGGCAATGTCAAGGTATATCCCCTTGAAGGGAAAAGGTAGGGCACATAAATCCAGAATGCCCTGGATGATGAGAGAGAAAGGTGAAGATGAAAAGGAAGAAGTGCGTGTATGACAGATGTCAGGTAGAAAATACAATGGAGAATCAGCCCGAATATAGAAGGACCAGAGGGGAAGTGAAGAAACTAATTTAAAAAAAGCAAGGAAGAGTGCCTGGCAAGAGAATGGCAGCTAACATAAAAGGGAATCTCAAGATCTTTGAGAAGCATATAAAAGGGTGGTAAAAGAAAGATTAGGGCCAATTAGGTATTTAAAAAAGGGGACTTGCATGTGGAGGCAGGAGAAGTAGCGGTGGTATTAAACAAGTACTTTGCATCTGTCTTTACAAAGGAAGAAGGTGAGAGAGGAGGTGACTGGTACACTATAAGAATTGACAATTGAGAAGGAAGAGGTGTTAGGCTGTCTTTACTTAAAATAGAAGGTACCAGGGGTGGATGAGATGCATTTGAGGGAAATGAGTGTGGAAATTGCAGAGGCACTAGTGATAATCTTCCAGTCTTCCTTAGACACCGGTGTGGTGCCAGAGGACTGGAGAATTGCGAATGTTGCATCTTTATTTAAAAAGGGGTGCAAGGATAAAACAGGCAACTACAGACCAGTCAGTTTGACTTCAGTGGGAGGGAACCTTCTGGAAACTATAGTATGGGATAGAATCAATAATCACTTAGACATGTGCAGGATAATTAAGGAAAGCTAGCATGGATTCATTGAGGGAAAATCATGTTTAACTAGCTTACTGGAGTATTTTGAGGAGCTAACAGAGAAGGTTGATAACGGAAACGCTGTTGATGTGTATATGGATTTTCAAAAGGCATTTGATACAGTGCCACTCAACAGGCTTGTGAGCAGAATTCTAGCTAATGGACTGAAAGGGAAAGTGGGCATTTGGAGAAGAAATTGGCTGAGTGACCCGAAACAGAGAGTGGTGGTAAATGGTTGTTTTTCATATTGGAGGAAGGTTTGCCGTGGAGTTCCCCAGGGGTCACCGTTGGGATCCTTGCTGCCACTGAAATATATTAATGACCTAGACTGTGGTGTTTGGGACATGATTTCAAAATTTGCAGATGATACGAAGATTGGAAATGCTGTCAACTGTGCTGAGAATATTCTTAAACTTCAAAAGGACATAGACATGTTAGTGGATTGGGCAGACAAGCGGCAGTTGAAGTTCAATGTAGAGAAGTGTGAGGTGATTCATTTTGGCAGGAAGAATATGGTGAGACAGTATAAAATAAGGGGAGAGACTCTAAACGAGGTGCAGGAACAGACTGTGGTGTATACGTACAAAGGTCATTGAAGATGGCAGGGCATGTTGAGAGCAGTTAATAAAGCATATCGTGTCTTAGGCTTTATTAGCAGGGGTATTGAGTACAAGAGTAAGGAAGTTGTGTTGAACTTGTGTAAGACACTAGTTAGGCCTCATCTGGAGTACTGCATCCAGCTCTGGGCGCCATACTTGAGAAAGGATGTGAAGGCATTGGAGAGAGCACCGAGGAGATTCACAACAATGATTCCAGGCATAAAGAACTTAGCTATTAGGATAGATTGGAGAGGCTGTGACTGTTTTCCTTGGAGAAAAGAAGGGTGAGAGGAGACCTGATGGAGGTTTTCAAGATCCGGAGGGGTATGGACAGGGTAAATAGTGAGAAATTGTTCCCACTCGAGAGCATCAAGAACTACAGAACAGGGGAATGGGACTCGGTAGAATGCTGTTTGAGAGCCAGTGCAGACTTGATGGGCTGAATGGCTGCCTTATGCACTAAAGATTCTGTGATAGGAGATAATTGTGTCTCATTGCCATGCATTTCATTTCATGAATCTTTTGAAGTTAGATTCTAAGGTTTTTCTAAGAATTTGGTTTAAATGTGAACCATACAGGATCTTGAAAGGCCTGTCATTTTTACTCAGCCATCACTGTTTTTACCTGATGAAAATTTATGTTAAGATTTTTTGAAATCCCTTTTGTCAAAGTGTTTCACTGAGATCTTCTGTTTGACAATTATAGTTTGATTTCTCAACACTTTGTTGCCCGTTAACATTAAAGCAAAATGTTGCTGTGAACTTCCATGGATTAAATGCTGCAATTGATGTGTTTTGAATGCTATAGAGTAAATGCACGGTTATTTCCAACTTAAATTCCATATCCTTATTTAAGAACTGTATGTAATACTGGAAGCTGCCTGCGCGACTCGAGCACAAATGACATTAAAAGTCGAGCATGTTGTTGCTTTGCTGTGCTTTTCATCTTTGTCTCCGACAAACATAAGCTGTCCACATCTGGAGCTTGAAAATTATTTTCCTTGGAGGTAATTGCCTGATGTGGATAATGCTACTTGTGCATCCTCCAGAAATCATATAGTGTCACAATAATTAGAAAGTTCCTTTTTGGGTTTTGATCCAAAATCGTTAACCCTCACTATAATGTGATAGTCAGAAACCAGGCAGTATGCAAAATAATGAGGGGTGCATTGCCATAACTCTCTAGGTTTTACTTTTATAAATGGACATACTGCACTCTAAACTTGTTGAGATGAAAACATCCATTAGGTTCTTGGGGCTGACTATTTGAATCAGTCAGTCAGATGACTCGATGTTAATACCTGATCAAGTTGAGAATTTTAGCTTCAATAAGCCAGACCCATGGGCGAAGCTGCTTTCGAATCCTAAACATTGCAAAATGTGATATTAATCAAACATAAAATGAGCCTGAACTGACACTTCACCTCCTGATTTGTTGGGGCCCTTCCCTAGGGCTCCCTGGCTGTGGCCCCCTGCTGTCTGGAAAGCCCATAAATTTGGCCAGATGGTGGGTGAGGAACAGAGTTAAAAGATGACAAAGATCCTCCAAATCCCCTACTTTGAGTTCTTCAGCTGCTTCTAACCTTCCCTGCTCTTTCCTTGCCTTCCTATTAATATCAAGGCCTTTTTGTTGGTAACAATTAGTATGTTGCAGCTGATGTAAATGATTTCCATGATTGAATGTGACCTTGCCAACTTCTGTTTTAAAAAAAAGTTGATGTATTTTCCACAAATTCGTGAAGTGAATTTGATCAAACCCTTTGTTTATCTTACTGGCTGAGTTGGAAAGTGAACTTGGTAAGAATCTTACAGCACAGAAGGAAGCCTTTTGCCCATTGTGCCTGTGCTGGCACAATGGCCGTGCTATCCCATTCGTCCCAGTCTCTACTCTTTCTCCAGTGCCCTGCAAATGTTTGTTTTCCAAGTAAGTTAGACTTGATATTGAGGAATGAGTCATTTCATGTTGATCCATTTCCCTTTCTCCCAATTTTGTTTCTATCATCTTCCCTTCCTTCTGAACGTTCTGCTGTGCTGGTTTATGGTATTTTTTTATTCATAGGATGTGGGTGCGGTGGGCTTGGCCAGCATTTATTGCCCATCCCTAATTGCCCTTGAGAAGGTGGCGGTGAGCTGCTGCCTTGAACTACTGCAGTCCATGTGGTGTAGGTGCACCCACATTGTTGTTAGGGAGGGAGTTCCAGGATTTTGACCAGCGACAGTGAAGGAATGGTGATATATTTTCAAGTCAGGATGTTAGTGGCTTGGAGTGGAACTTCAAAGTAGCGGTGTTTCCTTGTGTCTGCTGCCCTTCTAACTTCTAGATGGTAGTGGTGGTGTATTTGCTGTTTACGGAGCCTTGTTGAGTTCCTGCAGTGTATCTTGTAGATGGTACACAGGTGGTGGAGGGAGTGAATGATTGTGGATGTGGTGACAATCAAGCGGGCTGCTTTGCCCTGGACGGTGTCAAGCTTCTCGAATGTTGTTGGAGCTGCACTCATCCAGGCAAGTGGAGAGTATTCCATCACACTCCTGACTTGTGCCTTGTAGATGGTGGACAGACTTTGGGGAGTCAGGAGGTGAGTTACTTGCTGCAGGATTCCTAGCCTTTGACCTCCTCTTGTAGCCACAGTATTTATATGGCTAGTCTGTCACTCTATCAGTAATTACATGTCAAGGCCCAGTAACAATCGTCCTGTTGACTGGCAATTGCATTGTATAGCAATTGTATTAAGACAGTTACATTATTAAAGCAGGTGATGGGCATTGGCTCAGGTATAAATGGGTACAGCTGTAACTTTTCAGGGTGGGAAAAGAAATGGGAGTCTGTCACTGTTGAACTGGCCGAAAGAATAATCCTGCTCGAGGTAAAAGACCAGCTTCAGTCTCATTCTTCCCTTATATACAATAATTGGAGTTAACGTTCCCATTCAGTTTCTGGTCAATGGTAACCCCACCAGGGTGTTGATAAGTGGGGGATTCAGCGATGGTAATGCCATTGAATGTCATGGGGCAATGGGTAGAATCTCTCTTGTTGGAGATGGCCATTGCCTGGCATTTATGTGGCATGAATGTTACTTGCCACTTGACAATATCCAGGCTTCAGCTGACCAGGTCTTGCTACATTTGGACATGGAATGCTTCAGTACCTGAGGAGTCTCAAATGCTGTTGAACATTGTGCAATGATCAGCAAACATTTCCACCCCTGGCCTTATACTCTTTTGAGTTATCAACAGTCACAGATTGCAACTCTTTGAGTACAATCACAGTTCTTGGTTTTCCGGGAGTGGGACATGAACCCACAACCCTCTGATTCAAAGGCGAGGGTGCTATGAACTGAGCCACTGGCCTTATGATGGAAGGAAGGTCATTGATGAATCAGCTGAAGATGGTTGGCCTAGGCCTGAGGAACTCCTGCAGTGATACTCTGGGACTGAGATGATTGGCCTCCAACAACCACAACCATCTACCTTTGTGCTAGATATGACTCCAACCTGTGGAAAGTTTTCCCCCTGATTCCCATTGATTCCAGTTTTGCTAGGGCTCCTTGATGCCACACTCGGTCGAATGCTGCCTTGACATCAAGGGCAGTCACTCTCAGCTCACCTTGGGAGTTCAGCTCTTTTGTCCATGTTTGAACCAAGGTTGTAAGGATGTCAGGAGCTGAGTGGCCCTGGCAGAACCCAAACTGAGCCTCAGTGAGCAGGTTATTGCTAAGCAAGTGCTGTTTGATAGCACTGTTGATGACTCCCACCACTTTTTTTGCTCGTGATTGAAAGTAGACTGATGGGGTGGTAATCGGCCAGGTTGCATTTGCTCATTTTATTTGTGGACAGGGCATAACTGGGCAATTTTTCACATTATTGGGTAGATGCCAATGTTGTAGCTGTACTGTAATGGCTTGGCTAGGGGCGCAGCTAGTTCTGGAGCACAAGTCTTCAGTACTATAGCTGGAATGTTGTCAGGCTCCATAATCTTAGCAGTATTCAGTGTCTTCAGCCATTTCATGATATCACATGGAGTGAACCAAATTGGCTGAGGACAGGCATCTGTGATGCTGGAGACCTCGGGAGAAGGCCGAGATGGATCATCCACTTGGTACACCTGGCTGAAGATGGTTGCAAATGCTTCGGCCTTGTCTTTTGCAGTGATGTGCTGGATCCCCCATGATTGAGGATGGAGATATTTGTGGAGCCTCTTGTTAATTGTTGTAACACCATTCACAACTGGATGTGGAAGGACTGCAGAGTTTAGATCTGATCATCTGCTTGTGGGATCGCTTAGCTCTGTCTATTGCATGCTACTCTTGCAGTTTGGCATGCAAGTCGTCCTGTGTTGTAGCTTCAGGTTAACACCTCATATATATATATATATATATATATATATATAGGTATGTCTAGTGCTGCTCCTGGCATGCTTTCTTGCACTAACACAAATAAAAACAGAAAATGCTGGAAAAACTCAATAGGTCTAGCAGCATCTGTGGAGAGAGAAGCAGAGTTAACGTTTCGAGTTCGCATGACCCTTCTGGTTGAAAAAAATACTGTTGCTGCTGATGGCCCACAGCCCCTCATGGGTGCCCAGCCTTGAGTTGTGAGATCTGTTCTGAATCTATCCCATTTAGCTAGGCTACACAACATGTTGCGAATGCAGGACTTCATCTCCACAGGCAAGGTATGGTGGTCATTTTTACCTATACTGTCATGGATAAATGTGCCTGTGGCAGTTGGTTTGGTGAGGACAATGTTGAAAAAATATTTCCTCTTGTTGGTTTCCTCACCACCTGCTGCAGAGCCAGTCTAGCAGCTATGTCCTTTAGGACTTGGCCAGCTCGGTCAGTGGTGCTGCTGAGCCACTCTTGGTATGGACATTGTACTCTGGGCGGGGGAGTTCATTCTGTGCTCTTGCCACTTGCCGTGTTTCTTCCAAGTGTGCTCAACCTAGAGGGGCACTGATTCATCAGCTGAGGGGGATGTTAGGTGGAAATCAGCAGGAGGTTTCCTTGCCATGCTTGACCTGGTGCCATGAGACTTCATAGGGTCTGGAGTCAACCTTGAGGACTCTCAGGGAAACTCCTTCTTGGCTGTGTAATGCTGTAGTGCTTCCTGGCTGTGTAATGCTGTAGTGCTTCCTGGCTGTGTAATGCTGTAGCGCTACCTTTGGTGGATTTGTCATGTCGGTGGGACGGGACATACCCAGGGATGATGGTGGTGTCTGGGACAATGGCTGTCCTGTATCATGCTGTGAGTGTGGTTATGTCAGATTGCTGCTTGACTAGTCTATGTGGCAGCTCTCCTGATTTTCGTACAAACCACTAAATGTTGGGAAGGAGGAGATTGCAGTGTTGACAGGGTGGGGTGTGTCATTGTCTATTCCGGTGCCGAAGCCCATCTGTTGTTCCTTCAGGTTTTGTTCCTTATTGATTTTTCTGTTGTGGTTTGATACAACTGAGTTGCTTGCTAGGCCATTTCGCAGAGTAGTTAAGAGTCAACCACATTGCCGTGGATCTGGAGTTGCATATAGACCAGATGAGACAAGGAGGCAGATTTCTTTCCCTAAATAACATTCGTGAAGTTAAAAACAAAAAGCTAAAAGCTACTGCGGATGCTGGAAATCCAAAACAAAAACAGAATTACCTGGAAAAACTCAGCAGGTCTGGCAGCATCGGCGGAGAAGAAATCAGTTAACGTTTCGAGCCTTCATGGCCGAAGGGCCATGAAGGCTCGAAACGTTAACTGATTTCTTCTCCGCCGATGCTGCCAGACCTGCTGAGTTTTTCCAGGTAATTCTGTTTTTGTTCGTGAAGTTATGATCGGAGCAGCAGTTTTGGGTGACTTCGCGTTTACGGGGGTGGGGGTGGGGGTGGGGGTGGGGCGGGGTGGGTGGGGAGTGGGGTTAGAATGTGAATGACCAGACAGGTGTTCATTGGAATAGTTGGGTCTAGAGGTAACAAACTCATGGATGACTGTATACCATTGTGCTGATGCCTCAGCCAGATCTGAGAGGCAGATTTAATCAAGATCTTTAAAGGAGAATGAGGTCATTATCTCAAAATTTGCAGGCACTGGAGAAAAGGTGGTGGAATGGGATGAGGTAGTTGTTCTTGCTGAGAGACAGCACATGTGTGGGTCGAATGGCCTCCTGTTCTCTGACCATTTTAGGATTCTATGATTTGCACATAAAAATTGCCAGCTGTATGTGTGGTAATGTCTGAAAACCCATCTTTGTTTCAGATTCCAAAGCATGCTACTGGGAGATGTGCACTTTCCTTGTTTGCTCGATGAGGTTATACTATCTGCTCATTGGGGCATGCCTGTCTGACAGAAGTCCTGAGGGCTAAGATACAAGTTAATGAAGCTAAAGCTTCAGAGCTACAGATGTGTGCTGGGTTGCTGCTAGGGTTTAACTAGCTAAAATTGTGCAGCCTAATACTAGTAAGTTTCTTGCTCCTTGTACACCTAGCATCATACTATCCATTAGGGAATTAGCTTGCAAGATTATCTGATGGGGAGACATCTGGTGCCCAGCAATAGGGCTAACTCTCCATGATTCATTAGTCTGGCAGACTGGCTGGCTAATCATTAGGCTGCCCATTTAGGTACTGAATTACTGACCCAGCCACCAAGTGTTTCTCTGTTCTGAAGAGCTTAGAGTCCAAAAAGAACAAACAGTCACATTGATTCAAAAATAATTGACCATGCATTACAAAGGAATGGAATTCTGTTAATTGTAAATTGAGCCAGTGAGGCTAGTCTGTGGGTACATTGTTTATATTTTTGGAATGCCTTAAATTTAAAAATGTAGAACTCTTGGAGGTTGAGTGGGAAAAAAACCCACTGAAATTTAAATCTAATTGAAGGTATGACCATAGAACATAAGAAATAAGAGCAGGAGTGGACCATACAGCCTGTTGATCTTGCTCCCCCATTTCATATGATCATGTTTTATCTTGGGCATTTTCCTGCCCATTCGCCATTTCCCTTGATTCCCTGAGAAACCAGAAATCTATCTTGGCCTAAATATATTTACTAGTGCATCCATCCACAACCCTCTGGAACCATCCATTTTTTTTAAAAAAAACACTTGTGGGATGTAAACTACAAATTGCCAAGTCCAGGTTTATTGCCCATTCCTAATTTCCTTGTGGGCAATTAAGAGTGAACCATTGGTATTCCGGAGAAGAGCCATATTGGACTCGAAACATTAACTTTGTTTGTATCGCACACAGATGGTGCCAGACGTGCTGAGTTTTTCCAGAACGTTCTGTTTATATTTCATATTTCCAGCATTTGCAGTATTTTGGTTTTATGTAAGAGTGAACCATGCTGGTTTAGACTGGAGTGGCATATTGGCTAAAAAAAGGGCATTAGGGAACCAGTTGGGTTTTTATCAAAGTTCAGTGGCTTTAATGTTTGTTTTATTATAATTGGCTTTTTATTCTCAAAGTGCCATGATGGAATTTGAACTTGCGATCTTTGGATTATTAGTCCAGGCCTCTGGGTTGCTAGTTCATGTAACCACTACACTTTGTACACCTGTGTAAAATGCTGAAGTTAGCGCAAGCGTAATGGGTTCACGGTTAACATGCTTCGGGTGATTTTTCATGGCGGGCGGATAGTTTTCCCATTGAGTAGCAGGTATACAAAACGGAATCTCAAAGGGTAGTTGGTTGATGATGTGTCGCTGAATTCCTTGAAGAGCAGGATGACGAGCTGGTTGGTGTGTGATTCAGTGTTATTTGGATAAATGTAAGTAATGAGATACTCGGGCTGCGAGAGGGGATGAGCAAGATTTGAAGAAAAGATTGGATTTTTAGGAAAGGCCTGGGCTGAGCATCAGAGATGTGGTGATGGATAAATATTCTGAGGTTTTGCCTTCATGCTTACAGTATTTATGTCAGGGAGCAGTTATGGAGTGGTTCTTCTCAGGAACTTCGGGATAGATTCCATGATTGGGTCAATTGCACGTTGAACGGAGTAGGTTTGCTGGAGTGAATGACCCTTTCTTGTTCGGTGCTCTGTATAACGTTTTGATAACATAAACGGCATTACTCATGTGCCAGGAAAGGTTAGACCCACCTGTTTAAATGTAGTATCACACTGGCACTCATCTGGTGTTCATTTCATATTAGTACAGTGAGAACCTTCAATCTTAAATTTGTTTAAAAACTGGTGGGCCTACCTTAGGTCATGCGTGCCAACAAGAATGAATGTAGCAACGTGTAAACAAGTGGGTTTGGGGGTCGCACATTACTCATGAAGGCATCGTTGTTTGATGTTGCATGGTTATTGGTTTTTTTTTTGATTTTCAAGTTGGAATGTTTTCTTGAATTTTTTGTCCAAATTATAAATAGAGCATTACAATGTGACAGCTCATCAATTTTGCTTCCAGTTGTTGTGGTATCAGCTACACCTGTTGTATTAAAAGAAACGTTTATCATGCTTTTGCTTGTAGTTAAACTGGAGTGATGATACAATTATAATTAGGTGTTTGCTTTCAAAGGTTTGACTTTTGTCAGAACGAAACTGAGAAACGACCTTCTGAAAATTTGGGACAGGTGTTGTTTGGAGAGAGGATCGAGTCGTCTCCATACAAGGTACTGCACTTTGAGACTTTTGAAACATGATTAGCAGTAATTGAAGTATTTCACTTTCATTATGTAAAGGTAAGATTAAAATTAGCTGGTATCCGATCAAAGTCCAATCTCAATGAAAGGGGGTATTTGCATTGAATTGAATAGAGTATACTGCACAGAAACAGGCCATTTGGCCCAACTGGTTTATATTGGTATTTATGCTGCACAGGAGTCTCCTCCCACTACTTCATCTCACACAATCAGCATATCTTTCTATACATTTCTCCCTTGTGTGTTTATCTAGCTTTGCCTTAAATGTGGGATACAATTGGGCCACAACCTAAATGGAGCACACTTAAAAGCTAACTCTTTGACCAAGCTTTTGGTCACCAGTCCTAATATTTCCTTAAATGGCTCGGCATCAAGTTTTGTTGTGCCTGGGGACATTTTCCTCTGTTAAAAGTGCTGCAAACAATTTTCAACCACCAGCAAAAATAGAAGCAGCAGGATGCATATAAATGCAAGTTAACTAATGATTACATTTGTGAAATCATTTTTGGTCCATTCAGTTTGTTCCTGAAAGTACCATCATATCGAAAGGCCGTTAGCAGTCCAGACCTGCCAAAATATTAAAGTCTGGTGGAGGGGAAAGGCCACAAGAACAGACTTTCAATATCTCTAGCCTCCACTGGAAAAGAAGCCGGGTGGTCTTTTGTGGAGCAGAATCACCATTCTTGTTCAAAAGAGACTCTGAAAATGTGCTGTTGAACTTATTTTTCTTGTTTTATTAGTCCATTGGTTTTAACTTTTCCCATTTTATATGTCAGGAGCCAGACTGTGATTTTCCCCCCTCCACCTTCCTATCTGGGCTCACAATTACACAATATATGGTGATTGACTCCACAGGTTAAGTATGCTCCCTTTAGTTTATGGTCCATTTGTATCTTGCAGCTTCTGATTCTGCTGGTGGTTGAGTATTGCTGAAGATCTATTATTTCGAGAGCTTAAGAGTGAGGCTCCCCATCAGCCCGGAGTTCTTTTCAGCGCTTCCCAATTTATTTACTTTTTCAGTTTGATGGCTTTTCCTCCCTGCTTTTATGTTTTATTCCTAGTTGAACAAGGTCTTTTTTACATAACTCAGGAACATACATGGTTGTGATGCTGAATTTTGGTACGTGTGACATTCTTTCTCCATATGTTCCATTTTAAATTTGTAGGTTTATTTTGAAATGGATGCACTTTCTGATTTTTCTCTTGTTCATATTACATTTTTGTGTGTATTTCTACTTTCTAGATTTTTTCACATGTGCCTTGCCACTTGGATGCTGGTGGATTGTATCTGTCCAGATTTTAATTATCAGTGAAAGAATGAACTTCAATATAAATGATAGTATAAGCAATGTTTTATTTTTGTTTAAACCCTAAAAGTCATTGAGTTAATTCTGAGATAGGTTTTTAGCTATTCAATGTTTTACATTTCTTTGACGAGAGAGAAAGTGGGATATTTGTGATAAATCATATGTTGTGTGCAACAAATCACTTTTCCCACCTATAATACATAGGATTACTATATCGTATGTCACCAGGCTATGTCCTTTTTATTTATGAAAATATGGTTTTTAATTTTCAACTGACTGGAAATTTTGTAACTTGAAATGAGCCCGAACAAGCTACTTAAAAATGCAAGGCCACATTTCAAGGTGAGGTGAAAAACAAGACATGCTTGGGGGAATGCGGAGGGAGAGATATTTCCTATAATTCAAATGCAAAGTGCTGGAAGTTGAAACAGTGGCTACCACACAGACCCACCGAAAACCCCTTGTAAAGACACAATAGGTGAAGTGTTATGATATGGCAGGTGGTATTTGCCAGGCTGACCAAATTCACAAAGGAAACTTGGCCACCCTGTTACAACGATTTTACAGTTTGTATTTATTAAGAGAAGGCTTGTGTACTGAAGTCAGAAGTAATAAGATTTTAAAGATTAAATTAAAACATTTATTAACAAAAGAAGAAAAAACTTAGAACACACACACAAGATTACAGTTAGACAGTTATAACGGTTCCTAAAATTTCTACTTAAGCGAACTCCCAACTGCACACCCACTTTAAGGCAACAGGTCAAATAGATTCCAAATTTATAGTCATCTAGCAATTTTACCACAAGCACCCACAGGACAATGGACCTTTAAACGCTATTAACACGACTTTGGTTGCTGGAACAGCAAACTTCTGCAGGGTGGCTAGAGGCTTTTTCCCTAAGTCTGTTTCACAGTGATTTTTCAAGGGGAGGCGATGGCCTAGTGGTATTGTCACTGCACTAGTATTCCAGAGACCCACAGTAATGTTCTGGGGACCCGGGTTCAAATCCCACCAAGGCAGATGGTGAAATTTGAATCCAATAAAAAAAAATTGAAATGAAACCCATCTGATTCACTAATGTCCTTACCTGGTCTGGTCTACATGTGACATTAATAATGGAAGGGGTCATCAACAGTGCTATCAAGCGGCACTGTCTTAGCAATAAACTCCTGACCTCAGCTACTGCATTGGTTCAAACATGGACAAAAGAGCTGAACTCCCGAGGTGAGGTGAGAGTGACTGCCCTTGACATCAAGTGTGGCATCAAGGAGCCCTAGCAAAACTGGAGTCGATGGGAAGCATTGGGAAAACTCTTTGCTGGTTGGAGTGACTCCTAGCACAAAGGAAATATGTTTGTGGTTGTTGGAGGTCAGTCATCTCAGCATCACTGCAGGATAGTGTCCTCATACCTAACCACCTTCAACTGCTTCATGGATGACCTTGCTTCCATCATAAGGTCAGAAGTGGGGATGTTCACCATTTGTGACTCCTCAGATACTGAAGCAGTCCATGTCCAAATGGACAATATCCAGGCTTGGGCTGACAAGTGGTCAGTGACATTTGTGCCACACGAGTGTCAGGGAATGACCATACCCAACAAGAAAAAATATAACCATCGCCCATTAATGTTCAATGGCATTACCATCACTGAATCCCCCACTATCAACATCCTGGGGGCGGGGTTATCATTGACCAGAAACTGAACTGGACTAGCCATATAAGTAGTGTGGCTACAAGAGCAGGTCAGAGGCTAGGAATCGTGTGACAAGTAACTCATTTCCTTACTCCCCAAAGCCTGTCCACCATCAACAAGGCACAAGTCAGAAGTGTGATGGAATTCTCCCCCACTTGCCTGGATGAGTGCAGCTCACACAACACTCAAGAAACTGGACACCGTCCAGGACAAAGCAGCCCGCTTGATTGGCACCACATCCACAAACATTCACTCCGTCACCGATGCACAGTAGCAGCAGTGTGTACCATCTACAAGATGCACTGCAGGAATTCACCAACGCTCCTTAGGCAGCACCTTCCAAACTCACGACCACTACCATCTAGAAGGTCAAGGGCAGCAAATAGATGGGAACACCACCACCGGGAAGTTCCCCTGCAAGTCACACACCATCCTGACTTGGAAATATATCGCTGTTTCTTCACTGTCACTGGGTCAAAATCCTGGAACTCCCTTCCTAACAGCACTGTGGGTGTACCTACATCACATGGACTGCAGTGGTTCAAGGCAGCTCACCACCACCTTCTCAAGGGCAACTAGGGATGGGCAATAAATGCTGGCCCAGCCAGCGAAAGCCACATTCTGTGAATTAATTAAAAAAAAAAGACAGAGCATTTGGGATGGGCAATAAATGTTGGCCTAGCCAGCAACACCCATATCCCATGAATGAATAAATAAAAATAATCTCACATGGCCACACCTCCCTCAGCCTTTCATCCTCCTTTAAATATATTTCTCCTTTTTTGATCTGTAAATCCCGTTGTATCAACTTGTCTTTAGAAGCAGTTTTTCCTAGAATATAAAGATCGTTCATGTTATCATTATCATTCCCCAGCACTTCTGGGGAAAACGAACTGTCTTATTTATCTTACCAGTTGTAAACATTTCCCATGTCCCTTTGAGAATCAGGCACTTCTCCAGTTATCTAAAAATACAAATTTTATTTGCACCGTCTCTGCTGAGACTTCACCCTTGCTTTACTTATTTCCATTTCGAATACCTGTTTTACGCCTCAATACTTTGATAATTTAACCTTGCAGGCTACCTATCCCTAATTTAATTTAAATTAGCCACACACATACACACACACATCCTGCTATAAAATATCTCTCAATATTAGGAAAAAGTGTAACAGGCCGGGCTGCAGCCACTGCAGAAAGATTGCGAGAAAGTTTTCAGCAGAGGAAACCGGCTGAAATCTCATTTTTTCCTCCTCTTCTCCCCCCCGCCCTCCCAACAATTGCAGCAACATCTACATCTAATTGCATTCATGAAACCAGCTAATCCAAATCGGCCACAATGTTTAAAAATCTACGCCTCAATGGCAAGCAGAGGACACTTAACTGTATATTCTTATAACTTTTTAACTATTGGACTCTAGTTTCCCTTCTTTCTGATACCTGTGTGTGTGACGTCGAGAGTTTTTATTATTTTGAGCTCTGGTTTAGTGGTTAATAAATATGCTGCTCTTTGACTCAAGAAAACCTTGTGTAGTTGGCTCTGAGTTGCTCACAGCTTAAATATTTAAATATGTCTGGATTTGGAAAAGGCATATCTTGTGAAAAAGAAACTTAAACCTTTGTTGTGACCAAACGAGGAGGTTGAATAGAGGAGAGCCAGTTCAACCCTTCTCACCTGGTCGTAACACATGAAATGCAATCATAATATTGTGGCCCTGTGAGGAGCGGATGTGCCTCTCAGTCAGAAGCTTGTTGACATTCCACTGGAGAGATTTAAATGCAAAACCTAGGCTGATATGCTGCTACGTGCTGAGTGAGTGTTACACTGTTGGAGAGGCAATGCTGACCGAGTGCTGCACTGTCGAGATGTGATATTGGAGAAGTTAACCAGTTTTCATTTTTATTCATTCACAGGATGAGGGCATTGCTGACAAGGCCAGCTTTTATTGCCCACTCTTGCCAAAATGGGGAAGGAAATCTGCAGCCCTTAATCTCATAAAGCAGATGGGTTTTTTGTGCCAACCTGGTAATTTCATGGTTACTGTTATGGACAGGAGGGGGAATTAATTTAAACAGCCCCGGCTTCTCCCCTCATCACCCGTCTGTAACGGGTGTTTTTGATTTTTCATTTCCCCCTTATAAGTGGTGGTGTGGTTTCCTCAATCCTTCAGCTGGAAGTGATCCAGTCCTCTATTTAAAAACACCACAGCAAACTCGAGATAAGGTAAATTAAGAGGGTTGGTTTATTTTACACACACAAAATACAGGAAAGGAGTTTTGCAACATCTGCCCCTTTTTGCATTCATACAATAAAAGTGGGATAAGGGAAAGAAAGGGGTACAGGGCAAGACCATGATTAAAAATAAGCGTTATGGTTTCGCATGAGTCTAGAATTAAAAGTCCAGTGGCGTATTCCTTCAGAGGTTAGCAGGCTGAAACTGTTGCAGGGTGATCCATCGCCCAGAAGCAAGGACTGCCACGATGGAAGAAAGCATGTAGAGATTAATGAGTCTTATAGGCATCAGCACAGGAGCTCCAATATTCCAGCAGTACAACATGTAGATGAGGGCTAGGCAATTTTAAACTTGGACAGAGCTCTTTTTGCTGCTACTTGTTACATGGGAGCCACTCTGTCTCGGAATCCCTAGCCCAAGACCGCCCGAAGTGGAGGGAAGGCATTCGGGAAGGAGCTGAACAGCTTGCGTTTCATCGCCAAGGGCTGGCTGAAGCCGAGCGTCAACTGTGAAAGAAGCACGTGGCAACCCGGGCACCCCACCAACCCGTTCCCCTATCACCGTCTGTCACACCTGTGACAGAGACTGTAGGTAGTGTAATGGACTCTTCGGTCACCTGAGAACTCATTTTTAGTGTGGAAGCAAGTCATCCTCGACCCCGTGGGACTGCCTAAGAAGAGGAAGTACATGTTACGTTACAATGAAGCATTCAATACTTCTAAGTTCTCAAGTAAAAAGGAATTTTGTCATACAGCTTATAACAATGGGGCCAGCTCTATTGTACTTCATGTGATATAGATTAAGTGACTTAACAATTGGGTTCATGAGCTAATATGACCCTTTTTCCCCCCTCGACAGTTTACATTTAACAAACCTGAAACATGCAAAATGGTTTGCATCAGATCCTACAGTCCAAAAGATAAGCTGAGTGCAGACAAGCTATCTTTCATAAAGAAAGGAATTCTGCTGAATTACCAGCACCACTGGTAAGTATGTTGAATAGCAATAATGCTTCTTGATAGTAAGTGTTTGATTTGCAGCTATTCCTTTGATCTGTTACAAAGATTTTCACGGGAAAATATGGAACAATTATGATTCTGCCCAGATTTTACTAAATTTAGAAATTTTGCATATCATTTACAGCACAGTCAGAGCAGGTCATTTGGCTCAACCAGTCTGCTGGTGTTTACACTCAACACTAGTCTCTTCCTGTTCCGCTAACCTCATCTTGGGCTTTTAGCATACCAACAACAACTTATATTTATACATCCCTATCTCAGCTCATCTGAAGCTGAAACCCTCATCCATGACTCCATTACCTCTACACTTTACTATTCCATCGCATAGTTGTCTGGCCTCCCACATTTTACCCTCTAAACTTGAGGTCATCCAAAACTCTGCTGCCTGTGTCCTAACTCGCACCAAGTCCCATTCCACTATCACACCTGTGCTCCCTGATCTACATTGGCTCCCAGTTAAGCAATGTCTTGATTTTAAAATTCTCATCCTTGCCTTGAAATTCCACCATGGCCTTGTCCTTCCTGTCTCTGTAATCTCTTCCAACCCTCAGATATCTGGACTCCCCTAATTCTGGTCTATTTTACACTCCCAACCATAATTGCTCCGCTCTTGGTGTCCGTTTCCTCAGTTGTCCAGCTTCCAATCTCTGGAATTCCCTTTGTGTACAATTTTGCTTCCCTACCTTGCTTTCCACCTTTAAGATACTTCTTGTGCAGTTTTGGTCTCCTTATCTGAGGAAGGATGTACTTGCTATAGAGGGAGTGCAGCGAAGGTTTACCCGACTGATTCCTGGAATGGCGGGAATGACATATGAGGAGAGATTGAGTCGGTTAGGATTATATTCGCTGGAGTCCAGAAGAATGAGGGGGGGGGGATCTCATAGAAACCTATAAAATTCTAACAGGACTAGACAGGGTAGATGCAGGAAGGATGTTCCAGATGGTGGGGGAGTCCAGAACCAAGGGTCACAGTCTGAGGATATGGGGTAGACCATTTAGGACTGAGACGAGGAGAAATTTCT
This sequence comes from Cetorhinus maximus, assembly GCF_964194155.1. Taxonomy (NCBI): domain Eukaryota; kingdom Metazoa; phylum Chordata; class Chondrichthyes; order Lamniformes; family Cetorhinidae; genus Cetorhinus; species Cetorhinus maximus. The sequence goes on along the minus strand of NC_135886.1, from coordinate 144,840,502 downwards.
TCATCCAGGGAGTGGTGAGCCTGTGGAATTCGTTACCACAGAAAGCAGTTGAGACCAAAATATTGTATGTTTTCAAGGAGTTAGATATAGCTCTTGGGGCGAAAGGGATCGTAGGGTATGGGGAGAAAGCGGGAGCAGGCTATTGAGTTGGATGATCAGCCATGATCACAATGAATGGCGGAGCAGGCTCGAAGGGCCGAATGGCCTACTCCTAGTTTCTATGTTTCTTACAATTTAGCTCTTTGACCAAATCTTTAACGATGCAGTGGCCCAAGGCGCTTCACAGAAGCATTGTAAAACAAAGTGTGACATTGAGCCACGAAGGAGGCATTAGGTCAGGTAACCAAAAGCTTGGTTGAAGAGCTCGATTTTAAGTAGTCTCTTAAAGGAAAGCAAAGTAGAGAAGTAAGGCCGTGGAGGGATTTAAAGACTAGGATGAGAATTTTAAAATCAAGACGTTGCTTGGGGAATGGGACTTGGTGTGAGTTAAGATATGGGCAGCAGAGTTTTGGATGGCCTCAAGCTTGCAGAGTGTAGAATTTGGGAGACCAGACAGGAGTGTGATGGAGAGGTCATGGAGTCCTGGGTGAGGGTTTCAGCAGTAGATGAGCTGAAATGGGAATGAAGTTGAGCAATGTTAGGAGGTGGAAAAAGGCAGCTCTAGAGATGCCACGAAGATGAGATTGAAAGCTCAGTTCAGGATCAAATGTGACACCCAAGTTACGAACAGACTGGCTTCATCTCAGACTGTTGCCGGGAAGAGGGATAGAGTTGGTAGTTGGGGAACGGAGTTTGGAATGGGGACCAAAAACAACAGTTTCAGTCTTTCCAATATTTAATTTGAGGAAATTTCTGCCCATCCAGTACTGGATGCAGGATGAGCAGTCTGATAATTTAGCAACAGTGGAATCATCGAGAGAGGTGGTGCTGAGGAAATGATGGGTGTCATCAGCATACATATGAAACCTAACCTTGGCCTTTGGAAGATGTCGCCAATGGGGCAGCATGTAGATGAGAAATAGGAAATAGAAATATCTTTCTAACACTCCTCTCATATATTCATCTAGCTTCCTTTAGATAGCATCTAAGCTATTGAACTAAACTTCCTGTTGTAGTGAATTCCACATTCCAACCACTTGCAGAGTAAACCCTGTTGGGTTTATTAGTAACTATGTTGTATTTATGACCCCTAGTTTTGGACTTTCCCACAAATAGAAACGTTCTCTCCACATCTACCCTATTCAACCCATTCTTAACCTTAAAGACCTCTGTCAGGTCACCTCCCCAACCTGTTCGATAGCTGTAATCTGTCACCTGGTACCATCTTTGTAAATTTTTTATGCATTTTCTCTGGTGATTCTGTCAATTTTTTTATCGTTTGAAGATCAGAACTGTGTACGGGTTTAACATCAATTCAGTACCTTTGAATTTTATCTATCTGGGAAAGAAATCCCAATGCTTTGTTGGCATGTTTAATTGCCTTCCTGTAATACTACTAATAATGATTTATGCATTTGTATCCTGAGCTCCATTTGCTCTTCTACCCCCTTTAGTTTTTATTTTCTAATATGTAGGTGATGTTTCTGTTTTGCCTACATAGTGCATCAACTCACATTTACCCTTGTTAAAAGTTCATTTGCCACTTAATTTTGCTTGTATCATGTTGTTGGTGTCAACCAACCCCCCTAAAATTTGATAGCATCTGCAAATTTTGATCACAAAATCACAGTGCGGAAGAGGCCCTTCGGCCCATCGAGTCTGCACCGACATGTGAGAAACACCTGACCTACCTACCTAACCCCATTTACCAGCACTTGGCCCATAGCCTTGAATGTTATGACGTGCCAAGTGCTCATCCAGGTACTTTTTAAAGGATGTGAGGCAACCCGCCTCCACCACCCTCCCAGGCAGCGCATTCCAGACTGTCACCACCCTCAGAGTAAAAAAGTTTTTCCTCACATCCCCCCTAAACCTCCTGCCCCTCACCTTGAACTTATGTCCCCTTGTGACTGACTCTTCAACTAAGGGGAACAGCTGCACCCTGTCCATGCCCCTCATAACCTTGTGCACCTCGATCAGGTCTCCCCTCAGTCCTCTCTGCTCCAACGAAAACAACCCAAGTCTATCCAACCTCGCTTCATAACTTAAATGTTTCATCCCAGATAATATCCTGGTGAATCTCCTCTGCACCCCCTCCAGTGCAATCACATCCTTCCTATAATGTGGCGACCAGAACTGCACACAGTACTCCAGCTGTGGCCTCACCAAGGTTCTATACAAGTCCAACATGACCTCCCTACTTTTGTAATCTATGCTTCGATTGATAAAGGCAAGTGTCCCGTATGCCATTTTCACCAGCCCACTAACGTGCACCTCCATCTTCAGAGATCTATGGACACACACGCCAAGGTCCCTTCGTTCCTCAGAACTTCCTAGTGTCATGCCGTTCATTGAATACTTCCTTGTCAAATTACTCCTTCCAAAGTGTATCACCTCTCACTTTTCAGGGTTAAATTCCATCTGCCTCTTAACTGCCCATTTGACTATCCCGTCTATATCTTCCTGTAGCCCAAGACACTCAACCTCACCGTTAACCACCCGGCCAATCTTTGTGTCATCTGCAAACTTACTAATCCTACCCCCCACATAGTCATCTATGTCGTTTATATAAATGACAGATAATAGGGGACCACCTTATCAAATTACCATGTGCATTTGCCTCCTTTATAAGTCTCCCATATGGGACCTTGTCAAAGGTTTTGCTGAAATCCATATAAACTACATCAACTGCACTACCCTCATCTACACACCTGGTTACCTCCTCAAAAAATTCAATCAAATTTGTTAGGCGTGACCTCCATCTGACAAAGCCATGCTGACTATCCCTGATCAAACCTTACCTCTCCAAGTGGAGATAGATACTCTCACTCTGAACTTTCTCCAATAGTTTCCCTACCACTGACGTGAGACTCACTGGCCAGTAGTTCCCTGGCTTATCTCTACAACCCTTCTTAAATAACAGAACCACATTAGCTGTTCTCCAGTCCTCTGGCCCCTCCCCCATGGCCAGAGAGGAATTAAAAATTCGGGTCAGAGCCCCTGAAATCTCCTTCCTTGCCTCCCTCAGCAGTCTGGGACACAAATCATCCTGACCTGGCGATTTGTCCACTTTTAAGCCTGCCAACGCCTCCAATACCTTATCACTCCCTATATCAATTTGCTTAAGAACCTCGCAGTCTCTCTCCCCGAGTTCGATACCTTCATCATCATTCTCTTGGGTGAAGACGGACGTGAAGTATTCATTCAACGCTCTAGCGATGTCCTCTGGCTCCACCCATAGATTGCCCCCATGGCCCCTTTTGGGCCCTACTCGTTCCCTGGTTATCCTCTTCCCGTTGATATACTTATAGAATATCTTGGAATTTTCCCTACTTCTACCAGCCAGAGCTTTCTCATATCCCCTCTTATTGCTTTCTTAAGCTCCACCCTGCACTGTCTGTACTCCACTAATGCCTCTGTTGATTTGCTTCCCTTGTACCTGCTAAAAGCCTCTCTTTTCCTTCTCATCGTAACCTGAATATCTCTGGTCATCCATGGTTCTCTGGGCTTGTTACTCCTTCCTATCCCCCTAGAGGGAACATGTTGAGCCTGTACCCTCCCCATTTCCTTTTTGAACACCCCCCACTGTTCCTCTGTAGATTTCTCCACAAGTAACTGTTCCCAGTCTACCTTGGCCAGACCCTGCCTTATTTTACTAAAATCCACTCTCCCCCAATCCAAAACAATTTTTTGCAACTTGTTGATTTCTTTGTCCATAACAAACGTAAACTGTGCCATGTTGTGGTCGCTATCACTAAAATGCTCGCCCACCACCACCTCAGCCACTTGTCCGGCTTCATTCCCCAGAATTAGGTCCAGCAATGCACCGTCCCTTGATATTGAGTTGCTTGGTCCTAAGTCCAAATCATTAATGTAAGTTATGAATGACTGTGACTCCAGCACTGGTCGTTGTAGAGCTCCACATTCTACCTTCCTCCAATCTGAGTGACTACACTTTAGCGCTGCTCCCTGCTTTCTTGGCGCATAGAACGAATATCCTATCTTGGAATCTTACAGAAGGAGACAATTCAGCCCATTGTGCCTCCTTGAATTTGAGATCCAATTTGTCCCACTCCCATACTCTCTCCATTTCCCTATAACTTTTCTCCTTCACGCATTTATCCTATTTCAGTCTGGAAGTTGCTATTGAAGCTGCTTCCATCTCTCTCTCTCAGGCAGTGCAATCCAGTCCAGATCATCATAACTTGTTGCATGAAGAAGCCTCCTCATCAGTGCCTCTTTAATATAAAAACAAATGAGGAATCCTAGTTGATTTTTTTCCCTCCTAGTTCAAGATGATTCCACTTGTGGCCCATGTTCTGCCATCTGGAGCTCAAACGAGACCTCAAACTGGGACCGCCTGGGACTGAATAGCTCACTGCTGGATCAAGTACCCAGTGTAAATAAAATACACATTTCACAAAAGAAAAAGAAAGGATTACTTTTATATGTTTTTTAATGACCTCATGATATCCCAAAACACTTTGCAGCCAATGAAGTAGTTTTATTTGAAGTGTGGTCAATGTTGTAACATAAGGAAATGTACCAGTCAATTTGTACACAGCAAGGTCTCCGAGACAGCAATGAGATAATTGGCTAGATAACCTGTTTTTGGGTGTTAATTGAGGGATAAATATTAATCAAGGCACCAGGGAGAAAATTCCATTTCTTGTTTTCTAAGTAGTGGCCCTGGGATCCTTTACGCCTGCCTGAGAGGGCAGATGGTGCCATGATTTAATGTCTCAGCACCTCCAGTCGTGCAGCAGACTCTCAGTATTATACCATAGTGTCAGCTTTGACTATGTGCTCAAGTCTTTGGAGGAGGATTTGAAAGATATCAAAAGATTCTTTTGGTTAATTTGCTATCCATTCAGCCATTTGCCCCGTGACTCCGCATGCCATAATTTTTGTTGTGTGCCTACAATGTGGTACTTTATCAAAATTTTGTACAAGAGTTCTAAGAACACCTCAAGTCGAGCGGACATTCTTTATTCTTTGAGCACTCAAGTGACCTCATTATTATGGCGCTCAGCTGTAGGTTGAGGAAGATAGTTTGTTGATTAGCATGATGGAAGAACATGAAATAGATGGATCTTGGTCATTGCCGTTCAGCAGTTCCTCTGAAGAGGAATTGCTTCCCTAATAGGGCAGCTGGATAATTGGATTCAATCAGTTCATCGCTCGTTGACCTTGTAATGGTTCAGGGCAGGTTATTCCATTGACCGTTTTGAACCTGAGATGATACTGGAGGTGAGTTTGCAGAGGATCTTTATTTCCCAGTTTCTTTACAAAGTTTCCTCCTTGTCATTCAGGTAGAGAAATGCTTGAATAATTCATGACCAATGTATCGTGCTGATATGTCACAAACTGCTCCCAGACTTGGCAGCTGGTGGCACTTATTAGAATGCATTATTTAGCTGTCTACCTGGTAACATGTTAACATGAAACTCTGCTTCATTTTTGCAGGTTGAGTTTTAAAATATTGTATTCAAATTCATGTTCTTTTCAATCTTGTGTAATTGAAAAGCTGCATTATATTTGGTGTGGTCCATTTTGTAGGATCATTGATAACATGCCTGTCACATGGTGCTATGATGTGGAAGATGGCCAAAAGTTTTGTAATCCTGGATTTCCAATTGGATGCTTTGTCACTCAGGATGGCCGTTCAAAAGATGCCTGTGTCATCAATGTAAGTTGTCTTTCTCTAAGTAACTATTTGCATCTACCATTTTTAAAAAAGTTGTTTGTCACAGTTAATCAGATTTGAATGTAGCCCTTTACACAACATTACATAGAATTTGCAGTACAAAGAAGGCCTTTGGATCTTGGTTGGTCTTTGTGCTCCACACGAGCCATTCCTACCCCATATCGTCTCAACCTTTCAAGATATTCTTCTATTCCCTTCTCCTTCATGCATTTATCCAGCTTTCCTGTAAATGCATCCTTACTATTTGCTTCAACTACTTGTGGTAATAAGTTCCACATTTTCGTCAGACTCTGGATAAAAATGTTTCTCCTAATGGATCCATTAGTGACGATCCTATAATTATGACTCCTAGTATTTGACTCCCCTCCAAGTGGAAATACTTTCTTTACATCTGCCCTACAACAGTCCTTCATAATTTTGAAGACCACCTTTGGAGAAAGGAGTCCAACCTGTTTAGTCTTAATAGCTGTACCCTCTCTTTTAAATCTATTTTTGAAATTACTCCAGTGGTTCTATATCCTTCCTTATAATATGGAGGCCAGAACTATGCATAGGTGGTCTAACCATGCTTTCTTCCAATTTAATATAACTCAGATTTTTTAATACTACCCCTCTAGAAATGAACCCCAGTCATATTTTAGAGCTTTGTTAACTTGCATTGTTATTTTTAATGATTTGTGAAACTGTTCCCCTATATCCTTTGGTGCCTTTACTCCATTTAGGTACTTAATTTCCAAGGATCCCTGGTATCTTTGACTACAGTTAGAAATTTGGAGTCATTCTTTATTCCCTGGATCGATATTTTACGAACATATGAATTATGAACAGGAGTAGGCTGCTTGGCCACTTGTGTCTGCTCTGCCATTTAATAAGATCATGGCTGATCTGATCGTAACCTCAACTCCACATTCCTGCCTACCCCTGATAACCTTTCACCCTCTTGCTTATTCAGAATCCACATTCAGAATCCTCTGCATTAAAAATATTCAAAGACTCCGCCTCCATTGCCTTTTGAGGAAGAGAGTTCCAAAGACTCGACTGTTAGAGAAGAAATTTCTCCTCATCTTTCTTAGGTGGGCGACCCGTTATTTTTAAACTGTGACACTTAGTTCTAGATTCTCCCACAACAGACATATCCACCTTGTCAAGACCCCTCAGGATCTTTTGTGTTTCAATCAAGTCGCCTCTTACTCTTCTAAACTCCAGTGGATACAAGCCTAGTCTGTCCAGCCTTTCCTCATAGGCCAACCCTCCCATTCCTGGTATTAGTCTAGTAAACCTTCTCTGAACTTCTAACATATTTACATCTTCCCTTAAATAAGGAGACCAGTGCTGTACACAGCACTCCAGATGTGGTCTCACCAATGCCCTGTGTAAGTGAAGCATAACCTCCCTAGTTTTGTATTCAATTCCCCTTGCAATAAATGTTAAAATTTTATTAGCTTTCTGAATTACTTGCTGTACCTGCACATTGACCTTTTGTGATTCATGCACTAAGACACCTAGATCCCTCTGCAATCTCTCTTTACATTTAGATAATATGCTTTTCTTTTCTTCCTGCCAAAATGGACAATTTCACATTTTCCCGCATTATACTCCATTTGCCATTTCTTTGCCCACTCACTTAACCTATCTATCCCCTTGCAGCCCCCTTATGTCCTCTTCACAACTTACTTTCCCACCTATCTTTGTGTCATCAGCATATTTAGCAACCATACCTCAGTCCCTTCACCCTGGTCATTTATATAAATTGTAAAAAGTTGACCCGTCTATGCCTATTCTGTTTCCTATTAGGTAGCCAACCTTCTATCCATGCGAACATGTTACCCACACCACGAGCTTTTATTTTCTGCAATAACCTTTGCTGTACCACCTTATCAAATGCCTTCTGGAAATCTAAGTACAGAACATCTACCAGTTCCCCTTTATCCACAGCACATATTACTTGGTCAAAGAAATCCAATAAATTGGCTAAACATGATTTCCCTTTCACAAAACCATGTTGACTGATTGCCTTGAATTTATCTAAGTGCCCTGCTATAATGTCTTAATAATAATAGCTTCCAATATTTTTTCTATTTCAGATGTTAAGCTCTTGGTATATGGTTCCATTTTGCCACACTTGTAATGATTACGTTCAATAAACACGTGTTTCTTTAGCTTCAGAGCCCACATCTATCTTGGTTTTGTTTTTATTCTTTCATGGGATGTAGATGTCACTGTCAAAGCAGCATTTATTACTTATCCCTCGTTGTCTTTGAGAAAGTGGTGGTTAGCTGCCTTGAATCGCAGCAGTCCATGTGGTGTAGGTACACCCACAGTGCTGTTAGGAAGGGAGTTCCAGGATTTTGACCCAGCAACAGTGAAGAAACAGTGATATAGTTCCAAGTCAGAGTGGTGTGTGACTTGGAGGGGTACTTGCAGCTGATAGCGTTCCCATACACCTGCTGCTCTTGTCCTTCCAGGTGGTAAAGGCCATGGGTTCGAGTGTTCCTTTTTAACTTAACCTTTTTTCCCCCACTAACTGGAACAAACCTTTTGCCTGCATTAGACTGAGTTCTACTGTGACCAGACGATGGCTCCTCTTTTTTGTTTAGTAGCTTCAAAGTGTCTCTCTCTTAGAACAATTTTCGCCATTTTGTTGAACCACCAATGTCTGACTGTGTTTGAAGCAGATGCAGCTGAGACAGTTCCAGTGTAATTGTGGCACTGTGGATTTGAGATGTGTTATCTGTAGGCAATGAAGAATATGTCTGATTAAGGCAGTGCCAAATTTCTGGATTGTGAATCTTAATTAGATACGTTTTGCCACAAGACTTTCAAATTTTAACTTCCTTACCTACACTTTGTTATATTACAGTCTGAATTCAACAAGAAGAACACCTACTATGTCTTCAATCATGTGGATATCTTCATTACATATCACAGTGGAAAGAACAAGGAGTGGGAAGGTGCAAGACTGGTTGCTGCAAAATTAGTCCCCAAAAGGTAGGATCATTGGTGTTTGGGGAAGGGAGGGGAAGAGTAGGAGGAAACTGAGGAATGAATTTTTCCTCAACTGAACATGTTTGAGTCAGTGTTTGATATTTAATGTGTGAACATTCCAGGGTCGAACATTTTCTATTCATTAATAGATTTTTATCATTAAAAGTTGCCTGCTGGCCAAAGTTGGATTATGCTGTTAACTGCTTTCAATGTATAAAAGGCTTGTATCTGTCACTTCAGAAAGCGAGAAGTATCCAAGAGGCAGTGATTTCATGCTGTTTCCTGCCAATCTGGGGCTGCAAGTTTACCCAACACATCCCAATCTGAAAATTTGCCCTACCAACAATTAATTAATCTGTAATTAAGTTTAGAATTTGCGGCAATTAGACATGGCCTTGGAGAAACACAGCAGCTTAAACATAGCCTATATAATATCAGTGGAATAATCCATTGTGTATTACATGCTATAATACCCCTCCCATTATAAAAGAGTGCCTTTATCCTACTTACTATCAGCAATTACCCCTTCGTGTCCCCAATCTACTCGTCATGATTAAATATTGAAGAAAATACAAGCATTACCTACCTACAGTGGTTGGAAAATGAAGTTAGCTATTATATGTTTCCCTTTTTTAAATCAAAGTCTGCATATAAACATGCTGATTTGCTTTGCCACTGAGGTTAGGTGCCTTGATCTCCTTTTAGTTTGTCTGTATCACTTCTGTGTAATTATTTTAACTAGGTTTTTTTTTACTTATTTAATTTCTGATTAATTCTGAGAAGGCAGTCTATCAATTCCTTTGGATATAATAAAGCAAACAAATTATGTACCACAGCTTCCATTATTAGCTAATTTTTTCCACTAAAGGCAACCTTTCTAATTCCCTTATTTGCTGCAATACTCAATATCTGTTCTGGCTCTGAATCAATTTCTTTAAATCTTGTTGCTGAAGAAAGACAATTTGTCAAAGCTTTCCATCTTGCACTCATCAGGGCAATCGCAAGAATACCGATGTCAGGGGAAGCAGCAATTTTATACTGTATGAAAAATGAGTGCTGGTTGGTTGGCAAATGGACTCTGGTAGAGGCGTTGCCATGGATAATGCTCCAATTAATAGTGACTGACAGATAACTGTCAAGCATTATTTGAAATTCAAACCAGGCAGCTTGACTCTGGTCAAGGCATTGCCCTGAGGAATGAGTCAGTGAATGGCTATCACTTATTTTGTTTAGCTGAAACAGGCGCATGTGCAATGTGTGTACATGTTCTTGCTGTCTGCAAAGAACTGGGCTTTGTGTATTAATATATGTAGCTTGAAGCAGACAGAGAATGTGCGCACACATTGTGCTTGCACTTGCTTCAGCTAAACAAAATGTGATAACCATTCGCTGACTCATTCCTCAGGGCAGTGCCTTGACCAATCAGAGTTGAGCTGTCTGGTTTACATTTCAAACAATGCTTGGCAATTAACAGTCAGTCATCATTAATTGGTGCATTATCCATGGCAGTGCCTCTACCAGAGTCCACTTCTAGTCAGTCAGCACACTTTTCTCATACAGTATAAAGTTGTTGCTTTCACTGACATTGGTATTCTTGCGATCGTCCTGATGAGTGCAAGATGAAAAGCTTCGACAAAATGCCTTTTATCAGCAATACTCAAGTTCTGTACTACTAAACGGCTTTCTTTACGTCTTTCAACTTTTCTCTATGCAAAGAGAGATAGGCAGGCTAAGTGAATGGGCAACAAGGTAACAGATGCATTATAATGTGGGGAATTGAGGTTTTTCACTTTCGTTGTCAGAATAGAAAAGCAGAATTTTTTTTAAAAAAAGACATAAAACTTGCAAATGTTAATGTTCAGAGGGTGTACTTGTACAAGGAGCACAAAGTTAGCATGCAGGTGCAGCAAGCAATTAGGAAGGCAAATTGCAAGGGGTTTGGAGTACAGGAATAAATACATCTTTCTACAATTGTACAGGGCATTGGTGAGACCACACCAGGAATACTGTGTGCAGTTTTGGTCTCCATATTTAAGGGAAGGATATACTTACATTGGAGGCAGTACAGCGAAAATTCATTAGATTGGTTCCTGGGATGAGAGATTTGTCCTATGATGACAGGCTGAGTATATTGAGTCTATATTCTCTGGAGTTTAGAAGAATGAGAGGTGACCTCATTGAAACACAATATTCTGAAGAGGCTTGACCGTGTAGATGCTGAATGTTTCCCTGGCCGGGGAACACGAGGCAGAGAAATTTGTAAGCAGTTTTATCTAAATCAAGCAACAAATATCCATTATTATCTGTTGCTTGAAATAAGTGCTGATTAATTGGCGCATTGACTTAAACTTTACATGTAGACCTTGTGGCTTGGTGGGATGCACCCAATCTTCTCATGAAGACAAAAAATCCTGGATGCTAATTCCTCTCTTTCATTAGTCAAAACATGCGTTCAAATATTTTTGCTTTTCTGTTCTGTTTCCTCCCTCCACTGTTTCTCCCAAGTTGTACTCTTAGCCGTTCTCTTGAGTAGCGTTCCTTTGCACTAACTGAAAGTTCTAAAGCTGTTTTTCTTGAAGTCACATTTGCAGAATCACCAGGGATTCCAAGTTACTGTATTCCAGTTAGTTCAGGCCACGGCTCTTGACTTAAAGTGCAACTTGGGTGTTAGTGTGAAGCAGAAACTCGTTTGCACTAAACTGAAGCTGTATTGTATTCTGACCAAGTGAGAAGGGGTGAACTGGCTCCCCTCTATTCAACCTCCTCAGTTGGTCGCAACAAAGGTTTCAGTTTCTTTTTCATGAGGGCCATACCTTTTCCAAATCAGAATGTATTTAACTATTTAAGCTGTAAGCAATAACGAGCTCATCAAACAAAGTTGTCTCGAGTCAAAGAGCAAATTGATTAACCATTAAACCCGTGGAAAAGTTATAAAAACGCGACGTCAAGTATTTGGTTCTCATTTCGGCCCCACATACATACACACAGGTATCAGAAATAAAGGAAGTTAGAGTCCAGTTTTTAAAAAAAAGTAAAAGAAAATACAGTTAAGTGCCTATTGATTGTCCTTGATGTGGAGATTTTAAACGCTGTGGCTGATTTAGGTTAGCTGGTTTCTTGGATGAGGTCAGATGTAGATAATGTTGCAATTATTTACAAGGTCTCGGTTCGCTGGTAGGTTTCTGGTAGAGTTGGCTTCTCAAACCAGGTGATGCTCTTGTTCCAAAAGAGAGAGAGCAGCCCTCAGCTTGTTTCCTTTTACTTGAGACTTCTTGACACCGTCTATGTCAGCTTGCAATCTCTCTCAAGTGGCTGGGCAGTCTTTCGTTGAAATACTTCACCCATTTTGCACTTACAAGAGGTTTTGGGTGTGTCTGTCTGTGGCAGCCATTGTTTCAATATCCAGTTCTTTGCATTTTTAATGTCTCTCTTCTTAGACAGTTACAAGTTTTGATAGGTGTCTGGATTATGGGAAATGCCTCTCTCTTTACACACTCCTGAGGGTGATTTATTTGTTTTTCACCATCACCTTAGAATGTGGTCTTGCATTTTTAAGCAGTTTGCCCTGTCTTAGTTCAAATTGCAAAATTTCCAGTCAGTTGAAAGTTGAAAAATCATATTTTCAAAAACAAAGGGGCATAGCCTCATAACAAATGTACTGACAATCTGAAACAAAGCTTATTTGACTGTATATGAAAGAGATTAAAATTTTTTCAGTATTAGCTATCAATGTTTAAAATAACACTTTTTAAATTTGTACTTTATTTCCAGTTACAATCATGCAGACTTAACCCACCCTAATTGCGAGGGACCTCCGATGGAGATTCCTGCTGAAGACAAAGAAAAGAAAATTAATATTATGTACACCTATTCTGTTACATTTACTGTAAGTAACATAAGCGTCTTTGAATTTACCTTTCATGTAGTCCAGTCTGAGCTCGTGCCTTGGTTCTAATGCTTTAAGGTTTGCCCATTTTATCCTAGCTGCCTGGATACAGTGTTGCTTTAACTGGAGCCCACTGTAGTACTTATTCCTATGACCAGAAACCCCAAGTCCACTGTTAAATTGAGCTGCTTCACATGGCAACATTACAGTGGCTTTGTAGATGTTTGGCTTTGTAGATGTTTATAAAGCAGCTGTACAGTAGTTTCAATTATTACAAGATGGCCCTGGCTTCAGAGTAAATCAATGCAAGCTGCAGCCAAAGTAAGGCCTGCTGAAGATTTTGCATTGGGTCCAAGGCTATGTAAGGAAGCTCTCACCAGCAGTTGGTATGAAGTTCACTTTTCAGTTTCAAAGCTTAAATCTGAATGCAGGGAGCTCTGCCTGTTCCCTGATTATTGAGAGATGATGGCAGAATAATTTACCACCACTGATTTCAGCTTTTACCAAAATTGTATGGAAACTGGTAGGTAGAGTGCAACTACACACAACATATAATTCTGGGTCCATGGATAATTGCATTCTCAATGAATGACTTAAATCCCAATTATTTGATTTTGATAATAGATCTAAAGATTAAACCTGGGTGTGGCAATAAAAAATTGAACAATTCAGTTCCTTTACCTGTCACAGACGAGTGTAAAGCCTGTACAAAATGTTCAGCATTTTGTCTTTGAAATATATAATAACCACAATCACAGCGAATTGTGTAGAATTTCATACTTTACCTGTAAGCTGATGTGCCACTCTTGCCTTCACGGTAGTTTTAAAAGAAGCTTTTTCCCAGTGCTTCTCAGTCATTTACTGAGAAATGAAACCCTTTGATATTCTCAGAATCATGTTTGGCTTGTTATTTATTATTGTCAATGTAGTTTTTGAATCTCAAACATATGGCACAGAAGTAGGTCATTTGGCCCATCTTTCCTGGGCCATCTTTCTGAAAGAGCTATCCAATTAGCCCCACTCCCCTTGCCTTTGCCTGGAGCCCAGTAAATGCTTCCCCTTCATGTATTTACCCAATTCCCTCTTGAAAGTTGCTATTGACTTTGCATCCACCCCCCTTTCAGGAAGCGCATTATAGGTTGTGGCAGCCCCCTGCATTAAAAAATAATTCTCCTCATGTCACCTCTGGCTCTTTTGCCTTTTGCTCTTAAATCTGTGTCCTCTGGCTAGGAACACTCCTGCCACTGGAAACAGCTTCTCCTTGTTTGTTGTATCAAAATCCTTCATGATTTTGAATACCTCTATTAAATTTCTTCTTAACCTGCCCTAGTCTCTCCACACGACTGAAGGTCCTCATCCTGGTACCATTCTGGTAAATCTCCTCTGCATCCTCTTCAAGGCCTTGATATTCTTCCTAAAGAATCTCTCCATATTCCAGCTGAGGCTTAACCAGAGCTAATGAATTTGTAGCCTATGTTATGCATCATGCTCCAGCAGAGAGCCAGGCTGCAAAACGTTACACAATGTTGCTCTTTGGACAGACCCTTTCCTTTGAACCACCAATCTGCAGGAGGTTTTGCAGCTGAAGTTTAGTCTTGGTGTTCCATTCTTTTAGCGTACTTTTCACGAAGAAAATTTTACTGTCCTTCAATCATTTGCTTTGCAAATTTCAGATTTGAAGATCTGGTAGCGTATTTTGGCTTTTGAGTAGTAGCTTTAAAAAAATCTGTTCAGAATCCAATGGTAGTCAGCAGCTATAAATGTCCAACTGCAGAAAGACTCCTTGTACTCATGTACGCAAGTAAGAAGAACACTAAATTTTACATCAACACTGCAACAAAATGTAAGATAATAGTTGGATGTTAATGTCAAAGACTTTTACTATGTTCTATAGTCTGGCAGCTTAATGTTTCATGTAACTAAATTCCAGTTTTGCACGTTAGTTTTCGGTTGTGTTTACTAAAGTGATAAATGCCCATGAATGTGATTTAAATTGAGTTGTTATATTTTACTGTGCCGACCCCTGCTCAGTAGTGTTTACTAGCAATGTCTCGTAGAATCAATTGAGTGTTGTAATAAATATGAAATTACCATTTTGTTCCTTCCGCCAGGAGGATGCCAAAATAAAATGGGCTTCCAGATGGGATTACATTTTGGAATCCATGCCGCATACAAATATTCAGTGGTTTAGGTATGCAGTGTCTTTCTTTAACCTCTTTATAAATTGCTAATGTAACCACCCACCCAATTTATGGGAAATCTTGCTCATTTCATTGTTAGGTTGTGAAATAGTCACTATTTGGCCTTTAAACATTGCAGCTGAAATTCTTTGCATCTTCCTGTACTGTTAGAAAACAAAATACAGTTTTGCCCTTCAGCATCAGATCCTGTTTTGTGAATGGAGAAGAGTTTTACCATGTTGCTATATCTTTATCAGTGCTGTTGCCTTAGGTTGGAACAGTACAAGAACAGAGCAGCTGTTGCAAAATAATAGCCCAGATTTTGCGATGGTAATGATGGCCAAAGTGTCAGTGTTTACTACTGAAACTGACAGCAACTTTGGGAACCCATGCATGCAAATGGTCATGTAGTAATCCAGAAGTTTCTGTTGATAATTCTGTGCTCCTCCAGAGGGTGCTGTTGAGTTTTCCCCCCTCAGAGTGCAGCCTTTAAGCAATTAGTAAACTGATCAGAGCTTTCACTTCTACATTTGTAGTCTCAAGAAGGCAGCTCACCATCCATTTCTCAAGAGCGATTAGGATGGGCAATAAGTGCTGGCCAAGCCAGCGATGCCCACATCCTATGAATGAATAAAAAAAATCCTTGTAGAAGTACATAAGATTTTTACCCAGCCACAGTGGAGCAGGGCACCCCGAGTTACACAATGCAAGCTGGTGAATTAAAGGTCAGGAAATAAAAATAAAGATTTAAAGTATTTTATAACCTATTGGCTGATGTAATATTGAAGAGTGTTTCATAACCAAGCACTTCTGATGAACAGTTCAGCCTGAAGTATGGGCTCACATGACTGTAGGGAATTGGGATTTCCATCCTTGTTTCTGTGCAAAAATTATGAATTAATAATTTGGTTCAGCTTATTAAATTTGTGAAACTTTGTTATGTCTGAGCTGTAGTATTTAGTGTCTTCTGCGGAAGTTTAGTTTGTAAAACTGAATCTAGAATATAGCCCTTTGTCACTTTTGGAGGAACTTTTTCTTTTGGTCGTAGGGTCATTGACGGCATAAACAGAGGCCATTCGACCCATTGAGTCCATGATGGCTCCCTGCGTAGCAATCCAGTCAGTTCTATTCCCTCACTCAGTCCCCGTAATCCTGAAAGGTTAGTTCCTTCAAGTGCCCATCCAATTTTTCTTTTGAAATCATCAATTGTTTCCGCTTCCACCATCCTTGTGGGCAGCGAGTTCCAAGTTATTACCACTTATTGTGTAAAAATGCTTTTCCTCACATTTCCTCTGCATCTCTTGCCCAAAATCTTAAACCTGTTTCACTAGTTCTTGTACCATCAGCTAATTGGAAAAGTTTTTCCTTGTCTACCTTCTCAAAGCTTGTCACAATCTTGTACACTTCTATTAAACCTCCCCTCAATCTCCTTTGCTCCTAGGAGAACAACCACAGCTTATAACTAAACCCCCCCACTCCCCCCAATTCCTGGAACCATTCTGGTAAATCTGCTGTGCACCATCACAAGGACCTTCACATCTTTCCTAATGTGTGGTGACTAGAACTGTGCACAATATTGTAATTTGGCCTAATTGGAGCTTTATAAAGGTTCTGCTTTTGTACTCGATACCTTTATTTATGAAGCCCAAGATCCCATATGTTTTGCTACACGGTCTCAATATGTCCTGCCACCTTCAAAGATTATTGCTTGTGTACCCCCAGATCTCTGTCCCTGCATACTCTTTAGAACTTTGCCATTTAGTCTGTATTGTCTCTCCTTATCCCTTCTGCCAAAATGCATCACCTCACACTTTTCTATGTTAATTTTGAAATTTTACTCCACATTTCAAGATCAAAGTCGTGTGTATATATAGCATAAAAAGCACTAACCTTGGTAATGAAGAAGTTTAAAGCCAGTATGATAGGGAAGGACATTCACAGGTGGGTTGCACTGCATCTTGAAAGTGCACTGACTAACCCTGCCTTTGATTATCTTCATTTTTAATTAATATAAGAACATAGGAGCAGGAGTAGATCATAAGGAATCCCCAAGCCTGCCCTGCATTTCAGTATGATCCTGCCTGACCTTCTGCCTCAGCTCCAGTTTCCTGCCTGCTTTCCACGTTCTTTAATTCTCTGAAAGACCAGAGGCTGGATTTTCAAAGTGGGATCGGAAGCCTGACATCCGGATGAATTCCGGGTTCTAACCTGGCACCCTTTTAACTGTGTTGCTCTTGTAATGCTATTTTTAAATAGATATGTGCTGATAGGGCAGAAGGCAAGCTTGGCACCTAGTTGGAGGTGCTGAGCACCTCCAGGAGGTGGCAGGTGCCTGCCTAACACCAGGTTTTGGCTAAGTTGAGAGGCTGTCACTTTCTTGTTGAGTAGAGCAGGCAGCTGATGAAGGAGCCAGAAGGATAAAGATGGTGTAAAGTTGCCATGGATGTCAAGTCAAGGTGCAGCAGTCGATACAGTGCTCATTGACGACTCAAATTTCACAATAAGTACAGATGAAAACAAAGTTTCTTTTGCCCTGCAAATGACCCTGATAGTTGTACACTAATGTGCACCAGACTGGCGTCATCCAGAAAAAATATTGAAATACCTGTTCAATCCCAGACAGGCCCTTTGACAGGTTCCTTAAGGTGCCTACAAGGCTGTTAATTGGCATTGAGCAGGTTTCTGATTTCCTCCCCTGGCAGACCCTTTGAAAATTGCAAACTGTCTTAGAGGCAATGGGATCCACTGTAGCTCTCCAGGAATGTAATTTTCAAATCACACCTGCACCTGGCAATTGAAAATCTAGCTCCACAAATCACCTATCTCAACTTTGAATATTTCCAATGATAGTGCTTCCACAACCCTTTGGGGTATAGTATCCCAAGAATCACAACCCTTTGTGTGAAGAAATTTCTCCTTATTGCAATCCTAAATGATTGCCCATTATCCTGGGACCATGCCCCCATATTCTAGATTCCCCAACCAGGGGAAACAACCTCTGTGTCCACCCTGTACATCCCCTAATTTTAAAAAAGCTGATTTGAAATACCTGGTTCATTGTTCCTTTGAACAGTACAGCTGGCAGAAGTCTGGTATAGTTATTTACAAGGAGCTAAAAATTACTGTTCTCATTTCCCTTTTCTTTCTTTCTCAGTATTATGAATTCCTTGGTGATTGTCCTCTTCTTATCTGGGATGGTGGCAATGATTATGCTTCGGACCCTTCACAAGGATATTGCTCGATACAATCAGATTGACTCTGCAGTAAGTACTATTGTGGAATGTGTCTTTGAAGGGTAGCAATACTGTTTATTGCCTCGAGTACAGTTGTGTGTTTCTTATATACAGAAGGCATGACAATCCTTCCAACACCTGCTATATCTCTTGGGGTTGCTTAATCTGTCCTGTAGTTGATCACTATTTCATCACCCTTGGTTCCTTAACAGTCACCCCTTTCTCTCACTCTGCTGATCTGTGGCCTGTATTCCTCCTAACATTCCTGACTTCTTCCACAGTTGGAATATACAGTATTATATATTCTTGCCTTGACTACATTAAACCAACAATCATCACAGACTTCTGCTGCAACTAGTTCCTTTTCCAGAACATTAAAACGGTGGAGCTCTACTTTGATTAGTTTTTCCTTTCTCCTACAGGTTATTGGAGCCCAAACTTGGCACCACCTCCCCCCTGATTTACCACTATCCCTTGGTGGGATTGTGCACTGTGGGCCTTGGCCCTTGACTTTGTTTTCTCAACTTTTAAAACCCATTCATTACATTAATTTTTCAAATGTACTCTTGATATTATTAAACTTATTTTCAATCTATTCAGGACAGCTCCGAGCACACTACAGGTGTTGGTATCAGAGAATCTTCTGCTTTGCACTAACATTGAAGTTGTGGGACAAATCTGGAATTGGGGCCAAACCGGAGTCCAAGATGAGACTGCCTTTATGGAATTGTACTTCATATCAGGCCAGGTTTGCACAGCAACTTTCAACTTGGTGCAAACTGGAAGTGTCTTCGCAGCAAGAGCAGTCCTTTTGTTAATCCACCCTTATATTTGTGAAATTTGGTAATTTTTCACTTTAGTATCAAGAGAGAGAGAAAATCTGATACATGCTAATTATGCATCTTTTGTGTAGGAGGATGCCCAGGAAGAGTTTGGTTGGAAGTTGGTGCATGGTGATGTCTTTAGGCCACCCAGGAAGGGAATGCTTTTATCTGTTTTCCTTGGACAAGGAACACAGATCTTCATAATGATGTTTATCACTCTTTGTAAGTATTATTTGACACTGAGACTAAATACAAAACCAAGTCTGATTTCTAATTTAGGCTTATTGTTTTAGCCTTTGAATGTTTCTGGGCTAGTTTCTGAAAATAGCACCACAGATTGCATGTATTTGGAATCATTGACACAGCGTCTCAAAGCAGTATATAGAAGAGTGGTGGAAGGAGAGGAACTCAGGATGACTGAGGCGAGGTATGAGAGTGTTCTATAAGTGCTTTCAAAGGTGGGAGGTGAGATAGCAAGTTGGTGATGTTTAGAGAGAGAGTTTGGTGCTTTTGGGGAGATCAAACAAGGCAAAGGAATAGACAATTAATGGGAGAATACTGAGAGATGTAGAGGAAGTAAAGGACCTTGGAGTGAATGTCCACAGTTCCCTGAACGTAGCAGGACAGGTTGATAAGGTGGTTAAGATGGCATGTGGAATCCTTTCATTTATTAGCCGAGACATAGAATATAAGAGCGGGGAAGTTATGCTGCAGCTGTATAAGTTATTAGTTCGGCCACAACTTGAGTACTGCGTGCGGTTCTGGTCACCTCATTACAGAAAGGATGTAATTGCACTAGAGCCAGAGGTCTATAGCACAGAAAAAAGGACCTTTGGCCCATCGAGTCTGCGCCAGTCAAACAAGTACCTAACTATTCCAATCCAATTTTATAGCACTAGGCCCATAGCCTTGTGTGCCATGACATCACAAGTGCAGATCCAAATACTTCTTAAATGTTATGAGAGTTTCTGCCTCTACCACCCTTTTCAGGCAGTGAGTTCCAGATTCCCAACACCCTCTGGGTGAAAAAATTTTTCCTCACATCCCCTCTAAACCTCCTGCCCCGTACCTTAAATCTATGCCCTCTAGTTATTGATCCCTCCACCAAGGGGAAAAGTTCCTTCCTGTCTACCCTATCTATGTCCCTCATAATTTTATACACCTCAATCATGTCCCCCCCCTCAATCTCCTCTGCTCCAAGGAAAATAACCCCAGTCTATCCAATCTCTCCTCATAATTAAAACTCTCCAGCTCGAGCAACATCCTGGTAAATCTCCTCTGCACTCTCTCTAGTGCAGTCACATCTTCTATAATGCGGATTCCAGAACTGCACGCAATACATTAGAGAGGGGACAGAGGAGATTTACAAGGATGCTGCCAGGACTGGAAAATTACAGCTATGAGGAAAGATTGGATAAACTGGGGTTGTTCTCCTTCGAACAGAGGAGGCCGAGGGGAGATTTGATTGAGATGTATAAAATTGTGAGGGGCCTGGATAGAGTGGATGGAAAGGGCCTATTTAGTTTAGCAGAGAGGTCAGTGACTAGGGGGCATAGAATTAAAGCGATTGGTGGAAAGATTAGAGGGGAGATGGGGAAAAGTTTTTTCACCCAGAGGGTTGTATGGCCTGAAACTTGCTGCCTGAAAGGGTAGCAGAGGCAGAAATCCTCAACTCATTTAAAAGATGCCTGGATATGCAGCTCAAGTGCCGTAACCCGCAGGGCTACGGACCCAATGCTGGAAAGTAGGATTAGGCTGGGTGGCTCGTTTTTCGGCTGGCACAGACACGATGGGCCAAGTGGCCTCTCTTTCTGTGCCGTAAACTTTCTGATTCTATGGTAGTGTCACTGAGACAGCTTAAAGCTTTGGCAATTTAAGTAAAGCAAGAAGAGACAATGCACAGATGGGTAACCTTGTCAAGAATGGGATGAAGTTGGCTGTGGAGATTATGTAATAGCTTTGGAGCATGGGGATGATGGGAGAGTATTTGAATTAGCTGTAATGCCTGGCTCAATAATCCAGAGTTATGAGTTAAAATTGCACCATGGCAGCTGGGGAATTCAAATTCAATTAGCTAAATAAATTTGGAATTAATAGATATTGTCAGTAATGGTGACCATGAAACTACCAGATTTGTATAAAAGTTTACTAATGTCTGTTAGTGAAAGAAACCTGCTATCACAGTATCTTTACAGTGCAGAAAGGGGCCATTCGGCCCATCGAGCCTGCACTGGCTCTCTGAAAGAGCATTCCACCTAGTCCCATTCCCCTACCTTATCCCTGTAGCCTTGTACATTCTCGCTTTTCAGGTAGCAATCCAATTCCCCTTTGAATACCTCGATCGAATATGTCTCTACCACCTTCTCAAGTTCGTTCCAGACTCCAACCACACTCTGGGTGAAAAATCTTTTCCTCCCATCATTTTTATCCCGTTTGCCAATTGTTTTGAATCTGTGCCCTCTAATTCTTGTGTTCTCCTGCGTGGGAACAGTTTCTTGCTATTTATCTTGTCCATACCCCTCAGGATCTTAAATACCTCTATCAAGTCTCCTCTCAGCCGCCTTTTCGAAAAGGAAAACAGTCCCAACCCCTCCAATCTATTCTCATACCTACAGTTCTTCATCCCGGTAATCATTCTTATGAATCCCCTTGGTACTCTCTCCAATGTCTTCATGCCCTTCCTCAAGTATGACACCCAGAACTGGATGTAGCACTCCAGATGCGGCCTAACTAGTGTGTTAAGCAAATTCAGCATGACCTTACTCTTGTACTTAATGGCCCTATCAGTAAAGCCTAAGATACTATATGCTTTATTAACTGCGCTCTCACCATGTCGTGCCATCTTCAATGACCTATGTACGTATACACTGAGGTCCCCCTGTTCTTGCACATCCTTTAGAGGCTCTCCCTTTATTTTATACTGTCTCTCCAAAACCTTCCTGCAAAACAAATCACCTCACACTTCTCTGCATTGAACTTCATCTGCCACTTGCCTCCCCAATCCACCAGCACGTATATGTCCTTTTGAAGTTCAAGACTATCCCAATCACAGTTAACAATATTTCCAATCTTCGTATCATCTGCAAATTTTGAAATCATGCCCTGCACAAGACAGTCTAGGTCATTAATATGTATCAGGAAGAGCAAGGGTCCCAACACTGACTCCTGAGGAACTCCACTACAAACTTTTCTCCAATCTGAAAAACAGCCATTTATCACGACTCTGTTTCCTGTCACTCAGCCAGTTTCTTACTCAAGTGCCTACTTTCCCTTTTATTGCATGGCCTAGAACTTTGCCCACAAGTCTGTTGTGTGGCACTGTATCAGATGCCTTTTGAAAATCCATATACATCACATCAACAGCGTTTCCTTTATCAACCTTCTCTCTACCACCTCTGGGGGGGGGAAATGCTCCAGCAAGTTTAGTTAAACATGATTTTCCTTAATGAACCCATGCTGGCTTTCCTCCATTATCTTGCACATGTCTAAGTGGTTATTGATTTTATCGAGTACTATAGTTTCCAGGCGTTTCCCTACCACTGAGGTCAAATTGACCGGCCTGTAGTTGCCGGCTTCAACCTTGCATGCCTTTTTGAACAAGGGTGTAGCATTCACAATTCTCCAGTCCTCTGGCACCTCCCCTGTGCCTAAGGAAGACTGGAAGATTATCACTAGTGCCTCTGCAATTTCCATTCTCCCTTCCCTCAGTACCCTTGGATGCATCTCATCTGGTCCTGGTACCTGATCTATTTTAAGTAAAGATAGCCTTCCCCAGTCTGGCCTTTTTGTGACTCTTGACCAATAACAACGTGGTTGATCTTTAACTGCCCGATGAAATAATTGAATAAGCCACTTGGTTGGAACAAAACTGCAGGCTGAAGCTACAAGCCCCACAGATTGCCATCGCCACCACCTTAAGGGCAATTAGAGATGAAAAGTAAATGCTTGTCTTGCCAGCTGACATCCAATGAATGAATGAGAAGAATGTTTAAGGGTTCTAGAAAAAATATGAGGGAAGAAAATATATTGTGGAGGTTTGTTTTTTATTTGTATGACTGGGGAAACAGTTCAAATTTGATGTCAAGGTTAACAGTCCATTCAAAAGCTTCAGCTGTTGCACAGATGGGCAGCCTTGGCAAGAATGGGATGATGTTGGTCGTGGAGTTTATGTAACAGCTTTGGAGGTTGGGGATGATGGGAAATGCCACCAGGAATTGGTGTCTCGGATCAGAAGTTCAGTATATGGGTGGTGATTGATTTGGATGGCCACGGTTATAATTTGAGCTGTTTCTCATGTTCCACTTGTGGAGGGATGTCCACGTTTTCTGTGGAAGGTTAAAATCTGGGACTTCACCTCTTGGTGGCACCCGAGAGCTTGAGCTGTTGTCAGTTTGT
Organism: Cetorhinus maximus; assembly: GCF_964194155.1. NCBI lineage: Eukaryota > Metazoa > Chordata > Chondrichthyes > Lamniformes > Cetorhinidae > Cetorhinus > Cetorhinus maximus. The sequence continues at coordinate 144,817,193 of NC_135886.1, read as the reverse complement.
AGGGTGTGGAGTGTGTTCCAGTTGGGACTACAGTGTTTCATAAAAGTGTGTGCGTCGTTTTTGTTTTTTTGAGGTCCGTGTCAATTGGGTGCTTCGTTAGCTGTCAGCCAATGGTGTCCTTTGAGTAGGATGTATTCCCTGTGGACATCAGGAGGTTCAATATGTGCTAGCACAGGTAGCCACTCAAGCTGCGTTGGTCTCAAGAAAAATGGCTTTCAGTGATGTGTAGCTTTCTGGTTAGAAGATCAGCTTCGGATTGAGCAGTTCAGAGATAAAACTCTATGAAATATGAGAATATGGGAGAATACAGTTTTATGAAAAAAAGTTGAAACCACCCATTGTCACGCAAATTTGTGCTTTATTGGAAAATTAAAAACAAAAAATGATGGAAACAACAGGTGAAGTTGTTCTGATGTGGCAGATTATGTTTGCCAGGCAGATCAAATCCACGAGGGAAACTTGATCGTGCTATCACAATGGTTTTGCAATTTGTATTTATTTTGAGATGCGTGCACTGAATTCAGAAGTAATAAGCCCGCCAAGACTTCTGGATTTTTTTCAAAAAACTAAATAAAAATATTTATGAACAAAAGAGAAGATTTCAAGCACATACATAGAGCTATAAATTACTATTATAATAACTCCTCAAATCCCTAATTAACCTGACTCCCTGTTACACCCCCTTTAAGGCAATGGTCCAAAATCGATTTTAGATTTTAAACAGATCCAGCAAATTAACACAATACCTTGGACAGTGGAATTCCAAATGGCTTTCTCCTCCAGCTTCGGATTTTGTAGACAGCAGGCTTAAGCACAAATACTGGAGGCTTCATTAAGGCTACTTCACACTTCTGTTAGATCTCACATGGCTTCTCCTGACACACAGTCTCATTCTCCCTTTATATATGTTTCTCCCTTTTTAATATGTAAATTCCATTATTTAATTTCTCATAATATAAATCTTTCCATGTTGCCAACATTCTCATTAACCTCATTGAAGTTCAAGCCCCCCTTCATTTATCTAAAAATGCAATTTCCTGTTATACCTTACATGCTAAGACCCCAACCATATTTACCTACTAGCATTCCAGAGGCACTTCTACACCCTACTTCTTTTGATAACTTCAACTTGCAGTCTGCTTAGCTACAAAATGTAATTAAATCTCACACAGACAGGAAACACCGCCCTCACCCCCCCCTCACTCCCCCACCACCCCCCCCTCACTCCCCCATAAACCTACTTTACAATAAAGCAGAAAAATATTATGAAAATTATTGTACACACGTGACAAGGTAAAACCTGTGCAAGAGTAGAGGAGTTAATTTTGCAGGTGGGACTTTCATCAAAACAAAGGGATCACACAAATGATCAACTCCTTGTTTTCAGCATGTATTCTTTCGCAGTCACACCGCAATTGTGATCGTTTGTTTCATTCAACTTTATGATGCAGAACATAAAATCTAACAGTGGAGATATTTAATTACAACTACAGGTTTAATATTGGCCTGCATTTTTCAGGTTCAATGTGTATGGGGGGGGGAAAAGTCAAGTTCCTTGTTATGAAAATTACAGAATTACAGCATTGTATTGTAATGTACTGAGGAAGAGCTGTATTCAATTGAGAAAATAAGACCTGGAAAAGTGATATTTTGCTGTACATAATAAGACATTTCATTTCTTTTTCCACCCATTGTATAGTCCTTGCATGCCTTGGGTTCCTTTCACCAGCTAACCGAGGAGCATTGATGACCTGTGCTGTTGTTCTGTGGGTCTTGCTAGGAACACCTGCGGGCTATGTTTCTGCCAGAATGTATAAGAGTAAGTGACGCACGGTGTAATTTTCTTGTCATTAACTATATTTGCGCCGTGTTAAATCAATCACGTTGATAGTGGTGATTGAGATGATGTTGCAAGAATGTTATTAACCCAAAGTGACTGCAATCAATAAACTGGCATAAGATATTGTATGTGATGTCTGACAGTGTACTGTAGTATTAACTTCTCAGAGTATGGATTTTGATTGTCAATAGATTTGTTTCCTTCATTTTTATTTATTTCATCAACATCTGCATTCTGAAACCTGTTTTCATTATGAATGGAAATGGAAGAGAATACATTCAAAGAAATTTAAACCTGCTCTGCATTTTTGTGGTGACGTTTTAAATTGAAGGCTCCCTCATCGCTACTCATCCAGGAGAAAGCCTTTCTTGCCTTACCCTTTCAAAACTCTACTCAATTTAAAAAAAATGTTGAATTTACTCTCCGCTTGCCCATTGCTTCAGTGGAATTAGCCCCAATGTCTCAGGTCACCCTGATAACTATAATTCCCATTCCTAGTATTGTGATATGTTTTGCCTCTCATGTGCCTTATGTTTTGCTTTCAAGGACATGGGAAGTAGACTCTGCTGTGTAAATTCAACCAAGAGTAAACTTCTCTTGATTACTGTGTTGGAATGAGGAAAGTAAAATGTATACCTAGAATTGTACAACATTGAAACAGGCCATTGAGACCAAGGGATTTGCGCGTCTTCGTGCTCCACAAGAGTCTCTACCCACCTTATTTCATCTCTCCCTAATAACTTATCCTTCTGTTTTTGTGAATGGTTTGAGCAAAAACAAACATGGAGCACAGTCACAAGGTTTATTTAGAAGACCTTTTTTTCGAAGTTTCAGTTTTATGGTTAATAAGTACAAATGCATGAAGTCTCCATTTATTTATAGCAGCTGCACTTAATCTTTATTGGGTTCCTATGAAGATAATGTGTCCCATTGCACTGCTTTGTAGCTTCACACTCCAAGGGCTCTAGGAGCATTTTCACGAAACAAAATAGAGGTTTTGCTTGTTTTTGTTGTATGCTATGGCTAAGTCAGTCAAACAAATTTAGGAAATCGGAATCAAAATACTTGGATGCTGGAAATCTGAAATAAAAACAGAAAATACTGGAAGTACTCAGGCCTAACAGCATCTGTGGAGAGAGAAGCAGTTAACGTTTCAGGTCGATGACCTTTCATCAGAACTATTTGGGAAATCATTTGGGAATCCTGTCCCTTTTGAAAGAAACACATTGGAAAAGCAAAGCTGTCTTCACTAATTATTTTGACTAGAGATTGTATCTGGTTAAGAAATTTGTCCAAAAATGCTTACTACACATAAAGGCAGCCAAATTGTCTCTGTGCTGCGATTGGTATGAATTGAGAACTGATTCTCTATTTACTTTAGGATTGCACTGGGCCTTGATTTTTGCTAGATTATTGGGGTGTGGGGTCTCCCTTGTTTCAGTCAGGAGTGTCAAAACAGGTTTTGAAGTTGGAAACGACTTCCGTACTCAGGATTGCTAGATCAACAAAGTTTTACATGATGATCTTTGCTAGTGATTTTTAATTGTTATAATCTTTCCACAGCTTTTGGCGGTGAGAAATGGAAGACCAATGTTCTCTTGACTTCTTTTCTGTGTCCTGGGTTAGTACTTGTCACCTTATTTCTGTGGTTTGTTGTAGAATCTATGCTTTGCTATAGTATTTGTAATGCGCATAATTTGCATGCATTAATGTCATATGCGCAGATAAAGCAAGATGAGTAGATCTTGTTGAAACAGTGCAGTGTAGGGCAATGAATACCTGATTAAAGTGCAGAATTCTGATGTGTACCATTTAATGTTTCATTTATTTCAGTTTCCTTAAATAACCAAAGAACTTAATAAGAACATAAATAGGAGCAGGTGTCAACTGTTTGGCTCTTTGAGCTTCTGCCAAGCAATACAATCAAGCCTGATCTTTTACCTCAACCTTCCTGCACTACCCCCATATTCCTTAACTGAAATTCAAGTCCGAAAGAAATTATTAGTTATAGATACATCCCTCATATAAACATGCAGCTTGCTCACATTCCTAAAGAGTTAAATAAGATCCACGTTAAGGATTAATAAACATCAAGGACGCATTTACAGAGCTGGTGTCAGCTCAAGGCCATTTCCTGCACTTCAGGTTCCAGCCTGGTTACATTGCACAGGCAGAGATATCTTAATACAGTAGTTAAAAATTGATGCTCAGTGTTTCCCCACTTGTGCTCTAACCAGATGGCAATCTCTTCTCCTGCTCCTCCAAATCATTTTAACGGACAGGGAGACCTCGAGCTGGAAAGTGGACAGCCTTGATTCACATGTTTTGGATAATGGAATTGGGGAGTGTCGCTAAACAGAAATGAGTGGTGTTGATTTATGAAGTGTCTGGATCTGCCAGCTTTACATTGCAAGTTTAGCATGCTGACTGCATTACACTCCTCCTTTCCTGGATGATTCTCCCTCCTGATCATCAACCCTAAGCTCGCACCAATTTTAAACTCGTACCTTTATATTACACATTTTCCTAAAACCAGTCTTACATTAAACTCATCTATTTGTTTTTCCCCTTTAACAACTGTGAATGCACCCAGACTACTTTTCCATTAGTGTAAATTGGTTCTTAAATTGCGTAGTATCTCATTTACTTAAAACAGATGGAACATACTTATTTAAAGTACTTCTCCTCCCACTTTCTATTGAAGAAAATGACAGTCTTGGCTTAAATTTCTAACATCTTTTCAAATGTCAGAGAAAATAAGGTTTGATTATCATTTTCTTCTATAAATAAAAAGTGCTTTTTAGTTGTGTGTGTGTCGTCCCCCCCCACTCCCTAACCACTGACCTCAACTAGTTTACTGTCATTCGTGGAAATTAGTCTTTTCACATGGCATTTTTTTAAAATATAGAATCAAATGCCATGAAATGAAGCATTTAGATGCTTCATTTCACTCATTGACTTGTTGCTCAAGAGTTAAATTCCCATTCAATCTTTTAGAATAAAAATTCAACAATAACAACTTGCATCTCTAATTTTTTAATATAGAAAAAGGTCACTGAGGAGAGGGTGTGGGAGAGTGTTGGGCTGTGTGGTAGAAGGTTGGAGAGAGAGATATGCTCAATGGTGGCTGCTTCATGACAGAGGTGGACTGAGTGATGGATGGTTTGAGAGAGAGAGATGGACTGAGTGAAGGTTCTCGGAGACAAAAGCAAGAAACTCAGTGCTGAAAAGCTGAGGAACAGAAAATGCTGAAAATATTCAGTAGGCCAGGCAGTGTCTCTAGACAGAGAAACAGTATTAACATTTCAGAGTTCTGGTGAAAGATCATCAACCTGAAACATTAATTCTGTTTCTCTGTCTGCAAATGTTGCCAGACCTGCCAAGTGTTTAAAGGTTTTAGGAGAATTGGCTGAAATGACAGATGAGAGAGAAGAGGGTAGGTTTTGGGTTTTTTGAACAGACCAAGACAGATTAAAAGCTCTGCCACCAAGTGAGAGGGCATACACCTGAACCCACAAATGGTGAAATATAGAGTATGGATTGGGATATATAGACCCTGAGGAAATTTCTGAAGTTGGGTGGAGAAGGCTGTGGAGCAATTTGCAAAGCAAGACAGAAATATAGAATTTAATCGATTGAGGGACAGGGATCTATTGGGTGCTAGCAAGGTCAGGGGTCGTGGGTGAGTGGAATCTACTTCAAAACTGAACTTGGGCACTGAAGCTTTAAGCATCTTGAATTCTAACTCGCAGGAAGGAGTTTGAGAGGCTGGGCAAGGAGGGCAGTTTCTCCTTGAAGTTGATGGTGTTTGAAGTATAAATGCCCTTTGCCCTTAGTTGAGAGGAGTCTTCTGTTTCTGAATGAAACAGCAGACTTGGCCAGTACAGGCAGAAGGTATTTCTGTGCTAATCATTGTGCTCATATGCTGGACTCAAATGTTGATTTAATCAATTATTCATTGTGGTCTTTTGACTGAAATATGTCCTGGTGTAACTGCAGTTCAGTGAGTGAATCTAGTTGCTGCTTAAATCGCAGTTTACATTTGTTAATGTATATATTAACATAAATTGAGATAATCTAAATAATTTGTAGCCTGTCTTATTTAATGTCTGATCACTCATTTAAAAACTGCATACTGTCTCATTTAAAACCATTTTATTTTGTTGAGTTTGTCAGATGTTTCAATGTTTAATTCCAAAATGGGCTTTTATATGGAATAAAGCTATTTGCAGCATGTTATAAATCTGTAATCCAACCAGGAATTTGGATTGTAAATTAATAACAACACAAAACCACGCCTTCCTGTGCTGGCATTTATGCTCCCCACACATCTTATCCCACACCTCTCCTTGCCCTGTGGACATATCCTTCAAATGCTTTCTCCATCACGGGCTCATCTAGTTTTCCCTCAGATTTCTTTTTAATATTCATTCACGGGATGTGGGCTTTGCTGGTCAGTCCAACATTTATTGCCTATCCCCAGTTGCCCTTGAGAAGGTGCTGGTGAGCTGCCTTCTTGAACTGCTGCAGTCCATCTGATGTAGGTACATCCACAGTGCTGTTAGGGAGGGAGTTCCAGGATTTTGACCCAGTCACAGTGAAGGAACAGTGATATATTTCCAAATCAGGATGGTGAGTAACTTGGAGGGGAACTTCCAGGTGGTGGTGTTCCCATCTATCTGCTGCCCTTGTTCTTCTAGATGGTAGTGGTCGTGGGTTTGGAAAGTGCTGTCTAAGGAGCCTTGGTGAATTCTGTATCTGTTATTCACCACAACTACTTCACGTGGTAGTGAGTTCCACGTTCTCACCACTTCCTGGGTAAAGACGCTTTTCCTAATTTCCCTATTGGATTTATTAGTAGTTATGATCGCAGCTGATATTACTGGACAAGACAGATCCCAGAATGGAACCTGGCTTGATAGATCATAATTTTTTAAAAACCGTGTAGGGTACTTACGAAAGCAGATTCACAGGAGTGTTCTGTTAACTTTTCAAGTAGAAAGGTAGAACATTTATTACACAAGAAACATAAACTATATTACACGAGACAGCAAAAAGGTTGGAAAAATTTCAATACAGACACCAAGAAAAAAATTATTCAAACTCACGCTATCCTTTTATCCCAGCAATACCCTTACAGACCCAATGCCCCAGTGAAGAGTTACCACTGCTTCCATACCAAGGCTAGAGTTGGTTTCAGTTACAAAGAGGTTTCTTTTCCTGTGGACCTCTGAACATTCACAAGAAGTCCTTCCACAAATGGTACCTTCCTGGAGATATCCAGAAAACACACTCTAAATTCACTATTACTTTAACTTTAGAGCAATACAAATGAGTTCCTTAACAACCTGGCATCATTTCCAACGAGATCAAGTCTTAAACCTTTTCTGTCTTGACTTTGTGGTATGCACATACCAACTGAAACTAAAAACTGCTTTTCTTGTCTCTCCCTGTATCTCTGTGGGCCTCTCTCTGATCCCCTGTTGTTGGGCAACAGTTTTTTTTTACCTTGTTTTTCTTTGCCTTTACTTTCCCTAAACTACTAACCCCTTGGTAACCCATCTCTTCACTGAGTCGTAAAACTGCATTAAAATGCATGTATATAGGCAGGCCTCCAGACTGGCTGGCTCCATCTCACAAAAACTTTAAACTGAAACCAAACCCAAGCTTCACCTTTCTTAACACAGAAATAAAGAATATAAATTAAACTTAAAGCTATATCTTGTTCCTAGCATCCATAAATGCAAATATTCCTTAGTTAAAACTGTCTCTAGTTCCTAACATAGTGACTATATTTTATATTTATGATCCCTATTTCTGATCTCTCACAAGTGCAAATTCCTTCTATACCTCTACCCAATCGAACCACTTGGTCATAAGGGCACCACTTCAACCTTCACTTTGCCAGAGAAAAGAGCGTTGGCCCTTTTATTCTTTTCTGATATTATAACCTTTTCCCTCTATCCCTTTTGTAATTGTGAGGCTGGATTTTACCAAGGGAACCCTGAACCGTATTCCTTGCACATCCTGAACTCCGAGGGGAAAGTTTGTACAGTTTGTGGATGTATTTGAAGTCCTGAGATTTCTCCAACTCAGCTGTTGGATATTCTGTTTAATTCTATATAATCACCAGTGTAAAGACCTCCTGGGTCTGCTGCCTGCCTTGATAGTCTACTAAAAGTGGCTTTTTTATTGCATCACAAGATTACACAAAGTCAATTACCCAAGATTATATTCTGTCCTGTAACAGTGAGGACTGATGATACAGCAATATTCTGATGATGTTCGTTTAGCTAGTATTACTCTCATGTTGTTTATAAGAATCAAAAATTAGTCTAAATTGCAGCCTTTTCCTCTTGCACAGTTGTTCCGGTTGAATGTAAAGTAGTGTTACAGAAAGAAAGATAGTTTAGCATTTATTTAGAGATTCATCTGATAAACACGCACCTCCCTAACTCAACAGCCACAAATTTAATCTGTCTCTTGGGTACAAGTGAACCCCTAGTTAGTGCCCAACACCTACATACAATTCAACACAAGGAATATACAATTAACAAGTGGAACTTGAAACTAAAATGTTTGAGTTTTAACTTCTTTGTTTAGTCTCTCCATAATCTGTGCTTAATTTGACAACAGCTCTCCTGGGTTAATTTGGTTCATTCATTGCAGTCATGATGAATGTAGAAGCACTTTAAATTGAATTCTGCAGTAATTTGTTTTTTTTTAAAGCCAGATTTGAGTAGAATGTCTAATGGAACCATGCTGCTACACTATATTTAAAATGAACACAATGTTACTTTCATTCACAGAATTGTCTTCATTGATTTCTTTATCACAAACCTCATCCTTTGGGTAGAAGGATCATCTGCTGCCATTCCCTTTGGAACACTAGTAGCAATTTTGGCAATGTGGTTTGGAATTTCAGTACCGCTGACTTTTGTTGGTGCTTATTTTGGATTTAAGAAAAGGGTGAGTTTCACAAAATGATTACTGCACATACACTTGTAAACTGTGGAGTTGATTTGCTGTGTGTACACGAAGATGCAAAACTGTGGGGAAAATAAATTCTACCTGGAATGTATTAGAGCAAATAACCCTAAAACTACTATTAGTTGAGTCAGGGCACTGGGTTAATGGTCAGGTTTGTGAAGGGAAAATTTTGAACGGGCATAGGTAAGTGTTTCCTTACATACAGGGTGATCAACGGCTGGTGTAGGTTACCAGCAAGGATAGTTGGGACCAGGATATCAGACTATCAAAAAATGCTTTAGCAAAAGAACAAGGTTGAATGGGGATAATTTTTGTCTGTAATTATGTCAATAATTGTGACATAAGCCTGTGCGTTTTAATTCTCGTTGCAAATGATAAATAAAAGTCCAAAGCATAGTGATAGAGATTGCAGGAAAACCTGCAAAGTTCTGGTAAATGGGCTCTAAGGATTTTTGGAAATGGTATCAGTGTGCATTGGAACACTTCTTGCAGATGTAAATCTGAATTTAGGAAAAGCTCATATCAGGATGAACCAATAATTTTCATAATGCTATTGGAATTTATTGTAAAGTAGAGCAATAGTGGGACCTGTGTGTGTGTGTGGGGGACTTAATTGAATTAAAGGCAGCTGGTTTGAAGGCTTTGATGAATCAGAAGATAAGCTAGGTTTGAAATGTTAGGTCGGTAAACATGGGAGACGTTTTAAAATGTAAGGTGTAAAGAGAACATTTGCATTTTAAAATAAACTAGAGCAGCTTGAATTCAAAAGAAGGGGTGAAATGTTTCACCTAGCCAGGAGAAGTTAAGACAGTGTGTTTATTTTTCCGAAAGATTACTGGTAAAGTTGGTACTATGATAGATTTTTATTACTAGAGGTGTGAAGTCCAAAGACATAGTGAAACAATGGGAATTTGCATTCAAAGGGGAAAATATGTATAAAGGAGAGAAGGCTGTGTGCAAGGGAAGGCATTTTAAGATCTAAAACAAGTGTGAAAAGCCTCCAGTGTCTAAGCCTCAAGCTGCTGTCCACAAGGAACTGAAGCTGAGAAAAACTCAGTTTGAATTCGACTGTTCAGGATATTGTGTGTTACTTTTCCTGGGTCTTTTAAGTTCTGAGTCTTACTGTTGCCTTAACGAAAGTGTAACTAGGAGCTAGATGAACTAGGGGAGTTAGAAGTTATCATAGTAGTAACTTGTAGATCTATGTATGTGCTTAAAATCATTTCTTCTATACATAAAAATTTTATTTAGTTTTGTAAGAAACTTAAAAGACTTGGTGGTCTTATTGCTACTAAATTCGAGGCACACGTCTTGAAATATATATAAATTGTGAAACAGTTGTGGCAGTTGTTTGAAGTTTCCCTTTGGGATTTGAGCAGGCCAGCAGTCACCATCGGCTGTCCCATAGCACCCATCAATGTCACTGAGTCAGGAGTCCATATGTAATTACTCTATATTGTGGACATTTCACTTGCCCAACTTGTTTTGCATGTAATTTAACACTGATTTCTTTTGCTGATCACCTCTGAAAAGAATGGATTCATGCAGCTCTTCCCTAGGTCATCATTCCTTCTGTCACTGTTGCTAGAAATAATGAAGTGGGGATTTGAGGAAATGCATATCTTGCTTTGAACATGATTGTAAATCCTGTACAAATCATCAATGTACGTTGGTGAGCAAACCATAAGTGATGATTTCAGCTGTTAAGTGATCATGATATAATATAATTTATGCATGATGATGATGACAATTTGGTCTTTGCGTATTGTGAATCTAACTATTTGTGATAACTGTTTTCCCAATGGTTTAACTCATTTTCCTCCTGTTCTGGTATACTCTCATTTCTCATAAGCATGCAATAATTTTTATTTAGGATTATTACAACTATTGCTGGCATGTTTTTATTATTTGAAGAATATATATTTATGCTGTGTGCCACACAATATATGGGACTGTCAAAAGCCTCTTCACCCCTCAAGTCGTAAGGCATGAGTGTGATTACTTATCTGGATGGGTGCAGCTGTAATAGCACGCAAGAAGCTTGGCACCACACAATAAAACAATCTGTCTCCCATCTTGAACATTCACCATGGCTGCGGGATGCACTGCAGGAACTTGCCAAGACTTCCTCAACAACATCTCCCAAGTCCTCAACCTCTGCCATCTAAAAGGACAAGACAACATGAATACATACCTTTAGGGCACACGCCGTTCTGACTTGGACGTATATTGCTGTTTCTTCACTGTTGCAGAGTCAAAATCATGGAACTCTGTCTAACAGCATTGTGAGAGCACCTTCATATTATGGACTGCGGCGGTTCAAGAAGGAGGCTCACCACCACCTTGTCGAGGGCAATTATAGATGGGCAATAAATGCCAGATTGCGAGCAATGCTCACATCCTGAGAATTTTTTTTAAGTGAGTTTTAACAGGCATCAATCAGTGGGGGAGATCAGAAGCAACAATTGAATAGGGTTGTAAATTGTAGAGGGGTTGACATTTTCTGTGTGAGGGACATGACACGTAATTGAAATGCTGCAGTCAGTATTTTACTTTCAAAATGAAACAAGTGAAGCTTTAATGTGTAGCATGTTCATTATACTTGATGCTATATTCACTGAGTGCCTTTTTTCCTCACTTCACTCTGGCCCATGCTGATAACTGATTCTATTTTAAGAATTTGTATTCAGAATATTTAGATGTGGATTGTTATAGAATGCACTTAGCTGTGAGAGTCGGTGCACAAAAAGGGGATGTGGCAAAATAAAATCATAAATGCAAAATAAAATCATAAATATGCAAAACAAAACCTGAGATGTGCTAGACTCTGCCACATTAGCGATCAGCTAAGTCTGCACAAAAATTATCAATCGTATAGCTTTACTGTGTTCCTTGGGTAATTTGTGCATGTTTTCTGTTTTCACTCTTCTGACAAGAAAATCAGACCTTTTAAATGCGATGCGCAACAGTAGGAATTGTAGTTACCATCGACACGTGCAGTTGATTTTTGTTCATTTTTCTTTCAGCCCATCGATCATCCTGTCCGCACAAATCAAATTCCACGTCAAATCCCAGAGCAGTCATTCTTTACAAAACCTTTACCAGGCATTGTCATGGGTGGCATCCTACCTTTCGGGTGCATTTTCATACAGCTGTTTTTCATTCTGAACAGCATCTGGTGAGTCAAAATTAATTGAGCTGTGGGGAAAAAAAATCTTTATTTTTCAGCTATAAATATTTGGATTGAGCTATCTTAAGAATGTATTGTCAGCCTGTGACTGGTAGTTACAGAATCTATTTTAGCCAAGTAATAGCAAAGTAGAATACTGCAATTGCTCCAAATCTGAAATAAAAACAGAAAAATGCTGGAAATACTCAGTGGGTCAGGCACCACCTGTGGAGAGAGAAGCAATTAAAGTTTCAGGTCAATGACCATTCAAGTCCCTAGGACTTGATGCCCTGCATCCGAGGGTCTTAAAAGAAGTGGCTGCTGAGATAGTGGATGCATTATTTGTAATTTTCCAAAACGCCCCAGATTCTAGAAGGGTCCCATCAGATTGGAAAATAGCAAATGTAACTCCTCTATTTAACAAAGGAGGGAGACAAAAACCAGGCCAGTTAGCCTAACGTCTGTCAAAGCAAAAACACTAGAATCTATTATCAAGGAGGTTATAGCAGGCCACTTAGAAAATCTTAATACAACAGGCAGAGTCAGCATAGTTTTGTGAAGGGGAAATCATGTTTGACTAATTTATTAGAGTTCTTTTTGGGAAAGTAATAAGCAATGTGGATAATGGGAACCTGTAGATGCAGCGTACTTGCATTTCCAAAAGGCTTTTGATCACAAAATAAGAGCTCATGGTATAGGGGGTAACATGTTAGCATGGAGGATTGGCTCGCTAACAAGAGGCAGAGAGAAGGGATGAATGGGTCATTTTCAGGTTGGCAAGCTGTAGCTAATGGAGTGCCACAGGGATCAGTGCTGGGGACTCAACTATTTACAATTTACATCAATGAATTGGATGTAGGGATCAAATGTATGGTTGCTAAATTTGCTGATGACACAAACATGGATAGGAGAGTAAGTTGTGAGGAAGATGTAAGGAGTCTGCTAAGGAATATAGATAGGATAAGTGGGCAAAAAATTGGCAGATTATAGTATGGTAAAATGTGAGGTGCCTGGGACACCTGTAAGGTAAGATTCCATGAGTATGACTGTGTCATGGCTGTTGCTTGACTGGCCTGTGGGACAGCTCTCCAGTCCCTAGTTTGTGGGACAAGCCCCCAGATGTTAGTAAGGAGGACTTTTCAGGGTTGACAGGGCTGGGGCTTTGCTGTTGTTGTTTCCGGTGCCTAGGTCGATGCCAGGCGGTCTGTCCGGCTTCGCTCCTTTTTATTAACTTTGATACATCCGTTTCAGAGGGCATTTAAGAGTCAACTCCATTACTGTGGATCTGGAGTCTCAAGTAGGCCAGATGAGAATGGCAGTTCTTTCCCTAAAGGGCATTAGTGAACCAGGGTTTTTACGACAATGGACAATGGTTTCTTGGTCATCATAAGCCGTTTCATTCCAGACTTTTATTGAATTCAAATTCCACCATCTGCCGTGGTGGGATTCAAACCTGGGTCCCCAAAGCATTAACCTGGGCCTCTGGATTACCAGTCCAGTGACAATAGCACTACACCATCGCCTCCCCCTGCATGCAGTCTGGTGCTACAAATAACAATGAGATGAGTGATAAGCTAATGCATATTTGGTGGTGGCTGAGAGAAGAATGTTTACTGGGACACCGGGAGAACTCCCTTGCCCTGCTTTGACTAGTACCATGGTCAGCTCAGATGATGTTCCACCCTGTGCAACAACCTTCTGACTGATGTATAAATACTACAAACTGAGCCAAGTAGCTAATTTTGCTAACTATAGTACTGAACAATCTGCTTTTGTTCAAGTGTAACATGCAAGCATTTTTTTTTGAAGAGGTGCACGCTAAGCGTTACTAAGCTTTGAACAGCAGAGAGCAGCAGGTTTACAGCAAGATTTTCTTTGCAGTAAAGAAATATGCAACTTACTCATTGGTTCAAAAGCTTTACCCTTGAGTTTACTTGAATGCAATTATTTCAGTTTCAAAATCAGTTTAAAAAAAAACACAAGACATTGTTTCTGGATGAATTGACGTTGTTTGGATGACACATTGCTTGTATTTATAGACTTTTGCATTAACACTTCCCAATATTCACCTTGTATTAATTAATTATATATTCCATTTTCAGGTCTCATCAGATGTATTACATGTTTGGTTTCCTTTTCTTGGTGTTCATTATTCTGCTCATCACTTGCTCAGAGGCCACCATCCTGCTCTGTTACTTCCACCTTTGTGCAGAGGTTTGTACTCCCAAGTTCATTATCTCCAGTTACGTTATTATAACAAGTACAGATTTTAACAGCAATTAATGCTGAAACATTACTGCAGCAGAGACAGTAATTTGTCGTTTCTTTTATATCTCCCTATTTCTTTTTATTCCAGTTCTAAAGAGAAAAGAAGTTTAGCCCCTGTCAGTAGAGTTTATTGTAATTAAAATTAGTGCATTTTATTCATGGCTGTTTCATGTTTCTCATTTGGGTGAGAGAGTAATATTACAACGAGATTAAAAGATTGACTTCTTTCCCTTGTATGCAATTTAAAGTGAGGACTGCTTCATTGATAATTTTCCTCTTAAAATGTAATTGATTTCAGGCACCTTCAAGGCCCATGAACCATTAGCAAAATATATGGTTAAATAACTTCACCCTTTAGATCAGTTTTTAATATTGCTTCAATTAGTGAGCAATTCGATGGATCATTAACAACATTGTGCTTGACTAATTTAATTGAGTTATTTTGAAGAATGGATAAATGGAATGAAATAAACAAGTTTGTGTGGATACTTCAAATCATTTGGTAAGCTATCTCGAGGCTTGCTACAAAAAACTGTATGGTTTTGCAGAAAATGCAGAAGTTTGTTTAAAAAGTTGGCTTTAATGAAGGATCAGAAATAGAATTGGGAATAATGGGTGCTGCTCAGATTGGAAGTGGTGTACCCCAGGAGTCAGTGCCGTGTCCAGTTTTGTTTTCTGATGTATTCGGACTTGGGCATGGGAGCACAATGTTGAGATTTGTTGACCGTACAAAAGTAAACCAATGGGACGGTTGTAAAAGGCCCCCAGAAGACAGAGGTTAACAGAGTTGGCAGACGAGTGGCAGATACTTTTCACACTGGAGAATTGAGAGTTGATTATATTTGTGGGAAAAGAAGACAAGGCATGGGAGGATGGCGTCAGTAGAAAGGTGCTGAAGGGCATGGATGAAATGAAAGATCTTAGGTCTCAAATAACTGATTCCATGAAACTCCCAAATAGGTAAAACATAGCAACAGGAGAAGGCCATTCAGCCCATCGAGCCTGCTTTGCCATTCAATACGATCATAGCTGATCATCCACTTCAAAGCCTTTTTCTCTCACTACCCCCATATCCCTTTATGACATTGCAGTTTAGAAATCTGTCAGCCTCTGCTTTAAACATACTCAATAACTAAGCTTCCACAGCCCTCTGGAGTAAAGAATTCCAAAGATTCTCAGCCCTCTGAGTAAAGAAATTTCTCCTCATTTCAGTCCTAAGTGGCTTCCCCCTTATTTTGAAATTGAGTCCTCTGGTTCTAGACTCCCCAACCAGGGGAACATCTTAACTGCATCTACCCTGTCTATCCCTTTTAAGTATTTTGTAGGTTTCAATGAGATCACTTCATTCTTCAAAACTCATGAGAATACAGGCCCAGTTTCCCCAATCCCTCTTATAGGACAGTCTTGCCATCCCAGAATGAAGTCTTTGCTGAACTCCCTCTATGGCAATAATACCTTTCTGAAAGTAAGGGGACCAAAACTGCACATAGTACTGCAGGTGTGGTCTAACCAAGGTTCTATACAATTGAAGCAAGACTTTGCTATTCCTGTACCCAAATTTTCTTACGATAAAACTTAACATACCATTAGCCTTCCTAATTGCTTGCTGCACCTGCGTGTTAGCTTTCAGTGACTTATTGACGAGGACACCCGGGTCCCTTTGTACATCTACACTTTCTAATCTCTCACCATTTAAGAAATATTCTGCACATCTGTTCCTCCTACCAAAGTAGATAACCTCTCATTTTTCCACCTTATGTTTCATCGGCCATATTCTTGTGCACTCACTAAGCCCAAATCCCTTCGAAGCTGCTTTGCATCTTCCTCTCAACATATTCCCATCTAGCTTTGTGTCAACTGTGAACTTGGAAATATTACATTTGGTCCTCATATCCAAATCATTGATATACATTGTGAACAGCTGGAGCCCAAGTACTGATCCTTACGGTACTCCACTAGTCACAGCCTGCTAACACAAGAGTGACCCATTTATTCCCACACTCTCTTTCCTGCCTGCCTGTAACCAATCTCAAATCCAAGCCAGTATATTTTCTCCTATCCCCATGTGCTTTAATTTTTCTAGCCAACCTCCTGTGGGGGACTTTATGAAAAACCTTCTGAAAATCCAAGTACACTACGCCCACCAACTCCCCTTTATCAATTCTGTTGGTAACATCCTCAAAAAAACAACTTCGGGTTCATCAAACGTGATTTCCCATTCATAAATCCGTATTGGCGTTGCCCAATCAGATCACTTAGTATCTAAGTGTTCATTTATCACATCCTTTTTGACAGATTCCAGCATTTTCCCTACTACTAATGTAAGGCCAACAGGTCTATAGTTCCCCATTTTCTCCCTCCCTCCATTCTTAAATAGTGGGGTGACATTTGCTACCTTCCAATCATTATAGAATCTATAGAATTTTTGAAGATGATCACAAATGCATCCACTATCTCCATAGCTACCTCTTTAAAAACTCTGGGGTGTAGAATATCAGGTCCTGAGGACTTATCCTTCAGTCCCATTAACTTCTGCAATACAACCTTCTTACTAATCCTAATTTCCTTCAATTTCTCATTTTCCCAAGTCCCTTGGATCTCCTAATTCTGGAAGATTTCTTGTGTCTTCCTCAGTGAAGACAGCCGCAAAGTAATCATTTAGCTTCTCTGCCATTTCTCTCTTCCCCGTTATAAATTCTCCTGACTCTGCCTGTAATGGACTCAGATTTGTCTTAGCCAAACGCTTCCTTTTTACATACCTATAGAAGCTTTTACAATCTCTGTTTATGTTTTTTGCTAGTTTGCATTCATATTCTATTCTCTGTTTATCAGTTTCTTGGTCCTCCTTTGCTGTATTCTAAAATCCTCCCAGACCTCAGGTTTTCTGGAATTTCTGGCAACTTTATAAACTTTTTCTTTTAATCTCATACAATCCTTGATGTCCTTTGCTGGTCACAGTTGATTGACTTTTCTTTTTGCGCCTTGGAACGTACAGTTGCTGTAAACTATGTAATAATTCTTTAAAGACTACCCATTGCCAGTGAACCGTAATACCTTTTAATGTATTTTCACAGTCCACCTCAGCCAACTTTCCCCTCACACCTTCATCATTTCCCTTGTTAAAATGTAACACCCTGGCTTCAGATGGAATCTCACATTGCTTGGAAGTGAGATAGTTCAATCATATTATGGTCACTCATCCCTATAGGCTCTTTTTTTCCATTCATCAACAGGATGTGGATGTTGCTGGCTGGGCCAGCATTTACTGCCCATCCTAATTGCCCTTGAGAAAGTGGTGATGAGCTTCTTGAGCCACTGCAGTCCATGTAGTGTAGGTACACCCATAGTGCTGTTACGGAGGGAGTTGCAGGATTTTGACCCAGCAACAGTGAAGGAACGGCCGATATATTTCCAAATCAGGATGGTGAGTGGCTTGGAGGGGAACTTCCAGGTGGTGGTGGTCCCGTGTATCTACTGCCCTTTTACACAAGATTATTAATTAGCCCTTTCTCGTTACATAATACAAGACCTAAAATAACCTGTTTTTTAGTCGGTTCCTCGACATACTTCTCTAGAAAACGATCCCAAACACACTCCAGAAACTCATCCTCCAAGACATTAGTGCTCATTAGATTTACCCAGTCTGTATGCAGTTTGAAGTCACCCATGATTACTGTATTACCCATGCTACATGCTTCTCTAATCTCCTGATTAATACCATGCCCCACACTACCATTACTGTTTGGTGGCTAAAAACAACTACCAATGCCTGTTGCTGTTCCTTCTCTCCACTCAAACAGATTCCACATTTTGTTCTTCCGATCTGAGGTTCCACCCCCCTTTACTAAAATACTGATCCCGTCCCTTATTATCAACATCACCTCCTTTTCCTTTTTGCCTGCCCTTCCTAAATGTTGAATACCTTGGTCACCCTGTATCCATGTTTCCAAAATGGCAATTAAATCTTACCCATTTACCTCTATTTTTGCCTTTAAATCATCTACCCGGTTACGAATGCTGCATGCATTCAGATAGAGTGCCCTTAACTTTGTCCTTTTAAATGTTTAACTTTTTAAAACCATCAAAAAAAACTAGCATTTTGGGTTTTATAAATGGGGACAGTTAACTAAAGAAACAATGACAGATTTAATCAATGTGTTGGATTGGACCATTATTGGAATACTCGGTGCAGTTTGGATGCTCCATTACAGAAAGAACATTGAAGCCAGAGACAGTGGACAGTGTAGATTCACCCGGAAGATGCTAAGGATGTGGAAATACAATTTTGAGAAGTGACCTGAGAAACTTATACTGGGGACTGGTTCCCAATGAAGCAGAGAAGGCAAAAGGCAATTTAATGGATATTTTTAAATTAGGTGGGGTTTCGCGATGAAAATTTATTCTTTACAGCATGCACTGCTTATAGAGGGCAAATTGCATTGACACCAGATTGTCTTGTATTAGTGGTGGGACCTTAAAACCGAGCATTGGAGGCTCAGAAACATTTTTGCAAGTCGGTGCTTGGCTGGGTTGTTAATGTTTGGTGACAACTTTCTCAAGGCTCTGTGCAGCTTCCAGTTCCATTTGAGGTGTCAGCTGTGGCTCAGTTCATAGCACCCTCGCCTTTGAATCAGAGGGTTGTGGGTTCATGTCCCACTCCTGGAAACCAAGAACTGTGATTGTACTCGAAAGAAGTTGCAATCTGTGACTGTTGGTAACTTGAAAGAGTTTCCAGTTCCATTCATGTGACTTTCAAGAGCAAGTGACAGAGTTGTGATTGCGGCCAGGCCAGATAACACGCTGGTGTTGTAGGGGGAGATTCAGAACTGGTGTATGCAATTTATTTTAATAGATTTATTGGAGTTTCCTGAAAGGTAATTAGCAAATTAATTAGTCCCATGAATTTGTATGGTGGTTTGTAGTTAACCACTTGCTTCACTTAAAGACTTGTTAATATATTGACTGATCTCTGTTGTTTCAAGACTGTAATGTTTATTGCTGAGACTCTGGTCTCTGCTCCTGATTGCCATCAAGTGACTGCTGCTGGTAATGCGCACATGTGGTCCCTGGGCAAGGATAGGATTGACTTGCCTCTGAAATCCTTTGTGGTAGTCTGCTGCTTCTTAACATCAAGGTTCATGGTTACTTGGGCCAGGAGAGTCCCCATTGCCAGTAGAGCTGTATCCTGGTGAAGAATCCGCTTTCAAGAGGGGATGCTAAGAAAGCAAGCACTTTATTCTAGTGCATGCTTTGCTGTAATCTGTTTTAACGGCCACCTGCTGAACACCCTCCCAGTCTCCATCCTGTGCTGTGTTGTTTTCATTTATATTTTCTAAAGCAGTCCTGAATTTGATTTTTAAAAATCTGCATAGTTACATTTAAATAATAAAATCTCTCAAACTTGTTGATCATCTTGTCCATAGAGATATTGGGCAGGACTTTTGGGCACCTATGCAGGCTGGCGGGTGGTTTGCTGCCATCATCCTGCCCCCAGGCCATTTTCTCAGTCATGGCATGGGGGCAGCAGGTAGCCTGTTAATGGTATTTAGAACGCACTTAAGGGCCTAAAGGCAGGGGCCAGCTGGAAGTTTGTGGTTGATCTCCAGGGTCCCACCTGTTCCCCCACCGACACATCAAGAACTATGCCAGTGGCGGCCTTGTGTAGGTCTGGGAGGCCATGGCTTCAGGCAAACTGAGGCCTTCCCCATCTGCCTGCCCTCAGTTGTAGCTAAAGGCTGCCCTGCCCCCTCAGTAATGATTGCTCAGCTTTTGAGGGCATTTTTAAATTTAAAAGCTTATAATATTGGAAAGAGGGTGCCTCAAAATGGAGGTGCCCACCCTCATCAGAACTGCAGACTGCTGCTGCTTCAACCTCCCATTGACCCTCCAACTTCGAGAGCCTGGTTAATTGGACAGTGAGCACACCCTCTGACCACCAATTGGCCAATTTGGGGAAAATCATTGTCGGTTGACTGTTTTCCCCGCACAGTGCGAGATTGGGAACCTCATTTGACCCTGATGTCAGAGTTCTGGCCCAGAGGACAACATTTTGTGCATTGACGCTTTTGTCTTATTTCGAAAATTCAGCAAAAGTTAAATGCAATTTTTTTTGTGCTTGTGTTCTGACATTGTACAGCATTGTTTTCTTTGACTAGATCCTATTTAATGTTGTTATACTATGTTATTGCTTTATAGGATTACCACTGGTGGTGGAGATCATTCCTGACAAGTGGTTTTACAGCTGTTTACTTCTTTGTGTATGCTGTTCATTACTTCTTCTCCAAGCTTCAGATCTCGGGTGCCGCAAGTACAATATTATACTTTGGATACACACTTATCATGGTCTTGATCTTTTTTCTCTTTACAGGTAGGGTGGAAATTTATTATGTGATATATTTATCTGCCTATCTTTCAGGTGAAATGCATTTTCACTTTTATTTTTAGGTAAAGCTGATTAATAAATGTCACCCTATAGGATTTACAAGCAATGCAGAAATATTCTCAATAGTTCAGCATTCTGGAGATTAATTTTGCTTGTTGCGGCTAATGGTGCTTTTAAAAATTTGGATGTGGGTGTTGCTGACACAGTATTTATTACTCAAGTCTAGATGCTTTGAGATGAAGGTGGGCTACCTTCTTGAACTCTTGCAGGCCACTTCAGAGGGTAGTTTAGAGTCAACAGCATTGGTAGACCAGACTGGCCAAGGACAGCAAGTTTCATTCTCTAAAGGACATGGGTGAACCAGACAGGTTTTTATAACAATCCAACAGCATCATCTCCCTTTTACTGTACCAGAGTTTTATTTCCACATGTAATAACCGCATTATTATACTTGGAAAACAGTGGCAGAATTGGACAGAGTCAGCATGGATTTACGAAAGGGAAATCATGCTTGACAAATCTACTGGAATTTTTTGAGAATGTAACTAGTAGAGTTGATGAGGGGGAGCCAGTGGATGTGGTTTATTTGGACTTGCAAAAGGTTTTCGACACAGTCCCAAAGAGATTAGCGTGTAAAATTAAAGCGCATGGGATTGGGGGTAGTGTATTGAGATGGATAGAAAACTGGTTGGCAGACAGGAAACAGAGAGTAGGAATAAACAGGTCTTTAGATGAGGGAACTAAATGTAATATTTCCAAATTTGCAGATGACACAAAGCTGGGTGGGAGGGTGAGCTGTGAGGAGGATGCAGAGATGCTTCAGTGTGATTTGGACAAGCTGAGTAAGTGGGCAAATGCATGGCAGATGCAGTATAATGTGGATAAATGTGAGGTTATCCACTTTGGTAGCAAAAATAGGAAGGCAGATTATTATCTGAATGGCTATAAATTGAGAGAGGGGAATGTGCAACGAGATCTGGGTGTCCTCGTACACCAGTCGCTGAAGGTAAGCATGCAGGTGCAGCAGGTGGTAAAGAAGGCAAATGGTATGGTGACCTTTAAAGCCAGAAGATACGAGTACAGGAACAGCGATGCCTTGCTGCAATTGTACAGGGCCTTGGTGAGACCACACCTGGAATATTGTGTGCAGTTTTGGTCCCTTTATCTGAGGAAGGATATTCTTGCTATAGAGGGAGTGCAGCAAAGGTTTACCCGATTCCTGGGATGGCGGGACTGACATATGAGGAGAGATTGAGTCGGTTAGGATTACATTCGTTGGAGTTCAGAAGAATGAGGGGGATCTCATAGAAACCTATAAAATTCTAACAGGACTAGACAGGGTAGATGCAGGAAGGATGAATAATGGTAACGGTAGAGTGGGGGATATGTTGGGCCATGAGGTTACAGATTGCGTTTGAGTACATCTCTGCTGCTGCTAATGGCTCACAGTGCCTCATGAATGCCCAGCCTTGAGTTCCTAGATCTGTTTGAAACCTATCCCATTAGCATGGTGGTAGTGCCACACAACGTGATGGAGGGTATCCTCAATGTGAAGGCAGATGGATTGTGCAGTGGTCACTCCTACCGATACTGTCATGGAATGATGCATCTGCGGCAGGCAGGTTGGTGAGGATGAGGTCAAGTATGTTTTTCCCTCTTGTTGGTTCCCTCACCACCTGCTGCAGATCCATATAGCAGCTATGTCCTTTAGAACTCTCCAGCTCAGTCAGTAGTGATGCCACCAAGCCACTCTTGGTGGGCATTGAAGCCCCCCACCCAGAGTATATTCTGCACCCTTACCACCCTTAGTGCTTCCTCCAAGTGGTGTTCAACTTGGAGGAACACTGAGGGAGGGCATGTGGTAATCAGCAGGAGGTTTCCTTGCCCATGTTTGACCTGATGCCATGAGACTTCATTGTTGAGGACTCCCAGGGCAACTCCCAGTGGCACTGTGCCGCCACCATTAATTGAAACTGACTTAATTGGATGGTGATGGTGGTGTCTGGGACATTATCTGTAAGATACGATTCTGAGAGGATGACTATCAGGCTGTTGCTTGACTAGCCTGTGAGACAGCTCTCCCAGTTTTGGCACTAGCCCCCAGATGTTAGTAAGGAGAACTTTGCAGGGTCAACAGGGCTGAGTTTGCCTAGGTCAATGCTGGTTGGTCAGTCCAGTTTCAGAGGGCATTTAAGAGTCAGTCACATTCCTGCAGACCAGACCAGGTAAGGACGGCAGATTTGCTTCTATTAGTGAACCAGATGGGTTTTTATGACATTCGACAATGGTTTCATGGTCATCATTGGACTTCTGATTCTAGATTTTTATTGAATTTAAATTTCGTCATCTGCCGTGGTGGGATTCGAACCCAAGTCCCCAGAGGATTACTCTGGGTCTCTGGAATACCAGTCCAGCAACAATATCACTATACCATCTCCTCCCTGTCAAGACCCATCAGGATCTTAAAGGCTTCAATTAAATCGCCCCTTACTCTTCTAAATTCCTGTGGGTATAAGCCTAGTTTGTCCAACCTTTCCTCATTGGACAACCCTTCCATTCCTGTTATTAGTCTAGTAAACTCTCTCTGAACTGCTTCTAACTCATATACATCTTTCTTTAAATAAGAAGACCTGTACTGTACACAATGTTCCAGGTATGGTGTTATGACACAACAGTTTGTAAAGACTGAGTTATTTAAAATCCCAGAGGGAAACTTTAAACAACTGTCATAACCTATATTTTCAATTTGTATGTGTTGAGTTGCAGCTCTAAATTCAGGAATAAGACCACCAGTTCTCAGGAGATTTTTATATCAAACTAAATGAGACATTTATTAATTTGCAATAACTTAAACACACACACACATGGCTACAAATTACTGCTATCATAACTTCTAACAAATTCCCAAATCAATCTCCACCAAGGCAACAATAACCAATAGACTTAAACAGACACCAGGCAAAGAATTTTCACCGCACGAATTCAAAATAAGGTTCCTTTCAGTTTTGTTTCTTTACAGCCAGTTGTAGGCTTACAGACTTAGATCTTACATGCCTCTGACCTGTATCTACACACGCCTTCCCTTTGAATGCAAATTCTCATTGTATCACCAGGCCCTTTGAACTCCACCTCTTCTAACAATAAATCCCTTTTCATAGGACCAATTTTATTAGTAATATAAACACATTGCTTGGTGTCTCCTAGCTAGGTGTAAGATTTCACCCCCAACCTTTGAATGCTCTATTCAACAAAATAAAAATGTACCCTCTACCTTTGTTTACATCTCAAAACTACTATACATCAAAGCACCCAGACTAACTGGCTTTAATCCAATTAACATTCACACAGACTAAACCTCTATTTAAAAAAATAATAATTTCTAATAACATTATATACATTAATATCTCTTCCTGACATGCCTCACCAATACCCTGTACATCTGAAGCATAACCTCTCCGCTTTTGTAATCTATTCCCCTCACAATAAATGGTAACACTCTGTTAGCTTTCCTAGTTACCTGCTGTGCCTGCATACTAACCTTTTGTGATTCATGCACTAGGAAACCCAGATCCCTCTGAATCTCAGAGCTCTGCAATCTCTCACCATTTAGATGAGAAGCTTCCTTTTTATTCTTCCTGTCAATGAACAATTTCACATTTGCCTGCATAATACTCTATTTGCCAGGTTTTTGCCCACTCCCTTAACCTATGCCACTTTGTAGCATCCTTGCATCCTCTTCACAATTTACTTTCCTACCTATCTTCGTGTCGTCAGCAAATTTACCAACCATTCCTTTGGTCCCTTCATCCACGTTATTTATATAAATCGTAAAAAGTTGAGGCCCCAGCACTGATCCACTGACCCACACCACTCGTCACATCCTGCCAACCAGAAAAAGACTAACTTTTGCCTATCTCTGCTTCCTGTTAGTTAGCCAATCTTCTATCCATGCCAATATGTTACCCCCTACACCATGAGCTTTAATTTTCTGCAGTAACCTTTGATGTGGCACCTTATCAAATGTCTTTTGTAAATCTAAGTACATCCACCAGTGTCCCTTTATCCACAGCGCGTGTGACTCCTTCAAACGACTCCAATGAATTGGTTAAACACGATTTCCCTTTTACAAACCATGTTGACTCTGCCTGATTGCCTTGAATTTTTCTAAGTGCCCTGCTATAACATCTTTATTAATAGCTTCTAACATTTTTGCTGTGACAGATGTTAGGCTAACTGGCCTTCTAATGCTATTCTAACTGGTATTCGAATTCTCAAACTGCCATGGTTGGATTTGAATTTGTGTTCTCTGAATTGATCCAGATATTGTCTAGTAGTATAATCACTGCACTAACGTACTGCTTTCAGTATAAACCACAGCTGTTTTCTTGTTGTATTGATGTGATGAATGAGCAAGTTTAATCCTTCGTAATGTAAAGATGCATTATTTCATGCAGTTCAAACTGGCATTGTCATACCAGCAGCCCTCCTTGATTTAATTTGATGCATGTAAACACCTGAGTTTCAATTAAGCATTTCCAATTACGGTGCTGACCAAAGTAGATATAGTAATATCTGTATTTCTCCTGCCCCTAATGTAAAATGCTCAACTGACAGGAGTTTGGCTGTGATCAATCACTTTAATGAGGAAACAATTTAGCAGCAAAACAAGATGCATGTTTCTTGGACAGAAATCCACCACAGTACTTATGAGTCCCAGACTTCAAGATCCTGAGAAATCCACAGTGATTTTGTTTTATCTGATGCACGTTCTTTACCCATAAGACACGGCATCAATTATATTTCAAAATAAATAATAAATTGAGATAGTACAGCAGGTTGTAACCTTGGCACATCACTGACTCCATATTAATTTGCATAATGCAGAAAGGAAAGCTTTTTACTGAATTTTCTTTAATGTACATTTTTAATCAAATTCCGCACTTCTGTAGGCATCAGTATTTTAACATGGCGCTCATTAACCAGGTGTTACTGTGACAGGTTTGTTGTTCAAAAAAATGTATAATGCAGTCCTTTTTCTGGCGGGAACTAATCTTCCTAAATTACTATTTCATTCTCTTCTATCTTGCTGCATGAGTGATTCCTTTTGTCAGAATGGGGTTTTGGTCTATTATGGATATATATTATTTGTACTTGGGTGATTGCTGCAGCACCCACCACTGAGAGGAAATTGTGAGCTCCAAGAAGCATGAGGCAGCTGGGCTTGGAGTCCTTCTGCGTGACTTATAATCAGCTGCTTGTGCTTTGTATCCCTACGAGTTCATACAGTGAAATGAAAGTGTGTGGTTGAACCAAAGTCAGGCTTTAACATGGATCTCTTTCTTGCTAGGAAAGTTTTGAAATGGTTTAAGATTTTATTATCTTACAGATGGGGAAAAAATAGCTTCAGCATGATTCACTGTGTTTCCTTTGAGCTGAATTTAAATAAACAGCAGACAAGCAGGGGAACATATGCAGCAGCTCTGAACAACCTTCAGGCTGGAAAATAGATTCTAGGAACTGAAGCAGGGCTGGCGCTTGTTTTGTTGGACAATTTTCAGAGAGTACAATATTTGTTCTTGGATAACTGGAAGCATATTACAGGATTGTACAATATTGTACAATATTGTCAAATCTCAGGTAGTCATTGCATTGGCTGTTTTACAAGGATGGCTTTACACCCAATGATACACAATGTATTACTATGCTAAAGCATAGAGATGGGCACAGGTTTAAAGTACAGATTTGTTCGATTAAACTTGAGTGTGGTGGTGGCAGGTTCAATTGAGGCATTCCAAAAAATTAGACTCTTATCGGAAAAGGAGGAATGAACAGGTTTATGGGAGAAGGTGGGGAATGCATGAGACGAATTGCTTATTCGGAGAGCCCATGCAGACACGATGGGCCGAATGGCCACCACCTGCGCTGTAACAATTCTGTGATTAAGGCTCCAAGTGTATTTGCTCTACATTTTTGAAGCCCATTAAATGTTAGCTGCTTTTTGAGATGTTGGGCCAGTTGAGAATTACATTTTTTTTAAGCCCCTCTCTTCAGGCTCATTAGATGCCACAGATATTCTGATACTTGGAGTTGCTAAGTATTTCTTGATGCAGTTTAAATTGAGTGGTCTCTATCCTGCTGCACTTTGGACAGCTCGCTTTGCATTGTAAGAGCTGTATTGAGGGCCACTGTGGCCTGTGCCAGCCTCTTTGAAGAAAGTGGCGATTTTGCTATTTCTTTAGATGGTCATGAACACACAAGTAGTGTTGGGTGTAAAACAGTAGCTAGCATTCTTTGAAACTAAGCATGTATAAATCAGTACAACTATTCAAAATAGTCATGGATCAAATGTTCAGCTTTATTAATTGTGAAAAGCTAATTCTGTTTATCATAGGAACACGGGCCTTAGGAGCAGGAGTAGGCCATTCGGTCCTTTGAGCCTGCTCCACCATTTGATAAAATTGTGGCTGATCTGACTCTGGTCTCAAATCCACCTCCCTGTCTGCCCCCATAATCCATGACTCCCTTGTTTATCAAAAGTCACGTTTAAAGATACCTGATTAAGAAATACTAAAAGGAAGGTACTGGATCTGAAATTGCATTAAAATTTGCATTCTGTGACCATGGCCTCTATAATTAGAGTTCTGATGCTGAAACTGCTTCATCAATGCTTCAGTACCTGAGGAATGTGTTAATGAAGTACAGTTAAATTCAGGCACATAAATATTAGAAAAATAATCAGTAACACTAATATTTATGAAAATAAATTTGTGATTGCTTTCATATTAGGCATATATATTTCAACTTTATTTCTAAAGTGAACAGCTGTTATTATACTTGCCATATGGAGTTGTAATTAAAGATGCTCTTGGGCTATTAAAATGAAGCAGTTTTGAGTGAACGATCATTTTCTACCTATTTTTAACATGGTATGCATATCAGGTTTCACATGCGTAGGATTGTGCTCTCGGCTCTGTGTAAAGTGAATAATCCGTTACTGTGAAGGGAAGTGAAGATCAGTTTACATAATTACAAAATTTTATGCAAGCATTTTCAAATTAAAATGAGTAGTTTGGAGGGAAAAAATTGTTACCTCAATTAAACAGTTCTGATACAACAACATGGAAAGTGTGGATTATGGGTGATGATTTGGGCAATTTTAGTAACAATTAGTATAATTGGGTTAACTTTCTATTTGTCAAAGCTACCTTCTGAGCATACAGGGAGATTTGTAAAGTTATCCCTTTTCTGCTATAGGTTGCTTCTTACTCGATGTTTTTCACTATCTGCCTTTCACGAATTTCTGTTACATTGCGGGATGGAGTTGAAACAGGTTTTTTTCTAACTTTTTAACTTCATTATTTTGTCTGGATGCAATGCTCTGTGTTCTTGAAAGGCTGATTCCTGGAAATATTGCAAAGCAGGTACAAACTGCAGAAAGGAATTAACTACATGAAGCTTGCTGTTTTGGAGGCAGGACAGCTCTTTCCTCTGCCTTTTATATATTTTTTGTATTGGAGCTTATGTTATCGGTCTGCATTGGTACAGAGTCAAAGCTCACTGTGCCAATCTTTTTGTAGACCTATATACCACAAGCAATGTAAGTGCGAAGCTCTGTAGTCCTATCACACCCAGTCATAATTGGTGATGGACAATTAAACAACTAACTGGAGGAGGAGGCTCCAAATAACATTTGTGCCACTCAAGTGCCAGGCAATGACCATCCCAGCAAGAGAGAATCTACCCGTCACCTCTTGACATGGCATGGTTTAATGGCATTACCATTGTTGAACCGCCTCCACTATCCATATCCTGGGAGTTAACATTGACCAGAAACTGAACTGGACCAGCCATATAAATACTGTGGCTACAAGAGGCTAGGAATCTTGCGATGAGTAACTCCCCTCCCGGCTCCCCAAAGCCTGTCCACCATCTACGAGGCACAAGTCAGGAGTGTGATGGAATACTCCCCACTTGCCTGGATGAGTGCAGCTCCAACAACACTCAAGAAGCTTGACACCATTCAGGACAAAGCAGCCCCGCTTGATTGGCACCACATCCACAAACATTCACTCCCTCCACCACCGATGCACAGTAGCAGCAGTGTGTACCATCTACAAGATACACTGCAGAAACTCACCAAGGCTCCTTAGACAGCACCTTCCAAACCCACAAACTGCCATCTAGAAGGACAAGGGCAGCAGATAGATGGGAACACCACCACCTGGAAGTTCCCCTCCAAGCCATTCACCATCCTGACTTGGAAATATATCGCCGTTCCTTCACTGTCGCTGGGTTAAAATCCTAGAACTCCCTCCCTAACAGCACAGTGGGTGTACCCATATCACATGGAATACAGCGGTTCAAGAAGGCAGCTCAGCACCACCTTCTCAAGGGCAACTAGGGATGGGCAATAAATGCTGGCCCAGCCAGCGAAGCCCACATCTTGTGAATGAATAAAAAAAAAATCCCCATCCTCAATGATGGGAAGCCCAGTACATCGTGCAAAAGACGAGGCTGAAGCACTTGCAGTCACCTTCAGTCAGAAGAGCCAAGTGGATGATCCATCTCTGCTGCCTCCTAAGGACCCCAGGACCACAGATGCCAGTCTTCAGCTAATTTCACCCACTCCAAGTGATATCAAGAAATGTAGAAGGAACTGGATACTGCAAAGGCTGTTGGCCCTGACAATGTTCTACCAGTAGTACTGAAGGCTTGTGCTCCAGAGCTAGCCGTGCCCCTAGCCAAACCCTTCCAGTACAGCTACAACACTGGCATCTACTTGGCAATGTGGAAAATTGCTGAGGTATGTACTGTACACAAAAAGCAGGACAAATCCAACCTGGCCATTTACCGCCCCATCAATTTACTCTTGATCAACAGCAAAGTGATGGTGGGTATCGTCAACAGTGTATCAAGCTGTGCTGTACTGGGCAATAACCTGCTCACTGGCACTCGGTTTCAGTTCCACCAGGGCCACTCAGCTCCTGATCTCATTACAGCCTTGGTCCATACATAGACAAAAGAGCTGAACTCCACTGATGAGGTGACTGCGTTTTGACATCAAGGCAGCATTTGACCGAGTGTGGTATTAAGGAACCCTCCAAAACTGAAGTCAATAGGAATCAGGGAAAGTTCTCCACAAGTTGGAGTCATACCTAGCGTAAAGAAAGATTGTTCTGGTTGTCAATCATCTCGGGCCCAGGACTTGCTGCAAGAGTTCGTCAGGGTAGTGCTTTAGGCCCAACCCATCTTCAGCTGCTTCATCAATGACCTTACCCCTATCATATGGTCAGAGGTGGGGAAGTTCGTCATTTGCAATGACTCAGATACTGAAGCAGTCTGTGTCCATATGCACAGACCTGGACAACATTCTAGCTTGGGCTGATAAGTGGCAAGTTACATTCATGCCACATAAGTGCCAGGCAACGACCATCTCCAAGAAGAGAGAATCTAACCATCTCCCCATGACATTCAATGACATTACCATCTCTGAATTCCCCAATATCAACATCCTAGGGGTTACCATTAACCAGGAACTGAACTGGGCGAGCCAAATCCTGACTTGGAAACATATCGCTGTTTCTTTACTGTCGCTGGGTCAAAATCCTGGAATTCCCTCCCTGACAGCACTGAGAGTGTACCTACACCACATGGACTGCAGCGGTTCAAGAAGGCAGCTCACCACCACCTTCTCAAGGGAAACTGGGGATGGGAAATAAATGCATGCCCAGCCAGCAATGCCTACATCCCATAAATGAATAAAATATATATATATGTCAGAGCGGGTCAGAGGCTGAGAATCCTGTGGTGAGTAACACCAACTTTTAAAAAAAAATTCTTTTGTAGGATGTGGGTGTTGTGGCTAGGCCAGCATTTATAGCCCATATTTATATGGCTCACCCAATTCAATTTCTGGCCAATGGTAAACCCCCAGGATGTTGATAGTGGGGGATTCAGTGATGGTAATGTCATTGAATATCAAGGGGCAATGGTCAGCTTCTCTCTTGTTGGAGATGGTCATTGGCTGGCACTTGTGTGACGCGAATGTTACTCGTCAGCCCAAGCCTGGATATTGCCCAGATCTTGCTGCAATTGGACATGGACTGCTGCAGTATCTGAGGAGTCATGAATGGTGCTAAACACTCTGCAATCATCGCAAGTCCCCATTTCTGACCTTATGATGGAAGGAAGGTCATTGGTGAAGCAGCTGAAGGTGGTTGGACCTAGGACATGACCCTGAGGAACTCCTGCAGTGATGTCCTGGAGCTGAGATGACTGACCTCCAACAACCACAACCATCTTTCTTTTGTGCTAGGTATGGCTCCAACCAGTGGAGAGTTTTCCCCCTGATTCCCATTGACTCCAGTTTTGCTAGGGCTCCTTGATGCCACACTCGGTCAAATACAGCCTTGATGTCAAGGGCAGTCGCGCTCACCTCACCTTGACTCCTGAAAGCCTGTCCACCATCTATAAGATACAAGTCAGGAGTGTGATACAATACTCCTCACTTGCCTGGATGAGTGCAGCTTCAACAGCACTCAAGAAACTCAACACCATATGGAACAAAGCAACCTGCTTGTTCAGCACCCCATCCACCACCTGTGTGTACTACCTACAAGGTGCACTGCAGCAACTCAGGATGATTGCATCTTCCAAATCCGTGACATCTACCACCTAGAAGGACAAGGGCAGCGGGTGCATGGGAACACCACCTGCAAATTATTCTCCAAGCCGCACACCATCCTGATTTGTAACTATATCGTCATTTCTTCACTGCTGGTTCAAAATCCTGGAACTCCCCTCCTGACACCACTATGGGGTGTACCACCTGGACTGCAATGTTTCAAGAAGGCAGCTCACCAGCACTTCCAAGGGCAATTAGGAATGGATAATATATGCTAGCCTTGCCAGTGATGCATGGAAGAATAAAAAAAGGAGGTTGCAGCTAAATGGAAGTACACTGTATTCTCTCTAGTCTGAAATGGGCTACGGTGTGATTTTCAGGCAGCCTAAGGTGAGTTTGCAGAGGATGGAGGCTGCCTCAACATCTGTGAAGATAATCACTTAACCCAGTCTTCTGAATGCCCTTTGAGAGTTGCGAGCACAATTGGAGCATTTTCATTATGGCTTAAGAGGCACCACTGCTAGTTTGACAAAATGGATTGGTCCTATTCTTTCTCTGTTGGTGTCTGTGTTCAAACCCAGCCCAGGCTGATGGGATAAAGTGCACTCTAAAACTGGCTCTTTCCTACATCACAGCGGTGACTGCAATTTATAATTCCTTATTGCTTGTTAAGTGCTGAGATTATGAAAGGTGCTACATCAATGCAAGTTTTAGTTTCTTGAGTGATGTTTGGAGCACTGCTGTCTTGTCTTTTCTCTATTCAGGCTTGTTGTAAAATAAGCCTTTGGATAGATCCAACTCGGAGATTTGTGTACATGGAGTTTACAGCACAGTACTGCACATATTTAAACACAACTATACACTAGCATAAGAGAAGCCAGGAAGGTTAATTCTGCAGGCAAATGCAAACGCTGTGTTTTGTGCAGTAGGGACTGTTTTCTGAGTATGGTGTTAAAGCATATCACTGAAGCTTTCCATTGTAGTGCTACACCTGACCTGGGAGTGCTCAGTATCGACACTCAGTATCCAGAGTGAGAAGGTGTTCTGTTCCCAGCGCTCGCACACCTCGCTTCAATGAGTGGAAAATAGTTACCATGAATTTCTTAGATAAAAGATCAGTATTTGGAGTGAATGATGGGTGGAGGAGCCAGATACATAAAATATGCACCATTATTAATACTTGTGTCACACTAATACTGTAATTGGATATGTTAGTTAACCAATAGATGTCAGAAGGTTGGAAGAAATTCCAGCTAAGCTAAAATTTAAGATCATCAGAAAGAACCCACCTAAATGTTAAAGAACCTTACCACATCATGACTGACTTTAACTATTAAACCAAAGAGAACTTTTTTATAAAAATAAAAGTACTGTGAACCCATTAACTCTGTTTGCCGCCTTTACTTTCCCTGCCGTGTGTTTCCTCCGAATTGCTGCTTATATCTTCACCCAATTTTCTTGTCTATTTTAACCTATTTGAGTTTTTTCTGCTGTTTAAAGCATATTAGGGTTGACATTATACAGGTCTTCAAAAATAATCAAAGATAAGCTTGATTTATGTAACGTAGTCAGACGCACAAGGACTGAAAGGCACAAGCACATCACAGCTCCCAGCAAGTTTATAGATTAGATGTGCTTTTTCTTCCCCAGAGGTTTGGTGATCTCAGTTTCCATGCAGAATTTGATTAGGTGTTACAAAGGGATCGTAACACTGCTTGATGTCTTTTCTTCAGAGATGGGTGAAGGGATTTAGTGCCCTGGAAATAGGGGATCAACAGGTGGGAGGCAGGGGAAAGTCTATGAAAGAATAACCTTGCACGAATACTGGACAGTGAGCTTGAGGGGTCGAACAGCCTTTCCTCATTCTGAATTTTCTTATGTTGTAAGTTTAACCATTTTCTGCCTCATTGCTTCATCGCAAGAGCCATAAGATATAATATCAGGGAATTATTCCTGCTGTCATATACATGTTAGGGAGGATATAATAGCCTTGGAGACAGCCCAGTGACAGTAGCAGTAAAGAAGGAAGTGATAGTGATATTGGACAGGATGAAAAGAGATGAGAGGTACATAGAAGTTTGGCAATCGGAGTCGAAACGTTAACCAGTCCAGATGAAATGCATTCTGGTAAAGTAGGGTAGAAATTGCGGAGGCTCTGGATGTAATCTTCCAGTCGCCCTTGGATATGTGGGTGGTGCTAGCAGGATGGTTGCAAATACTTTAAAAAAAAAGGGAGAGTGGGCTAAAATCTGACAGATGGAGTATGATGTGGGAAAATGTGAAGTTGTTCACTTGGCAGGAAGAATAAAAAAGCAGAGTAACTTAAACGGAGAACGACTGCAGAATTCCAAGGTGCAGAGGGATCTAGGTGTTATTGTGCATGAGTCACAAAAAGTTAGTATGCAGATACAGTAATCATGAAGGCTAATGGAATGCTATCCTTTATTATGAGAGGACTTGAAAGTTATAGTAACAAAGTTCTGCTTCAGTCATACAGGGCATTGGTGAGACCGCATCTCGAATACTTTGTGCAGCTTTGGTCTCCTTATTTAAGGAAGGATGTAAATGCGATGGAGGTGGTTCAGAGGAGGTTTACTAGATTGATCTGGAATGAGCAGGTTGTCTTACGAGGAAAGGTTAGACAGACTGGGCTTGTACTGGAGTTTAGAAGAGTGAGGGGTGAATTGATTGAAGTATACAAGATCCTGAACAGTTTCGACAAGTTGGACATGGAAAGGATGTTTCCTCTTGTGGGTGAGTCCAGAACTAGGGGGGCACTGTTTTAAAATTAGGGGTTGCCCTTTTAGGACAGAAATGAGGAAAAAAGTTTTTGAGGGTTGCATGACTTTGGAACTCTGTCTCAGAAGGTGGTGGAGGTTGGATCATTGAATATTTTTCAGGCGGAGGTAGATTCTTAGGCAAAGGAATCAAAGGTTATCTGGGATAGATGGGAATGTAGAATTTGAAACACAAACAGATCAACCATGATCTTATTGGATGTGGGGCAGACTCGAGGGGCTGAATGGTCGACTTCTATTTCATATGTTTGTATGAAATCTGTTGCGTACAAGCTAGTTGGTGGTGGGGCAACACTTTGTCGCAAGTTAGTAAAAAATTAATTGACATTTTGGAAAATAAGGGCTAATAAATGAAAGTCCCCGCAGACTTGTTAAAGGTAAATTGTGTGACTGATTTAATTGAGCATTTTGAAGGAATAGAGTCGATGAGGGTGATGCAGTTGATATGTGTACGATAATGTGCTATGTAGTAGACTTGTTTGCAAAATTCAAGTCCATGGGATGAAAGGAGCAGTGGCAATATGGATACAAAATTGGCTGAGTGACAGAAAGCAGAGAGGAATGGTGAATGGTCGTTTTTGAGACTAGAAGGAGTGGTGTCGCCCCCAGAGTTCAGTATTAGGCACTGCTCTTTTGATATGTAATAATGCATCCATTGTGCAGATTATTATTTCAAACTTCGCAGAAGATGCAAACCTCAGAAATATAGGGAACAGTGAAGAAAATCATAACTGATCTCAGAAGGATGTGGAAAGACTGGTGAAACGAACAGACACATAGATGACATTTGATGCAGAGAAGTGTGATATGATACATTTTGGTAGGAAGAATGAGGAGAGGCGATAGAAAATAAATGGTACAATTTTAAAGGAGGTGCAGGAACAGAGATCGACCTGTGGGCCTATGTACACAAGTATTTGAAGGTGATAGGACAAATTTAAGAAGGCTGTTAAAATGCAGATAGAATTATTGGCTTTTTATTACTAGAGAAATAGAATACAAAAACAAGGATGTTATGCTAAAACCTTCTTAAACACTGGTTCAGCCTCAACTGGAGTATTGTCAGCACCACAGCATGCACTCTACAGTTGTACCATGGATGAGGTTATGTGGAGAGACTGGAGAAGCTGGGATTGTCGTCCTTCGAGCGGAGAAGGTGAAGGAAAGATTTGGTAGAGTGTACAAAATCATGAAGAGTTGTCATAAAAGAAAAACGGTTTCCAGTGACAGAAATGTTAATACCAGAGGGACGCTAATTTGAGGCGATTTGCAAGGAAATTTTTTTTTGCACCATGAGTTGTTGACCTCAGCTGATGTTAATTGCTGCACAAACCAAATCCCAGAGGGAAACTTGGCTTATGGGTCATACCCTTTTTTTGTATTCTGGAAATGAGAAGGGGGCGTACTGATCTCAACAGTAAGTCTGGTGACACTTTTGGAATTTTAAAAGTTTTATTAGAAGAATAAAAGAAAACTTAAGCACTCAAGATTACAGAAACATACTGACATTTAGTCTTACAAAACATTCCCCGACAAAGACGCACTACTTGGTCAGACCCAGAAGTAAACACCTTCCAGGCAGCACTCCCTTATATATGTTTAACTATAAAAATACAGTAGCATTAACCCAAGGCAAACTGCTGTAGCTTTAATAAAGGCATACCACATGACCTGTAACTCTCTTCCACTCTGCTGTGAAAAATCCAAGCTTCAGAATAAAACTACTTTTTGCAGCCCAAGACTTTTCTGACTTGACCAGATGGTTGATTCAAACTGCATCCTCTCTCAGCCACAGCTCCAGCTACTACATTTCACAGCTCCCGCTCAACCCTAAAATACCTTTTTTCCCTTTCATCTCAGGTTCCATTGTTCTCGCACATCTTTGAAACTCAAATCCTTCCAAATATAAGATCTTTCATGTTTTCATCTTGTCTTTGCTTTCAGGTCAATAAAATATAATATCCCCCTTCTATTTACCTATGAAACACCTGCAAGATGAAAACATATTTCTTATTACCTCTGATTTCCCTTTGATATTCAAACAAACACTCAACTTATCTAAAAATGCAAATGTTCGATGTAACCTATTCACTAGTACTTCAAACCTAGCACCTTTATCCTTTTCATGTTTTAAACCCCCCAGACAACCTGCCTCCTATTAATCTCTGCCCAGCTTAATTAAATCTCACACACATACACATAGCCTTTTTCACAGAATAACACAATATTCCCCAAAACATTTTTAAAAAACATCTATTTCTCAAGTGCAGTCATGAATGGTGCTGGAAACAGATTCAATCGTAACATTCAAAAGAGAATTGAATATATACTGGAAATGGGGGGAAAAAGTTTATGCTGCAGGGAAAGATCAGCAGTGGGACAAATTGGATGGACTGGTACCATGGACCTTGTGTGCTGCATCATTCTGTGATTATATGGCAGAAGGCAGATGAGGCTTCAGTTATATATGAAAGAGGGCATGGAATTGGGATTAATATGATAGAGTTGCCCCTGCCATCCAAATGGTGGAGTGAGCTCAATAGGTCAAGTACCTCCTCATGTTCCTGTCATTGTTTGTTGGCTGGGGAGGACTTCCATAAAATAAAAAGTGAAGGTCAACTCTCACCAGCTTTCCACTTGATGGAAAAGCTAGGCATGACAGATTGATGAGAAAATACCATTCATCTTGGGAAGTGTGGCTTCCAATCAGGAAACTGGCTGAGAGCCCCTGTAGTGCTCAAGAAGGTTTGTTAAATAAGAAAGGAACGTTTGAAAGACAAAGCTGCATCATTCTTTTTGCATTAGAGTTAAATAGTGGCTTATACCATGGAGGGGCAAACTTCAAAGGCATCGTATCTAAAAATGGGCATTTGATTCTGAAACTTCAATGTGTATTGTTGATAAATAATATTAGTTGCTATGGAGAATAATAGATGCATCTGAAGCCTTGGTTACTGCTGTTATGGCAACTTATGAACTTCAAATGATAACCAATTGATAAGCAGCACATTATTTAGAAATGCAAGTTGTTATATATGCAGATACAGAGTTAAAGCTGTTTCTCGACAGACAATTTTCAAACAGCAGAAAAAGGATTGTGTAAAATATATTCCAGTTGCTAATTACTCTTTAAATCTAGTAGAATAAATGAAAAATTTATGAATTTATCTTTTTAGGATGTTAAAATTTAAAATCTGATGTGCAGGAAAGTCTGAGAGAGTGTATTTTTGAACACTTCAGTAATTACGGGACCATTGGTTGTGTGAGAGGACCATGGGAATTGGTAGATGTGGGGAAAAAAAACAGACCATCTAGTTCACCTTCCACCATTCTGGTAGTTGTATGATACGGCAATAATGGAGTTGTTGACTAATCACAGTGATCAATCTCAATCAGTGAGTGTATAACAGACCCAGCCATGAGGTGAGGAAAACCCCCAGTGGTGGAGAGGTTTGGGAACTAAAGGTCAAAAGTCACCTGTTCCTCCAACCTAATCATCACATGTCATATACCAGATTAATCAAATAATGGATCCCAAAATATTATTTTCTGACATTAAGCCCCTAGCTCTAGTTTTTGTTCTGCTGCCTCCCACATTGCTTTCTGCCCAGGAACCAGCAGGGTTCTGAATATCAGTTACATTATAATGCCAGGAGGGAGCTGTATGGTGTGTTGGTTTTCTGCTACCTTCAAAAACAAAGTTTGAAAAGTTCCCTTGTAACAGAGCCAGCCCTGGAATTTGAGAAGGGGGCCTCACAATTCACTTTTGAGGTTTGTAAATGTGACCTTTTACCTTTTGACAGATTGTATACAAAAATGATATTTAGTTTTATATCGGAGTTGTATCATATTAATGCAAAGCTATTAAATAGCTTTATATCAGAGTTACAACTGATGAAGGCTGGTAAATCCATTAATGTCTTTTTTTGAAAATTTGCTCTCAATGATTTAGCTGATTGGGCCTTTGTGTTTCCTGTAAATTAATTTAAAAAAAATTGTCTCCATTTAAGTATCTGTTGCATATTGTAGGATTGAAGTCCATCTTGATTAGGTCTAGATAAAACATGCACTTAGCAAACATAGGAAAACGTTATGACTTACAGACGGATGTGGCTTCCCAATGCATGTCCAAAGTCCCAACACCTTTTGTTATTGCATCAATTTATTTATTCCTGAATAAGAGTAGTGTTTTCTGGCCCTGGTGCAGCATCTCAATTGCATTTCGGTGAAGCCTTCATCTTTCACATCAAAAACAAAAATACCTGGAAAAACTCAGCAGGTCTGACAGCATCTGCGGAGAGGAACAGTTAACGTTTCGAGTCCGAACAACTCTGGAAAAATAGATAAGAGGTGAAATATAAGCTGGTTTAAGGCGGGGTGGTGGGACAGGTAGAGCTGGATAGAGGGCCAGTGATAGGTGGAGATAACCAAAAGATGTCATAAACAAAAGGACAAAGAGGTGTTGAAGCTGGTGATATTATCTAAGGAATGTGATAATAAAGATACAGATAGCCCTAGTGGGGGTGGGGTGGGGGGAAGGGATTGAAATAGGCTAAAAGGCAGAGATAAAACAATGGATGGAAATACATTTAAAAATAATGGAAATAGGTGGGAAAAGAAAAATCTAGATAAATTATTGGAAAAAAGGGGGATCGGAAAGGGGGTGGGAATGGAGGAGAGAGTTCATGATCTAAAATTGTTGAACTCAATATTCAGTCCAGAAGGCTGTAAAGTGCCTAGTCGGAAGATGAGGTGCTGTTCCTCCAGTTTGCGTTGAGCTTCACTGGAACAATGCAGCAGGCCAAGGACGGACATGTGGGCATGAGAGCAGGGTGGTGTGTTGAAATGGCAAGCAACAGGGAGGTCTGGGTCATGCTTGTGGACAGATCGAAGGTGTTCTGCAAAGCGGTCACCCAGTCTGCGTTTGGTCTCTCCGATGTAGAGGAGACCGCATTGGGAGCAGCGAATGCAGTAGACTAAATTGAGGGAAGTGCAAGTGAAATGCTGCTTCACTTGAAAGGAGTGTTTGGGCCCTTGGACGGTGAGGAGAGGGGAAGTAAAGGGGCAGGTGTTACACCTTCTGCGGTTGCATGGGAAGGTGCCGTGGGAGGGGGTTAAGGTGTAGGAGGTGATGGAGGAGTGGACCAAGGTGTCCCGGAGGGATCGATCCCTGCGGAATGCCGCCGGGGGGGTGAAGGGAAGATGTGTTTGGTGGTGGCATCATGCTGGAGTTGGCGGAAATGGCAGAGGATGATCCTTTGAATATGGAGGCTGGTGGGGTGATAACTGAGAACAAGTGGGACCCTATCATGGTTCTGGGAGGGAGAGGAAGGTGTGAGGGTGGATGCGCGGGAGATGGGCCGGACACGGTTGAGGACCCTGTCAACCACCGTGGGTGGAAAACCTCGGTTAAGGAAGAAGGAAGACATGTCAGAGGAACTGTTTTTGAAAGTGGCATCATCAGAACAGATGCGACGGAGGCGAAGAAACTGAGAGAATGGGATGGAGTCCTTACAGGAAGCGGGGTGTGAGGAGCTCTAGTCGAGGTAACTGTGGGAGTCGATAGGCTTGTAATGAATATTGGTGGACAGTCTATCACCAGAAATTGAGACAGAGGTGTCAAGGAAGGGAAGTGTCAGAGATGGACCATGTGAAAATGATGGAGGGGTGGAAATTGGAAGCAAAATTAATAAATTTTTCCAGGTTCAGACGAGAGCATGAAGCAGCACTGAAGCAATCATTGATGTTCCGGAGCAAGAGTTGTGGGAGGGGTCTTAGTTTTTTATTTTATTTTTATTTGTCTTTTATTAGTTAACCAATCCTCTATCCATGCTAATATGCTACCCTGAAACCATGGGCTCTTACCTTATTAAGTAGCCTTATGTGCGGTACCTTATTGAACACCTTTTGGAAACCCAAATATATTACATCATCTGGTTCCCCTTTATCTATCCTTGTTGTTTCCTCCTCAAAGAATTCTAATAAATTTGTCAGGCATGATTTCCCCTTCATGAAACCATGCTAACTCTGCTTGATTATATTATGCATTTCTAAATGCTCTGCTTTTGCAGCCTTTATAATAGACTCTAACATTTTCCCAATGACGGATGTTAAGCTAACTGGCCTATATTTACCTGTTTTTCTTTTTTGTTCCCCCCACCCCCCCCCCCCCCCCCAGCTTTCTGAATAAGGGTGTTACATTGGCAGTTTTCTAATCCTCTGGGACTTCTACAGAATCTCAGGATTCTTGGAAGATTACTACCAGTACATCCACTATCTCTGTAGCTACTTCCTTTAATATCCTAGGATGCAACCCATCAGGTCCAGGGGACTTATCGGCCTTTAGCACCGTCAGTTTCCCTAGTACTTTTTCTCTAGTTAAAGTTATTGCGTTCGTTTCCCCCCCCACTTTTGCCCCTTGATCATTTAGTATTTTTGGAATGCTATTAGTGTCTTCTACCATGAAGACTGATGCAAAGTATTTATTCAACTCCCCTGCCATTTCCTGGTTCCCCATTATTATTTCCCCAGCCTCATTCTCTAAGGGCCCCATGTTCACTTTGGCCTCTCTATTCCTTTTTATATATTTAAAGAAGCTCTTACTGTCCGTTTCTATATTACTTGCTAGTTTACCCTCAAAGTTTATTTTCTCCCTCATTTCTTTTGGTCATCCTTTGTTGGTTTTTAAAACTTTTTCAATCCTCTGGCGTACCACTAATCTTTGTCACATTGTATGTTTTTTCTTCAGTTTGATACAATCCTTAACTTCTTTGGTTAACTGTGGTTGGTTTATCGTCTTCCTAGAATCCTCCTTCCTCACTGGGATATATCCTTGTTGTGAGGAGAGTAAAATGCCCTAAGGTGCTTCACAGGACTGTTATCAAAGAAAATTTGACACCAAGTCACATAAGATATTCAGACAGATGGCCAAAGAGGAAGGTTGTCGCGAGTGTCTTAGACGAGGAGAGAAGTGGGGAGGTTGAAGGTGGGAATTCCAGAGCTTAAAACTTTGACAATTTAAGGCATGGCCACCAAATGGGAAGTTATGAAATGGAAGGTGTGCAATATGGGATTTATTTCCTCCCCCACTTTTGCCCCTTGATTATTTAGTATTTTTGGAATGCTATTAGTGTCTTCTACCATGAAGACTAATGCAAAGTATTTATTCAACTCCTCTGCCATTTCGTGGTTCCCCATTATTATTTCCCCAGCCTCGTTCTCTAAGGGGCCTATGTTCACTTTGGCCTCTCTCTTCATTTTTATATATCTAAAGATTCTCTTACTCTCCGTTTTTATATTACTTGCTAGTTTACCCTCAAAGTTTATTTGAGAGGTATGCAATATTGGCCAGTATGGGAGGGATCTTGGAGGGTTGTAGGGCTGATGTACATTATGGAGATAGGGAGTGGAGAGACGATGGAAAGATTTGAAACAAGGATGACAACACCCAGTTGCATCAAACTGAGGAAGGCAAGGAATGGACAATAAATGCTGGTGACACCAACATCCAAAGAATGAATTAAAAAAGTTTATATTTCTGCAATAAAAACAGGTAAGGCTGGCAGTACTCAGGTCTGTGGGCAGAGAAACAGTTAACAGTTCAGGTCAAAGACCTTGCATCAGAACTGGAATAAGTTAGAGATATGTCAGGTTTTAAGCAATCCCAGAGGCAGGGAAGTTGGCAGGGAAGGTGAAGAAAGAACAAAAGCAATTTTCTGTGATGGGGTGAAAGGCAGGAGAGATGCCAATAGGGATAATGGTGCAAGGCAAAAGGAGGTGGGAATGGACAAGTAACAAAAGATATGCTTAAAGGAGGCTTAAATGGAAATAGCAGAATTATCAACAGTTTGCAATTGGGAACAATGGGAGCAGAGGAGTAGCATAGTGGCTATGTTACTGGGCTAGTAATCCTGAAGCCTGGTTGAATGATCCAGCGATGAGAGTTCAAAATTAAATTAAATGTGAAGTAAAAATCTGGTATCAGTAATGGTGATGAAGCAACCAGCAGATTGTGCTAAAGATGTCCTTTCACTAATGTCCTTTAATGAATGAAATCTGTCTTCACCCAGTCTGGCCGATGTACAACTCCAGACCAGCAAATGGCTGAGCCAAGCCACTTGGTTGTATTCAAGAAGGTGGCTCTCTGTCTCTTTCTCAAGGGCAATTAGGGGTGGCCAGTAAAAGCTGGCATTACCATTAACGAGTAGATCCCATGAAAGAATGAATAAATGAAAAAGGCTTTGATCTGAAATTGTTCAACTCAAATGTTAGTATCTGGAAGGCTATGAAGTGCCGATCAAATTGAATCTTGCAAGTAATAACTGATCTCTCTCTTCCTCCCAAATGTACTACCCCACATTTATCTATGTTGAACTTCATTTGCTAATTATTTTTCCATTCTGTAAATTTATTAAAGTTCTCGTAATTTGAGGCAATCCTCTTCAGTATTGACCATTCCCTCAAATTTGGTGTCAATCACAAATTTAGGAATTGTTTTTTTGATTACAAAGTCCAAATCATAAATGTAAATTTTGAACAGCAGGCATCCCAGCACTGATCCTTGTGGAACACCGCTTCCCACCTTCTGCCACTCTAAATGACTACCCTTTATTCCCACTGTCTGCTTTCTGCTTCAAAGCCAGCTAGCAACCCATTCTGCTGCTTGTCCCGACTCCATATTCTCTGACCTTATTCATTAGTCTTTTATGAGGCACCTTAATGAAGGCCTTTTGAAAATCCAGATAGATAACATCTACTGCATTACCATTGTCTACTCTTCTTTGTTACCCCACCTCAAAAAGTTCATTAAAGTTGGTCAAACAAGATTTTTCCTTTTGAAATCCATGCTGACTATTTAATATTATATTCATTTAATTGAATTTAAATTCCCCATCTGCCACTGCTGTATTTGAACTAAAGTCCCAGGATAATTAGGTCAAGGAGTCTGGATTATGAATCCAGTGACACAACCAGAATGCTACTGGGAATGCTATCCCACACTTTCCCCAAATCTTTTTGATTTTTTTTCTCCTTCAGCTATTTATTCCCCTTTTTAGTATTATGTGATGTACTGCACTAGTAACTTTTGAATATTACAGCTATAAGTGAAAGTGCCTTGTTTTATGCTATAACAAGTTCGTAGGCCACTTTCCTTGAGCAGTGTTACAATAAAACTAATATATATTAAAACTGCACAAATGCTTAGTGAAACACCAGCACTGTGGAGATGACTAAAATTAGACCAGAAGACCTGCTATTGCTGATGCCAGTGAAACCTTTTTAAGTGATGATTAAATCTTAACTAGAAATATTGATAACGATTTTTTGCAATACTGTCATGTATGAGTAACTGTTTTTCTTTATTTCAGGGACTATTGGATTTTTTGCCTGTTTTTGGTTCGTCAACAAGATCTATAGTGTCGTGAAGGTGGATTAATAATGGGCTCCATGTGGAGCAGATTATGATGTGTATTTTCTTTTTCTTTGCATTTAAACTATTTATCATATAGCTT
Organism: Cetorhinus maximus; assembly: GCF_964194155.1. Lineage (NCBI taxonomy): Eukaryota > Metazoa > Chordata > Chondrichthyes > Lamniformes > Cetorhinidae > Cetorhinus > Cetorhinus maximus. Next base: position 144,773,610 of record NC_135886.1, on the reverse strand, counting down.
CAATTCCTAAAAATTTTCTAGAGAACATTATTCACTTTTAATTGCAAATTTAGGATAATAGCAACAATAAAAATAGTTTAGTTCACAATCACTGTCAATTTGCAATCATGTACTTATGGTTAAAGTAACAGGTCAGGTAAAGCTTGGCTGGCAACTGTAAATTCAGAAGCCTTTAATTCAATGCATTGGCTTTGATCTTTTCATTTTGGTTTTGGTGCATGCTTGGGCGTGCTCTCCAGTTGGTGGGGTGGCCTCGTCCAGCAGGAGGGTATGGTGAACATGTAGGCACAGATTTCCAACAGTGCATCGTATACTGCAACAGCAGCGCACTCTGATTTCCAGTGCACATTTGCGCCAATTGAGGCTTCCCACTGGTAGCACAAGTTGGAGGAATGACCCCTGCTGTGTTTATTCCAAAGATGTCAGTCACTGTGCCCTGGTGTTTCTCAGTTCCAAAGTTTGTGCTTAAATGGAGAATTGAATAATTTTACTAAAATGAATTTTGAAGCTCTGCATTAAAAAAGTTGCAATAATATTGATTGATTGTACATACATCCTTTGTCCTTTCCTTTCTAATGTAAATACATATGGAGTTACATTAACTAATGTTTCCCCTTCTATTTCAAGTTAGATTTGACTTTGTTCCCATTTTCCCAACAGCAGCAAAGATTTGATGTTCTTTTATCTGTATTTTCTTGTACTGTGAAATTTTGTAAATAGTCCCAAGATCCACATTAATTTGAACAAGGGGTTGTTTAACTAGTACGTTAAATAGCACAGATTGATGGCTTTGTTATCTACCCGCAGTGCCTGATTATGTCTTGAAAATATACCAATTTTTGTTCAATAAACTTGAGACGAATCATCATTTTTTACCCAGCTTTTTTCTTAATAAAGTTTCATTGTAAACGTTTCGACCAATTTACAAGAGAAAATAGTTTCACATTCTGTTCAGGGTGCTTTTACATTTACAAATTTCACCATTTGGACTTGTTAGACTTCTTAAACACGCGTGCACCAGTTGTAATCACAGAATTTGACACTTAACAAAACTCAAAGGCACAATTTTAAAATTAAAGCTGGACCATTTAGGAATAAAATCGGAAAGTACTTTTCACACAAGCAGTGGAAACCTGTAACTCCCTCTTTCAAAGGCTGTAGGTGATGAAAACCAACTAAAATTTTCAAGATTGAGATTGATAGATTTTTGTTGGGAAAGGGTATTGAGGGATATGGGACAGAGGCAGGTATATAGAGCAGACCTGAGAGGCTGAAAGAGCTACTTCCTGTTCCTATGCTCAAGCAAGACTATGGTATGAATATATTTGTCGAATGTCATCTTCTGGACCAATGAAATGACATCACTGAAATGAAATTGGTTGAGAATTTTGTAGTTTCACAATATTGCAGGTCAGAGACCAGTCTCAACTAACCTTTGGAAAGTTTTATTTATGCTTATTATTCAACTGCCAGCCAAAAGCTGACAGCTAGAGTCTGGAAAATCAGGGTTCGATAGTGTAGAGAAGAGAAACTTCTTTAACAAATGAGCTCGTGATCACAGAGTGCAGAAGAGGCCCTTCGGCCCATCGAGTCTGCACCGACACGTGAGAAACACCTGACCTATCTACCTAACCCCATTTACCAGCACTTGGCCCATAGACTTGAATGTTATGACGTGCCAAGTGTTCATCCAGGTACTTTTTAAAGGATGTGAGGCAACCCACCACCACCCTCCCAGGCAGCGCATTCCAGACTGTCACCACCCTCTGGGTAAAAAAGCTTTTCCTCACATCCCCCCTAAACCTCCTGCCCCTCACCTTGAACTTATGCCCCCTTGTGACTGACCCTTCAACTAAGGGGAACAGCTGCTCCCTATCCACCCTGTCCATGCCCCTCATAATCTTGTACACCTCGATCAGGTCGCCCCTCAGTCTTCTCTGCTCCAACGAAAACAACCCAAGTCTATCCAACCTCTCTTCATAACTTAAATGTTTCATCCCAGGCAACATCCTGGTGAATCTCCTCTGCATCCCCTCCAGTGCAATCACATCCATCCTATAATGTGGCGACCAGAACTGCACACAGTACTCCAGCTGTGGTATCACCAAGGTTCTATACAACTCCAACATGACCTCCCTACTTTTGTGATCTATGCCTCGATTGATAAAGGCAAGCGTCCCAAATGCCTTTTTCACCACCCCACTAACATGCCCCTCCACCTTCAGAGATCTATGGACACACATGCCAAGGTCCCTTTGTTCCTCAGAGCTTCCTAGTGTCATGCCATTCATTGAATACATCCCTGTCAAATTACTCCTTCCAAAGTGTATCACCTCTCACTTTTCAGGGTTAAATTCCATCTGCCCATTTGACTATCCCGTCTATATCTTCCTGTAGCCCAAGACACTCAACCTCACTGTTAACCACCCGGCCAATCTTTGTGTCATCCGCAAACTTACTAATCCTACTCCCCACATAGTCATCTGTGTCGTTTATATTAATGACAAATAATAGGGGACCCAGCACATCCCTCTGGTATGACACTGGCTTCCAGATACTAAAGCATCCTTCTGTCATCACCCCCTGTCTCCTACAACTAAGCCAATTTTGAATCCACCTTATCAAATTACCCTGTATCCCATGTGCATTTCCCTTCTTTATAACTCTCCCATGTGGGACCTTGTCAAAGGCTTTGCTGAAATCCATATAAACTACATCAACTGCACTACCCTCATCTACACACCTGGTTACCTCCTCAAAAAATTCAATCAAATTTGTTAGGCATGACCTCCCTCTGACAAAGCCATGCTGACTATCCCTGATCAAACCTTGCCTCTCCAAGTAGAGATAGATTCTTTCAGAATTTTCTCCAATAGTTTCCGTAGCACTGACTGTAGTTCCCTAGCTTATCTCTACAACCCATCTTAAATGGCGGAACCACATTAGCTGTTCTCCAGTCCTCTGGCACCTCCCCCGTCGCCAGAGATGAATTAAAAATTTGGGTCAGAGCCCCTGCAATCTCCTCCCTTGCCTGCCTCAGCAGTCTGGGACACAAATCATCTGGACCTGGAGATTTGTCCACTTTTAAGCCTGCCAACACCTCCAATACCTTGTCACTCCCTATATCAATTTGCTTAAGAACCTCGCAGTCTCTCTCCCCGAGCTCCATACCTTCATCCTCATTCTCTTGGGTGAAGACGGATGTGAAGTATTCATTCAACACTCTAGTGATGTCCTCAGGCTCCACCCATAGATTGCCCCCTTGGTTCCTTATGGGCCCTAATCTTTGCCTGGTTATCCTCTTCCTATTGATATACTTATAGAATATCTTGGGATTTTCCCTCCTTTTACCAGCCAGAGCTTTCTCATATCCCCTCTTTGCTCTCCTAATTGTTTTCTTAAGCTCCACCCTGAACTTTCTGTACTCCACTAATGCCTCTGTTGATTTGCTTCCCTTCTACCTGCTAAAAGTCTCTCTTTTCCTTCTCATCGTAACCTGAATATCTCTGGTCATCCATGGTTCCCTGGGCTTGTTACTCCTTCCCATCACCCTGGAGGGAACATGAGATTTACCCAGAGTGGTGAGAATTTGGAACTCACAACCACAGTGAGTGGTTGAAACGAACAGTATAATGCACTTGAGTGGAAGCTAGCTATTTACGAGGGAGAAAGGAGTGGAAGGATATATTGACATAGGATGAGATGATGAGGTGTGGGAAGAAATTCGTAGAATGGTTACAGCACAGAAGGTGGCTATTTGGCCCATCTTGCCTGTGCCAGCTCTCTGGAGGAGCAACTTTTATGGTCTTACTGTTGCCTTTTCCCCATAGCCCCTGCAAATTTTTTTGCTTCAGATGATCCAATTTTCTTTTGAAGACCTCATTGAATCTGCCTCCACCACGTCCTGGCAAAGCATTCCAAATCTTAACTACACACTGCATAAAAATATTTTTTTCCCTCATGCCTCCATTGCTTCTTTTGCTAATTCACCTCCTCGTGTGGAGCATAAACACCAGCAGTGGTTAGTTGGATTAATTAGCCAGTTTCCATGCTGTAAATTCTATGCAATTTGTCCTTGAGTGATATTTCAGATGAACCACTAATTTTAAAAATGAATAATTTCTGGTTCTCTGGAGCAGTGGGTTAGTGCAAGAGCTTGACAGAAGGCAACCAAGTATGGGAACGATTAAGAGTGCAAGTGATAGAAAACATGCAGGTGATGTGAGCGTAGGATAAGGAAAGAAACTAATGGACTAGGAGTGGCTAGAGACAGACTCTGGAGCAGGTGCTATGTAATTGGCAGCAGTGGCATCTGCCAAGAGCAGTGAAATGAGAGGTTTGGGATTCTCACTGTAACAGAATATGGATAAAGGCTGTGCAAAATAGTGACATTAGGAACAGAAGCAAGCCACTCCTTCGAGTTTTTTCTGCAATTCAATCAGATCATGGCTGTTTTGTACCTTGAGTCTTTTCCACATGAGCTCTATAACCCCTTGTTAATCTTAAAAATCAGTCTATTTCAGTCTTGAAAGTTATGATTGTCCCCTAATGCCCACAGTCTTTTGTGGGGAGAGAACTTGGCTCTGCTGTTGGGGAGGATGTAAATGAGTGAAGAGTAGCAAATGGCTGATAAATTTGCCAGGTTCTGCGATGAATGCACTTTCCAGCAAAGACATTACAAGGAGATTGCACAAGTTACTGACTTTATTTCAGCAGAGAGATCGCAGCCAGACATCAAAAATAGTAGGCAGCATGCTAGAAATCCAAAAAATGCTTGTCGGGAAACCAGGGTAGGTCAAGTTCCAAAACGAGTCAATGGACTAAGGAATAAGCCAACATACCCTGGAAAATTGGTACTGGTAAGTATACAAGTACGTTTTTCCAAAAGTTTGTTAAATGTTATTTTACAATGCAGTTAATTGAAGAGATACTGCCAGATACTGAATGAACTGGAGCATTACTACACACTGGCAGAGGGAGTCTTGATCCACTTGACTAAGTTTAAGGATTAAACCAAATTTATACAGCATTGGTGCAAAGCACGAACTGCACTCAAAATATTCTTCAGTGATTATGCATGGAAAGCATATTTTAAAATGGAATGCACCTTAACCTGTAAAAATCCTCAAGATGATTAGTGATGGCTGCTTTTGGAGATTTGTTGCATGCTTGTTTCATCCAGAAGAGCAGCATTATCAACCCAAAATACCCTGGGCTAAATTATATCTGGCCCATGTTGGTTTGATGTGCAGCTTTGAAAATATGTTGCAAGGGGGCCTGAAATATAACAATGTCTGTGGCAGGAGGTGAGGGAACCAACCAGGGGGAAAAACATACTTGACGTCATCCTCACCAACCTGCCTGCCGCAGATGCATCTGTCCATGACAGTATCGGTAGGAGTGACCACCACATAGTCCATGTGGAGACAAAGTCCCACCTTCACCTTGAGGATAACCTTCATTGTGTTGTGTGGCACGAAAACTGCTAAATGGGATAGATTTCGAACAGAGGTAGCAACTCGAGACTGGGCATCCATGAGGCGCTGTGGGCCATCAGCAGCAGCAAAATTGTATTCAACCACAATCTGTAACCTCATGGCCCAGCATATCCCCCACTCTACCATTACCATCAACTCAGGGGATTAACCCTCGTTCAATGAAGAGTGCAGGAGGGCATGCCAGGAGCAGCACCAGGCATACCTAAAAATGAGTTGTCAACCTGGTGAAGCTACAACGCAGGACAACTTGCATGCAAAACAGCATAAGCAGCAAGTGATAGACAGAGCTAAGCGATCCCACAACCAACGAATCAGATCTAAGCTCTGCAGTCCTGCCACATCCAGTCGTGAATGGTGGTGGACAATTAAACAACTCACTGGAGAAGGAGGCTCCACAAATATCCTCATCCTCAATGATGGAGGAGCCCAGCACATCAGTGCAAAAGGTAAGGCTGAAGCATTTGCTACAATCTTCAGCCAGAAGTGCCAAGTGGATCATCCATCTCGGCCTCCTCCGGAGGTCCCCAGCATCACAGATGCCAGTCTTTAGCTAATTCAGTTCATTCCACATGATATCAAGAAACGGCTGAAGACACTGGAAACTGCAAAGACTATGGGCCCTGACAATATTCTGGCAGTAGTACTGAAGACTTCTGCTCCAGAAATTGTTGCGCCCCTAGCCAAGCTGTTCCAGTACAGCTACAACACGGGCATCTACCCGGCTATGTGGACAATTGCCCAGGTATGTCCTGTACACAAAAAGCAGGACAAATCCAACGCGGCAAATTACCACCCCATCATTCTACTGTTGATCATCAGTAAAGTAATGGAAGGGGTCATCAACAGTGCTATCAAGCGGCACTTGCTTAGCAATAACCTGCTCACTGATGCCCAGTTTGGGTTCCATCAGGGCCGCTCAGCTCCTGACCTCATTACAGCCTTGCTTCAAACATGGACAAAAGAGCTGAACTCCCGAGGTGAGGTGAGAGTGACTGCCCTTGACATCAAGGCCGTATTTGACCAAGTGTGGCATCAAGGAGCCCTAGCAAAATTGAAGTCAGTGGGAATTGGGGGAAAACTCTCCGCTGGTTGGAGTCATACCTAGCACAAAGGAAGATGGTTGTGGTGGTTAGAGGTCAATCATCTCAGCTCCAGGACATCACTGCAAGAGTTCCTCAGGGTAGTGTCCTCAGCCCAACCGTCTTCAGCTGCTTCATCAATGACCTTCCTTCCATCATAATGTCAGAAGTGGGGATGTTCACTGATAATTGCACAATGTTCAGCACCATTTGTGACTCCTCAGATACTGAAGCAGTCTATGTCCAAATGCAGCAAGACCTGGACAGTATCCAGGCTTGAGCTGACAGGTGGTAAGTAACATTCATGCCACACAAGTGTCAGACAATGACCATCTCCAACAAGAAAGAATCCAACCATTGCCCCTTGACATTCAATGGCACTACCATCACTGAATCCCCCATGATCAACATCCTGGGGCTTACCATTGACCAGGAACTGAACTGGACTAGCCATATAAATACTGTGGCTACAAGAGCAGGTCAGGCTAGGAATCTGTGGCGAGTGACTCACCTCCTGTCTCCCCAAAAAAAGCCTATCCACCATCTACAAGGCACAAGTCAGGAGTGTGTTGGAATACTCCCCACTTGCCTGGATAAGTGCAGCTTGACACCATCCAGGACAAAGCAGTCCGCTTGATTGGTACCACATCCACAAACATTCACTCCCTCCACCACCGACGCACAGTAGCAGCAGTGTGTACCATCTACAAGATGCACTGCAGAAACTCATCAAGGCTCTGTAGGCAGCACCTTCCAAACCCATGACCTCTACCATCTAGAAGGACAAGGGCAGCAGATAGTTGAGAACACCACCACCTGGAAGTTCCCCTCCAAGCCACTCACCATCCTGATTTGGAAATATATTGGCGTTCCTTCACATCATAATGAAATAATCCAGCATTGATTAGAAAATTACGCTATTATCCACCCATAAAAAACAAGTTATTCTACTACAACAATTTTTTTGCAGATACTGCACTAAGATCTTAAACTAATTCAATATGTGCAAATAAATGGTGTCCTTCATTGGTTAGCTCTCCAGATTAAGAGGGACTATAGACATTTTTTTTTACTTCACTCCTTTGTCAGATGGTTGGCTGGGGAGGAGGTGGGGTTCATTTTCTGAACTACAACTAGTTGAAAGTGTCTCCCTGCGATAACCTTTGGGACTCTGAGGTCTGGGGATGTCTGTGGGAGTTAATGCAGAAATGGCTGCTTCTTCCCAAGATTTCAGGGGACAGATTCGAGAAACACCTGTAGAAAAATGTGAGTGGGAAATCTTGCCGTCTGTCATGGTGAAGTAACTGTCCAGCTGTGAGTTCCTGGGTTGCAGGTGCCTGCAGCAGGAGCCGCAGAGCAGGATGAGGAATTCCCTCCTGATGCTCCTGTGCATGTAACCATAGATGTAAGGGTGGATGCAGCACTGGCAGTAGAAGAGGATCAGAGCCAAAGTGGTGAGCCAGGGAGGTGAGGGCTTGGATCTGCTGATGGTCATGGTGCTTAGGATGCTGTAAGGACCCATGCTGAGGATATACGAGGACATGATAACAAAGACCACCCTAGCCGCTTTGCAGCGGCAATGAAAGCGCCGATGACGAGCTCTGGGCCTTAAACTAAAAATGGAAGTGTTGGTCATATCTGAACCCCTTGGCCGAATGTTGGGATTGGCCGGGTGAACCAGAGCATTCTGCCTTCGGGCTGCCCTGAACACCATCCAGTAGCAGCCCAGCATGATAGAGACAGGCAGCCAGAAGGTGAAGAGTGTGGTCAGCAGGGTGTAGGAGGGACTGGATGGCCAGATGAGGCTGCAAAAGTTGTGACCATCATAGCCCACCTGCCCCCAGCCATAGAGAGGGGGTGTACTCTGTGCTGTACCAAGCAGCCAAGTAAAAACAATCAGGTTATTGCCTCTCCTGGGTGTCATTCGAGTGGGATAGGACAAGGGATGGATGATCGCCAAGTATCTGTCAATGGAGACCACGACTATGGTATTAACACCAGCAAATGCAAAGAGATGCATCAAGACAACCAAAACCTTGCAGAGGCCTCTGTTCAGTGGCTGGATCCCGGGTACACTGCCCATAATCACCAAAGGCATCACTGTGACTGTTTGCAGCAAGTCAGCCAGTAGCAGGTTGAAAACAAAACGGTTTGCCACATGCAGCAACTGGGGTTTCCTCTGGAACACCATCAGTATCATTGTGTTCCCAAACAGTGAGGTGCAAAGAATGGTCGAGACCAAGACGATCCTCAGCAAGTTGTCTGCAGATGGGCTCCAAATATCAGCCCAAAGGGTTGAGTTGGTGATGTTACTGTGGAGTGTGAGTTCAGCCATCTCTCTCCGAGTAATCGGGGAACTCCCTTCCTCCGCCGACCCCTCCCAGGCTCTTCCACAAACAGAAAACACCCTCCTCAATTGGTCCTAATAATTTTGAGCAGGTGGATCATTCCCAAATTCTCCTTCCGTCTCGGGAATCCTGGCTGGCTCTGGGAGCCTCTCTCCTCATTTCCACTCCGCAGGCTTTGTGCTGATCAATTCCAGAGTCACCTGGAAGCACATGACATCACATTACTAACTGGTTACTGATCAACCATCCCCTCAAACTCCACCCAGTCATATCCCATCATAAAGCTTCTTACTGACCTACCTCCAGTGTTTAAGACTGAAGCCACATATCCACACCATCACTGTGAATGTCTATATCCACCTCCGTAACATCCCCCAACTCCACCCCTGTCTCAGCTCTTTTGCTGCTGAAAACCCTCATTCATACCTTCCTGACCTCTAGACTTGTCTATTCCAAATACTCTGCTGGCTGCTCTCCCACACTCCAGCCTCTGTAAACTTGAGTATGCCCAAACATCTGCTACCTGCGTCCTAACTCTCACCAAGTCCTGTGCTCACTGACCTACATTGGCTTCTGAATAAGCAACGTCTTCATTTTAACATTCCCGTCCTTGTGGTCATATCCACCCATGGTCTCGCCCCTCCCTATCTCTGTAATCTGCAGCCTCACAACCTCCCAAGATCTCTGCACTCCTCCAATTCTGCCCTTGTATACATCACTAATTTCCATCGCTCCACCATTGGCGGCTGTGCCTTCAGCTGCCTGGGTCCTGGGTTCTGGAATTACCCCCCGAGACCTCTCTCTCCTTCCTTAAGACGCTCCTATCAGCCTTTAGGTCATCTCTCCTAATACCTCCTTTGGTGGCTCTGTATTAAATGTGGTTTTATAATCCTCCTGTTGATGCTCTGACAGAGCTGGTTAGACAACTCCCCCGCTTTAGACACCCTGACCCCCATTTCCCCAACACAACCCCCACCCCCTACCCCCAAGCATGGACCCCCATCAGGGCTGGATGAAGAACCCCCTCCTTTTACCCCTATCTCCCCCTCCCCCCACCCAGCCACCCCCCTGACCATCACCACCAAATGTGACATTCAGCCAATTTAATCTGGAACCCACCTGCCGGCTGCGGGCGGGTTTTGTGATGGTCCCAATGACATCCCAACCTCAGGAAGGGAAATGGTAGTGAAAACCGATTATAAATTGTAAAGATCACGAGGTGAGAAAGTTAGGAGCGGGTTTAATAATCACAGGGGGTGAGGTGGGGGGGGAGGGTGAGTGAGGTGAGGGGGGGGGTGTGTGTGTGAGGTGGGGGGGTGAGTGAGGTGAGGGAGGGGGGTGAGGGGGGGTGAGTGAGGGGTGAGGGGGGGTGAGTGAGGGGTGAGGGGGTGAGTGAGGTGAGGGGGTGTGAGGTGAGGGGGGTGCGAGGTGGGTGAGGTGGGGGTGAGTGGGGTGGGTGAGGGGGTGAGTGAGGTGAGGGGGGTGAGTGAGGTGAGGGGGGTGAGTGAGGTGGGGGGGGTGTGAGGTGAGGGAGGGTGAGTGAGGTGGGTGAGGGGGTGTGAGGTGAGGGGGGGTGTGAGGTGAGGGGGTGAGTGAGGGGGTGAGGGGGGTGAGTGAGGTGAGGGGGGGTGAGTGAGGTGAGGGGGGGTGAGTGAGGTGAGGGGGTGTGAGGTGAGGGAAGGTGAGTGAGGGGGTGAGGGGGGATGAGTGAGGTGAGGGGGGTGAGTGAGGTGAGGTGGGGTGGGGGGGTGAGTGAGGTGAGGGGGGGTGAGGTGAGGGGGGTGAGTGAGCTGAGGGGGGTGAGTGAGGGGTGAGGGGTGTGAGGGGTGGGGGGGTGGAGTGAGGGGTGAGGGGGGGGTGAGTGGGGGGGAGTGAGGGGTGAGGGGGGTGAGGTGAGGGTGAGCGTGGGGTGAGGAGGTGAGGGGGGTGAGTGAGGTGGGGGGTGAGTGAGGGGGGTGGGGTGAGGGGGGTGAGGTGAGGGGGTGAGTGAGGGGTGAGGGGGTGAGTGAGGGGTGAGGGGGTGAGTGAGGGTGAGGGGGGGTGGAGGTGAGGGGGGTGAGTGGGGTGAGGGGGGTGAGGTGAGGGGTGATGGGGGGTGAGGGGGGTGAGGGTGAGGGGGGTGAGTGAGGTGATGGGGTGGGTGAGGTGAGGGGGGTGAGGAGAGGGGGGTGGAGGTGAGGGGGGGGTGAGGTGAGGGGGGGGTGAGGTGAGGGGGGAGTGAGTGAGGGGTGAGGGGGTGAGGTGAGGGGGGAGTGGGTGAGTGAGGTGAGGGGGGAGTGAGGTGAGGGGGGAGTGAGGGGGTGAGTGAGGTGGGGGGGTGAGTGAGGTGAGGGGGGGGTGAGGGGGGTGGGGGGAGTGAGGAGGGGGTGAGGGGTGAGGGGGGTGAGTGAGGGGTGAGGGGGGAGTGAGGTGAGGGGGGAGTGAGGGGGTGAGTGAGGTGAGGGGGGGAGTGAGGGGGGTGGGGGGGTGAGTGAGGGGTGAGGAGGGGGTGAGGGGGGAGTGGGGTGAGTGAGGTGAGGGGGGAGTGAGGTGAGGGGGGTGAGGAGGGGGTGAGGGTTCCGAGGTTGGGTTTCACCTGCAGTTCGGACTCGATCCGCCTCCACTCCGGCTCCAGCACCGGTCACTCCAGGTCCAGCCCGTGTCCAGCATTTCACCGCCCAGGCCGGAGATTCCGGCCCCCGGACCCCGGCCCCCGGACCCAGTCTCTCTCTCTCTGGTCCTCAGTCTCCTTCCTCCTGGATGCGGCGGGGATCGGGATCCGGATCGGGATCCGCTGCGAATTCCATCCGGTTTGAGTCTCCGGGGGTCCCGGCTCCGCTATCCCGAACTTTCATCACATTTCACAAACATCCCAATTGTCTCTCCCACCCCAACAAACCCCATCCCCGGTCTGAGGGACAATGGAAATGTCCAACCGGCCGCCTTCCAGCTCCGGGGCTGGATTAATGTTCATTTATCACCTGGTTTAATGAGTCACTCAAACCCCTGAAGAATATCAGATGGAGATATCTGCTTCACACCAACACCAGATGTGAAGTGGACACCAGATGTGAAGTGGACACCAGATGTGAAGTGGACACCAGATTTGAAGTGGACACCAGATGTGAAATGGACACCAGATGTGAAGTGGACACCAGATTTGAAGTGGACACCAGATGCGAAGTGGACACTATGAAACCTGAGGGACTGTCTCTGATCAGCTTTTATTAACAGATCAGCCTGTTCCAAAAAGCCACTTCAATCCCGGTCATGTTCCATCCTGGGTGCTTGGCCCATCCATCTGCCCATTCTAACCCTGACCTCATACTCATACCAACCAGGAGCAGGGGGCGGCCATTCGGCCCCTCCAGCCTGCTCCAGCATTCAGCTAGATCATGACTGATCCAATTGTGCCTCAACTCCACATTCCTGCCTTCCCTCTCCCCCCACCCACCCCCATCACCTTTGACTCCCTTGTTAGTCAAGAATCTATCTACCTCTACACTGAAAATATTCAATGACTCTGCCTCCACCACTCACTGGGGAAGAGAGTTCCAAAGATTCACCACCCTCTGAGAGAAAAGATTTCTTCTCGTCTCCATCTTAAATGGGAGACCCTTTATTTTTAAACTGTGCCTCCTAGTTCTAGACTCTCCACAAGAGGGAACATCATTTAAGCATCCACCCAAGCAAGTACCTTCAGGATCTTATATGTTTCAATAAGATCACCTCTCATTCTTCTAAACTCCCAACCTGCACAACCTTTCTTCTTAAGATAAACCCCTCACAGGAATCAGTCAAGCAAACCTTCCCTGAACTGCTTCTGTCACAATTATATCCTTTCTTAAATAAGGAGACCAAAACTGTACACTGTACTCCAGATGTGGCCTCACCACAACTGTAGCAAGACTTCCCTACTTTTATATCCCATTCCCCTCGCAATAAACACCAACATTCCATTTCCCTTCTGTCATAAACGCTCTAATCACAGAAAATGGTTCAGCTTCAAGGACTAAGAACATTCTGGAAGAATTTGTGTTTTTTAAAAGACATTGTCCCTTAAAGGGTTAATGCAAGGACTCTGGTTGCTGCTGTTCCTGGAAAAGACAGCATTTTACAAGAAAAGGAAATTAAGCAGTTTTAAAGATGTTGGGAGCCTCTTGATCCTGGTGAACTGTTTACAAGAGGGTGACAGAGCGGTTTATGGCTTTGAAAAAAAAACCATGCCCGGAAAACTACGTTTTAAAAGTTGGTAGGCGGGCTTGGCTTTGGAAGGGAAACCAGAAGAATCAACTGCTGAGGTAAAGAAGACAACAGCTATTGAATCCCCAGAGACCCAGTCCAAAGCAGAGAAGGAATGGAAGTTGCTCCGAAGCTGCTCTACATTCCAAAATGGACTGTCTGCAAGTTTTCCTCGCAGTCTGTCTGAGTAGCAGTGCAAGAGACATCGATTGTTTCACAGACCTGTGCTGAGAGACCAACCGTCTAACCCAGACACCATTTCAAGGACTCCATCATTTACCCTCTTCCCTTGAACCTTGACTTTTAACCTGTTGGCAGAATTCCTCTAGTTTGTTTTATTTGTGTGTATGTATGTGTGAGAAAGAGAGTGATTGTGTGTGTGTGTGTGAGTGAGTGAGTGTGTGAGTGAGTGTGAGTGAGTGTGTGAGTGAGTGTGTGTGAGTGAGTGTGTGTGAGTGAGTGTGTGTGTGTGTGTGAGTGTGAGTGAGTGAGTGAGTGAGTGTGTGTGAGTGTGTGTGAGTGTGTGTGAGAGTGAGTGAGTGAGTGTGAGTGTGTGAGTGAGTGTGTGAGTGAGTGTGTGTGAGTGAGTGTGTGTGTGTGTGTGTGAGTGAGTGTGTGTGAGTGAGTGTGTGAGTGTGTGTGAGTGAGTGTGAGTGTGAGTGAGTGTGTGAATGTGTGAGTGAGTGAGTGTGTGTGTGAGTGTGTGTGAGTGAGTGTGTGAATGAGTGTGTGTGTGTGTGTGTGTGTGTGTGTGAGTGTGTGTGTGTGAGTGTGTGTGTGAGTGAGTGAGTGTGTGTGTGTGTGTGTGAGTGAGTGTGAGTGAGTGTGAGTGTGTGTGTGAGTGTGTGAGTGAGTGAGTGTGTGAGTGAGTGTGAGAGTGTGTGTGTGTGTGAGTGAGTGTGAGTGAGTGTGTGAGTGAGTGAGTGAGTGAGTGAGTGAGTGAGTGAGTGAGTGAGTTAGGGTATTTAGAAAGAGTAATTATTATACTTTCATATTTCATATGGTCTGTTAATAAGCTTTACCCTCTACTTGACAAGTCTGGTTTTATAACAAACTAATAATTTTGTTGTTTATTGCAGAAACCTGGGCATCGAGTGGTGATTCTGAGATTCATGGGTAAAGCACAGATTTGGCCGTAGAAATAATGGAGAAATAATTTAAATATATGTTGTGACCCGTGGAGTACTGGAACAAGAGACAGACAGTGCACTCCTGCCCATCTTGGTTGTAAAATATAACTGGGAACTCATCCAGGGTATAACCTAAGACGAAATCAATTGGAAAAGGATAAATGGATAAAAAGAGTAAAAACTGGGTTCCTCTGTATTAAAGTTTATATTAGTGGAACGGCAACTTTTGATGCAACTTTTTGAAGCAGCGTGGGTTAAATTATGATTCTTTAATGATATTAACCATTGCACAGTCGGCAAGTGTGGCAGAACAGTTACGGTTAGAAGTCAGAGCTAAAGCTAAGAAAGCAGCTCTTCGAAAACTACTGACCAAAAAGCTGCATATTGAACTGAAAGAACGAGAGGAACCTTTAGAATTGGAAGGAGACAAGTTTACAACTTAGAACAGAAGAAATTGGAACTAGAATATTGGGGGAAGAAAATGACAAGAGAGTGAAAGGAAAAGGAAAAAGAGAGAGCATTTCAAAGGGAGTGAGCAGAAAGGCAGGAGAGAGGAAGGGAATATCAGCTCAGAATGTTGGAACTAAAACAATGGGCTGGCCTTGACTCCAGGGGGAAATGTTCATGGGGAAGGCCGTGATTCTAACCTAAGAGCCAGAGGGAGAGCTGTTTAAATCTGTGCAAGCCCTCCCAAAGTTGGAGGAAAGGGACTTAGACGCATTTTTCATTTCTTTTGAAAAGGTAGCTAAGCAGATGGGATGGCAAAAAGAAAACTGGACGTTGCTTATGCAAAGCAAATTGATTGGCAGAGCTCATGAAGTTTATGCCTTGCTTTCTGAAGAGTCTTCTACAGATTATGAGATGGCAAAAAAAGGCTATTCTCACTGCTTATGAATTGGTCCCTGAAGCTTACAGGCAGGAATTGCAGAATCTCCTGAAACAGCCTGGGCAGGATGTATATAGTATTTATAGGCTGGGGAGAATGTCCTACAGCTAGCATCACGGTAAAGCAGTCTGGGAAGAGTGTCCTGCAGTCAGTATCGCGGTGAAGCAGTCTGGGAAGAGTGCCCCACAGTCAACATCGCGGTGAAGCAGTCTGGGAAGAGTGCCCCACAGTCAGCATCGCGGTGAAGCAGTCTGGGAAGAGTGTCCTGCAGTCAGTATCGCGGTGAAGCAGTCTGGGAAGAGTGTCCTGCAGTCAGCATCGCGGTGAAGCAGTCTGGGGAGAATGTCCTGCAGTTAGCATCACGGTGAAGCAGTCTGGGGAGAGTGTCCTGCAGTCAGCATCGTGGTGAAGCAGTCTGGGAAGAGTATCCTGCAGTCAGCATCACGGTGAAACAGTCTGGGAAGAGTGTCCTGCAGTCAGCATCACTGTGAAGCAGTCCAGGAAGAGTGTCCTGCAGTCAGCATCGCAGTGAAGCAGTCTGGGAAGAGTGTCCTGCAGTCAGCATCATGGTGAAGCAGTCTGGGAAGAATGTCCTGCAGTTAGCATCACGGTGAAGCAGTCTGGGAAGATTGTCCTGCAGTCAGCATCGTGGTGAAGCAGTCTGGGAAGAGTGTCCTGCAGTCAGCATCGCGGTGAAGCAGTCTGGGAAGAGTGTCCTGCAGTCAGCATCGTGGTGAAGCAGTCTGGGAAGAATGTCCTGCAGTCAGCATTGCGGTAAAGCAGTCTGGGAAGAGTGTCCTGCAGTCAGCACCGTGGTAAAGCAGTCTGGGAAGAGTGTCCTGCAGTCAATTCTTGTTGAAAATAACAAGAGTGACATCACAAGACAGTGCGAGAGAACGGCGGAGAGATCAGAACCAGCGGGAGTGTGGGGAAGCTTCAAAAAGTGACGTCAGCACAAAGGTGAGAGCTGATTGGTGGGTAGTGGGTAAGGATTTTTCTCCAGTTTTTTTCTCCAGTTTTTCTCCAGTTTAAAATAGATTAAGCTAAGGAAAGGTAAGAACTATAGTTTTTATTTAAAGTACATAAATAATTTAACCATTTTTGGCTGTATATAACTTAAAGTAAGGGTTTTTTTCCCAACTAGAGGCATGGCAGGGCAGCTCAGTCCCATGTTATGTACCGCCTGCAACATGTGGGAAGTCCTAGATACTCCTTGAGCCCTGACCGACCAGGTGTGCAGGAAGTGCCACCAGCTGCAGCTACTTGAGTTCCGTGTTTCGGAGCTTGAGCGGCATCTGGAGGCACTGAGGTACATCCATGAGGCTGAGAGTTTCGTGGATAGCACGTTTTTAGATGTGGTCACCCCACAGCTTACGGAAGTGCAGACAGAGAGGGAATGGATGACCATCAGTCAGGAGAAAGGTATCAGGCAAGTAGTCAGGAAATCCCCAGGGTGCATCTCACTTGAGAACCATTTTTCTGTGTTGGAAAACGGTGAGAGTGACGGTTCCTCTGGTGAGTGCAGCCACGCTCATGGTACTGAGAGTGGCTCAGCTGCACAGGGAGGGAGGAAAAAGAGGGGAAGAGCAATAGTGGCAGGAGACTCAATAGTAAGGGGAGCAGACAGGCGTTTCTGCGGCCGTAGACATGACACGTGATGGTATGTTGCCTCCCTGGTGCCAGGGTCAAGGATGTCACTGAACGGCTGCAGGGCATTCTAAAGGGGGAGGGCAAACAGACAGAGACCGTGGTATATATTGGCACCAACGACATAGGCAGAAAGAGGGATGAGGTCCTGCAAGCAGAATTTAGGGAGCTAAGAAGCAGATTAAAAAACAGGACCTCAAAGGTAGTAATCTCTGGATTACTTCCGGTGCCATGCGCTAGTGAGTATAGAAATAAGAGGTTAGTCCAGATGAATGCGTGGCTGGAGAGATGGTGCAGGACGGAGGGCTTTAGATTTCTGGGACATTGGGACCATTTCTAGGGGCAGTGGGACCTGTACAAGGTGGGCGGTTTGCACCTGAACCAGAATGGGACCAACACCCTTGCGGGGAGGTTTGCTAGTGCTGTTGGGGAGGGTTTAAACTAGCTTGGCAGGGGGATGGGATCCTGAGAGGAGGTTCAGCAGGGAGGGATGCACAGCGAAAATTAGAAGAGAGAGCAAGTGAGTCTGGAATGCATAGAAATTATAGGCCAGTTAAGGCACAAGGGAGTTTGGCAAGGTTGGATGGTATTTATTTTAATGCAAGGAGCCTGACGAATAAGGCAGATGAGTGGAGGGTACAAATTAACACATGGAAGTATGATGTCATTGCTGTCACAGAGACATGGTTGAGAGAAGGGCAGGATTGGCAGCTCAATATTCCAGGATATAGGGTCTTCAGGCGAGACAGGGAAGGCGGTAAAAGAGGAGGGGGTATCGCAATATTGATCAGGGAATCAATTACAGCAGTAACGAGGGATGACATCTTAGAAGGCTTCTCAAATGAAGCCATATGGGTAGAACTGAAAAACAAAAAAGGAACAATCACATTGCTGGGGGTGTACTATAGGCCCCCAAACAGTCAGAGAGAAATAGAAGAGCAGATATGTAGGCAACTTTCAGAGAAGTGTAAAAATAATAGGGTAGTAATAGTGGGAGATTTCAACTTCCCCAACATTAACCGGGTTAGTCCTAGTGTGATAGGTTTAGAGGGAGCGGAATTCTTAAAATGCATCCAGGAGAGCTTTTTAAGCCAGTACGTAGAAGGTCTGACAAGACGGGGTGGTCCTGGACTTAATTTTAGGGAATGAAGCCGGGCAAGTGGTAGAGGTATCAGTGGGGGAGCATTTTGCAGATAGTGATCATAACTCCGTTAGATTCAAGGTTGTTATGGAAAAGGACAAGGATGGGCCAGAAATCAGAGTTCTAAATTGGGGGAAGGCCGATTTTAATAAGATCAGATATGATTTAGCCAGAGTGGACTGGAAGCAGCTACTTTGAGGTAAATCTGTGTCAGAGCAGTGGGACTCATTCAAGAAGGAAATAGGGAGAGTACAGGGCCAACATATTCCAGTAAAGACAAAGAGTGGGACCAAAAATTCCAGGGAACCCTGGATATCAAGGGATATACAGGATTGGATAAAGAGAAAAAGGGAGGCTTATGGTATATACCAAGGGCTCAAAACAGCGGAAGCCCTAGAGGAGTATAGAATGTGTAGGGGGGAACTTAAAAAGGAAATTAGGAGAGAAAAAAGGGGCATGAAGAAACATTGGCAGGTAAAATAAAGGAAAATCCAAAGCTACTTTACAAATACATTAAGGGCAAAAGGATAACTAGGGAAAGAGTAGGGCCCATTAAGGACCATAGTGGTAATTTGTGTGTGGAGCCGGAAGACGTAGGTAGGGTTCTAAATGAACACTTTGTGTCGGTGTTCACAAGTGAGGGACGACGTGGGTATGGAAATCAGGCAGAAGGACTGTGATATAATTAAACAAATTGGCATAGAAAGGCAGGAGGTTCTAAGTGGTCTTGCAGGCTTAAAAGTAGATAAATCTCCAGGCCCGAATGGAATGTATCCCAGGCTGTTGAGTGAGGCAAGGGAGGAGATAGCAGGGGCACTGGCAATAATTTTCAATACCTCTCTGGCCACAGGAGAGGTGCCAGAGGATTGGAGGACAGCCAATGTGGTAGCGTTATTCAAGAAGGGAGGAAGGGATAAACCAGGGAACTACAGGCCAGTCAGTCTAACTTCAGTGGTGGGGAAATCATTGGAAGCAATTGTGAGGGACAGAATTAATCTACACTTGGAGAGGCAGGGATTAATCAAGGACAGTCAGCATGGTTTTGTTAAGGGGAGGTCATGTCTGACCAATTTGATTGAATTTTTCGAAGGGGTGACCAGGTGTGTAGATGAGGGCAATGCATTTAACATAGTCTATTTGGACTTCAGCAATGCTTTTGATAAGGTCCCACATGGGAGACTGATGATGAAGGTAAGAGCCCATGGGATCCAAGGCAATTTGGCAAATTGGATCCAGAATTGGCTGAGTGGCAGGAAGCAGAGGGTGATGGTCAAGGGGTGCTTTTGTGACTGGATGCCTGTGTCCAGTGGGGTTCCACAGGGATCAGTGTTGGGTCCCTTGCTGTTTGTGGTATATATAAACGATTTAGACTTGAATGTAGGAGGGTTGGTCAGTAAATTCGCAGATGACACAAATTGGTGGGGTGGTAAATAACGAGGAGGATAGCCTTAGATTACAGGAAGATATAGATGGGCTGGTCAGATGGGCTGATCAGTGGCAAATGGAATTTAATCTGGATAAGTGTGGGCTGGACAAACAAGGCATGGGAATACATGATGAATGGTAGGACTCTGGGAAGTACGGAGGATCAGAGGGACCTTGGTGTGCCTGTCTACCGGTCCCTTAAGGTAGAGGGGAGAGGTAGATAAGATGGTTAAGCACAGAAACATAGAAAATAGGAGCAGAAGTAGGCCATTCGGCCCTTTGAGCCTGCTCGCCATTCATTATGATCATGGCTGATCATCCAACCCAATAGACTGCTCCCACTTTCTCCCCATATCCTTAGATCTCTTTCACCCCAAGAGCTATATCTAACTCCTTCTTGAAAACATGCAGTATTTTGGCCTCAACTACTTTCTGTAGTAACGAATTCCACAGGCTCACCACTCTCTGGGTGAAGAAATTTCTCCTCATCTCAGTCCTAAATGGTCCACCCTGTATCCTCAGACTGTGACCCCTGGTTCTGGACTCCCTCACCATTGGGAACATCCTTCCTGCATCTACCCTGTCTAGTCCTGTTAGAATTTTATAGGTTTCTATGAGATCCTCCCTCATTCTACTGAACTCCTGCGAATTATGTGAGTCTCGCCATCCCAGGAATCAGTCGGGTAAACCTTCGCTGCACTCCCTCTATAGCAAGTACATCCTTCTTCAGATAAGGAGACCAAAACTGCACACAATATTCCAGGTGTGGTCTCACCAAGGCCCTGTACAATTGCAGCAAGACATCCCTGCTCCTGTACTTGAATCCTCTGGCTATGAAGGCCAACATACCATTTGCCTTCTTTCCCGCCTGCTGCACCTGCATGCTTACCTTCAGCGACTGGTCTCACTGCACATTCCCCCTTCTCAATTTATAGCCATTCAGATAATAATCTGTCTTCCTGTTTTTGCTACCAAAGTGGATAACTTCACATTTATCCACATTATACTGCATCTGCCATGCATTTGCCCACTCACTCAGCTTGTCCAAATCACCCTAAAGCATCTCTGCATCCTCCTCACAGCTCACCCTCCCACCCAGCTTTGTGTCATCTGCAAATCTGGAGACATTACTTTTAGTTCCCTCATCTAAATCATTAATATATATTGTGAATAGCTGGGGTCCCAGCACCAATCCCTGCGGTACCTCACTAGTCACTGCCTGCCATTCGGAAAAAGACCCGTTTATTCCTACTCTTTGTTTCCTGTCTGCCAACCAGTTTTCTATCCATCTCAATACACTACCCCCAATCCCATGCGCTTTAATTTTACACGCTAATCTCTAATGTGGGAATTTGTAGAAAGCCTTCTGAAAGTCCAAATAAACCACATCCACCACCTCCCCCTCATCAACTCTATTCGCTACATCCTCAAAAAATTCCAGTAGATTTGTCAAGCATGAATTCCCTTTAAGACGGCATATGGGATACTTGCTTTTATTAGCTGAGGCATAGAATATAAGAGCAGGGAGGTTATGCTGGAACTGTATAAAACGCTGGTTAGGCCACAGCTGGAGTATTGCGTGCAGTTCTGGAATCCACATTATAGGAAGGATGTGATTGCACTAGAGAGAGTGCAGAGGAGATTTACCAGGATGTTGCCTGGGCTGGAGAGTTTTAATGAACTACTCAATTATTTTATTCAATTAATTATTTCCCTTTTTTGTATATTTTATTAACCTTACCACCAGTTTGTATACTATTTTAAACCTTAGGATAGAATAGACCTTAACCACTTAGCAGATACTCCCCAAACAGCTAGCTTCTTCCCCTCTAGCAAAGTAAGGTGAAGAAAGCTATTCTGGACATGGGAGGAGAGGTAAACTGAAACCCCCAAATTCCCTTCCCTTCTGTCTGTAATCAGTGTTGTCTTATTTTGGAAAAAGTAGATGTGCGCCTTTCTAAAATTCCATTAATGTGCAGTCAATTTAAAATTACCAGCAGCAGTCTTTCGTGAGTTTAAGCAAAGAGAATCACTTATTCAAACACTCACCCTGAAAGTCTAAACGCTACATCAGTCACACACCACACACTTAAGAAAGATGCAATTAAAGAAGATGGCCCCCTATTACAAATATAAACTGAAAGAATAATTAACAGTTTACATGTCTTTGTGAGTCCAGTGGAGAAGAAAGCTTTTACCCACTCTTGAGTTGTTGTTGTGATACGTTGTGAGAGTCAGGGGTTGGATTTCAGGATTACTGTAGGATTCCTTCAATGTGAAGAATGTTCAGCAGGTCCTGAAGTCAGGCGCTCATGGCTGTGGTATCAGGAGGTTCAGCTTCTTTGCAGGTGAACTCTGAGCTTTGGAATCAAGATGGGAGGCTTTTAAAAAGGCAAAGGTGGCACAGCCTTTCTCTGCAGGTGTTGTCTTGTTGGTGTTATTCTGAAAACTGCCCCAGGTCTCTTGTGAGATTTGGGACAAAAAGATTTCAGTATCAGAGAATCAGTTTCAGTCACATGGTCAATGGCCATTGAGTACCAGTAGAAGGTATATTGCCATCTTTCACACTTAACTTGTGGGTAACTGGTCTCATCAGCTTTCGTTTGTTACTTGCAAACCTGGAGACATAGAGTCCAGAAGTCCATTGACTCTGTGTTTGGAATAAGCTTTGAACAATAGCAAACATGAATCCCACAAAGGAGTGTTGTCAGGCATGTCCATTGAAGGGGGACATCCCCATCCAGTATGATTCCGTTTGGAACTTGCTGATGTTAGGAAAGTGGCTACAAAGAAATCACCATGTTTACAAAACAATTCAACTCTGTAGCTAATACAACCTTACCATTCTAATTTCTTGGGCACCAATCCACAATATACATAAATGGCACCTGCCCTTTTGCACTATTGACACTATCCCCAGGATTTGTCAACCTGACTTCTAGCAGCATCTTAGGAAAAACTTAGATTGAATTGTTGATCTGAATTTTTCAGAGAAGAATGATATATGGTATATAAATTCAGTGCGGCCTTAACTCAAGATCTGGATTGTTTCCTCTTCCCCCAGAAACTGTCATATAAATTGTGTTGTACACTGTGAATTTACAGCCTAAAATGGAAAAATGTAATTAATAAATTAAAAACTCCAACAGCATCAAAAGAGTGACACCTCCACCCCAGGCCGCCTCACCTCCCCAATCTACCCCATGCCACACCAACAACCTCCAACATCCAACTCCCCCCACCCCAAAATCGGAACCATGAAGCTGCCTGAAGGTCAGAAGCAGCAGCGCAGCAACTCAGTGAAACCGACCAGACAGGCCGGCTTTAAAAAGATCGGAAATCTCAGCCTGAGGGTTCGGTTTTCTTAAAAGTCAGTCTTTCAGGCCTGCAGCTCTGGCTGCTGATGCTGGGGGACCACAAGAAGCACCACTTAGAGCAATGGGCCCTGCACCCCCATCTCCACCCTGCACCACCCCCAGCCCTGGGTCCCGGTGTTTGGCTCCACCCTCTCCTGGGCCCTGATTCAAGGTCATGAGGGGTCTGGGTAGAGTCGATGGGGAGAAGCTGTTCCCACTGGTGAAAGGATCATGAATGACAGGACACGGAGTTAAAATCATTAGTAAGATCAGCAAAAATGAGGTGAGGAAAAACATTTTCAGTCAACGAGTGGTTAGGGTCTGGAATGGACTGAGAATGTGGTGGAGGCAGGTTCAATGGAAACATTCAAAAGGGAATTGGATCATTTTCTGAAAAGGAAGAATGTGCAGGGTCACAGGGAGAAGGCCGGGGAGTGGGGAGTGGTACAGGGTGAATAGCATATTTGGAGAGCCAGTACAGCCATGAGGGGCTAAATGGCCTCCTTCTGTGTTGCAACAATGTTATGATTCTGTGAAACTTCTATCCGAGCAGTCCATGTTTAAAGTTGTGAATATAACATGCATTTTCCTGGGCATGACAAGCTCAAGGGGCAGAATGGCCTACTCGTGCTCCTAATTTGGATGTTCATATATTTGTATGTACCCGTCCGACAGTGCAGCACTCCCTCAGTACTGACCCTCCAGCAGTGCAGCACTCCCTCAGTACTGACTTTCCAACAGTGCAGCACTCCCTCAGTACTGCCCCTCTGACAGTGCAGCACTCCCTCAGTACTGCCCCTCTGACAGTGCAGCACTCCCTCAGTACTGACCCTCCAGCAGTGCTGCACTCCCTTAGTACTGACTCTCCAACAGTGCAGCACTCCCTCAGTACTGACCCTCCAGCAGTGCAGCACTCCCTCAGTACTGACCCTCCAGCAGTGCAGCACTCCCTCAGTACTGACTCTCCAACAGTGCAGCATTCCCTCAGTACTGACCCTCCAGCAGTGCAGCACTGCCTCAGTACTGCCCCTCTGACAGTGCAGCACTCCCTTAGTACTGACTCTCCAACAGTGCAGCACTCCCTCAGTACTGACCCTCCGACAGTGCAGCACTCCCTCAGTACTGCCCCTCTGACAGTGCAGCACTCCCTCAGTACTGACCCTCCGACAGTGCAGCACTCCCTCAGTACTGACCCTCTGACAGTGCAGCACTCCCTCAGTACTGACCCTCCGACAGTGCAGCACTCCCTCAGTACTGACCCTCTGACAGTGCAGCACTCCCTCAGTACTGACCCACCGACAGTGCAGCACTCCCTCAGTACTGACCCTCCGACAGTGCAGCGCTCCCTCAGTACTGACTCTCTGACATTGTGGAGCTCTTCACTGCTCACGCCTCTCACCTTCTGTCATGAGCTACCTACTGGGCTCCCCAACACCCCACAGCAACACAACAGTGAAACACTGCAAACATCTGTAATAAAAAAGGCTATTGGGGCAGGCAGGAGGTTACAATCACATCTGCGATGATCTTATTGAATGGCGGTGCAGGTTTGAGGGGCCGAGTGGCCTCCTCCTGCTCCATACTCGTATGTAAAAGCAGAAAATGTCGGAGATGCTCAGCAGGTCTGGCAGCACCTGTGCAGAGCGAAAGAGACTTCTGGTGTTTCTGGTGATTGAACTTGAGTAGGAACTGATCTGATGCCAGGTCATTGACCTGAAACATTAACTCCGTTTCTCTCTTCACGGATACTGCCTTCAGGCAGAATGTGGGATCCCTCTGCTTCTCCCACATGCTCCATTGTTCCAGCATTCTGCCCGACCCACTCGCCTGCCTTGTCACATTCATTCCCTGTGTTAAAATCTGGTTGCAGTGCCTCTCAGAAAACAATTA
Organism: Cetorhinus maximus; assembly: GCF_964194155.1. Classification (NCBI taxonomy): domain Eukaryota; kingdom Metazoa; phylum Chordata; class Chondrichthyes; order Lamniformes; family Cetorhinidae; genus Cetorhinus; species Cetorhinus maximus. The sequence continues at coordinate 144,748,989 of NC_135886.1, read as the reverse complement.
AGAAACCTACAGAATAGTTAATCTGAGGCTCACGGGTATAAACTGCCCTTCAGAGCACAGCCGCCTGAAAGGCATCGGTTCTTGTGTGAATTTGGCAGACTTCTGCTCTGTGCTTTAATCCGACAATAAATAGCTCACAACAGCAAAAATACCTGGAAAAACTCAGCAGGTCTGGCAGCATCTGCGGAGAGGAACACGGTTAGCGTTTCGAGTCCGCATCATGCGGACTCGAAACATTAACTGTGCTCCTCTCCGCAGATGCTGCCAGACCTGCTGAGTTTTTCCAGGTATTTTTATTTTTGTTTTGGATTTCCAGCATCCACAGTTTTTTGCTTTTATTATAATAAATAGCTCACTCCTGCCACCTAATGGTGGCTCGGTCTCATTTTCGCCCACATTGCTTTAAAGGTCTTTGATTTAGGTTCTGCAAAATTGGCAAAAGAACCAAAGGAAAGATAAGGATCCTTTTTTTTTAATGCAGTGAGTTGTTGTGATCTGGAATGCGCTGCCTGTGAGGGCAGTGGAAACAGGTTCAATAATAACTTCCAAAAGGATATTGGATAAATACTTGAAAGCAAAAATTCACAGGGCCTTGGGGAAAGGAGCAGGCAAATGGGACTAATTGGCAGCTCCTTCAAAGAGCCAGCATGGAAATGTTGGGCTGAATGGTCTCCTTCTGTGCTGTAAGTTTCTATGATGATTTTAATTTAAGTTGTAATCTAGTTTATGTCAGTTTTCAGGTCTCGCTACTGTTCTGGTGCACAAGGTATTGTAGTCACAGCAAGCCGTCCAATCATGTGTGTTCCGGCAATCATATGTTTGTATTCGTAGCTTTAAGAGCAACATACACTGTGGTATTTTGGAGCAGGTGTACTGGCCTCATTCTGGTCTGAGGAACAATGGGGAAATTTTCAATTGAGCAGCTGGGTGTAATTCTAGTGATTCAGATCAAACACATTCTACGGCCAAATCTCACTGTGGCCTCACCTGTCTCCAGGAACACGGGAGGAGTCAGGAGTTGAAAAGGAGCTGGGAGAGCAGAGGTGACTGAGGGAGTTGGGTGAGGAGGGAATGAGGTGATCCTTTGAGTACCGTGAGTACAGTCAGGTAAGTATTTACTACTTTTATCACTTACAGTTTTTAAGTTCTTATTTTGTGGTTCATCGTTTGTAGGGGCTATATTCTGTAACAACGAGGAGCAGGGAAGAAGGTCCCGAGAGTAATTTATATTATTTAATATTAAGTTTCTTCCAAAAGGTTTAATTTAATTTAAAAGGGTAAGTCATGGCAGGAGAGCTCAAAGCTGTGGTGTGCTCCTCCTGCTCTATGTGGAAAGCCGGGAACACTTCCACTGCCCGGGGCCAGCATGTGTGCGGGAAATGTCTCCAGCTGCAGCTCCTGGAAGCTCGGGTTTTGGAGTTGGAGCAGCAGCTAGGGACACTGTGGAGCATCCGCAAGGTGGAGAGTATCGTGGATAGCACGTATAGAGAGGTGGTCACACTGCAGGCTAAGAGTCAACAGGCAGGAAGGGAATGGTGACCATCAGGCAGAGCAAGGGGACTAGGCAGGCAGTGCAGGAATCTCCTGTGGCTAATCCCCTCCGAAACAGATATACCGCTTTGGATACTGTTGGGGGAATGGCCTCTCAGGAGAAAGCAGCAACAGCTAAATTCATTGCACTGCGGTTGGCTCTGCTGCACAGGGGAGGAGTAAAAGTGTGGGAATGCAATAGTTATAGGGGATTCAATTGTAAAGGGAATAGATAGGCGTTTCTGTGGCTGCAAATGAGACTCCAGGATAGTATGTTGCCTCCTTGGTGCTAGGGTCAAGGATGTCTCAGAGCGGCTAGAAGACATTCTGAAGGGAGAGGGTGAACAGCCAGTGATCGTGGTACACATTGGTACAAACGACATAGATAAAAATTGGATGAGGTCCTAAAGGCAGAATATATGGAGCTAGGGAGTAAGTTGAAAAGTGGGACCTCAAAGGCAGTGATCTCAGGATTACTACCATTGCCACGGGCTAGTCAGAGTAGAAAAAGCAGGGTATATCGGATGAATACGTGGCTGAAGAGATGGTGTGAAGGGGAGGGTTTCAGATTCCTGGGGCATTGGGACCGGTTCTGGGGGAGGTGGGACCAGTACAAACTGGATGGGTTACACATGGGCAGGACCGGGACTGATGTCCTAGGGGGAATATTTGCTAGAGTGGTTGGGGAGGGTTTAAACTAAAATGGCAGGGGGATGGGAACCTATGCAAGGAGTCAGAGGAGGGGGAATCAAAGACAAGACAGAAAGGGGAATAAGAAAAGTGATAGGCAGAGAAATCAAGGGCAAGAATCAAACAGGGCCTCAGTGAAAAATAGTGGGAACGGGACAAGTAATGTTAAAAAGACCAGCCTTAAGGCTTTGTGCCTTAACGCGAGGAGCATTCGCAATAAAGTGGATGAATTAACTGCGCAAATAGATGTAAACAGGTATGATATAGTCGGGATTACAGAGACATGGCTGCAGGGTGACCAGGGATGGGAACTGAACATCCAGATGTATTCAGTATTTAGAAAGGACAGACAGAAAGGAAAAGGTGGTGGAGTTACATTGCTGGTTAAAGAGGAAATTAACGTAATAGTGAGGAAAGATATTAGCTCCGACGATGTGGAATCTGTATGGGTAGAGCTGAGAAACACTAAGGGGCAAAAAACGTTAGTGGAGGTTGTATATAGACCCCCAAACTGTAGTGGTGATGTTGGGAATGGCATTAAACAGGAAATTAGAGATGCAAGCAATAAAGGAATATCTGTAATTATGGGTGACTTTAATCTGCATATAGATTGGGCAAATCAAATTAGTAACAATACCGTAGAGGAGGAATTCCTGGAGTGTATACGGGATGGTTTTCTGGACCAATACGTTGAGGAACCAACTAGAGAACAGGTATTGTGTAATGAGAAAGGAATAATTGGCAATCTAGTTGTGCGAGGCCCCTTGGGGATGAGCGACCATAATATGATAGAATTCTTCATCAAGATGGAGAGTGACGTAGTTGATTCTGAGACTAGGGTCCTGAATCTTAATAAAGGAAACTACGATGGTATGAGGCGCGAGTTGGCTATGATGGATTGGGAAACATTACTTCAAGGGATGACGGTGGATAGGCAATGGCAAACATTCAAAGAGCGCATGGGTGAACTGCAACAATTGTTTATTCCTGTCTGGTGCAAAAGTAAAACAGGAAAGGTGGCCAAACCATGGCTTACAAGGGAAATTAGAGATAATATTAGATGCAAGGAAGAGGCATACAAATTGGCCAGAAAAAACAGGCCTGAGGATTGGGAGCAGTTTAGAATTCAGCAAAGGAGGACCAAGGGATTGATTAAGAAGGGGAAAATAGAGTACGAGAGTAAGCTTGTGGGGAACATAAAAACTGACTGTAAAAGTTTCTATAGGTATGTGAAGAGAAAAAGATTGGTGAAGATAAATGTAGGTCCCTTACAGTCAGAAACAGGGGAATTTATAATGGGGAACAAAGAAATGGCTAACCAACTAAATACATACTTTGGTTCTGTCTTCACAAAGGAGGACACTAATAACATACCAGAAATTTTGGGGAACACAGGGTTTAGTGAGAGGGAGAAACTGAAAGAAATCAGTGTTAGTAGGGAAATGGTGTTGGGGAAATTGATGGGATTGAAGGCCGATAAATCCCCAGGGCCTGATAATCTACATCCCAGAGTACTTAAGGAAGTGGCCCTAGAAATAGTGGATGCATTGGTGGTCATCTTCCGAGATTCTATAGACTCTGGAACATTTCCTACAGATTGGGGGGTAGCTAATGTAACCCCACTATTTAAAAAGGGAGGTAGAGAGAAAACAGGCAATTATAGACCAGTCAGCCTGACGTCGGTAGTGGGGAAAATTCTAGAATCCATTATAAAAGATTTCATAGCTGAGCCCTTGGAAAACAGTGGCAGAATCGGACAGAGTCAGCATGGATTTATGAAAGGGAAATCATGCTTTACAAATCGACTGAAATTTTTCGAGGATGTAACTATTAGAGTTGATGAGGGGGAGCCAGTGGATGTGGTTTATTTGGACTTTCAGAAGGCTTTCGACAAAATCCCACAGAAGAAATTGGTGTACAAAATTAAAGTGCATGAGATTAGGGGTAGTGTATTGAGATGGATAGAAAACTGGTTGGCAGACAGGAAACAAAGAGTAGGAATAAACGGGTCTTTTTCCGAATGGCAGGCAGTGACTAGTGGGATACCACAGGGATCGGTGCTGGGACCCCAGCTATTCACAATATATATTAATGATTTAGATGAGGGAACTAAATGTAATGTCTCCAAATTTGCAGATGACACAAAGCTGGGTGGGAAGGTGAGGTGTGAGGAGGATGCAGAGATGCTTCAGTGTGAATTGGACAAGCTGAGTGAGTGGGCAAATGCATGGCAGATGCAGTATAATGTGGACAAATGTGAGGTTATTTACTTTGGTAGCAAAAATAGGAAGGCAGATTATTATCTGAATGGCTATAAATTGAGAGAGGGGAATGTGCAAAATGGTATGTTGGCCTTCATAGCCAGAGGATTTGAGTACAGGAACAGGGATGTTGCAGCAATTATACAGGGCCTTGGTGAGTCCACATCTGGAATATTGTGTGCAGTTTTGGCCTCCTTATCTGAGGAAGGATGTTCTTGCTATAAAGGGAGTGCAGCGAAGGTTTACCCGACTGATTCCTGGGTTGGCGGGACTGACATATGAGAAGTGATTGAGTCGATTAGGATTATATTCGCTGGAGTTCAGAAGAATGAGGAGGGATCTCATGGAAACCTATAAAATTCTAACAGGACTAGACAGGGTAGATGCAGGAAGGATGTTTCCGATGGTGGGGGAGTCCAGAACCAGGGATCACAGTCTGAAGATGTGGGGTAAACCATTTAGGACTGAGATGAGGAGAAATTTCTTCACCCAGAGAGTGGTGAGCCTGTGGAATTCGTTACCACAGAAAGTAGTTGAGGCCAAAACATTGTATGTTTTCAAGAAGGAGTTAGATATAGCTCTTGGGGCGAAAGGGGTCAAAGGATATGGGGAGAAAGCAGGAGCAGGCTATTGAGTTGGATGATCAGCCATGATCATAATGAATGGTGGAGCAGGCTCGAAGGGCTGAATGGCCTACTCTTGCTCCGAGTTTCCTTGTTTCTATGTTTCACGTCTACTTTGTCTATCCCCTTTAGCCTCTTATATACCTCAATTAGATCTCTACTCATCCTTCTAAACTCGAGCGAGTATAGGCTTAAACTGCTCAATCTCTCCTCATAAGACAAGCCCCGCATCTCTGGAATCAATCTAGTGAACCTCCTCTGAAGCACCTCCAATGCAACCACATCCTTCCTCAAGTAAGGGGACCAAAACTGTGCACAGTACTCCAGGTGCGGTCTCACCAATGCCTTGTACAGTTGCAACAACACTTCCCTATTTTTATACTCTATTCATTTAGCAATAAATGCCAAAATTCCATTTGCCTTCCTTATTACCTGCTGTACCTGCATACTAGCTTTCAGAGATTCATGCACGAGGACACCCAGATCCCTCTGCACTGAAGCATTCTGAAGTTTCTCTCCATTTAAATAATAAGTCGCCTTTTTATTCTTCCGACCAAAATGGATAACCTCACACTTATCCACGTTAAACTCCATCTGCCAAATTTTGGCCCATTCGTCTAACCTGTCCATATCCATTTGTAAATTTATTATTTCTTCATTGTAACTTACTTTCCCACCTATTTTGGTGTCATCTGCAAATTTAGCTATAGTACCTTCTACCCCTGAATCCAAGTCATTAATATAGATTGTAAATAGTTGGGGCCCAAGGACCGAACCCTGTGGCACCCGACTAGTTACAGCTTGCCATCCAGAAAAAGACCCATTTACCCCGACTCTCTGCTTTCTGTTGGTTAGCCAATCCTCTATCCAAGCTAATATATTACCCCTAACGCCGTGTGATCTTATCTTGCGTATTAATCATTTGTGTGGCACCTTATCAAAGGCCACCTGGAAGTCCAGATATACTACATCTACAGGATCCCCATTATCCACTTTGCTTGTCACATCTTCAAAGAACTCTCGCAAATTAGTCAAATACGATTTACTCTTCATAAAACCATGCTGACTCTGATGGATTGCATTTTGACTTTCCAAATGCCCCATTACTACTTCTTTAATAATGGATTCCAACAATTTCCCAACGACAGACGTTAAACTAACTGGTCTATAGTTTCCTACTTTCTGCCTCCCCCCCTTTTTGAATAAGGGCATTATATTAGCATTTTTCCAATCCACTGGAACCCTTCCATTTTGATTCATCAAAGATGACAATTACTCATACAATTGGAAGAACCAGATGTTGAGTCAGGAACTAAGAAAGAACCCCCAGATACGACAACTCTCAATGAAGACCGTCCAGGTCAAGAAAAAGGAGTTCAGAGAGAGATGACTGATCTCCCAAGTCTGACAAGGGAGAGTTGTGAAGCCTCCTGACAGATTGAATCTGTAATGTAAGAGACTTGGAGGGAGATGGGGGGAGATGGGATAGTATGTAAATATGAATGTAAAAAGTACAGACAAAGACTTGGGTGGGGAGAAGATGTAGTATTAGGGTTAATGTGTGAGACTGTGTAAATAGCACCTCCCATAGTGATGATGTAAGAGAACACATGATTAGGAGAGGAGAGAGAGGATGTTCATGGCTCTAAAACCCAGAATGTGCCATGTTCACTCTATTCCTGGATGTGTTGAACCAGGAATATAGAGGGTTTTTCAGCAGTTTGAAGTACTGAGCAGCTGTGATTATGCAGCAGTCAGGCAAATAGAAAGAAGAGCTTGGATCATTAGAGTGATGGGCTGTTACATGTGGTTCATGAGGTATCCATTACACCACGGAAGTATTTAATAACAAATGACTAGTCAAAGATTTATCTGACAGTCATGAAATGTTTGAGACAATATAAACTCTATTGAAGTGTAAATTTTTTGAGTGAATTGATAAAGTGTCAGCTTTGTCTCAGTGGGTAGCATGTTCACTTTGGAGTCACAAGGTTGTGGGTTCAAACCTCATCTAGGGACTTGAGCATATAATCCAGGTCGACATTACTCGTACATTTTGAAGGGAGTGCTGCAGTGTCAGAGGTGCATGACACATTAAACAGAGGTCTCATCTGCCCCTTCAGGTGGATGGAAAAGGTTCCATGACACTATTGGAAGAAGAGCAGGGAGTACCCCTGATGACCTGGTCAATATTTATCCTTCAATCAACATCTATGAAAGAAAATACCTGCTGCTTTTTTGTGGGATCCTGCTGTGCATAAATTGACTGTAATTCTTCCTGCAGTACAATGGTGACTGCACTCCATTGGCTGTGCAGCACTTTGGGATGTTCCATGGTCATGAAAGGAACTGCAGGAAAGCAAGTTTTTCTTTCAGTGAATGTTAATTAATTGGAACATAAGGAATTAGGACATCCCTTTCTATAGAAGGCTTTCTCTAGGATGGTGAATTTCTCTTTAGTTCTCATACTAACCATTTTCACCGTCCCCCTGGGGAGCCTGTTTCATGGATTGGCCACTCACTCTCTGAAATATTGGGTGCAGTCTTGTGGTGTTGGGGGTCTTGCTTGCCGGCTGGAGAGCTGGTGGGAGACCCACGCCGCCTCCTTTCGGGAAGCTGAACCATGTGCCAATCAGGCAGCGGCAAGGCCACTGGCATACCTTCCCTTGGGATCAAGACCCCTGGGGTGGAAGCCTCACCTACAGAGAGCTGCCGACCAATCAGAAGCCAGCAGCTCTTGTGTCAGCATTGCCAGTGGAGTGGCTGTGGCTATTGCCCAAAGGACATGCACCAGAGAGACTCAAGACACAGATAAATAATGTGTGTGGGCGGCATTTCACAGGGTGGGTGTCGCGAGGAGAGGGGTTTAGGAGGGTCAACAGCAAGGGCAGAAGGGTGGCTCTGTGTGGGCCCTATTTCCCAATGTCGAGTCCCTCCATCAGGCACTGAGTGCCCTTGTTCAAGGTCCCCTCCTCCCCCACCCCCGGAGGTGACACGTTGGCCACATAGTTTTAGCTGTCGTGTATGTCACAGCGTCATGTTTATAACGATATAAAAGCACCAATCACTAAGAGATCGAGTAAACGTGTGGCTCACCCACCATTGGGTTAATAGCTCCACATTTCAAAGCTCACCACCAGCAACAGCACACCATTCCCAGATTCATTTTGAATTTCCTCCCTCCATGCGCATGCGTTATTGCCTGGTTTTCCTTTTCTGTGCAAGGTGAAGCAGTTTGCTGTGGCTAACATTATCCAGTCCCTTTAGGATCCTTAAAACAACAATTATAAAACCTCTTTTCCAGTGAGATCAGGTCCAATTTACACAATCTAATCACGAGGGGTCAATCTGATGTCACCTGTTTAACACCTCTTGACAGAAGTTAAAATTACTCCTGTTAAGTGTCCATTCATAAATATTTGGCAACAATAAGTTCTTGCCTGTAATATTCCCGCTTTTGTTAGAAATGGACAGATATGGTGATAGGGGGAGTTTTATTTTTTCTTTTATTGGATGGGTGTCGCTGGCAAGGCCAGCATTTGTTGCCCATCCCTAATTACCCTTGAACCGAATGGCTTACTCAGCCATTTCAGAGGGCAGTTAAGAGTCAACCACATTTTTGTACATCTAGAGTCACATGTAGGCCAGACCGGGTAAGGACAGCAGATTTCCCTCCCTAAAGGGCATTAGTGAACCTGATGGGTTTTTACAACAATCAATGATGGTTTCCATTACTGAGACTAGTTTTCAGTTCCAGATTCATTAACTGAATTTAAATTCCACCAGCTGCAATTGTGGGATCTGAACCTGTGTCCCCAGAGCGTTGGCCTGGGCCTCTGGATTACTAGTCCAGTGACATTACCACAACACCACTGTTTTCCCCAAACAGTGTTTGTTGAGGCTTTTTTGGTGCATGAACAGCACGGACCAGTTGGGCTGAATGGTCTGTGTCTGTGCTGTGAATTTTATGTAAGTTATTGCAGAGAGCTCAGCATTTCTCCAGGGTCAAACCATTAAATACTTTATTTTGCATCTGTGTTTTGCACCTTTGCCGATTTCCCAGGTTTTGTGTGGCATGCAGTCAGACAGGTAGCATAACGCAAACTCCATGAGGCAGGCAGCTCCGATTGGGAATGGGAATTCCACCCTCTGGAGTCAGTGTACTGTGGGCAGCTATCAGCCATTCATCACCTCACCATGGGGAAACATTCTGTACAAAACACTGCTGAGCATCAGTTTCAAGTCAGACTGCAGGGTAAGCAGCAGTCCTGACATCTAGACTGATGTGACCATTCTAATGAATTAAGTTCTTGAAGGTCCATCTGCTTCACATTTACTTTTTTGCTTCCCCACCTTATTGAACATGCTCAGGTTTTCTTAACTGCAAAATAAGTCAGGAATACATGACGGATGGGAAGTCTTTATTTTCATACCCTCCACGTTGGGAATTCTGATTATAGTCATGTGTCGAGACACCCCTTGTTAGGTTACAATAGTGAGCTGTTCATTTTTCCATCTGCCAATTTCAGTTTTTCATTTTTTAAATCTGGTGGACAATAAATCCAACTCACCGTGTTAGAGCTCAGAATTCCAAAGCGTGATCTGCTGTGTCTAAACTACACCAGTTCTGCGTCGGATGCTATTTTGGCACCGGTGGCTTTTACCTGTCTAGGGTGGTGACTGCCTGAACCAGGCACTAGGCTCTTTAGGTATATGAATCAGGGCCGACTGCAGCAGAAACTCTCAACCAACAGATTGGAATACTTATCGGGGTGCAAGAGAAGCTCTGAGCTGTACGTGCCCACTCAAAACTTTCACCCAGGCAGATAAAAAAAGATTAAACCACAATAACGAGAACTGGGTTCCATCTTTGGTGTCTTGGCAAAGTAAATCATAGAGTGGTACAGCGTTAACGGAACCATTCAGCTCATTGGATAGCTCTTTCCAAGCACAGACTCAATCAGCTTCCCCCATGGCCCTGCAAATTTCTCCTCATCAAGCATTTATCCAATTCTCTTTGGAAAGTATTGAATCTGCTTCCAGTGCCCTTTCAGGCAGCACATTCCAGATCACAACAATGCTTCCTCATGTCGCCTCTGCTTCTTTTGGCAGTTACCTTCAACCTGTGCCCTCTGGTTAGCGACTCTCCTGCCATTGGAAACCGTTTCTCCTTATTTACTCTATCGTAGCCGCTCAGGTGTAATGGTCCCAGAATAACAGTGTTACTGACCCAGGTGCTGCCACTGTTATTTCTTGCTGTTTCTCCACAATATTGAACCTTTCGCTGATTGGTTTACCTAAAGTGCTCGATGCTAAGCGACAGATCATATTTCGTGAATCGTTCCCCTGTAACTTGTCATAATTTGTTGCTTCATTGATTGTAATTTGCGGACTTGCTGAGGTTGCTGCTTGTCAGTTTTATGACATGCATTTCATGTATTTCATTATTTTTTTCCCTACAAAGTTCACAACAATCTTATCAAATACTTTAGAAAGCCACCCATCCGAAAACTAGAATTAATGAAATTACAGTGCAGATTTGATTTCAGTACAGAAATTATAAATGGTGGTACGTTCATTTTTAAATTAATTTCAATTGACAGAATCCATTAGAAATCACACCAAATTGGTGCTGACGTTCTTAGCTGGGATGATAAATTCATTAATTTTACAATTAAGAAACAATATGTCATGTGGAATCTTGGATTTTAAATATTAGTTTACATATCAGTATGAAATAATTTTGTAATTCAATTACATTCTTATGAGGAGCTTGGAATGAAGCTAAAGAGCGTTTTTAATTCCAATGCAGTGACAGTGAAGATTTTGGAGCCAGGAATTGTACTTGTCTAAGAATTGCTACAACAACTTGCATTTATATAGCACCTTGAATGTAGAAATTGTCCCTCGGTGCTTCAGAAATGGAAATAGACAGGAGGGCAGGCTAATGAGTGATGGAGTGAGTGGAAGCTGGGTCAGAAAGATGTGTCTCAAGAAGATTTTCTAAAGGAATAGGCAGAAGTGAAGAGACAGAGGATTTTAAGGAGGGAATTCAAGAGAGTGGGACCCAGGTAGCTGAAGGCATGGGCACCAATGCTGGGTTGAAAGGAAGGGGACAAAATAAAAGGTCAGAATCGGAGAAGCAAGAGAGATGGTAATAAGAGAATTTAAATCTGGAAAAAGATGCAGGGCCAGATTTTTGCAGAATTGTAAGGATTCTGGAGCTATTTACAAATGTCAGGCAGGACCCAATTTCAGGATTCCCACTCCCATTTCTCAGTAGCATGGGTTAAGGATGCAGGTAGCGAGCCTTGCACTCCTGACCTGGCCGGCTCCAATGCAGGGGTAGACATCTCCTAGCCCCTCACAATTTTCATGGAGTTGGATCAGCTTCTCCATGACTTGTGGTTCACGACCCCTCAGAAGAGTCGTGAACCATAGTCTGGATTTGGGAGTCTTTTGAAAGATGAGGTCAAAAGGTCTTACCCATGATCTCCATGCCCCTTGCATGCCAACTCATGCCCCCACCACCCCATGGCCCTCATACCCTCCATGCCACCTCATTGCACTTCCATACCTATTCACCCAGTGTACTCTCTGTACCAAACCAACTAACCCTATAAAACACTGTGGCATTTGTGGAACTGCTTAAAAATGCCGATTCATAATTTCCTTAAAAAACTGCTGTTGTTACAACCCTATAAAACTGTCAATCAATCAGACCTCTAAGGTATCAGTAACAGAAGCACTTGACACCTCTTTATCTTGTAAAAATAAACATTGAGCCATTGACAAAAGAGATCATGGAAAAATAGCTTATTATGACTTCATAAAGTTGCCAATCTTCTCAGCACCTATGTCAATAAACTCACTCATATTATCCTACAATGGGGCTATGGGGTCTCAACCAAGCCTCATTAGGTATGCTTAAATGTGCTACAAAATGAGAACTTGTAAGTAATGTGCTTTGATGAGTGGTCAATGGTTGATCATTTGGCCTTCAGTCAAAAGCTTATAAACTGAAAACAGGTAAAAAGAATGGTCCATTGTGCAATAATTGCTGAACAGTAAGGGTTATTCTCTGAGGGAATCCTGTGTTGAATTATCCTACTTATAAATAAATCTGGTTCATTGTATAAATCGCTGGTTATACCTCAGTTGGAGCATTGTGTCCAATTTTGGGCATTAAACTTCAGGAAGGATGTAAATTTCTTGGAGATGGTGTGGAGGAGATTTACCAGAATGGTATCAAGGGTGAGGGACTTCAGTATGTGGAGAGACTGGAGATGAGCTTGTTCTCCTTGGAGTAAAGGAGGTGATGGAGAGATTTAGTAGAGGTGTTCAAAATCATGAGGGGTTTTGATAGACTAAATGAAGAGAAACTGTTTCCACTGGCAGGAGGGTTAATGAACAGGGGACATAGGTTGAAGGTGATTGGCAAAAGAAGCAGCAGAGAAGAACAGGAATTTTACACCATGACTTATGATTGTCTGGAATGTGTTGCCTGAAAGGGTGGTTGAAGCAGATTCAATAATAACTTTCAAAGGGAATTTGAGAAGTACTAATATTTGCAGGGTTCTAGGGAAAGAGCAGGGGAGTTGGACTAATGGAATAGTTCTTTCAAAGAGCTGGCACAGGAACAATGGGCTGAATGGCTTCCATTTGGACTATAAGATTCTATGATACTATATCTGCAGAGACAAAGCACTAATTTTCTGTAGATTAGATGTAGGTGATAATATATCAAACTTGGGGAGAGTTTAATCCTGGATCGGGATTATATTCATTTGGGTTTAGGAAGGTGAAGAGTGATCTAATCAGGGTCTTTAACATGATTAAGGGATTTGATAGTGTAGATACAGAGAAAACATTTTATCTGGTAAAAGCACTTCACTGGCAATGCATTCCAGATCACAACAATTCACAACATGAAAAAAATCTTCTCATCTCCATCTCCCTTCTTTGTTATTCATTCACGGGGTGTGGGCTTCATTGGTTGGGCCAGCATTTATTGCCCATCCCTAGTTGCCCTTGAGAAGGTGGTGGTGAGCTGGTTTTGGATTTCCAGCATCCTCAGTAGCTTTTAGCTTTTTGTTTTTAACTCTGTGTTTAATTGACTGCCACCTCTCTTCAAGAAATGCCCTCTCTGAAGAAGTATGGCTCTGTTCTCCGACAGGATTTCCGCCTGTCTCTTCTGCCCTGCTCACCTTCATTGCTTTCCATTTCTCTCCTGGTGTTTGACAAGGTGTTTACTAAAACCCGCTTTCACAGCCATATCTCCTTTCTCAGTGACTGTCTCCGTCTCCGACTCACCCCACGTGGATTTCAACTGAAATTCCATCCCTCTTGTTTCGAACCCACCCAGGATTACAGGTATCTCCGGGACATAAAACGTTTCTCGGACTGCTGTTCCCGTCGCATTCTGAGATCCACACTCAGTGCCATGCGCCGCCATATGAACACACTCGACCTCTCCCTCCAGCAGCACCGCTGCACCCTTTTTCAAAGCTGCGCGTGCCCCCAGTTTCATTTTATTCTTCGCCTCATCCGTCGCCTCAACAAGAAACTTTTTCTCTTTCTCTCAAGTGCTAAGGAATGCAAGCTCCAACAACTCATCGACACCAACACCCATCTGGGACCCTCCACCCCTGCTTGTCCCTCCGTCCCCACCCCATCTTCCAATCCCAGCCCCAGCCGCGTATTCACTATACCCCCTGACCTTCCCCTCTCCGATGCTGAATGTTCAGTGCTCAGCAAAGGACTTAGTTTCATACCCTTACGCCCTCATCTCAATGAATTTCGGGCTCGGCATGATGCTGAACTCTTCTTCCTCCGTCTTCGTCTCTGTGCTCACTTCTTTGGGCAGGAGTCCTCTCCCCGTTCAACGGATCCTTTTACCCACCTCCAATATTCTCCCTCCACCTGGACCCCTCCCTCTGGATTCTTACCTTCTCTTGATCTTTTCATTGAGAACTGTCGGCGTGACATTAGCCGTCTCAATTTCTCTGCTCCTCTCACCCACTCTAACCTGTCTCTCTCTGAACTCACTGCACTCCGTTCTCTCAGGTCCAACCCCAACATTGTCATCAAACCCGCTGACAAGGGTGGTACTGTTGTTGTCTGGCGCATTGACCTCTACCTCGCGGAGGCTGAGCGTCAACTCGCAGACACTTCCTCCTACCTCTCCCTGGACCATGACCCCACCACAGAACATCAAGCCATTGTTTCCAGGACTGTCACTGACCTCATCTCCTCTGGAGATCTTCCTCCCACAGCTTCCAACTTGATAGTCGCCCAACCTCGGACGGCCCGCTTCTACCTCCTACCCAAAATCCACAAACAGAACTGTCCTGGCAGATCGATCGTGTCAGCCTGTTCCTGCCCCACGGAACTCATTTCTCGTTATCTTGACTCCCTTCTCTCTCCCCTTGTCCAGTCCCTTCCCACCTACGTCCGTGATTCCTCTGACACCTTACGTCACATCAACAATTTCCAGTTCCCTGGCCCCAACCGCTTCCTCTTCACCATGGATGTCCAATCCCTCTACACCTCCATCCCCCACCAGGATGGTCTGAGGGCCCTTAGCTTCTTCCTTGAACAGAGGCCCGAACAATCCCCATCCACCACTACTCTCCTCCGTCTGGCTGAACTTGTTCTCACATTGAACAATTTCTCCTTTAACTCCTCTCACTTCCTCCAAATAAAAGGTGTGGCTATGGGTACCCGCATGGGCCCCAGTTATGCCTGTCTCTTTATGGGGTATGTGGAACATTCCTTGTTCCAGTCCTACTCCGGTCCCCTCCCACAACTCTTTCTCCGGTACATCGATGATTACTTCGGTGCTGCTTCATGCTCTTGTCGGGACCTGGAAAAATTTATTAATTTTGCTTCCAATCTCCACCCCTCCATCATTTTCACATGGTCCATCTCTGACACTTCTCTTCCCTTCCTTGACCTCTCTGTCTCAATTTCTGATGATAGACTGTCCACCAATTTCCACTACAAGCCTACCGACTCCCACAGCTACCTCGACTACAGCTCCTCACACCCCGCTTCCTGTAAGGACTCCATCCCATTCTCTCAGTTCCTTTGCCTCCGTCGCATCTGTTCTGATGATGCTACCTTCAAAAACAGCTCCTCTGACATGTCCTCCTTCTTCCTTAACCGAGGTTTTCCACCCACGGTGGTTGACAGGGCCCTCAACCGTGTCCGGCCCATATCCCGCGCATCCTCCCTCACGCCTTCTCCTCCCTCCCAGAAACATGATAGGGTCCCCCTTGTCCTCACTTATCACCCCACCAGCCTCCGCATTCAAAGGATCATCCTCCGCCATTTCCGCCAACTCCAGCATGATGCCACCACCAAACACATCTTCCCTTCACCCCCCCGACGGCATTCCGTAGGGATCGTTCCCTCCGGGACACCCTGGTCCACTCCTCCATCACCCCCTACTCCTCAACCCCCACCTATGGCACCTCCCCATGCCCACGCAGAAGATGCAACACCTGCCCCTTCACTTCCTCTCTCCTGACCGTCCAAGGGCCCAAACACTCCTTTCAAGTGAAGCAGCATTTCACTTGCATTTCCCCTAACTTAGTCTACTGCATTCGTTGCTCCCAATGCGGTCTCCTCTACATTGGAGAGACCAAACGCAAACTGGGCGACCGCTTTGCAGAACACCTGCGGTCTGTCCGCAAGAAAGACCCAAACCTCCCTGTCGCATGCCATTTTAACACTCCACCCTGTTCTCTTGCTCACATGTCTGTCCTTGGCTTGCTGCATTGTTCCAGTGAAGCCCAACACAAACTGGAGGAACAGCACCTCATCTTCCGACTAGGCACTTTACAGCCTTCCGGGCTGAATATTGAATTCAACAACTTTAGATCTTAAACTCCCCCTCCCTCCATCCCCATCCCGTTTCTCCCCCCTCCCTTTTTTTTCAATAATTTATATAGATTCTTCTTTTCCCACCTATTTCCATTATTTTTAAATCTAAAACTAAAACTTTGTTAGTCTCTCCACCCCACCCCCACTAGAGCTGTACCTTGAGTATCCTGTCTTCCATTCTTAATTAGCACTTTTCTCAGACAATATCACCACCTTCAACACCTCTTTGATCCTTTTGTCTGTGACATCTTTTGATTATCTGCTCCTATCACTGCTTGCTTTTCTCCACAATCACCACACCCTCAACTTCTCTCTCCCCCCGCTCCCCCCACCTTAAACCAGCTTATATTTCACTTTTCTCCTAACTATACTCAGTTCTGCCGAAGGGTCATGAAGACCCGAAACGTTAACTGATTTCTTCTCCACCGATGCTGCCAGGCCTGCTGAGTTTTTCCAGGTAATTCTGTTTTTGTTGTGCCCTTAAGCCTGTTGGATCCAACCCATAGCTACTCCCTTCAGATGGTCTTGGGAGATCCAACCCGTTGCTAAAATCTGAGGCAAAATGCCTCATTAACACCTTTAAACTACTGACCCTCTTCTTGAGAGTGGCTTGCTCCCCTCCCCTTGGCTTTCAGCTTTTTAAGAATTTAACCCTCTGCTCACCACCCAGTGCTGACCTCACTCTCCCCAGTGTGTCTGCCTTTGGTCAGCAGAGGGTAAGAACACTTAACGATTCAGATGCCACAAGTTCATAGAGATATCACTGATCTTTATCTGATATTACACAATGCACACAGCCTCAAAATTCAAGCACTTCAAATCCCCCTCCAACTTTACCAAGTAAAATTACCTTAGGACCTCCCTCTTCATTCTTCTTGATTATTTATTATAATTTGCTCTTTGTGGGATCTTCCTATTCGCCTACTGAACAACAGTGACGACAGTTCATTGGCTGTGAAGCAAATTAGGATGACCCAAGGATGTGAAATGCATTACATAAATGCAACAACAATAACTTATATTCATACAGCACCTTTAATGTAGTAAAATGTCCCAAGGTGCTTCACAGGAGCGGTTATCAAACACAATTTGACACTGAGCCACATAAGGTGATGTTAGGTCAGGTGACCAAAAGATTAGTCAAAGAGAGAGGTTTCAAGGAGGGTCTTAAAGCTGGAAGGGGAAGTGATGTAGGGAGGATGAAAGGTTTAGGGAGGGAATCCCAGAGTTTAAGACCCAAACACTGAAGGCACAGCCACCAATACTGGATTAAAATTGAGATAATTATGAGTGTTAAACCGAGTGGAACATTGCTTTTCAAAATTGGCTCCTTTTGCCTCCAATTTTCAAGCACAATGAGGAACATTTTCTACCCCAATCTGTCACCGTCCGAGGGATGAGCAGTTTGGAGGTAACACTGTTCCTGATATCACGATAGAAAACCTGATCCCAGTTCTTAAGGAAACCCCACAGTTCTGATGCTTGGTCAGTCATGGTTTTTCTTTACATTTATCTTATTAAAAGTTAAAGGATTTGATGGGCAGTCACTGATGTTTCGTTGCCACTTGTTACATCGTTTGGTCTCCTGCTCCAATCTCCAACCTAATGCATGTAGTATTTGTAGAAAATAAATGAATTAATGGCAAATATAGAGGTTAATGGGTAGACCATAAGACCATAAGACCATAAGACATAGGAGCAGTAATTAGGCCCTTCGGCCCATCGAGTCTGCTCCGCCATTCAATCATAGCTGATAAGTTTCTCAACCCCATTCTCCCACCTTCTCCCCGTAACCTTTGATCCCCTTACCAATCGAGAACCTATCTATCTCGGTCTTAAATACACTCAATGACCTGGCCTCGACAGCCTTCTGTGGCAATGAATTCCATAGATTCACCACTCTCTGGCTAAAGAAGTTTCTCCTCATCTCTGTTCTAAAAGGTCTTCCCTTTACTCTGAGGCTGTGCCCTCGGGTCCTAGTCTCTCCTACTAATGGAAACATCTTCCCCATGTCCACTCTATCCAGGCCTTTCAGTATTCTGTAAGTTTCAATCAGATCCCCCCTCATCCTTCTAAACTCCATCGAGTATAGACCCAGAGTCCTCAAAGGTTCCTCATATGTTAAGCCTTTCATTCCTGGGATCATTCTCGTGAACCTCCTCTGGACCCTCTCCAGGGCCAGAACATCCTTCCAGAGATACGGGGCCCAAAATTGCTCACAATATTCTACATGTGGCCTGACCAGAGCCTTATAAAGCCTCAGCAGCACATCCCTGCTTTTATATTCTAGTCCTCTCGAAATAAATGCCAACATTGCATTTGCCTTCCTAACTACCGACTCAACCTGCAAGTTAACCTTCAGAGAATCCTGGACTAGGACTCCCAAGTCCCTTTGCACTTCAGATTTCTGAATTCTCTCCCCATTTAGAAAATAGTCTATGCCTCTATTCTTCCTACCAAAGTGCATGACCTCACACTTCCCCACGTTGTATTCCATCTGCCACTTCTTTGCCCATTCTCCTAACCTGTCTAAATCCTTCTGCAGCCTCCCCGCCTCCTCAATACTACCTGTCCCTCCACCTACCTTTGTATCATTTGCAAACTTAGCCAGGATGCCCTCAGTTTCTTCATCTAGATCATTAATGTATAAAGTGAAAAGTTGTGGTCCCAACATTGACCCCTGCGGAACTTCACCGCCATCCTGAGAAGGATCCCCTTATCCCCACTCTCTGCCTCCTGCCAGACAGCCAATCTTCTATCCATGCTAGTACCTTGCCACTAAAACCATGGGCTCTTATCTTACTGAGCAGCCTCCTGTGCGGCACCTTGTCAAAGGCCTTCTGGAAGTCCAAGTAGATAACATGCATTGGTTCTCCTCTGTCTAACCTACTCGTTACCTCCTCAAAGAATTCTAACAGATTTGTCAGGCAAGACCTCCCCTTGATGAAACCATGCTGACTTTGCCCTATTTCATCATGCACTTCCAAGTATTCTGAAATCTCATCCTTAATAATGGATTCTAAAATCTTACCAACGACCGAGGTCAGGCTAATCGGCCTGTAATTTCCCATTTTTTGCCTCACTCCCTTCTTAAGCAGGGGGTTACATTAGCGATTTTCCAGTCCTCTGGGACCCTCCCTGACTTGAAAGATCACCACTAACGCCTCCACTATCTCTTCAGCTATCTCCTTCTGAACTCTGGGGTGTAATCCATCTGGTCCAGGTGATTTATCCACCTTCAGACCTTACATTTTTCCTAGCACCTTCTCCTTGGTAATGGCCACCTTACTCACCTCTGCCCCCCGACTCTCTTGAACTTTGGGGATGTCACTCGTGTCTTCCACTGTGAAGACTGATGCAAAGTACCTATTCAGTTCCTCCGCCATTTCTTTGTTCCCCACTACTACTTCTCCAGCATCATTTTCCAGTGGCCCAATGTCCACTTTTGCCTCTCTCTTTCCCTTTATATACCTAAAAAAAAACTCTTGCAATCTTCTTTTATATTACTGGCTAGTTTACCCTCATATTTAATTTTCTCCCTCCTTATTTCTCTTTTAGCTGTCCTCTGTTGGTCTTTGTAGGCTTCCCAATCCCCTGGTTTCCCACTGCTCTTTGCTGCATTGTATGCTTTCTCTTTAGCTTTTATGCTGTCCCTGACTTCCCTTGTCAGCCATGGTTGCCTTGTCCTCCCTTTAGTATGCTTCTTCTTGGGTATGATAAGATCTTACAGCCATTGCAGAGACGTGATTACAAGGAGATCAAAGCTGGGAACTAAATATTCAGGGGTATGTGACTTTTCGAAAGGACAGACAGGAAGGAAAGGGTGGTGGGGTAGCTTTGTTAGTACAAGATGGAATAAGTACCATAGCAAGAAATGATCTTGGATCGGAAGATGTAGAATCCATATGGGGGAGGTAAGAAATAACAAGGGGAAGAAAACACTGGTGGGGAGTAGTCTATAGGCCCCCTGACAGTAGCTATGCTGTAGGACAGAGAATAAATCAGGAGATAATGGGGGCATGTAAAAAAGGAAGTACATTAACCATGGGTGACTTTAATCTCCATGTAGATTGGGAAAATCAAATTGACAGAGCTAGCCATAGGCAAGAATTCATAGACTGTATTCGGGACAGTTTCCTGGAACAATATGTTGTGAATCCAACCAGGGATCAGGCTATTTTGGATCTGGTAATGTGTAATGAGGCAGGTTTAATAAATGATCTCAGAGTAAAAGATCCCCTAGGAAACAGTGACCATAACATGGTAGAATTTTGCATTCAGTTTGAGAGTGAGAAACTTGGGTCAGAAACAACTGTGCTAAACTGAAATAAGGATAATTACAAAGGAGTGACGGCAGAGTTGGCTGGAGTGGACTGGGAAAGGAGTTCAGCAGAAAAGACGGTTGATGAACAATGGCAGACGTTTAAGAAAATAGTTTATGACTCACAACAAAGATATATCCCAGTGAAAAAGAAGGACTCTAGTAAGAGAATAAACCAACCATGGTTAACCAAGGAAGTTAAGGATAGTATCAAATTGAAAGAAAAAATATACAATGTGGCAAAGATTAGTGGTAATCCAGAGGATTGAGAAAGTTTTAAAAACCAACAGAATTTGACCACAAAAATAATAGAGGCAGAAAGTAAACTTTGAGGGTAAACTAGCAAGTAATATAAAAACGGACAGTAAGAGCTTCTTTAAATATATCAAAAGGAAGAGAGGCCAAAGTGAACATAGGCCCCTTAGAGAATGAGGCTGGGGAAATAATAATGGGGAACCAGGAAATGGCAGAGGAGTTGAATAAATACTTTGCATCAGTCTTCACGGTAAAAGACACTAATAGCATTCCAAAAATACTAAATAATCAAGGGGCAAAAGGAAGGGAGGAAATAAATACAATAACTATCACTAGAGAAAAAGTACTAGGGAAACTAATGGGGCTAAAGGCCGATAAGTGCCCTGGACCTGATGGGTTGCATCCCAGGATATTAAAGGAAGTAGCGACACACAAATAGTGGATGCACTGGTAGTAATCTTCCAAGAATCCTTAGATTCTGGAAAAGTCCCAGAAGATTGGAAAACTGCCCTTACTCAAAAAGGGAGAGAAACAAAAAACAGGTAACTATAGGATAATTAGCTTAACATTCTCAATGGGAAAATGTTAGAATCTATTATAAAGCATTTAGAAATGCATAATCTAATCAAGCAGAGTCAGAATGGCTTCATGAAGGGGAAATCAAGCCTGACAAATTTATTAGAATTCTTTGAGGAGGAAACAAGCAGGATAGATAAAGGGGAACCAATTGATGTAATATATTTGGATTTCCAAAAGGCATTCAATAAGGTACCACACATAAGGCTACTTAATAACATAAGAGCCCATGGTGTTGGGGATAGTATATTAGCATGGATAGAGGACTGGCTAACTAATAGACGACAGAGAGTTGGGATAAGGGGTTATTTTCGGGATGGCAAACTGTGACTAATGGAGTGCCACAGGGATCAGTGCTGGGGTCACAATTATTTACAATATATGTTATTGACTTAGTTGAGGGAAGCAAATGTACTATTGCCAAGTTTGTGGATGACACAAAAATAGGTGGGAAGGCAAGTGATGAGATGACACAAAGAGTCTCAGGTTAAGTGAGTGGGCAAAAACTTGGCAGATGGAATATAATGTGGGAAAATGTGAGGTTATGCACTTTGGCAGGAAGAATAGAGGAGCTGAATATTATTTAAATGGAGAAAGACTGAAGAAAGCTGCAGCACAGAGGGATTTGGGGGTCCTCATGCATGAATCCCAAAAAGCTAACATAGAAGTTGAGCAGGTAATAGAGAAGGCAAATGGAATGTTGGCCTTTATTTCAAATGGAATGGAGTATAAAAATAGGGAAGTCTTGCTAAAACTATACAAGGCACTAGTCAGACCACACCCAGAATACTGTGAATAGTTTTGGTCCCCTTACCTAAGGAAAGATATACTGGCATTGGAGGCAGTCCAGAGAAGGTTCACTAGGTTGATCCTGAGTATGGTGGGATTTTCTTATGAGGAGAGGTTGGGTAGGTTGGGCCTGTACTCACTGGGGTTTAGAAGAATGAGAGGCGACCTTATTGAAACATAGATTCTTAGGGGGCTTGACAGTGTAGATGCTGAGAGGTTCTTTCCCCTTGTGGGAGAGCCTAGAACCAGAGGGCATGATCTCAGAGTAAGGGGTCATCCATTTAAGACAGAGATGAGGAGGAATTTCTTCCCTCAGAGGGTAGTGAATCTGTGGAATTCTTTACCACAGAGGGCTGTAGAGGTTGGGTCATTAAGTATATTCTAGGCTGAGATATACAGATTTTTAATCAGTAAGGGAATCAAGGGTTATGGGGAAAAGGCAGGAAAGTGGAATTGAGGATTAACAGATCAGTCATGATCTCATTGAATGGCGGAGCAGACTTGATGGGCTGAATGGCCTACTTCTGCTCCTACATCTTATGGTCTTATGGTCTTGCCAATACTGCACACATGACCATGACAGTGTCTGAGGGAAATCCCAGTGATAGGATTGGCTCAAGGAAAAATCCATCTTACTCATATCGATAAAAAATATTTTATTTTCAAATGTACAATTGATTAAAAAATTCCATTTTCTATGAATAAAGAAAAATCCATTATAATGTCACAGGATTATGATAAAAAGGTGAGGCATGATTTTTCTCATTCCTGATGTCTCTCTTAATTTTAAAGTAATTTGTTCTCAGTACAATAATAAACAAATAGTTTACTCTGTAACATCAACCTCAAAGGTTAAATATATAGGGCCAGGGACAAGAAAAGTGCTAGTTTGTCTGTCTGGTTCCCTTTATTCGAGATTTCAAATCCTAGTCAGTCCATTCTTTATTGTTTCTCTGCTTCTTACCAACTCCTTCATACACAACACTACATGCCCTGGGCACACAGTGACACATCCTCTTCCTGACTGCATGATCAGATCCGATCTGGTTGTGGCTATGTCTCATGGAACACCAGATCAAGTGACAGTTCTGATGAATAATCTCAGATGCAGTTTACGAGCACCGCACCAGTGTTAAATTAGATGGAACAGCAGGCCCTCACGATTTGGGCCTGGTGAAAAAAACAGAAGAAACTTGTATTTATATAGCACCTTTTGTAACCTCCAGACATCTTGAGTGCCTCACAGCCAGTGTGGTCATTGTTGTTATGTAGCTAAGCACAGCAAGCTCCCACAGAAACCCATGAATTAATGACCAGTTAACCTATTTTTGGTGGCACTGGTTAAGGGACACTGTTGCAAACTTCCCTGCTCTTCTTCGAATAGTGGCCGCAGGATCCTTTACATCAGACAGACAGAGCATTGTTTTAACATCTAACCTGTAGGATGGCACCTCTGCCAATGTGGCACTCCTCAGTATCACAGTCTAGACTATGTGATACAACCTCCTAATGGAGTTTGTCTCCACAACTGTCTGACTGTAATGCAGCGGTGCTACCAGCGAATGGACTGATCTAATAACACAGTGATAAAAACAAAAAACTGCGATTGCTGGAAATCCAAAACAGAAACAGAAATACCTGGAAAAACTCAGCAGGTCTGGCAGCATCGGCAGAGAAGAGCAAAGTTGACGTTTCGAGTCCTCATGACCCTTCAACAGAACTAAGTAGAAATAGGAAAGGGGTGAAATATAAGCTGGTTTAAAGGGGGAGGGGGTGGAAGAAGGTGGGGGGAGTTGTTGGGGCAAGCAAGCAGTGATAGGAGGAGATAACCAAAAGATGTCACAGACAAAAGAACAAAGAGGTGTTGAATGTGGTGATATTATCTAAAAGAATGTGCTAATTAAGATTGGAGAGCAGGACAAGCAAGGTAGCTCTAGTGGGGGTGGGGTGAAATAAACCATGGGTGGAATACATTTAAAAATAATGGAAATAGGTGGGAAAAGAAAAATCTATATAAATTATTGGAAAAAACAAAAGGGAGGGGGAAGAAACAGAAAGGGGGTGGGGATGGAGGAGGGAGTTCAAGATCTAAAGTTGTTGAACTCAATATTCAGTCCGGAAGGCTGTAAAGTACCTAGTCGGAAGATGAGGTGCTGTTCCTCCAGTTTGCATTGAGCTTCACTGGAACAATGCAGCAAGCCAAGGACAGACATGTGGGCAAGAGAGCAGGGTGGAGTGTTAAAATGGCAAGCGACAGGGAGGTCTGGGTCATGCTTGCGGACAGACTGAAGGTGTTCTGCAAAGCGGTCACCCAGTCTGCGTTTGGTCTCTCCAATGTAGAGGAAACCGCATTGGGAGCAACGAATGCAGTAGACTAAGTTGGGGAAGTGCAAGTGAAATGCTGCTTCACTTGAAAGGAGTGTTTGGGCCCTTGGACAGTGAGGAGAGAGGAAGTGAAGGGGCAGGTGTTGCATATTTTGCGTTTGCATGGGGAGGTGCTGTAGGTGGGGGTTGAGAAGTAGGGGGTGATGGAGGAGTGGACCAGGGTGTCACGGAGGGAACGATCCCTACGGAATAACTCAGCGAGATTGAAAAGCGTTGCCAACACATGCCAAAACTGAAGATGGGGCCCAAGGCTGGCCTTGCTATTGTGCTTCAGGGCTCATTAATATGAATTGAGTGAGCTACAGTTTCTTTTGTGTTTCTGCATTCAGACATAAGGAGGTCCAAGGACCATCCCCAATGGGTCAATAATCATACCTCAGGTTTGTTCCATGAGATTCTACAATCGATCTTCTGATCAGAATAATTTTAAACAAATTTTAAAATAAAATTGCTTAACACTGGTGTTAATGTAACACTGATCAAAACACAAACTGAGACTCATTTTTCCTCCTGTAGGCTGCTTATCAAATGCTATTTGCTTTACCAAAGCCCATCAGCTTGGCAGCAGGGGAGATGTGTACTTAGGGCTATCAGAGCAATTTGAAGCAACAGCAGCTTGCATCCATATAGTGCTTTTGAAGTACAAAATGTCCCAGACTCTGGACATAGGAGGGGGGAAAATATCAAGCAATTAACTTTCCTTATTAACCGTGTTGGGAAACCTGTATCTATGCTACTCTAAATGGGCCTCCAATGAACAGTAGCATTGCACTGGCAATTTACTTAACATTCATGTATTCCCTGAATTTTAATGGTGTTTGAATAGCAGCCCAATTGGAGGAAAGTTGAGTCTAGGTTTTCTGATTAACATTATATTAACACAAGTATTAATCGATTTTAATGGCTTGAAATGATTCTGATCAGAAAATCTAGATTGTCGAATCTCAAGGAATAAATTCAAGGTATGATTGCTAACGAGGTTCATGAGAATGAGCTGGGCCAAGTTGATCAAATGTCAGTAGAAGAACATTTAGGGGAGAGTGATTATTGTTTCATAAGGTTTCGGTTGGCTATGGAAATGGACAAGGAGCAATCCAGAGTAGGAATAATTAACTGGAGGAAAGCTAACTTCAATGGGGAAAGAATGGATCCAACTAGACAAACTGCAGGGGATCAAAGATTAACAGGCAAAACTGTAACTGAACAATCAGCTACTTTCAAAGAAAAGATAGTTTGAGGTACAATCTAGTTAGATTCTCATGGAGGGGAAAGGTACAGCGAACAAATCCAGAACTCCCTGGATGATGAACGAGAAAGTTCATAGCACCCTCGCCTTTGAATCAGAGGGTTGTGGGTTCATGTCCCACTCCCGGAAAACCAAGAACTGTGATTGTACTCAATGAGTTGCAATCTGTGACTGTTGATAACTCGAAAGAGTATAAGGATTAAGATGAAGCAGAGTGTAGAGGGTTCAGAGGAAAATGTAAAAGAAACTAAGGCCTGAATCTTCTGTTTGGCGTGCAGGGGCAGGGCCTGTTCCCCGATGTGTAAAATGATGTGGGGTGACGTTGGGCGTGCGATTCATTCCGTTCTTCAGTTTGGCGGGCGCGCACCAGAGTCGGCTGCGCACCCGCTGAACTGTTAAAGGCCTATTAAGACCATTTAAATAGTAATTAAAACAATTAACAGGGCTGCCCGCCCAACCTTAAGGTTGGCGAGGGGGGGCAGGCGAAGAGCCCAGGCGGCCTTCGCATTTATCATGGACCCTCATCCATGGGCGGGATGAGGTTTCATGAAGGTTTTTAAACTTTAATAAAACTTTTTAATAAAATTCATAGACATGTCCCAGTTCATCTGACACTGTCACATGAGGGGACATGTCCCAATAAGTTTTAAAAATCTGTTATTCACTTTTTGAGAATGAGATTAAACTCCCTGAGGCAGCTCTGTGCCTCAGGGAGATTTCTGTGCTCTTTCGTGCACATGTGCGAAAGGGCGCAGGCCC
Source organism: Cetorhinus maximus (assembly GCF_964194155.1). Taxonomy (NCBI): domain Eukaryota; kingdom Metazoa; phylum Chordata; class Chondrichthyes; order Lamniformes; family Cetorhinidae; genus Cetorhinus; species Cetorhinus maximus. The sequence goes on along the minus strand of NC_135886.1, from coordinate 144,722,667 downwards.
TGACTCTCCCTCCTCCACCTGCCCGCACAGGGAGGGCTCAGCGCTTCTGGGTACACATCACGCTGGGTGGGCCTTAATTGGCCTACCCACGTAAAATGGCATCGCACAGCTGATTGCGGGCGGCAATCAGCTGCCCGACCACCCGCGTCCACTCCCACTAAGAGAAGCGAAGAGAGAGTATGAGAAGAGACCAGCAGCTAACATAAAAGGGAATCCAAAGTCTTCATAGGCATATAAATAGTAAAGGAGTGGTAAAAGGAGGAGAAGGACCAATTAGGGACCAAAATGGTAATTTACGCATGGAGACAAGGGGCATGGCTGAGGTATTAAATGAATACATTGCATGTCTTTACCAAGAAAGTAGATGCTGCCTAGGTCATCATGAAACATGACGTGGTTCAGACACTTGAAAGGTTTAAAATTATTAAGGAGGAGCTATTGGAAAGTTTATCTGAACTTAAAGTGGACAAGGCACCAGGACTGGATGAGATGCATTCAAGGATTCTGAGGGAAGTGAGAGTGGAAATTTCAGGGGCACTGGCCATAATTTTTCAGTCTTCCTTAGACTCAGGGGTGGTGCCAGAGGATTGGAGAATTGCAAACATTATGCTCTTGCTCAAAAAAGGGCGTAAAGATAAGCTCAGCAACTACAGGCCAGTCAGTTTAACTTCGGTATTGTTCTGGAAGCAATAATTAGGGACAAAATTAATAGTCATATGGACAAATGCAGATTAATTAAGGAAAGCCAGTACAGATTTATTAAGAGTAGATTGTGTTTAACTAACTTGCTGGAGTTTTTTGAAGAGGTAACAGAGAGGGTTGATGAGGGTAATGTTGATGTGGTGCACATGGATTTCTGAAAGGCATTTGATGCCACATGATAGATCCAGGAGCAAAGTGGAATAAAACACATTCATGGAATAAGAAGTACAGTAGAAATATGGATATGAAATTGACTGAGTGACAGGAAACAAAGCCCTGTAGCCTCTGAGGTGTCATATCCCAAAGATGCATTGGCCACTGGAAGTCCCCAGGTAAGGATTCCATTTTCTTTTAATATTAATTCATGGAATGTGGGTGTCGCTGGCTGGGTCAGCATTTATTGCCCATCCCCAATTGTTCAGAGGGAATTTAAGAGTCAACCACATTGCTGTGGGTCTGGAATCACATGTAGGCCAGACCAAGGACAGCAGATTTCCTTCCCTAAAGGGAATTAGTGAACCAGATGGGTTGTTTTAATGCAATGGTTTTATGGTCATCATCAGACTTTTAATTCCAGATTTTTATTGAATTTAAATTTCACCATGTGTCGTGGATGGGATTTGAACTCAGGTCCCCAGATCATTATGCTGGGTCTCTGGAATACTAGTGAGTGACAATACCACTATGCTACTGCCTCCCACTACATAGCAATGGCCCAGGAAGTTCAAACTCCTGTTGGACAATTCCCTTCAAATGGAGCCATCCAACAGTATGATATAAATCCCAAACTTCGGATGGTTCTGGCAGTCTTACAGTAATGGTTGCCCAGAAAAAGTTAGAAGAATTAAAACCATTTCTAACTCCTGGGTAACTATACTACTCACCAACCACCCCGACCCTCCACAGGACTCTCCCCACCCCCCACACCCCACTAACTCCCCCGACTACTGCCCTGAACCCTCCTTGGATCTCCGCCCACCCCACGAACTCTCATGTGACACCCGAGCCCCCATGGGAATCTCCTCATACCCCCGACCCCCCATGGTACACCCTACTGCCCACAGGGCCCCCCAACTGCCCTGCCCTCTCCCCCACTGACCACCCCTGACCACTTGAGCCTCCTCTACTGACCGCCCCTGACCACCTGACCGCCACCTCCCAACTGATTAGCTGACCCCCCCCACCAACCCCCACTAACTACCCGACCTCCTCCCAACCCCTCCTACCACCCGAACCCCCGACCATCTGACCCCCACTGCCCCACCCCTCCAGCCCCACAATCCTGCCCAGTTATCTTACAAACTCACCTTCCGATGGCATCTCAAAGTGGCCTGACCTTTAAACACAGCAGTGCCGTAAGAAAGGGGGTGTGGCTTCCTTACCTCCGACTCTCCAGCCCCAGACACGAGGCCTGGGGGAAGCAGCTGCACTGCATTGTTTTGGCTCTGCCTGAGTCAGAAGGGCCGGGTAGGAAAGGAGCAGCTGGATTTCAAGGTAAAAGACTAGGAGCGGAGAGGCAGCCCGACCTTGGAAGGCACCCCCCCTGGAGGTTATGGACCAATGAGGAGTGGTGAACAGTTGCTTTTCGGACTGGGTGAAGATTTTGGTGGATTTCCCCATGGGCTGGTGTTAGGACTGGTGCCCTCCCTGATATATTTAATGGCCTGGCCACTGGTGTCACAGGCACAGCTTCAAAGTTTGCAGTTGATACAAAACTCTGAAGTTTTGCTGTGAGGAGGATAGTGTAGAACTTCAAAAGGACATGGGCAGATTGCTGGAGTGGATATGTTTCATTGTGTGGTCGGGGTTTAGTTGGAATTTGGGAATATTTCATTGTGTGGTCGGGGTTTAGTTGGGATTTGGGAATGGTCTAGTCTCCCAAAAGTATGCTGCTCAAGTCCATAGTCTCTCTAACGGGAACGGATTATTTACAGTGAGTATTTACACATTTGGACCTCCACACGAGGTGGGAGCTCCCGCCCAGCTCAAGAACTCGCTTACTAGCCCATGTGACCTGACATCATTATTACATCAGCATCATGTCTGTTTCTGATATTAACCCTTTAGTCTACAGGGCACACGAGTGGCAGATGAAATTTAATGCAGAGAGGTAAGGAGTGATTCATTTGGAAGAAGAATGCAGGGAGGCCGTCTAGAAAAAATGGTGCTGTTCTAAAGGGCACACGACCCAATCCGGCGGAAAATAGTGCGAGAAGATGTCAGGTGACGTCATCCTGCACACGCGCAATCTTCAGGTCAGCGAGTGTCGGAGCCCCGCCCACCATCAATTAAGAGGCCACTTAAGGCCATGAAAACCCCAATTGAACCCGATTTTACGTTGTCTGTGTGATTTCGCACTCGTTGTGTGGGCAAAACAGGCAGGCAGGCAGCCCACATTATGCAAAACCTCATCTAAGGGTGGGATAAAAAGTGTCAGCAGCATTGTCAGTGAGTAGCGAAGAGTTTAGGAGATAGTTTGCTGCTAGTTTCATATTTGAACTCGACAGCTTCATCTCAGCATCTTACCTGGTGCTTTGCTCTCAGCATTTCCAGGCTTCATTTCAGGACCCATTGTTGTCCACCAGGCCCCCGGAGGATTCAGACCATGTGGGGCCCTCCAGGTATCAGAGAGCCTTCCCTTACCCTGGTAATGGGGATTGTGGTCTCTGCTGGAGGCACCTCCTCTGAGGAGGGAGAGAGGGGCAGAAGGGAGAGGAGGCCGGGTGTCCCAATGCAGATTCCAGGGGAGGGTCCTGTGGGAGGACAGGCGCAGGCACAAGGGGGGCAGGGCCAGCAGGATGTCCAAGGCGGAAGGGGCCACAGAAGACGCCACTATCCTGCTGCCAGGGTTTACAGGCAGTGATGCAGCTACCTCAATATGTCTGAGGTGCACGGCCGAAGGAGGCTCCGCCTCTCAAGGGAGAGCATGATCTCCATTTGCCAGATGATTGGGCCTGAGATCAGCTCCGACTGTGTTGGTGGACACCCCATGCCAGAGGCTCTGAAGGTCACAGTGGCCCTTAACTTCTATGCCTCCGGCTCTATCCAGGGGTCAATGGGGGATCTGTGTGGAGTCTCCCAATCAGCTGTCCACAGTTACGTCAAGCTGGTGACAGAAGCTCTGTTCAGGCAGATATCGACTTTCAATCATTTCCATACGGATGAGGCCAGCCAGGCTGAGTGACCCAGAGGCTTTGCGGCCATTGCTGGCTTCCCCCGTGTCCAGGGTGCTATAGAATGTACACATGTGGCCATCAAGGCGCCAGCAGGTGAGCCCGGTGCCTTCGTCAACAGGAAGGGCTTCCACTCCATGAACGTGCAGATAGTGTGTGATCACAGGATGCTGATTCTACAAGTCTGTGCAAGGTACCCAGGCAGCTCTCATGACGCTTAAATCCTGAGACACTCCCAGGTGCCGGGGCTCTTCAGTGTTCCAGCCCGACTGGATGGATGGCTGCTGGGTGACAAGGGCTATTCGTTGAAGAGGTGGCTCATGATGCCTCTCCACCATCCAAGAACAGAGGCAGAGCAGCGGTACAATATGAGCCATGCCTCCACAAGGGCGGTGGTAGAGAGAACCATCGGTCTTCTGAAGATGTGCTTCTGATGCCTGGACCGTTCAGGTGGAGAACTACAATACCCCCCAGAGCGGGTGTTACTGATAGTGGATGCAGGCTGCACGCTCCACAATCTGGCACTGGCAAGGGGGGACCCACTGGAGGAAGAGGAACTTGCCGCAGTTGCACAGGCCACAGAGGATGAATCCAGTAGTGAGTCAGAAGAGGAACACGGTGAGGAGAACGCTGAGGGTGTGGAGACAGACCTCTGTATTCTTCAGGGAGGCAGGGACACCATGGAAGCCTTGATCCAACGCTCCTTCAGCCCGGCTACCAAAGATCTGCTTCCACCTCATGCCGGGGCTGCTGCCTCCATCCAGGATGTCTGAAATGATTCATTTGAACCCAAAGTCCACTCAGTGCCTGTGCAATAAGGTTTACAGCCACCCACATCCAGCATTACATACTGGTGTACCCTGCACCAGAAAAAAAGGTGAAACATACTCAGGCCATTATGACAAAAACACAATTTATCTCATTTTGACAATCCAAAAAAATTAACATAACCTTCTCTGGTCTTCATTCCCAGACCAGTAAACATTAACAAAACATTACACAACAGAAGATCACCCGTGACCATAAGACCATAAGTCATAGGAGCAGAAATTAGTCCATTCGGCCCATCTGGTCTGCTCTGCTATTCAATCATGGCTGATAAGTTTCTCAACCCCATTCTCCCACCTTCTCCCCGTAACCTTTGATCCCCTTACCAATCAAGAACCTATCTATCTCGGTCTTAAGTACACTCAATGACCTGGCCTCCACAGCCTTCTGTGGCAATGAATTCCATAGATTCACCACTCTCTGGCTAAAGAAGTTTCTCCTCATCTCTGTTCCAAAACGTCTTCCCTTTACTCTGAGGCTGTGCCCTCAGGTCCTAGTCTCTCCTACTAATGGAAACATCTTCCCCACGTCCACCCTATCCAGGCCTTTCCGTATTCTGTAAGTTTCAATCAGAGCCCGCCTCATCCTTCTAAACTCCATCGAGTATAGACCCAGAGTCCTTAAATGTTCCTCATATGTCAAGTCTTTCATTCCTGGGATCGTTCTCGTGAACCTGCTCTGGACCCTCTCCAGGGCCAACACATCCTTCCTGAGATATGGGGCCCAAAATTGCTCACAATATTCTAAATGTGGCCTGACCAGAGCCTTATAAAGCCTCAGCAGCACATCCCTGCTTTTATATTCTAGTCCCCGAAATAAATGCCAACATTGCATTTGCCTTCCTAACTACCGACTCAACCTGCAAGTTAACCTTAAGAGAATCCTGGACTAGGACTTCCAAGTCCCTTTGCACTCCAGATTTCTGAATTCTCTCCCCATTTAGAAAATAGTCTATGCCTCTATTCTTCCTACCAAAGTGCATGACCTCACACTTCCCCACGTTGTATTCCATCTGCCACTTCTTTGCCCATTCTCCTAACCTGTCCAAATCCTTCTGCAGCCTCCCTGCCTCCTCAATACTACCTGTCCCTCCACCTATCTTTGTATCATCTGTAAACTTAGCCAGGATGCCCTCAGTTTCTTCATCTAGATCATTAATGTATAAAGTGAAAAGTTGTGGTCCCAACACTGACCCCTGTGGAACTCCACTAGTCACCAGCCGCCATCCTGAGAAGGATTCCCTTATCCCCACTCTCTGCCTCCTGCCAGACAGCCAATCTTCTATCCATGCTAGTACCTTGCCTCTAACACCATGGGCTCTTATCTTACTGAGCAGCCTCCTGTGCGGTACCATGTCAAAGGCCTTCTGGAAGTCCAAGTAGATAACATGCATTGGCTCTCCTTTGTCTAACCTACTCATTACCTCCTCAAAGAATTCTAACAGATTTGTCAGGCATGACCTCCCCTTGATGAAACCATGCTGACTTTGCCCTATTTTATCATGCACTTCCAAGTATTCTGAAATCTCATCCTTAATAATGGACTCTAAAATCTTACCAACGACCGAGGTCAGGCTAATCGGCCTGTAATTTCCCGTCTTTTGCCTCACTCCCTTCTTAAACAGGGGGGGTTACATTAGCGATTTTCCAGTCCTCTGGGACCCTCCCTGACACGAGTAATTCCTGAAAGATCACCACTAACACCTCCACTATCTCTTCAGCTATCTCCTTCAGAGTGACCTGTCGCTCTTGTGCCCACGTTGCCTTAAACTTACGTTTGCGAGTGCTACGTCTTGGTGCTCCCTCCTCACTGGCAATGGCATTGGAGACAGCCTGCTGTCTCTTGTGTCTTGTTGGTCTTGATGACCTTGATGGTCGTCCTCTGGTGAGTGGAGCCAGTGCTGGCCCCGCCTGGGAGGGAGCGGCCAGTGCCACAGTTGGCATCTCCCCAGTCGCTGCAGCCTCATCAGATGCTACGGTCACTGGCAGAGGGGCGGAAGAGCTTCTGCCGTCATCCAGAGCTCCCTGAGAGGAGCCCACAGACACAACAGGCAGCTCGTGCGCCAACATGAGGTCGCTATGGACCTCCCTGCTCGCCATTGCTGGAAGGGCACCTAGCTGGGATACTGGGTCCCTCATCCATCTCCCACACTGACGCTGACCACCTGACATCAGTGCCTGTGTGAGGGCTTGCAGGTCCGAACGCAACCCCAGGACCCCCTGGTTCTGTCCCTGGAGCTGCCTCTCCATGGGGGTTGCCGCTCTCTCAATGGAGGAGGCAGTGCGCTCGGCCATGAGGGTCAACGCAGTGTTCACACTCCGCATGGACTCCTCCATCACAGAGGCCATGGCACGCAGATCCTCATGGATCTCTACAAGACCCTCCCGCACATCTCACTGGACATCCAACATCTGGCACCTAATAGATGACTCCAGAGGCTCATCATCTGCCTTCAACTCAGCATCGTCCTGGTCTCCAGCAGCCCTCCGAGTTACGGTGCCCTGGGCAGTCTCTGCCTCCGCCTGCACCTCAAGTGATGTGAAGTGCCCCCAACAATGTGCACTGGCATTCTAGCCGAGGAGCTAATGCCCACCGAGGTGCTGGTACCTGCGCTGATGCCTGGTTCAGAGAATGGGTGTAACACAGGTGCATCTGGAGCCTGGCAGTCCCCTGGCATCAGGGGTGGCTCTTCAGGGTCCTGCGATTGGGTGCGTGGTGGAGAATCTAAGGGTGAACAACAACATGTCATTAATTTAAGTCATCACACTGTCACTGTGCATGCCAGGCACCCTGGTGAGACAATGGAGATCTGCATCATGGTGCCATCGTCTTTCAATGATCAATGGGGGCTCCAGGTTCGAGGCTCCCATCGATGAAGAGACTACACAAGAATGTTTGCACCATCCGAAACTCTCACCTCTGTGCACTGCACGCTTACCTTCGTCAGAGACCCCAGCCTCTCCGCGGCCGGTTGACTGAGGTGCGTGGAACCTCTCCAGCTCCAAGGCCTCCTGCTCGAATCTGGATAGGATTAGGAGGTTTGAGGGGCCTCCGCCTGTCTGTGTCCTCTCAGTGTTGTTATGGGTCGTCTTCTCCTGAAAGGACAGAAGAGCATTGATTAGTCCGCTCTCTACCTGCAGCGCCATTGCAGCCTGGCCAACCCCAGCTGAGGGCCACCTCGCATGCCACATCCGAGTTGTGGCCCTCGAGCCGCAAGGCACTCAGTCCAAGCAGCCAGGGCTCACCCCCTTGGCCAACTCCTGTGTCATTGACAATTGGCACACAGACCCTGACACCCCTGAGCTCCACAGTGGGACGGCCAGACCTTAACACTTCATCACGCTGATCCATGCCAACACGCTACTCACCCTCCTTGAGCGCAGCAGGTCGTTAAACCGTTTGTGGCACTGGACCCATGTGCACCGCACAACATCATGGCTGCTGACCTGCACTGTCACCTCCTCCCATGCCCTCTTTGTGAGGTGCGATGGCCACCTCCTTCCATCTCTGGGCACAAGTGAGAGGGACGATTTGGGTATGGAAATCAGGCAGAAGGGCTGTGATATAATTAAAGAAATTAGAATAGAAAGGGAGGAGGTTCTAAGTGGTCTGGCAGGCTTAAAAGCAGATAAATCTCCAGACCCGGATGAAATGTATCCCAGGCTGTTGAGTGAGGCAAGGGAGGAGATAGCAGGGGCGCTGGCAATAATTTTCAATACCTCTCTGGCCACAGGAGAGGTGCCAGAGGACTGGAGGACAGCCAAAGTGATACCATTACTCAAGAAGGGAGGAAGGGATAAACCAGGGAACTACAGGCCAGTCAGTCTAACCTCAGTGATGGGGAAACTATTGGAAGCAATTCTGAAGGACAGAATTAATCTACACTTGGAGAGGCAGGGATTAATCAAGGACAGTCAACATGGTTTTGTTAAGGGGAGGTCATGTCTGACCAATTTGATTGAATTTTTCAAAGAAGTGACCAAGTGTGTAGATGAGGGCAATGCATTTGACATAGTCTACTTGGACTTCAGCAAGGCTTTTGATAAGGTCCTGCATGGGAGATTGATAACGAAGGTAAGAGCCCATGGGATCCAAGGCAATTTGGCAAATTGGATCCAGAATTGGTTGAGTGGCAGGAAGCAGAGGGTGATGGTCGAGGGGTGTTTTTGTGACTGGATGCCTGTGTCCAGTGGGGTTCCACAGGGATCGGTGTTAGGTCCCCTGCTGTTTGTGGTATATATAAACGATTTAGACTTGAATGTAAGAGGGTTGATCAGTAAGCTCGCGGATGACACGAAAATTGGTGGGGTGGTAAATAGTGAGGAGGATAGCCTTAGATTACAGGAGGATATAGACGGGCTGGTCAGATGGGCTGATCAGTGGCAAATAGAATTTAATCTGGATAAGTGTGAGGCGATGCACTTGAGCAGGACAAACAAGGCACGGGAATACATGATGAATGGTAGGACCCTGGGAAGTACCAAGGGTCAGAGGGACCTTGGTGTGCATGTCCACTGGTCCCTTAAGGTAGCGGGGCAGGTAGTTAAGGTGGTTAAGAAGGCATATGGGATACTTGCCTTTATTAGCCGAGGCATATAGTATAAGAGCAGGGAGATTATGCTGGAACTGTATAAAATGCTGGTTAGGCCACAGCTAGAGTATTGCATGTAGTTCTGGAATCCGCATTATAGGAAGGATGTGATTGCACTAGAGAGAGTGCAGAGGAGATTTACCAGGATATTGCCTGGGCTGGAGAGTTTTAGTTATGAGGAGAGATTGGATAGACTGGGGTTATTTTCCCTGGAGCAGAGGAGATTGAGGGGGGAACATGATTGAGGTGTATAAAATTATGAGGGGCATAGATAGGGTAGACAGGAAGGAACCTTTCCCCTTGGTGGAGGGATCAATAACCAGGGGGCATAGATTTAAGGTAAGGGGCAGGAGGTTTAGAGGGGATGTGAGGAAGAATTTTTTCACCCAGAGGGTGGTGGGAATCTGGAACTCACTGCCTGAAAGGGTGGGAGAGGCAGAAACCCTCATAACATTTAAGAAGTATTTGGATGTGCACTTGCAATGCCATGGCACACAAGGCTGTGGGCCTAGTGCTGGAAAATGGGATTAGAATAGTTAGGTACTTGTTTGACTGGTGCAGACTCAATGGGATGAAGGGCCTTTTTCTGTGTTGTAGACCTCTATGACTCTGTGATTCTAAAGGTGCCCCTCCCGGCAGCCACCTCCTCCAGGGGGACCGTGAAGCACTCGTCCGAAAACCGGGGTGGGGGGTCCGAGTGCCCACCTGACCTGCCCTCCTGCCTGGTGTCTCCAGCCGCACTTGAGGCCATAGCTTCAGAGTTCACAGCGCTGCAAATATCTTCTTCCCCGGCAGCTTTCGAGGAGCTGCCTGGGCTGTTTATAACTGGCCGCCCGGTCACCATTGGACCCAGTGGACCCGCCCCTTCCGACCATTGGGAAGACGGGTTTCACGCTGGGCCGGCCTTAATTGGCCAGCCAGCGTCAATTCGCGGTTGGGGGCCGATTGTGGGCAGTGGCCCATTTCCTGACCAGTCCCGGGCCCAAGCCCGCCGATCGCTCTCACCCGCCCAGGGGATAATTCAGGCCAAAGGGTGTACAGGAGCAGAGGGACCTGGGTGTATAGGTGTAAAAATCATTAAAGTGGCAGGACAGGTTGAGGGAGCGGCTCATAAATCATACAGTATCCTAGGATTATTAATAGTGGCATAGAGTACAAACATAAGGAGGTTAAATTAAACCTGTATAAAACATTGGTTTGGCCTCAACTGAAGTATTGTGTCCACTTCTGGGCACCTTACTTTAGGAAGGATGTGAAGACATTAGAGAGCAGAAAAAAATCATGAGAATGGTTCCAGGGATGAAGAACTTCTGTTATACAAATAGATTGGAGAAGTTTGGACTGTTCTTCTTGCAGAAGAGAAAGTTGAGAGGAGATTTGATAGAGGTACTCAAAATCATGAGGGGTCTGCATGAGTAGATAGAGACAAACTGTTCCCACTCGTGAAAAGATCGAGGACCAGAGGGCACAGATTTAAGGTAAATTGGCAAAAGAGGCAATGGTGACACGAGGGCAAAGCTTTTCATGCAGTGAGTGGTTCGGGTCTGGAATGCGCTGCCTGAGAAGTGCGGAGAAGGTAGGTTCAATTGAGACATTGAAGAGGGAATTGGATCATTATCTGAAGAGGAAAAGTTTGCAGGGTTACAGGGTAAAGGTGAATTCATGGGGTGAATTGCTCCTTCTGAGAGCCAGCAGAGACACGATGGGCCAAATGGCTATAACCATTCTCTGATTCTATTCTATGATCCTATGATAATTATGAATTGAAAAGGACATGTCTGAAGCCAATGTATTGCTGTTTTGCATCAACACTTGTACTAGTCCAGCCTCACACTGCTTGCCAATGGGGACAGAGGTGTGACTAACAGCCTGGTGCCAGAAGGAGACTCCAAGGGATTGTCATGTACATGACCCTCCCCTACAGAAGCTGATGAATCTGTAGCTGCAGGCTACAGGCCTGGTTCTGTCAGACTCTTTTGTTAAGGAGCCATAGTTAAGAAGTTTAATTGAGTTGCAAGCATTTAGCTGATCAGTGACAGAATTAATTCAGCCAGCAGGATTTCTAAAAATGGTGTTCTAGCTCGATCCATTAAAGTGTTTGATTGATTGATGTGGGAGCTGACAGCTGGTAACTGCCCCCCTCTGAAGGTTTTATATAGCCTTTGACCCATCTGTATAGAACACACTCTGCACCACTGAGATAGCCTGATTTATAATATCGCTGAAATAAATTAAAATATAATGATGGTCGAAATTTTCTGAGGGAACAAAAATTATGCCAATACTTTGGTGGCTTGAGCACTTTGATGGGATCTGAAATATAAATTTAAAACTGGATATCTTAACAATACGAGCAGATCGCTTCAAGGAGATGTCATTAAAATCAGTTAGAATTTAGACATACCTTTACTACTCACTGCTAGTTACAACATTATAAACCATGCGATCAAACCTGGGTTCACTACAATGATGTGTGAAGATTGGCATGTAATAGATTCAGGTTCTTAATGCACATGAACATCAAGAGATGATATTCCTGCAATTATCCAGAAATATACCTACAGGTGCAATGGGTTTTTCAAATCACTATTTTGGATGTAATACTTTTCAAGTTTCCGATATTTCATTCACTCGTGTACAGCTGTGATCTTCAAACATCCATCTTCAAGCTGTGGGGAGACTCAAGCATTTCTTGTATTTTTACATTGATCCATAATTGATAATCATGGTATTACATGTTAAGCACCTCCCCGTAGACAAAGGGGTGAAAGGTTATCAGGGTTAGGCAGGAATGTGGAGTTCAGGTTAAAATTAAATTACCCATGACCGTATTGAATGGCAGAGCAGGCTTGAGGGGCCAAATGGCCTACTCCTGCTCCTGATTTGTATGTTTATATAAACATCCTTTCCCTGGCTAAAGACAATTATTAAGTCAAGAGCCATTTTTTCCACATTTATTCAATTGTGGTCATGTATTATAAAATAAAAAGGAAAGAATTGTATTTCTATAACATCTTTCACGATCCCAGATGTCCTCAAATGCTTTACAGTTAATGAAGTTCTTTTGAAATGTAGTCACTGTTATGATATAAGAAACAAGGCAGCCAACTTATACACAGCAAGCTCCCACAAAGGTCAATATAACCAGATAACCTGTGTTTGTGATCTTGATTGAAAGATAAATCTTGGCCATGACACCAGAGATAACTCCCCTGCTCTTCTTAGAAATAGTGCCATGGGGTTTTGTACACTTACCTGAGCGGGCAGACAGGGTCAGAGTTTAACATCAACCCAAAAGAGCATACAGCTCTGCTTGAGTATTTCTGTGACAGTACTGGAGAGACTGTCTACAATATTGTGTTTCAGTCTCTTGACTTTTAGACTCAGCGACAAGAGTTCTACCACCTGAGCCACAGCAGGCAAGCAGAAAGATTGAACTTACATTCCTACAAAGCCTTTCATATCCTCAGGACATCCCAAAGTGTTCCACTTTGCCAGTGAGTTACTGCTGAAGTCTTTTTTTATTCTTGAATGGGATGTGGGCGTCACTGGCTGGGCCAGCATTTATTGCCCATCCCTAATTGCCCTTGAGAAGGTGGTGGTGAGCTGCCTTCTTGAGCTGCTGCAGTCCATGTAATGTAGGTACACCCACCATGCTGTTAGGAAGGGAGTTCCAGGATTTTGACCCAGCGACAGTGAAGGAACGGCGATATATTTCCAAGTCAGGATGGTGAATGGCTTGGAGGAGAACTTCCAGGTGATGGTGTTTCCATGTGTCTGCTGCCATTTAACACAGTGGTAGTGCCAAACAACATGATGAAGGGTATCTCCAATGTGAATTTGGGACTTCGCCTCAACAAGGACTGTGCGATGGTCACTCCGACTGATACTGTCATGGGCAGATGTATCTGCAGCAGGCAGGTTGGTGAGGATGAGGTCAAGTATGTTTTTCCCTCTTGTTGGTTCCCTCACCACCTGCCACAGACCCAGTCTAGCAGCTATGTCATTTAGGACTTGGACAGCTCAGTCTGTGGTGCTACCGAGCCACTGTTGTTGATGGTGAAGTTCCCCACCCAGGGTACATCCTGCACCCTTGCCACCCTCAGTGCTTCCAAGTGGTGTTCAACATGGAGGAGCACTGATTCATCAGCTGAGGGAGGGGGGTACGTGGTAATCAGCAGGAAATTTCCTAGCCCATGTTTGACCTGATGCCATGAGACTTCATGGAGTCCAGAGTCGATGTTGAGGACTCCCAGGGCAACTCCCTCCCGACTGTATACCCCTGTGCCGCCACCTCAGCTGGGTCAGTCCTGCCGGTGGGACAGGAGATACCCAGGGATGGTGATGGTGGTGTCTGGGACATTATCTGTAAGGTATGATTCCGTGAGGATGACTATGCCAGGCTGTTGCTTGACTGGTCTGTGAGACAGCTCTCCCAATTTTGGCACAAGCCCCCAGATGTTAGTAAGGAGGATTTTGCAGGGTCGACAGGGCAGGATGTGCCGTTGTCGTTTCCAGTGCCTAAGGTCATCTGGTGTCACAGTCATAGAGTCATAGAGGTTTACAGCACAGAAAAAGTCCCTTTGGCCCATCGAGTCTGTGCCGGTCAAACAAGTACCTAACTATTCTAATCTCATTTTCCAGCACTAGGCCCATAGCCTTGTGTGCCATTGCATCGTAAGTGCACATCCAAATACTTCTTAAATGTTAGGAGGGTTTCTGGCTCTCCCACCCTTTCAGGCAGAGTTCCAGATTCCCACCACCCTCTGGGTGAAAAAATTCCTCACATCCCCTCTAAACCTCCTGCCCCTTACCCTAAATCTATACCCCCTGGTTATTGATCCCTCCACCAAGGGGAAAAGTTCCTTCCTGTCTATCCTATCTATGCCCCTCATAATTTTATACACCTCAATCATGTCCCCCCTCAATCTCCTCTGCTCCAAGGAAAATAACCCCAGCCTATCCAATCTCTCCTCATAACTAAAACTCTCCAGCCCAGGCAACATCCTGGTAAATCTCCTCTGCACTCTCTCCAGTGCAAACACATCCTTCCTATAATGCGGATTCCAGAACTGCACGCAATACTCTAGCTGTGGCCTAACCAGCGTTTTATACAGTTCCAGCATAACCTCCCTGCTTTTATATTCTATGCCTTGGCTAATAAAAGCAAGTATCCCATATGCCTTCTTAACCACCTTAACTACCTGTCCATCTACTTTAAGGGACCGGTGGACATGCACACCAAGGTCCCTCTGATCCTCTGTACTTCCCAGGGTCCTACCATTCATCGTGTATTCTTGTGCCTTGTTTGTCCTGCCCAAGTGTATCACCTCACACTTATCCGGAATAAATTCCATTTGCCACTGATCAGCCCATCTGACCAGCTCGTCTATATCCTCCTGTAATCTAAGTCTATCCTCTTCAGTATTTACCACCCCACCAATTTTCGTGTTATTCGCGAACTTACTGATCAACCCTCTTACATTCATGTCTAAATCGTTTATATATACCACAAACAACACCGATCCCTGTGGAACCCCACTGGACACAGGCACCCAGTCACAAAAACACCCCTCGACCAGCACCCTCTGCTTCCTGCCACTCAACCAATTCTGGATCCAATTTGCCAAATTGCCTTGGATCCCATGGGCTCTTATCTTCGTTATCAGTCTCCTATGCGGGACTTTATCAAAAGCCTTGCTGAAGTCCAAGTAGAGTACGTCAAATACATTGCCCTCATCTACACCCCTTCGAAAAATTCAATCAAATTGTTCAGGCATGACCTCCCCTTAACAAAACCATGCTGACTGTCCTCGATTAATCCCTGCTGAGGTTAGACTGACCGGCCTGTATTTCCCTGGTTTACCCCTTCTTGAATAACGCTACCACATTGGCTGCCCTCCAGTCCTCTGGCACCTCTCCTGTGGCTATAGAGGTATTGAAAATTATTGCCAATGTCCCTGCTATCTCCTCCCTTGCCTCACTCAACAGCCTGGGATACATTTCATCCGGGCCTGGAGATTTATCTACTTTTAAGCCTGCCAGACCACTTAGAACCTCCTCCCTTTCTATGCTAATTTCTTTAATTATATCACAGTCCTTCTGCCTGATTTCCATACCCACATCGTCCATCTCACTTGTGAACACCGACACAAAGTATTCATTTAGAACCCTACCTACATCTTCCGGCTCCACACACAAATTACCACTATGGTCCTTAATGGGCCCTACTCTTTCCCTAATTATCCTCTTACTCTTAATGTACTTGTAAAATAACTTTGGATTTTCCTTTATTTTACCTGCCAATGTATTTTCATGTCCCCTTTTTGCTCTCCTAATTTCCTTTATAAGTTCCCTCCTACACATTCTATACTCCTCTAGGGCTTCCACTGTTTTGAGCCCTCGGTATCTGCCGTAAGCCTTCCTTTTTCTCTTTATCCAATCCTGTATATCCCTCGACATCCAGGGTTCCCTGGATTTGTTGGCCCCACCCGTTTATTTTTACTGGAATATGTTGGCCTTGTTCTCTCCCTATTTCCTTCTTGAATGAGTCCCACTGCTCTGACACAGATTTACCTCAAAGTAGCTGCTCCCAATCCACTCTGGCCAAATTATATCTGATCTTATTAAAATCGGCCTTCCCCCAATTTAGAACTCTGATTTCTGGCCCATCCTTGTCCATTTCCATAACAACCTTGAATCTAACGGAGTTATGATCACTATCTGCAAAATGCTCCCCCACTGATACCTCTACCACTTGCCCAGCTTCATTTCCTAAAATTAGGTCTCCTTATTTAAGGAAGGATGTAAATGCATTGGAGGCGGTTCAGAGGAGGTTTACTAGATTGATACCTGGAATGAGTGGGTTGCCTTATGAGGAAAGTTTGGACAGACTGGGCTTGTTTCCACTGGAGTTTAGAAGAGTGAGGGGTGATTTGATTGAAGTATACAAGATCCTGAACAGTCTTGACAAAGTGGACATCGAAAGGATGTTTCCTCTTATCTGTGAGTCCAGAACTAAGGGACACTGTTTTAAAATTAGGGGTCACCCTTTTAGGACAGAGATGAGGAGAAATTCTTTCTCTCAGAGGGTTGTGCGACTTTGGAACTCTCTGCCTCAGATGGTGGTGGAGGCGGGGTCATTGAATATTTTTAAGGCGGAGGTAGATAGATTCCTGTTAGGGAAGGGAATCAAAGGTTAACGGGGTTAGATGGGAATGTGGAGATCAAAACACAAGAAGATCAGCCATGATCTTATTGAATGGCGGAGCAGGCTTGAGGGGCCGAATGGTCTACTCCTGTTCCTATTTCTTATGTTCTATGTTCTTAGGGTGGATACTGGGAGGATGTTTCCACTCATGGGGGTAGACTAGAACTAGGGGACACAGTTTAAGAATAAGTCATCTCCCATTTAAGATGGGGATGAGGAGAAATCTTTTCTCTGACAGGGTTGTTAGTCCGTGGAATTCTCTGACCCAGAATGCAGTGGAGGATGGATCATTGAATTTATTCAAGGCTGAGTTAGACAGATTTTTGATGGACGAGGGAGTCAAGGGTTATGGGGGGTGGGTGAGAAAGTGGAGTTAAGGTCACAATCAGATCAACCATCAACTTATTGAATGGTGGAGCAGTCTCCTGCTCCTACGCCCTATGTTCCTAGCATGTGGGAGGTCAGCCAGGAGTGCATTGAAATAGTTGTGTTGAGAGGTATCATGGACAAGGATTTCCACAGCAGATGTGCTGATACAGGGACAAAGTCAAGCAATGCTATGGAGATGGAAATAGATGGTCTTAGTGATGGCATGAATATAGGGTTAGAAGCTCATCTCAGGATCAGATGTGACATCAAACAGACTGACTGTTGCCAGGGAGAAGGATGGAGTCAGTAGTTAGGGAACTTGAACCCACAAATACCTGCCTTTGAGCTGAGAGTGCTATCCACTGGGCTGTCCTGCTACAGGTTAGGAAGACAATTGGACCAAATGACAGAGTCTGAGAGCCACATTGTTTTGATTGTACAATTCTAGTACTTGATAAGAGATAGATTTAATAGTCAAAGTAAATCAACCCAGCTCTTTACTCTTTCACAGGATGTGGGCATCACTGGCTGGACCAGCATTTATTGCCCATCCCTAGTTGCCCTTAAGAAGGTGGTGGTGAGCTGCCTTCTTGAACCACTGCAGTCCATGTGGTGTAGGTACACCCACAGTGCTGTTAGGGAGGGAGTTCCAGGATTTTGACCCAGTGACAGTGAAGGAACGGCGATATATTTCCAAGTCAGGATGGTGAGTGGCTTGGAGGGGAACTTCCAGGTTGGTGGTGTTCCCATGAATCTGCTGCCCTTGTCCTTCTAGGTGGTAGAGGTTGTGTGTTTGGAAGGTGCTGTTGAAGGAGCCTTGGTGAGTTGCTGCAATGCATTTTGTAGATGGTACACACTGCTGCTACTGTGCATCGATGGTGGAGGGAGTGAATATTTAAGGTGATGGATGGTGTTAATTCAAGTGGGCTGCAGTGTCCTGGATGGTGTCAAGCTTCTTGAGTGTTGTTGAAGCTACGCTTATCCACACACGTGGAGAGTATTCCATCACATTTCTGACTTGTGCCTTGTAGATGGTGTTCAGGCTTTGGGGAGTCTGGAGGTGAGTTACTTGCCACAGAATTCCCAGCCTCTGGCCTGCTTTTGTAGCCACAGTATTTATATGACTAGTCCAGTTCAGTTTCTGGTCAATGGTAACCTCCAGAATGTTGATAGTGGGGGATTCAGTGACTGTAATGCCATTGAATGACAAAGGGCCAACGGTTGGATTCCCTTTGGCTGGAGATCGTCATTGCCTGGCACTTGTGTGGCATAAATGTTACTTGCCACTTACAGTCCAAGCCTGAATGTTGTCCAGGTCTTGCTGCATATGGGGATGGACTGCTTCAGTGTTAAATATTAAAAGTTGTGAAGGAAGACAGTAGGCTAATGGGTCTTTGAATCACTGAGGTTTTAGACTCCACTATTCCAATTTTTCCAAGTTTCCATTAACTTTGTGTGAATAATTCCCCCTCACAACACAAAATTCAACATTCTTCTCACTGTGTTAATTGCTTGCCAGGCTAAGTGCCAAATTTTGGATCTTCAGCTCATCACTAGCATTTTCTAAACCATTCAAAGAGTATAGATGTTGCCTCTTTTAGTTTGCATTTTGCAGTTTTTTTTTCATTTTGAAACTTCATTGAAATATTTATACAGATCTTCTTGAAATCAGTTTAGATGATGCCAATCTTCTTAGCAACATCCAATGCATCATAGCCTGGGGCCAGACAGACATTAGCTTTCTTCTCACCGTCAGGCCTGATAAGAGTGTTGACTTTAGCTACATTGATATCATACAATTTCTTGACAGCCTGTTTTATCTGATGTCCATTGGCCTTGATGTCAACAATGAAAACCAAAGTATTGTTGTTCTTGATTTTCTTCATAGCGGACTCAGTGGTCAGAGGGAACTTAATGATAGCATAATGGTCCAACTTGTTCCTCCTGGGAGCACTCTTTCTGGGGTACTCAATATCCTGCACTTGTCCTTACACAGTTTTCTCTGTCATTGTCCTGGCAATTTACAACTTTTCCCTAACTGATTTTGTTAGTTTGATTTCTACACTCACCCCTTTTAGTCTAGCTTGGGATTGTTTGTGACCTGCCTAATTTGCTGTGGATTTCTGATTCTGAGTTGTCGACGTAACTTATATCCAGAAGGCTCTCAACACTGATCCCAGGTGCTGGGCTGTTCAGAGCAGTAGAAATCCGGAACTCTCTCCCCAAAAGCAGTGGATGCTGGGGGGTCAATTGAAAACTCAAGGCTGACATTGATGATTTTTTGTTGGGTGAGAGACTCATGGGATACGAAGCAAAGACAGTTGATGGAGTTGAGGTGCAGATCAGCCATGATCTAATTAAATGGGCACCAAAGACTTGAAGGGCTGATTGGCCTCCTCCTATCAATGGTTCCTATCATTTCTATTGAAACCTGGGAAAATTCCATTAAATTGGAAAACAAGATCATACAACACACATCAACACAGCTGACAAATATAACCTGGAACAATACAGGGCCTTGTTTGTTTTCGTTAAGTAATGAAACCAACTCTCAATAAGGATTGTGTAATAACAACCAACTGATAGGCTGTGTAAGAGGCAGCCAAGTTCCACACAGCTTCCTTTAACTGGAGTTAACACATCCAAAATAGCTTTTAATGCCCATCCCTAGGTGCCCTAAATCAATCTCACAGTGAGGAATGGAGTCATATATCAGGCAAACAGGGTGAGGGTGGGCAGGCCCTTTCTTGAGGACATTGGTAATTGTCTTTCCCAACAGTTTTGTCTGTCTTTATTCAGAACCTCCCTCTTACCCCACAACATCGCTACCCCTGTGACTTTTTTCTCCCCCAATTTCTGGGGCTTAGTTTGAACTCCCACAAGTTTGAGCTTATATGGAACAATCTTTCCATGGAGAATCCTAAAAGGTTTCTACCATTTCAGGTCCACTTTCAAAGACTTTCGACTTCAACATGGGAAGGATGATGGGGTCGGGTGGGGTGGGGGAAATGGTGCCCAGAGTGTAACAACCCTCTTGTTACAGTGTTGATCTACTACTACCCCTAATGAGGTTAAAGTTCAGCCCACCATGTCAAGGGTTTACCGCAGTCTATTTGTTATGTTCTCAAAGCCTCCCTGAAAAAAAATGCAACATCTTCACTGGTTTGTGGGAATCTCTTGCTCGAGGCTACTCAAACTGGAGAAGAAGCATCCACGAAGGTGCCAACCATTTCGAGTGTTCCCAACAGGCCCAGGTGGAGGCCAAGCGCAAACAGTGGAAGGGGGTACAAAATCCTACACCCCACCCACCCGCCTGATCATCACACCCGCCTGTGGCAGAGTGTGCAGATCCAGCATTGGACCTTTTCGTCACCTCAGGACCCACAACCTGGCCCGGAGTGGAAGAAAGTCACCCTCGGTCCTGAGGGACTGCCTAAGAAGAAGAAGAAGAAGAATTTGTTATATCATCAACTAAAAAAAATCACCAGTTTCCCCTTCTGCAGCATAGGGTCTGCTGCAGTCTGTAAATGGAAATCGCGCGCTTGACACATGCCATTTTGAATTTCGTTTATTCTTGGGCTGGTATATTGGGATAAGTTAACAATAAAGACAGACAAAACTGTTGGGAAAGACAATTATCAATGTCCTCAAGAAAGGGCCTGCCCACCCTCACCCTGTTTGCCTGATATGTGACTCCATTCCTCACTGTGAGATTGATTTAGGGCACCTAGGGATGGGCATTAAAAGCTATTTTGGATGTGTTACACTCCAATTAAAGGAAGCTGTATGGAACTTGGCTGCCTCTTACACAGCCTATCAGTTGGTTGTTATTACACAATCCTTATTGAGAGTTGGTTTCATTACTTAACGATAACAAACAAGGCCCTGTATTGTTCCAGGTTATATTTGTCAGCTGTGTTGATGTGTGTTGTATGATCTTGTTTTCCAATTTAATGGAATTTTCCCAGGTTTCAATAGAAATGATAGGAACCATTGATAGGAGGAGGCCAATCAGCCCTTCAAGGCTTTGGTGCCCATTTAATTAGATCGTGGCTGATCTGTACCTCAACTCCAACAACTGTCTTTGCTTCGTATCCCATGAGTCCCTAACCCAACAAATAATCATCAATGTCAGCCTTGGAGTTTTCAATTGACCCCCCAGCATCCACTGCTTTTTGGGGAGAGAGTTCCGGATTTCTACTGCTCTGAACAGCCCAGCTTAAATTTTAATGTCAAGCCCCTCTCTCAGCAGAATTTTTTTCCTCTCTATTTAACATCATTATCAGTGAAAACACTTCAATCACATCACCCCCTCATCCTGATGTGAAGTAGCTTACGAAAACCCAGAGATCCCCACTCCAACCCCATCCTACCACAGGGCAGCACAAAAGCAGCTTCAAAATAACTCCTAAATGAGTTAGAAGCAGTTGGTGGTTAATTATGCATCATCTCAGTTTGATAGAATTCATCAATTGTCTTTGATTTGAACACATGCCCCTTCACTGTAAGTGCTTAGCTAAGGAATAGTTACTAATTGAGCTATAGTTGACTAAATGCAATACTTAAGACAATTACACTGTTTTATTTGTCTTCTGTCCTCTTTATTTGCAGATATCAAACCACATCCCTCCTTTTTTTCTCAGAAGGAAAGAAAAGTTTTGTCAGCACCTCCTGTCTGCTTTGTTCTTCCCCTTCTCTCAGAAGTCCATTTTTCTTTTATTCTACTTGCAGTCATGCATGAGAGAACAGTTCTACTCTGTTGTGTGTCTGTTCCGCTAGGTTTGAATCAGTCGGGTCCCTTTCTTCTGTTCCCTGGTAGTGTAAGGTAAAACAGAATGAGTGATAATGGCATTCACCCTTAAAAAGAGATGGCATACGTATTTGAAAACCAAAACTTTTGATGATTATCTCTCATCCATTTTCATGCTCAGTGATTCATTTAACTGTGCTGTAGCATTCTTTATTTAAACTTGTCTGTCTTTTCTCCTTAAACACCATGTGTTTTTGCAACCACAGAGCTTCTTTCAGCTTTAGAGAAGGTGAAAGTTGGATGATCCATCTCGTCCTCCAGCCGTTCTGGGCAGTATTTATCCTTCAAATAAAAAGTGACTTGTAATAAAATAACAGATTAGTTGCTGGTTATCACATTGCAGCTTGTGCGACCTTGCTGTACACAAATTGACTGCTGTTTTTCCTACATTAAACAGTGGCTACACTTCAAAGGAAAGTGCACTGTTTACAGGAGGCTGTTGGTGTCAAAGTGATTTGCCGGCTGTACTCAATGGCCACTGTAACCACAACTGGGGAACTCGGCGAGCTGGTAAGAAGAGTTCACAGCAGTCGCAGGGGCACCTGGGGCTAGTGCTGGCTGGAGGGGGAGTGGGTGGAAGTGGTGACTGATAGAAACTCTGGAAAACTTCAATCAGTTTCTCACACTGTTAACAACTACGAGGTTGGTGTTGGGGCTGGGGGGAGCTGGGGGGTGGGGGATGTTGAACGAAGGACACTGGAAACCCTGGGCCGATTTAATCAGTCACTACATTTAAAATGAGATGAAGTCAATGTCTTGGTCCTGTTTGTGTCATCCTGGTTCTACCGTCTCTGCCTGTTTACTGTCACAGAATGAGATGTTGATTGGTTGCACCCATTAAAAAAAACCTTTTAGAAAGTTGAAAAGTACAGCGCTGAACTGAAATAATCGCCATGTTTAATATGGTAAAGCGGAACCTTTGTAATTAACACCTATGGCGATGACGAATAGTTGGTGCCATTTGCCTCATAGACATTGGAGTTTAGAAAATCTTGGTGATCTTTTTGAACATATAAGATTCTGAGGGAGGGGTTGAGTGGGCAGCAGCTGGGAGGATGTTTCATGTTTTGGGAGAATCTAGAATCTCCAATTTAAGATGAAGATGAGGAGGAATTTCCTCTCTCTGAGGGTTGTTGGTGTTTGGAATTCTCTTGCCCAGTGAGTAGTGGAGGCTGGGTCACTGAATATATTCAAGGCAGAATTGGACAGATTTTTGATTGACAAGGGAGTCGAGGGTTATTGGGGTCAAGCAGCAAAGTGGAGTTAAGGCCACAATCAGATCAGACGTGGTGTTATTGAATGGTGGAGCAGGCTTGAGGGGCCGAATGGTCTATTCCAGCTGCTATTTCTTATGATCTTATGATAGTTGTCTGGGATCAGTGAGGATGCTATGTGTGTTGGGGACTGCTGTTCACTGGCTGTAAAGTGCAGAACGACACCCTGAGAGAGTGAAGGACACACTAGGGAAAGATCTTTATCTCCTTTTTGCAACTAGAGCGAGAGACAAGTGTTTAGTTTGAGGGAAAAATGTGGGCAGGTACCTCCGAGAATACCCTCAGACATAATCCAAGTTAAAAATATCTATACTTCAGCACTAATGACATCACTGAAGTTTCCACAGAGAAAGCTGAGAAGCTATTGCAAATGATCATCTTTTTTTGCAGCACTGTGTTCTTCTCATTCAGTCAGAGATACAAACTGCCTGGCTTGAAGTAGGCTCATGCCTCTATGCCCTGGATTGCTCTGATGCTGTATCCATGTCTGAGTAATTAGCAGAGAATTGCTGTGCGCTTGGATCGGGAGTACAGCAAGCAACCCAGAGGCCTGGAGTAATAATGCAGAGGACGAGTCCAAATCCCACTGGGGGCAGTTTGAGAATTTGAATCCAGTTGAAAAAAAGGGAAATAAAAAGTTGCTCTCAGTAAAAGTGACCATGTTGGATTGTCATTAAAACCCAAGTGGTTCACTATTGTCCTTTGGGTAAAGAAACCTGCCGTCTTTACCCAGTCTGGGGTGAAATATGACACCAGTCCCACACCTACATGGTTAATCCACCTCCGAAGTGGTCCAGCTTGATGCTCAGTTTAAGGGCTGCTGATGAATGCCTTGCTAACAACGCTCATGCATTCTCGATCGCAACACCTCGGCCAATCAGGGTCGATTTGCAAACCAATCGGCACACTTCTCTCCTATAGAACAAATTGTTTTGATTGTTTGAAATTTGGGATTCTTGTGTTTATCCTGATGAGTGCAAGACAAAGAGTTTTGGCGACATTAAATAAGCAATAATAAACAAGCAGGAACTGTTTTCACTGGCAGGAGGGTTGGTAACCAGAGGAGGTACAGATTTAGGAAAATTGACCAAAAAGCCAGGTGGTGAGATGGAGAAACTTTTCTTTAAGCAGCGAGTTTTGTGATGTGGAATGTGTTACCTGAAAGGACATTGGGAGAAAATTCAGTTGTAACTTTAAAATGGAATTGGATAAATACTTGAAGGAAAAAATGTAGGGCTAGGTGGAAAATGCAGGGAGAGTGGGATTAATTAGATAGATGTTTGAAAAAGCCAGTAGAGGCCTGATTGGCCAAGTGGCTAAGTGGTTTCCTGCTGTGTTGCAGGTTTCTCTAATTCATTGGGAGTTGAATTCACAATCACAGGGGCTACTAAGAAGCTAGTTGGCTGCACTAACACAAGGGACGATGCAGTTCTTCAAGAATTTACAAGCAACCAAGATAAGGGCCAAAGGTAATTGCCTAGAAATTTGGTTCCTTTCTTGGTCACTAAACAGATAGCTCCAATATTAGGGACAGAACATGCAGAACTGGGCATGATGCATTATCAGAGGATTGTTAATCTTTAAATTCTCCACCCCAGAGAGCAATGAATATATTCAAAACCGAGTTAGACAGATTTTTGATCTACGAGGGAGTCGAAGGTTAGGGGGGGGCAGACAGAAGTTCTGACCCCAATCAGATCCTTCAACATCTATTGAATGGTGGAGTAGGCTTGAGGGGTCAAATTGTCCTCTCTTGTTCTTGTTTCTTGTGTTCTAATGTTCTTATGTCTTTCAGATGAGAAGTTGGGTGGATGTAAAAGATCCTGTAGTACTATTTGGAAGAAAAGCAGGGGAGTTCCCATTGTCCAGGCCAACATTTATTCCTCAACCAACATGACTGAAAGAAGATGATCTGGTCACTATCACATTGCTGCTTTTGGGAGCTTGCTGTGTGGAAATTGGCTGCTGTGTTTCATGCATTACAACAGTGACTACGGGCAGAGTTTTATGTGCCCGTTGGCAATGGGCGTGTTTGGCAGCGTCAGCAGACAATATGTGAGATGGCCAAAAATTGGCTTCATGGTGTCATGAAACCAGTTTGCAATTGTCCACTCTGCCTGTCAATGGTGGGCTGCGTTTCCCACTGACGGACGTGGGGAACTTCATTTTCAGACATCTGGGTGTCATGAGAAGTCCAGCTCGCCGGATTCACCCCTCCTCGCTGGATCATCCGAGCACGTTGGTGCGATTGCACTGACGTGACTCACAATTGTACATAAGCAACGTGCACCTGGCGAGCTGCATTTCGCCCGGGACTTCGAGGTTTGTTTGCCTACCTTGCTTCGGGCAGCACTCACAGTCTCAGCGCCAGGCTTCACACACAGCACCACATCACTGTTAGGGAGGCTCACGGGCAGGTCTCTACCTACCAGACCAGCCGTAAGCCATAAGCCATGAGGGTGGCTTTTCAACGGCTGCAGGGTGAGGGCTGCACTGGGGAAGGAGGTATCCCAGGGTGTGTGTGGGGCACAAATTGATCTGTGCAAGTGGCCTCAAGATGGTGAGGGCTGAGAAGGCAGTCTCCAGAGGAGATGAGGCCAGATGGAGATGTGAGGGTGTGTGTGAGAGAGTGAGTGGTGATGTCCTTGAGCTGGGAGTGAGTGAGATGCCAGTGAATGTGTGATGGGCTGGTGAGTGTGTGAGTTTAGAGCGATGGGATGGTTGCCTTACCCTGGCTGCACGGATGGGATCATTCATCCTCTATCTGCATTGGATGGCCAACCTCTTCTCTGCAGCATTGGCGCTGATCACCTCTGCCATTGCCTCCCAAGCTCGAGTGGTGATGTTGCTGCCCCTCCTGCGGCCAGAGCTGGGGTTGAGGGTTGAGGACATCACAGCGGGGCCTCCACAGAGTATAAAAGGTGTTCCAGGGATGCGTCATTCAACTGGGGGGCTGCAGTCTTGTCTTTCTTATTTGCAGCAGTCCTGGGCTGGAAGATCTGAGAGATGTGTGCACAGCTTCACTTTAGATATGGCACTGGCTGTGAGGAAGTGGCGAGATGATGGCATGGCGGGCAAACAAGAGCCCGCCCGCCATTAAAACGCCGTGTTTCCCGGGAGTGCACGATTAATCAGGGATGATACGTCGTGAAAAGCCGCCATTGCGGCCGGCGGTTAAAACGTTCTTTTTCCTGTCCTCTACCGCATTTAGTGCAATCCCATCCTACACTTCAAGAGTACACTGTAACTCTCAAACCTGGAACGCTGAAATCCAGAAACACTTATTCATTTTCCTTTTGAGCCCACATGCAACTCCAGGACTGACCACTTGTGTCAGTGCAATAGTGTTAACGTTATACCACCACACCGTTGTTAATGGTAAATATAGTAAATCTCTGGAACTTGTCCAAGCACTACTTTAATGGCCTTTGTCAAGTTTAATTGCCTCTAATTTATCCAAACAGGAAGAGGAGTGGAGATAGAGGAGAATGCAATCAAAGAGGGATATATTTCAAGGATGATGAGTACATCGTTAGAGTACAAATCTGAGAGTAAATCATCAGATAAGGCTAGATGTTAATAAAATAACAAAAGGACAAAACTAAAGGCTCTGTATCTGAATGTACGTAGATTTCGAAACAAAACAGACGAACTGATAGCACAAATAGAAATACATAAGTATGATCTGATAGCCATTACAGAGACATGGCTAGAGGATGACATAGATTGGGAACTGAATATTGAAGGGTATGTGACATTTAGGAAGGATAAGAAGTTAAGAAAAGGTGGAAGGGTGGCTCTGTTAATTAATGATATTAGCACATCAGAGAGCGATGACTTAAGTTCAGGAAACCAGGATGTAAGAATAGTTTGGGTTGTGATAAGATATGATAAAGACAAGAAGACCTTATTACAGCCTTAGTTTAAACATGGACAAAAGAGCTGAACTCCCGAGATGAAGTAAGAGTGAATGCCCTTGACATCAAGGCAGCATTTGACTGAGTGTGGCATCAAGGAGCCCTAGCAAAACTGGAGTCAATGGGAATCAGGGAAAAAACTCCCCGCTGGTTGGAGCCATTCCTAGCACAAAAGAAGATGGTTGTGGTTGTTGGAGGTCAATCATCTCAGCTCCAGGACATCACTGCAGGAGTTCCTCAGGGTAGTGTCCTCGACCCAACCATCTTCAGCTGCTTCATCAATGACCTTCCTTCCATCATAAGGTCAGAAGTGGGGATGTTCGCTGATGATTGAACAATGTTCATCACCATTCGCGACTCCTCAGATACTAAAGCAGTCCATGTTCAAATGCAGCAAGAACTGGACAATGTCCAGGCTTGGGCTGACAAGTGGCAAGTAACATTCATGCCACACAAGCACAATGACCATCTCCAATAAGGGAGAATCTAACCATCGCCCTTGATGTTCAATGGCATTACCATCACTGAATCTCCCGCTATCAACATCCTGGGGATTACCATTGACCAGAAACTGAACTGGACTAGCCATATAAATACTGTGGCTACAAGAGCAGGTCAGAGGCTAGGAATTCTGCGGCGAGTAACTCATCTCCTGACTCCCCAAAGCCTGTCCACCATCTACAAGGCACAAGTCACAAGTCACAAGTCACAAGTGATGGAATACTCCCCACTTGCCTGGATGAGTGTAGCTCCAACAACACTCAAGAAGCTTGACATCGGCCAGGACAAAGCAACCCACTTGATTGGCACCCATCCACAAACATTCACTCCCTGTATCACTGACGCACAGTAGCAGCAGTGTGTACCAGCTACAAGATGTGCTGCAGGAACTCACCAAGGCTCCTTAGACAGCACCTTCCAAACCCATGACTGCTACAATCTAGAGGGGCAAGAGCAGCAGACACATGGGAACACCACCACCTGGAAGTTCCTCTTCAAGTCATTCACCATCCTGACTTGGAAATATATCACCGTTCCTTCACTGTCACTGGGCCAAAATTCTGAAACTCCCTCCCTAACAGCACTGTGGATGTACCTGCACCAAATGGACTGCAGCGGTTCAAGAAAGCAGCTCACCACCACCTTCTCAAGAGCAACTAGGGATGGGCAATAAATGCTGGCCCAGCCAGTGAAGCCCACATCCTGTGAATGAATAAAAAAAAAATAGAAGTCACCTGTGGGAGTGGTGTACAAGTCCCCTAATTATAATTACATGGTAGGAGTATAAAGCAAGAGATAATGAGAGCTTGTCAGAAAGGTACAGCAATAATCATGGGAGATTTTAATCTACATATATACTGGAAAAATCAGATGGGCAAAGGTAGCGTAGATGAGGAGTTCATAGAATGTTTTTGGGATAGTTTCTTAGCACACTCTGGAGCCAACCAGAGAGCAGGTTATACTACACCTGGCATTGTGCAATGAGATATATTAATTGATAACCTCATAGTGAAGGCACCCTCAGGTAGCAGCAAGCATAATTGAGTTTTACATTCAGTTTGAAGGAGAGAAGAGTGGGTCCAAGACTAGTATTTTAAATTTAAATAAGGGCAATTATGAAGGCATGAAAGCAGAGCTAGATAAAGTAAATTAGAAAATGAGGTTAAGGGGTAGATCAATAGAAATACAATGGCAGACATTTAAGGGGATATTTCAGAATACACAGTGTAGATACATTCCAATGAGAAAACAAAATTCCAAGGGGAGAACACTCCATCCATGGTTAACTAAAAAAGTTAAAGACAGTATCAAACTTAAAGAAAAAGCATATAATTACGCAAAGATGGGAGGCAGGTCAGAAGATTGGACAGAATATAAAATCAGCAAAGAATGACAAGAAGATTAATAAAGAGGGAAAAATTAGAGTGCCAGAGAAATCTAGCTAGAAATATAAAGACGGATAGTAAGAGTTTGATCCACTGGCTGCAATGGGGTCTTCTCACGCCACAACACCCCAATCCCGCCACATTAATTATGCATTCCTGGGAAACCCGCCGTTTTGATGATAGATGGGCTCCAATTTACCCACTACACCGTCACCTCATCGCTTCCTCACTCTGGGCGCTATATTTAAAGTCCAGCCGCGTACACACCTCTCAGAGCTTCCAGCCCAGGACCTGCCACAAAGAAGACAAGGCCCCGAAAGGCAAAAAGACTGCAGCCCCCAGGTTTAATGACGTGTCCCTCAAGCACCTTTTCTACTCTGTGGAGGCTCACCATGATGTCCGCTACATCCACACTGGTCGCAGGAGGGGCAGCAACATTATCACTCCGGCTTGGTAGGCGATGGCAGTGGAGATCAGTGCCAATGCTGCACAGAAGAGTTTGGCCATCCAATGCAGATAGAGGATGAATGATCTCATCCATGCCGCCAGGGTAAGACAACCATCTCATCACTCTAAACTCACACACTCAAACCCATCACACATTCACTGGCATCTCACTCACTGCCATCTCAAGGGACATCACCACTCACTCTCTCACACACACCCTCACATCTCCATCTGGCCTCATCTCCTCTGGAGGCTGCCTCCTCAGCCCTCACCATCTTGAGGCCACTTGCACAGATCAACATGTGCCCCCACACACACACTGGGATACCCTCCTTCCCCAGTACAGCCCTCACCCTGCAGCCTCTTCCCTTGCCTGAGGCCACTTCTCCCCCTTCCTCAAGCAAGCCCTAGCCCTGCAACCATACAAAGCCGCCCCCTTATGGCTGGTCTGGTAGGTAGAGACCTGCCCATGAGCCCCCCTAACAGTAATGTGGTACTGCTTGTGAAGCCTGGCGCTGGTGACTGCGAGTGCTGACTGAAGTGAGGTAGGTAAACAAACCTCGAAGTGCCGAGTGAAGTGCAGCTCACCAGGTGCATGTCACTTATGTGCAGTTGTGAAGCACGTCGGTGTGACGTCCAGCTGGCGGGGGAGGGGGAGATGGTCAAGCAGTGTGGGGTGAGTCCGGTGGGCTGGCCTTATAATGACGCGCTGATGTGTTACAGTGAGGTTCCCGATGGCCGGAGGCAGGAAACGTGGCCCCACCATCGACAGGCTGAACGGACGATCACAAACTGGTTTCATGACATTGTGAAGCTGATTGTTGGCCTTCTCGCCATATTGTCCGCGCACGCGGCCAAACATGCCTGACGCCAGCGAACACGCCCGGCGCCAGTGAACACGCCCGGTGCCAGTGAACACGCCCGGCGCCAGCGAACACGCCCGGCACCAGCGAACACGCCCAGCGCCAGTGAACATGCCTGGCGCCAGTGAACACGCCTGGTGCCAGTGAACACGCCCGGCACCAGCGAACATGGATGATTCACACACACACAGTAATCAATACTGACTGATAAATGTATTTGCTAATGTTAAAGGTGCAGTGCTTTGTAAATATGGAAAATACAGCATTTGGACAAACAAAACAATTTGAATTACTGTTCTTTAATGTTTTCTAAATGTTTTATGTTTCAGGTACATATTTATATCTGATTCACACACTAGTGATTATTCTGAAATCCAGAAACCCCTCAGTCGCAGGCATTCTGGACTGGAGAGGTTGAAGGTATATTTCAATGGCTGAAGTATTTTGGGATGTTCTGAAGTCACGAAAGATGCTCCTTTAGAAACGCAAGTTCATTTTTTCTTGCAAACAAGACTGGTGTCACATATAAGGATCACGCATTGCCTGAGGTTCTACTCTTGCTCATTAACCTTGACTCATCTTTTAGAAGTTAAGATAAGATTGGAATTGGCTGTGAAGGATCCTGGAATTGGATGGTCAGTTGGTCGGTTAATATTGGCTACCTAGGTGCACTGTGGGTGAAACGCTGAGAAATGCTTCAACAAGCATGAGTACTAGAAGTGCAGGATAGGATTGGGAGGGATAAGGAGAGAGAAAACATTGTTGTTGACTTGAATAGTAGATTGAAGGTTCACAATATCAATTTAATACCAAGTATAATCAACTGGTTTCTCGTCCCTGGAATACTCAGTTGCTCTGTAATGGATTGTATTTTGGAATTAATTGTAATACTGTGACAAGTTCAGAAGTGTGTGTTAACATTTTAGCTTTTGCAGTGTTCGGGACTTACAGACTTGCTTATTCAATGAATACTGAATCGAGAAATTGTATTTTCACTCGTGCACCTTCTTGTTTGAAACTGTCTCCTTTTTCTTGGGTTGTTTTCTATTCGCCTGTTTTGTTTTATTGGAACAGTCAGATTGCAAGAGGTGACAAAAGTAGCCATCAAATGGAACCAGCTTACACAGAATCATGGCAATTGTACACTACTGTTTCAGTTACTTATAATAAGGGCAGCAGATCTTTGGCTATTTCATCTTCAAAGTGAAATCGGGCTAGTTTAGTTCAATGTATTTGCCTTCACTTGTTGCTATGGAGATGTAAATCCTGACATCAACCCTCGACATTGCCTATAAAGTTCTCGAACACTATTGTCAATTTTCTCCTTCCCCTCTTTAAATGTTTCCTCTCTTATTTCACAATTAATTAATAACAAGTTGTTGTCATTGAATAGATGTTGGTTTTGAAATTCCTCTTAACATTATGCTACAGAACAGAGAAAGAGAGAGAGAGAGAGGGGGGAGAGAGAAAAGGGCCCAGACAAGATCTGTTCAAAGAGTTAGTTATTGTTGCTGTCTGAATTTCTACTCTCTGTGCTTGTCTGGCTTAATTAAAAGTAATTCAGAGTACACAGTGGGAGAGGTGCGTGGATCACCAGGAAATGATGATAGTCAAAGTCTTCCTGGAGAGCTTTGGACTTGGCACTACAAAGTGCCCTGAGTTGCAGCTACCTGAATAGTGTTGAATTAAAGCAGACAACCGCATCGTCCAATATACAAGTGACAATTGTTGATTGGAAGGCTGGGATTAAGAATCTCTTCAAGGAAACTCGATTTGCCTTTGAGACCAAAAACAAGGGGAAAAGAACCTCATTTTGAGTCTCTCAGTCCAAAATGAATAAATGAAAGAATGGTGTCTGGCCTGCACATTAAAACATTAGCACTCCCGCGTTTCCCCCGGGCGAGTGATACAGGTGAGCTTCCCAAAGAAAGGAGATTCACTACAGATCAAAATTAAACTTAACACATTACCCTCGTTCAGATAATGGAAATAAGTCAATCTGTTTCCTAGAAAGTTCCCTTGAGCTTTTGGCTATGGTAATAGGATCATTGTGTTGGTTTGAGTACTTGTGAATCAATTAACGAGTATTATTAATGATAATTTGTGAATTCAATATTAATTGGTTGTGTTGGATCTCTTCAATGTTTCAGGTTTAATGATGTCACAACAGGTTTCCTCCTTTCTTCAGGATTCAACGTATCTCATTGTTTAAAATCTGTTCCCTTTGTTTGACTGTTCTCATTCTGGACTGGTTGATTCAGCTGGTTGCCTATTGAACTCTATACAAGGGAACAATAGCATCAGATCCGCCTTGTGTAGTTTATTGGGGGCTGCTGGACCGCACTACAGATTTGGTCAGTGATTAACTGGAGTGAAAACAAACTACACAAGGCAGAAGTAATGTTGGAGGAGGAATGAACTCATTTTATCAACGCCTATAGCAGAAAACCTCTTTATTGATTGTGCCGAACTCTTTAGTCCTCTGCTTAATCATGTTGTTCTTTTCAAGTGTTAGCTCCACTTAAACTCAACACGATGTCTGTTTCTTTTTGCACCATGGTGACTTTCAAAGATAAATTATCTCTGAAAAAATATCTTCATGAATTATGTGTGGAAGGGAGAATTTTGTATTATTTCACTGGGTCAATTTACCAACTCCGTCACACTTAACAGCAGGATATTTCAATTGTTGCTTGGTGTGATTGGTCCTTCTTCTGTTATCATTTGTTTCATTTCTTTTCTTATTACTTCTCTCTCACCCCTCCTTCCTTTCCTTCCTTTCTTTCCTTTCCTTGATCGCTTCCCAATCAAAAAACTACTAGGAATACATGCTCCTGATGACATGTACTTTTGTTTTTTTGGAAGCAACTGGTCAAGGAAATTCCTTTTAAAGTCTGTAAGAATAATTAGAGTAACACATTTCCCTAGATCTGCTTATGTACTGAGGGACCTTTAGTGCTTTAGGCAAAAGAATGGACATTAAACTGAAGGGAGAGGGAGTGGGGTGACAAACATATAGTTGAAGGGAAAGTCCCTTAGGAGATTTTCAGAGCAAAGATTGAAGTGAAAAATTGGACCTGTCGAGGAATAGAGTTCCAGAGAGTAGGACACAATAGTATTACCAGAGGCATTCCATGGTGGGTTGATCATATGGCGCCTGCAAATGTTGACTGCGTTTACCTTTTCTAAAGGTTGGGTGCCCTCCTGTTGAGTATTTTTACAATGGTTCTATGTCAGCAATTGTTTTACTAAAATTCCAAGAAGTGGCAGGCCACCTGTGACCAGGTGCTGAGGGGAGTGCAGAGTGTGCAGAGAGTGTATATCCCCATAGGTCCGACAGGACTGTAGCATAGTGTTTATGTTACTGGACTAGTAACCCAGAGGCCTGAACTAATGCCCCAGAGACATGAGTTCAAATCCTGTCATGAGAGCAGGGAGAATTTAAATTCAATTACTAAATCTGGACTAAAATGTTAGTCTCAGTAATGGTGACCAAGAAACTATTCGATTGTTGTAAAAAATCCATCTGTTTCACTAATGACCTTCAGGGAAGGAAATCTGCCGTCCTTACCTGGTCTGGCCTACATGTGACTCCAGACCCACAGCCAATTGGTTGACTCTTAAATGCCCTCTGAAATGCCTGAGCAAGGCCACTACAGGAAAAAGCACAGTAAGTGTACTAAGACCACATGGACTGCAGCAGTTCAAGAAGGCAGCTCACCATCTTCTCAAGGGCAACTAGGGATGGGCTGGTCTTGCCAGTGATACCTGCATCCCAAGAGCGAATAAAAAAAGAGCACTACCAATCTTGATGGGTGGAATATCTGTCGCTTGCGGGATGGGTTCTGTACAATTTCATAAAATATTTCATCGGTTTTGTTGGAAGCACAATGGGAGCACTCAGTTTCCCCTCAGCACCTGGTCACAGGTGGCCTGCCGCTTCTTGGAATTTTAGTAAAACAACTGCTGACTTAAAACCATTTGTAAAAGTACTCAACAGGAGGGGACCCGACATTTAGAAAAGGTAAACACAGTTAACATTTGCAGGCGCAACACTCCCGCCCCCCACTTTTAATTGATCACTTGAGGCAGCTGAGGGCACCTTCATGTTGAGGTACCCTCGCCCCCCATCGGCCTGCCTCATTAGCTCCTATCTCTGCCAGTGGGTCTGCTGGCCTGTCGTCACTGTGCTCCTCTGAGTGAACCTGCATCCTCGGGATGGCGAGAGGGAGGAGGCCAGTGATGAGGCTGCCTCCTGGAAGGCGTGCTGACAGCAGGGGTAGGCTCAGAGCCCACGTGGACCCAACGTCAGAGCCTTGTCACCCACTAGAAAATCCAGCCTATAACTCTGTTTCTTTCCTCACAGATCCTGCCCATCCTGCTTAGTATTTTCAGCATTTTCTGTTTCTTTTTCAGATTTCCATCACCTGTAATATTTTGCTTTTTGTTTTACAAATGGCACCTGTGTTTGCATATTAATCTACTGATTCTACTTCACCTACAGTGCGACATAGAAAATATTTCAGTCCTGTTGCTCAAAACTGTTATTTCAAATTTCTGGTGTCAAAGCAGTTTTAAATTTATACTAAGTAAATATTCCTAACAGTCTAACACTTACAGATTTCATGTAAGTAGGTGAGAGGTAACTGTTGTCAGACACACAGAAGGTTCAAACAAGATGTGCCTGATTGCATTCTATATGGGGATTTTTTTTTGCTAAAAGATATCAACTTTGGCTCAGTGAGTAGCAAAGGGAAGGTGATGGTGTAGTCGTATTGTCATTGGACTGGTAACCCAGAGACCCAGGAGTTTGAAACTTGCCACCACAGATGGTGGAATTTAAGGTGTGGAATTAGAAGTCTAATGATGACCATGAAACCACTGTGGATGGTCATTAAAAACCCATCTGGTTCACGAATGTCCTTTAGGGAAGGAAATCTGGCCTGGCCTACATGTGACTCCAGACCTACAACCCAATGTGGTTGACTCTTAAGTGGCCTTGAACAAGGGCAGTTAGGGATGGGCAATAAATGCTGGCCCAGCCAGTGAAGCCCACATCCTGTGAATGAACGAATAAAAAAAAATCTTGCCCCTAAATCAGAAGTCCCACTCTGGAGACTTGAACGCATCATTGAGGCACACCCAGTACCGAAGAGGTGCTGCATAGTCCATCGTTTGAATGAAATATGAAATCCGAGGCCTTGCCTGCCCTTTCATATAGATGTAGAAGATCCACTATTGAGTTTGGCCCAGGATGCTGGTTAACATTTATTCATCAACCAAACAAATTATCTGGTCATTAATCACACTTTTGATTGTGGGGTTTTGTTGTGCATGAGTTGCTGCTGCCTTTCTTCCATTCAAGAAATCGTATAAGGATGTTCCAAGCAACTGCAGACCAGTCAGTCTAACATCAATTGTGGGTAAAGTTTTAGAAACAATACTCAGGGAAAAAAATCAACAGACACTTGGAGAGGTTTGAGTTAATTAAGGAGAGTCAGCACCGATTTGTAAAAGGCAGATCGTTTTTGATTCATTGAATTGAATTTTTGATGAATGGACAGGGAAGGTTGATGAAGGGAATGCAATAGATGTTGTCTATGGATTTTAAGAAAGTATTCAACAAAGCAGTACATAAAATGCTGGTTAACAAAATCTAGGCTCCCAGAATAGCAGGGCCAGAGTCCAATTGGATTAAAAAATGGCTTAAGAACAGAAAATAGTGAATCATGGTAAATGGTTATTTTTCAGGCTTGGGATGGTAGACTATGGGTGAGTGCTAGGATCAGTGTTAGGCCCACTGCTGTTTTTGATATATATAAATGACTTGGATATTGGAATACAGAATAGAATTTCAAAATTTGCTGATGATACCAAATTTGGAGGAGTGGTGAACAGTAAGGGTGATTGTCGGGAAGATATGATAATTTTCATAATGTTATTTGGAATTTATTGTAAAGTAGAATAATAGTGAGGTCTGTGTCTATGTATGTGTGTGTGTCTGTGTGTGTGTGGGACTTAATTGAATTAGAGACAGCTATTCTGAAGGCTTTGATGTAAGAAGAGAAGCTAGGTTTGAAATACTAAGTGGTAAACATGGGGGAAGTTTTAGAATGTGAGGTGTAAAGAGAACATTTGCATTTTTAAATAAACCAGAGTAGCTTGAATTAAAAAGAAGGGGTGAAATGTTTCACTTAGCCAGGAGAAGTTAAGAAACAGTGTGTTTATTTTTCCCAAAGATTACTGGTAAAATTGGTACTATGATAGATTTTTATTATTAGAGAGGTGAAGTCCAATGATATAGTGAAACAATGGGAATTTGCATTCAAAGGGGAAAATATGTATAAAGGAGAGAAGGCTGTGTGCAAGGGAAGGAATTCTAAGATCTAACAAGTGTGAAAAGTCTCCAGCCTTTGTGCCCAAACTGCTGGTTGCAAGAACTGAAGTTAAGAAAACTCACTTTGAATTCGGCTGTTCAGGATATCGTGTTACTTTGCCTGGCTCTTTTAAAGTCTGTGTGTTTTTACTGTTGGCTTAATGGAAGTGTAACTGGGAGTTAGATTAATTAGGGAAGCTAGGAGTTATCATTAGTAGTAATTTGTAGACCTATGTATGCACTTAAAATTATTTATTTTATTAATAAATATTTAATTATTTTGTAAAAACCTCTATGACTCATTGGACTTATTACTACTAAATTCAAGGCACGCATCTCAAAATAAATATACAAATTGCAAAACAGTTGTGGCAGTTGTTTCAAGTTTCCCTCTGGGATTTGAGCAGCTCAGCATTTACCATCGGCTGTGCCAGAACAATGATATGAATCAACTGAAACAGGACATAGATATCAGAATGGGCAGACAAGTGGCAGATAGAATTTAACATAGAGAAGTGTGAGGTGATGCATTTTGATAGAAGGGATATAGAGAGGCAACATGACACAATTGATAGTGGCATAGAATACAAAAACAAGGAAGTTATGTTAAACTTATTTGGAACACTAGTTCAGCCTTAACTGGAGTATTATGTCCAGTTCTGGGTACCACAATTTAGGAAAGATGTGAGGGCATTAGTCAGAGTGTAGAAAAGATTCATGAGAATGGTTCCAGGGATGAGGAATTTAAGTTATGTAGATAGGTTGGAAAGGTTGATATGTTTTCCTTGGAGAAGAGATGGTTGAGAGGAGATTTGATTGAGGTATTCAAAATCATGAGGGGTCTGGACAGAGTAGATAGGGAAAAATTGTTCTCATTGGTGGAAGGATCGAGAACAAAAGTACGCAGATTTAAGGCGATTGGCAAAAGAAGCAATGGCGACATGAGGAAAAACCTCTTCACTCAGCGAGTGTTTAGGATTTGGAATTCACTGCCAGAGAGTGTGGTGGAGGCAGATTCAGGCATTCAAGAGGGAATTGAATTATTATCTGAAAAGGAAGAATGTGCAGAAGGTAGGGGAGTGGCACTAGCTGCATTGCCCCTTTTGAGAGCCAGCACAGGCATGATGGGCCAAATGGCCTCCTTCTGTGCTGTCACAATTCTGTGATTCTAAAGGGCGTGCAGCAACAGAGAGACCTGGGGATCCTGAGCTTTGATCTTTGAAGATGGCAGGACATGTTGGGAGAGTGATTACCAAAGCACTTGGGATGTTGGGCTTCCTAAATAGAGGCATTAAGTACAAAAGCAGGGAAGATAGGAACACTGAAAATAGGAGCAGGGGTCAGCCACTTGACCCCTTGACCCTGCTCTACTATTCAACTTGATCACAGCTGATCTTCTATCTGAACACCATTTTCCAACACTAACCCCGTACCCCATGATATCTTGTTATGTCTTGTTATGAAAGTTATGCTGAACATTTATAAAGCTCTGATTAGGCCCTAACTAGAGAATTCCATCCAGTTCTGTTCACCACACTTTAGGAAGGATGTGCGGGTCCTTGAAAAGGGGCAGAGGGGATTTAGCAGAATGGTTCCAGGGATGGGGAATTTTAGTTCCAAGGTTAGGTTGGAAAAGCTGGGGCTGTTCTCCTTGGAGTAAAGGAGATTGAGAGGGGATTTGATAGAAGTGTACACGATACTGATCTATTTAGATAAGGTAGACAAGAAAAAACAGTTCTCATTAGCTGATATTATGGGGCCTAGAGGACACAGTTTTAAGGTTTTGCATGAGGGATGCAGGGGGAATGTGAGGAAGACTGTTGTTATGCAGCAAGTGGTAATGACCTGGAACTCGCAGCCCACGAGGGACATGGAAGAAGAGACCATCAATAATTTCAGAAGGAAATTGGATGCGTGCTCGAGGGAAATAAACCTGCAGGACTACATGGATAGTGTGTGGGAGTGGAACTGCACGGGGAGCCGGCATGGATTCAATGGGCTGAATGGCCTCCTTCTGTGCTGTAAATTATCCTATCACTCTATTTAAAATGGTGACTCCACTTCAAAAAGTATTTCATTGTCTGTGAAGCACTTTAGAATGTCCTGATTGTGAAAGATGCTACAGAAATGTGAGTCCTTCTTTACACAAAGAGTAATCATGTATGTATTTTATTACAGTGCTACTGTAATTACATTTAATTTTCCTTTTTCTGATAACTCATACAATAACAGATCAGCCTATGAACTGATTAAAAACAAGAACCAATGGTGCCGACTGTAATGTATTATATGTATGAACTGGGCATGTGGTTAACACCAGCATTTAATGCCCATCTTGCTTATCTTGAAGATATTAAGGGTCAACCAGATGCTGTTAGACTGGAGTCACATGCACATTGGAACATAGGAACAGGAGTAGGCCATTCAGCCCCCCAAGACTGCTCTGCCATTCTATTGGATACTTTAACATTACAATCACTATCAAATTGAGAATTGGTTGACAGACCGGAAACAGAGAGTGGGAATAAATGAGTCTTTTTCCGGATGGCAGGTGGTGACTAGTGGTGTACCACAGGGATCAGTGCTTGGACCCCAGCTATTCATGATATATATAAATGACTTGGATGAGGAAACCAAATGTAATATTTCCAAGATTGCTGATCATACAAAACTGCGTGGTGTTGTGAGTTGTGAGGAGGATGCAAAGGAGGCTTCAGGGTGATTCAGGGTGATTTATACAAGTTGTGTGTGTGGGAAAACACATGGCAGATGAAGTATAACATGGATAAATGTGAAGTTATACTCTTCAGTGTGAAAAATAGAAAGGCAGAGTATTATTTAAATGGTGATATATTGGGAAATGTGGATGCACAAAGGGATCTGGGTGTCCTTGTACACTAGTCAATGAAAGTAAGTAGGCAGGTGCAGCAAGCAATTAGGAAGGCAAATGGGATGTTGGCCTTCATTGCAAGAGGATTTGAGTTCAGAAGTAGGGATGTTTTCTGCAGTTATACAAGGCCTTGGTGAGACCACATCTGGAGTATTGTGTGCAGTTTTGGTCTCCCTACCTAAGGAAGGATATACTTGCCATAGAGGGAGTGCAGCGAAGGTTCACTAGGCTGATACTAGGGATGGCAGGACTGTCGTATGAGGAGAGATTGGTTCAACTGGGCCTGTATTCACTGGAGTTTAGAAGAATGAGAGGGGATCTGATTGAAACCTATAACATTCTAACAGGGCCAGACAGACTAGATGCAGGGAGGATGTTTCCCCTGGTTGGGGAATCTAGAATCAGGGGCCACAGTCTCAGGATATGGGGCAGGCCATTTAGGACTGAGATGAGGAAATATTTCTTCACTCAGAGGGTGGTCAACCTGTGGAATTCTCTACCACAGAAGGCTGTGGAGGCTTGAGGTTTATAAGGTAATCAAGTGAATAGAGTGTGTTCCAGTTGACATTTTGCTCCAATTAAATAGATTAGGAAGGATTGGGGTCACAATTTTAAATTGTGTAAAGTCAGATTGAGGTTAGGTGTCGGGAAGTGATCCATTTCCCAGAGAATAGTGAATCACTGAAACAGGCTGATTCACTGAATTCCTCCAAGTGAGAGTGGGACCTGCTTCTGCCTGGGACCGAGATCACTGTGTAAAAGAGGCGCTGCAGGGAATTAGCAAGCCCATAGTGATGGTCTGGACTAGTTTTTGTTGCCTAAGAGGCTAAGAGAGAAATTTCCTAGATTTTGTTTCCACCTAATTGGCCTGGGCTTTTTAATTTGGTTTTTCACTTGTCCATTGTTATTCCTATGTTTGCACTTCATTGTTTTAGACATCACTGGTGAAATTAAGTTCTTCCTTTCCTCAAGGCAAAGTTTGAGGAAGTGAGTGAGGACTGGTTTGCTTCTGCATGTATTGTGGAGCTCACAACACCATCTGTTTTCTCACTGAGTGGAACGTAGTAGCTCTGACATTAACACTGCGTGATGACTGCAGTCTCTCGTGTGACATCTGAGATTGTCTGGCTTCTAACCTCCATGTCAGGCTCAAAGCCCAAAAAATAGAATCTAGAGTTCATATTGTAGACTTTGGCAGTCTTGGGGAAGATAGTAATTGGCTGTTTTAGAAGTTGCCCCCTATCCTGAAGAGTTGCCAGTAATGCTAATCCAAAATTTAAGTCCATCCAAAACTCTGTTGCCTGTATCCTAACTGACACCAAGTCTGGTCCACCATTGGCCCCCAGCTCATTGGCCAACACTGGTCATCCCAGTCTGGCAATGCATCAAATTTAAAATTCTTATTTTTATGTTCAATTTCCTCCATGGCCTCTCCCGTCCCTGTCTCTATAACCTCCTCCAGCCCCACACCCTACAGGATCTCTTGTGCATCACTAATTTTAATCTCTCCACCACTGGCGTCTGTGCCTTCAGCTGCTGGGGCTCTAAATTCTGGAATTCCTTTCCTAAACCTCTTCACCTCTCTATCGTCCTTTAATTCACTCACTAGAGCCTACCCCTTTGACTAAGCTTCTGTCCTAATATCCCTTTAAGTGGCTCAGTGTGAGTTTTTGTCTGATAACAATCCTGTGAGGCACTTTGAGACACTTTTACTACATTAGAGGTGCTACCAAAACGCCAGTTGTTGTTGCTTTGATGTAGACCCATTATGCAAATATCATTCAATAATTTTCAGTCCTGGTTTGGTGTTCTGCTCTCTTTGCTGCTGAGTCATGCGAACATGGAGAGTCTCTCCAGATGCTCTCTAATGACCATTAATATACAGACTATTTCTTTGTGAGCTTTGCTTTGAAAAGTGCTATCTTCAAATCAGGCGCTGATACCTCCTTGAATTTGTACTTTATTTGGAGGAATATAGAATTGACTGCAGTGACAATCTGGATCTGGATTTCATCAATAAGGCCAGATCTGAAAGTGTGAGATTGTTCAATCTGTCCAAATTTCCAACAATGTAAAGTACGGCTGTCTCTACACTGAGTGGGCACATCTATTGACATTGCAGTTCTATTTATTTCAAATGTACCTGTTCCCCCTTTTTTCCTCTCTGAAGTATCTTTTTGCTGCTCAATATTAATTTTGCTTTTCCTGGGGATGATGAACACTGTGTTCGTAATTTCACAGAACATGACAGGGTGCAAACCAACGCTGAGAGACAAGCCACCTGTTTCTATGGAAACCGTGAGCAAACCAGCAAGGAACACAGATTTTTCAGCAACCAGTTCAGACTACAACAGGAAGTGGGAATCCGTTTGCTGTACATGGGAGTGTCAGAGGTAGGAATCACTCCAAGATATAATCCCAATAGCTTGATTCTAAGAACAGCATCTTCATCAGTTTATTGCAGGCTTGTCACTGCCTTTTTAGATTCTTTTGAATGTTTGTGCAGCATTAGTATTGACGAATTAACGCAACAAAACACAAATTGTCAAACCCTGGTTATATCATCACCACCAGCCAGAACAACTTGCATTTCTATTGCACTTTTAAGATAGAAGAACACTGGAACAGGAGGAGGCCATTCAGCCTTATCCACCATTCATGACTAATCTTCGCTCCACACCTGTTGGTACCTTTATTCAACAAAAAATCTATCTTTCTCAGCCTTGAAAGCGCCAGTTGTCCCCCAGCATCTATAGCCTTTTTAGGAAGAGAGTTTCAGATTTCTACTCTCTTTGTGCCAATAAAGTTCTTCCTGATTTCATTTCCATATGGTTCTATATAATTTTATTATGCTCCCTTGTCCTGGATTTCCTCATCAAAGAAAATTGTTTCTGTCCATCTATTCTTTCAAATTCCTTTAACTTTTATAGAACTTGACATGACAATCCCTCAACCTACTAAACTCAAGGGAATATAAACCAGGTTAATGCAACCTGTCCTCATAATTTAAACCTTTAAACCCTGGTATAAGTTTGTGAACCTGCACAGTACCCTCCCCAAGGCCAAAGGAAATTGGTTGTGGTGGTTGGAGGTCAAACATCTCAGCTCCATAAATCACTTCAGGAGTTCCTCAGGGCAGTGTCTTCGGCCCAACCATCTTCAGCTGCTTCATCAATGACCTTCCCTCCATCACAAGGTTAGAAGTGGGAATGTTGGCTGATGATTGCACAATGTTCAGTGCCATTTGTGACTCCTCAGACACTGAAGCAGTCCACATCCAAATGCAGCAAGACCTGGACAACATTCAGATTTGGGCTGATAAGTGGCAAGTAACATTCATGCCACACAAGTGCCAGGCAATAAACATCTCTGACAAGAGAGAATCTAATGATTTTCCCTTGACATTCAACAAATTTCCCCACCATAGACATCCTGGGAATTACCATTGACCAGGAATTGAACTGATCAGCCATATAAATATTGTGGCTACAAGAACTGGACTAGCCATATAAATACTGTGACTACTAGACCGTCCAGAGTCTGGGAATTCTGTGACGAGGAACTCACCTCCTGACTCTCCACCACCTCCTAGCACAAGTCAGGAGTGCGATGGAACACTCCTCACTTTCCTGTAATAAGTGCAGCTCAACTACATTCAAGAAGCATGACACTAACCAGGACAAAGCAACCTGCTTGAATGGCACCCAACCTCAAATGTTCACTGCCTCTACCATCAATGTTCCGTGGCTACAGTGTGTCGTCTTTTGTGAGTATCTCCCAAAACTGATACCTTTACCACCTAGAAGGACATACATATATTAAGTCTTATGTATGATGTGCACTTCCTGCTTACTTCATACTTCTCTGTCACTGTTTCTGAGTAATGCTTTGTCACTATTTACAGTTAAGACTGGACATCAAAATTTATAATGGAAAAATCCTATGTAAGCTTTTGCCAGTCACGTTGAGTTGCTTGTCTCTGGCCAGTGGGTGGCACTGTGGCAGAAGGTTGTCGTTTCAGGCTTGCAGCTACTGAGTGATTCAGTGTCATGAGTTGCCAAGGTCCACCTACCATTTTGTTTTCCATCAGGAGTTTCTCGGGTGTTTTAAGACAATTCTTGGGGTTTTCTCCTATTTTTGGAGACACATAATACCCAACCTACACAACTCACCATTTTGGGCCATACATGGCAGCATACTTTTCCTCTGCCGCTCTCCCCAGCATCACACCTCCTCTGTATTGTCAAACCTCAAGTCTATTGATCAACATGCTTCCAGCTGCCAGATAAGATTGGGGGGGGTGTCTCTCCATCTCCTCACATTTCACATACTTGTTAGTAATGGACAAGCCTTCAGCCTAAGACCTCAAACCTCAGGTTTCCTCCATATCACAATCTGTGACCTTGAAATCCATGATTTCATGACCCTTAACCCAAACTCCTTTAATCCCTGACCCCTTAAATCGCATCAGCTCTTCCTATCCTCCCCTCTACATCCCACAATCCTCCTCCTCCTTCAGAAGATCTCACTGAGTGACCAATTTTCATGCTGAAACCTTCAACAGGATGAATATTTTCAGAATGATTATACCAAACAAATATATGCTATTAATGGTTTAGTTTACACAGTTAACAAAGCATCTCTTTCTTTACCTCAGTAATGTTAAAGAAACTTTTATATCACTATGGTTGGTACTACACAATCTTTGAGGGAAAACATTTATATGAAAAGGATTTGCATTTATGTAGTGCCTTTCATGACCTCAGGATGGTCCAAAGCATTTTACAACCAACGAAATATAGT
This sequence comes from Cetorhinus maximus, assembly GCF_964194155.1. Taxonomy (NCBI): domain Eukaryota; kingdom Metazoa; phylum Chordata; class Chondrichthyes; order Lamniformes; family Cetorhinidae; genus Cetorhinus; species Cetorhinus maximus. Next base: position 144,678,528 of record NC_135886.1, on the reverse strand, counting down.
CACTCTTATAAAGTGGGAAATGAAACAACCGATTTATTCACAGTAAGATCCCTTTTAGCAGTCACCTGACAAATGACCAGGTCACTTCTTTTACTGCTTGTGTCCCAAGTTGCCCATTTCTGGGTAACATCTGGAAATGATTTTGAGGCAAATGTTACTTTTTAATTGAAATGAAAACAAGAACAAAAAATGCTGGAAAAACTCAGCAGGTCTGACAGCATTTGTGGAGAGAGAGAGACTCTGTCTCTCCTGCTGAGTTTTTCCAGCATTTTTTGTTTTTGTTTTTGTTTCAGATTTCCATCATCTGCAGTATTTTGCTGTTACTTTCTAATTGCTTACCAATGCTGAACACGATTTGGGGGAGGTGATGGTGCAGTGGTATTGTCACTGGACTAGTATTCTGCAGACCCGGGGTAATGCTCTGGGGAGTGATCTGGGTTTGAATCTGAATTCTTTAAAAATTTGGAATTATAAGTCTGATGATGACCACAAAACCATTGTCGATTGTTGTAGAAACCTACCTGGTTCACTGAAGCCCTTTAGGGCAGTAAATCTGCCTTTCTTACCTGGTCTGGCCTACATGTGATTCCAGACCCAAGGCAATGTGGTTGATTCTTAATTGCCCTTGTTCAGAGGGCATTTAGGGATGGGCAATAAATGCTGGCCTAGCCAGTGACACCCACATCCCATGAATGAATAATCAAAAAAAAATCATAGAACGATAAAGCACAGAAGGACACAAATCAGTCAGTTTTGGCTATGCTGGCTAAAACCAAAAGCAAATTTTCAAATTGTCACATGTGATTTCACATTATCACATTCGTCCCGAACCATAACCATTACATCACCGTACCTGCATACGCTGTGTACCAACACCCATGTCGCTCTACTGGGCTCCTAAACTTGCACCTCACCATTCCGTCCATGGCCCTCTGCCCTGCTGTCAATGGTGAACAATGTTGTTATCCTTTTGAACAATCATCTAAAATTTTTATCTTTGCAAAATGGATCTAACTTTGAATTTATTATTTCTTGGCACCTCTACGGTTAGTTAATTAATTCTATGACAAGTCTACAACTTTATTTATTTAAATTATTGATGCTGCTTGAATTCCCAAGGTCCAATTTATTAAATTAATTAGCTTGGGTGGAGACCGTTTTCTCAGCACCTTGGCTGTTAACTCTTCTCACAACAAAGGCTGTTTACGATGAATTAATTTGGTTAAAGCATTCTATAAAACGAAAAGTCACGCTAAGTTTCCTACAATTCCTCTGTATTCATCTTAGCTCATTTCCATTTAGGTGTTCCCTGTGTTGCCCTTTCCCCCTTTTTGTTGCTCATGTATTTTGGGATCTTCATGGCTCAAAATATCTTCAATATTTGTTTCTGTCCTCCCCCAAGTAGCCTCTCTCTCTCTCTCTTTCTCCCTCTCCATCTCTCCATCCCTCTTACACTGCCTATGTCCATTTTTTCCCGCTCTTTCTGTGTTCCCTCATTGCCCCCTCCCTACCACGCCCAATTGGAGGCCCTCATTCCCAGTCTCCTGTTTCCATTTCTCCATTCATCATCATCCTTCCTATTTACATTTATTTCAAATATCTCCCCTCGCTTCCATTTTATCCTACACTCTCCTTCACCCAACTCTCCATTGCCCTATACAATAATACCCACTGTCTCCACGGTAACCACTGCCTATCTCCAGGCTATCCAATTCTTGCAAATACCTATTAAATTCGAACATCGACAAGCACACAAAACACTGTCAGCTTGGCTCAGTGAGTCAAAAAGAGTTTGGGTCGAGTTCTACTATGTAGGCAGATAGATATTCTAGACTAGCAGTTCATAGATGACTGGGGAGGAGAACCTGCTTTGACAGAAATGTTGCCTTTGCATGAGGCCCTGAAGCCTGTTCATGTCTTCATTGAAAAGCAGGAGATTTTGCTGGCATCCTGGTCAACCTGCATCACTGAATGGATCAATCATTTATCTCCATTTTCTGTTTGTGGGATCTTGCTGTGCACAGTTCGTCATGGCCTTTGCAAACCTAATAACAGTTTCTGTGCTATAAAATTAATTCATTGGCTGCAAAGATTTTGGAATATCTGAGGATATGAAAGATAGGTCAAGTCGTTGGCAGGGCTTGGCTTCGGTGTTCACAAGATGCGATGCTTGATGATGAGCCTTGTGGTCATAGCAATCTCTTGGAACTTGGTTCAATCCCTTTGAGGGAGATTCAGCCATGAAATAACTGAATACCGGACAGGCATGGCCTACTTCTGATTCTAAGTTTTTATGAAACTACTTTGTGACATCACTGTTTACAGTGAAAGTGACTATAGAGTTGTTGGATTGTTGTAAAAACCCATCTGGTTCACTAATATCCTTACATTAAAGGAAGGAAATCTGCTGAACTTACCCAGCCTGGACTTACATGTGACTCCAATCCCACATCAATGTGGATGAATCTTAATTTCCATTTTAGTGATCTAATAAGATACTCAGTTGTTTCTAACCAGTATCAATGGTTCAGGAAGAATGCTCACCCTCACCTGCTTCCTGAGGGTAACAAATGGGCAATAAACATTGGCAATGCCTGTGATGCTCACATCCAGAGAATGAATTTTAAAAACTGAACATTGAGATCAATTCTCAAAATCTGGTGTTTAGTTTCTCTTGGAAATTATGCAAGTCATTGAAATAAACATTAAAACTCTATCTGATTAAATCAGTGAGGCTTGTCCGTCCCTCAACTTCAATGAGATGAACCTGTTGAGCTTAAGTGATTTGAAGAATGGTGTAGAAAGGAGTTTTTCTCCAACCACCTTCTCCACCAAGCCCCAGTGTTCACTGTCCACTTGTCATCCACCCATCTTTTTAATACATAGAAACGCCATCAAAATATATAAATCATTGAGGTGCATTTTCTGTGATTAGGTAATGGCATCACTTGAACAACTCCAAATTAAACTCTCAGTACACAGACATCAGTGCAGCTACTGAAAGAATATAGAGGTCAGAGAAATCCATGGCCATCCCTGTCACCACTTACATGCTAATTCAGCCCATCTTTCTGCTTTCAAAGTTACCCATATTGTTTCACTATCGAGTGTGCGTAATGGGTTTCCTCTTTGAAGGATTTGACTTGACTTTTTCGCCTGACTTGCCTTCCTTTCCCCAAAAGTGGATATGGATATTGTGTGAAGACAGCATTGGAATTGGTTGTGATAATCTGTAATGGTCGAATCCTCCTGCTCACTTTTTCCAGTCCCTCCATTACCATGTCCCTCTGTAACCTTCTTGTGGCCAATATGTGTTCTCTGGTCCTCCAACTCTGGTCATCTTTGAATCCTCCGATCCCCCTCCCACCCAATACTACCCCACCCCCACCCCCCCACTGCCATTTCATTCTTGGTGAATGAGCTTTCTGTTCTCTGGACAGGCTTTCTTTCCTAAGCCCTTCCTCCCCAGTGCCTCCTCTCCTCTAAAATCCTCCTGAAATCCTATCCCTTTGACAGTAGCTTCAGCCGCCACCCTTATTGTAACTTTTATTTATGAAGCAAAACACCTTGAAATAATTATTAGAGTTACATTTATCAGAACAAACAGTTCTAACAATGCTTTGTTTAGGCTTCACTCACCAACTTGTGAAACATCAGGTACTGGAGTCCAGTCATTTTTTGATAATTGAATCCAACAGGAACTGTTCACTTCAGGAGAGGAAAAATTGCAGTGAAAATCTGGACTATAACTATATTCTAGCTTTTTGATGAAATGGTAAACCTCTCTTGAGGAGGTAAAGGTCCCGCTGCACTACTGGAATAAGAGCAAGGGAGTTCTCTCCTGTGTCCTGGACAATATTTATTCCTTAAGCAACATAAGTAAAAGAGATCACCAGGTCCTTTACTTCATTACAGTTTGTGAGATCTGTGCAAATTAACTCTTGTATTTCCTACAACAGTGACTACACTTCAAAAGTACTTCATTGGCTGTAAAATACTTTAGGATATCCTGAAGCCTTGAAAGGCGCTATATAAATACAGGTCTTTCTTTCTATAAACATAAACGTTTTCTTCACTGGAGAGAGAATAGTGATTGTTGTTGCAATTGTTCTATGATCAGTGAAGAAATGCTTCCAGAAGGTTGTACATGTGTAAAATTAACATTAAAAATATCCAAATCGAGTCAATGTAATTCATTCTACTTCCAAATATGTCATTTTAAAAACTGTGCTGTGGTTTATAATCTATCGTGTTTTACCCGAGTTTGTGTCTCTCTGCCTGTTGTCGAGCAACAACACTTCCCGGGGGTTGTGGTATAAAAGGTGTTGATAAACGTGGTGGGGGGGGGAAATGAAATATTTCAAGAGAGGCTGAAAAGATTGGAAAAGATTGAGTTGTTCAGAGCCGTCATTTTTTTCACTTTCCCTGAAGCTGAATTTGGTCTGTTCAGCTCTAGTTGTAACCCATATTTGGTTAATTTAAAAAAAAATGAATGTTGATTGCACCTTCATACACGTTAAGCTGAGTTAATTTGGCGGAGGGTGTGTGGGGGTGGGGGTGGATACGCAGTGGAGGTATAGTAGGGGGTGATATACAGACAGGTATAGAAGAAAAGCCAAGTCAGTCTGTAAGGCAGAGCGTATATAGTCAAGTTAAGGCACAAGGGAGCGTGGCAAGGCTGGATGGCATTTATTTTAATGCATGGAGTCCAGCTAGTAAGGCAGATGAGATCAACACACGGGGCAGAATTTTTCACTTGGTGGGCGGGCACGCACCCGACCCGCTCGAGCGTGAAATGACGTGCGTCGCTGTCGGCCGAGTGTGCAGATGCCAATGCGCAGTCGCGCAATAGTTCGGTCGGCAGGCGAGTGCCGGGGCCAGCAACGCACCTCCGATAATTAAAAGGCCTGTTAAGGCCATTAAATAATCAATTAACTTAAATTATTCGCTGGGTAAAATGGCCAAGCAGCCTTTGCACTTTCCTGGAAACCTCATCGTTATGAAACGTTCTCTCGTGCGCATGTGTGAAGTTCACACTCGGCCTGCTCACTCTCCTCCCCCCACCCCTCCCCCCCGCCCGCACAGGCAGCGCTGAGCACAGCCACTCGTATTTCACGCCCCCCCGCCCCCAGCCTTAATTGGCCCGTCAATGTAAAATCGCAGTCTGGTGCCCATCGCAGGCAGTGGTCGGCTTCCCGACTGCCCCCGCCCACCCCCGCCGAGCCCGCCCACCAAGGGCAAAATTCTGCCCATGGGGATAGGATATCATTGCTATCACGGAGACATGGTTGAAGGAGAGGCAGGACTGGCAGCTCAATATCCCAGGGTATAGAATCTTCAGGTGAGACGAGTGGTGGGTTGGGGGGGGTGGAGGTGGTAAAAGAGGAGGTGGTGTTGCAGTATTGATCAAGGAGCCAATTACTCCAATAAGGAAGGATGATATCTTAGAAGGCTCCTCAAATGAGGCCATATGGGTAGAACTCAAAAACAAAAAGGGGGCAATCACTTTGCTGGGAGTGTACTATAGACCCCAAAACAGTCAGTGAGAGAAAGGAGGGAAGATAAGTAGGCAAATCTCAGAGAAGTGTAAAAATAATAGGGTAATAAAAGTAGGGGATTTCAACTTCCCCAATATCAACTGGGGTAGACAAAGTGTGAAAGGCTAAGACTGGGTGGAATTCTTAAAATGTATCCAGGAGAGCTTTTTAAAGCCAGCACGTAGAAAGTCCTACAAGAGCTGCTAGACCTAATTTTAGGGAACGAGGCCGGGCAAGTGGTAGAAGTGTCAGTGGAGGAGCATTTCGGTGATAGTGACCATAACTCAGTAAGGTTTAAGGTAGATATGGAAATGGACAAAGATGAACCGAAAATAAAGGTTCTGAATTGGGGGAAGGCTGATTTCAATATGATAGGACAGGGTCTGGCCAGTGGACTGGGAGCAGCTACTTGTAGGAAAGTCTACATCAGAGAAGTGGGAGTCATTCAAAAAGGAAATAGTGAGAGTTCAGGGCCAACATGTCCCCGTAAAGGTGAAGGGTGGGACCAACAAGTCCAGAGAAACCTGGATGTTGAGGAATGTGCAGGATTGGATAAGGAAGAAATAGGAAGGTTATGGTAGATACCGAGGGCTCAAAACAGTGGAAGCCCTAGAGGAGTATAGAAAGTGCAGGGGGTTACTTAAAAAAAGAAATTAGGAGAGTGAAGAGTGGACATGAAAAAACACTGGCAGGTAAAATAAAATAAAGGAAAATCCAAAAGTGTTTTATAAGTATATTGGGGGCAAGAGGATAACCAGGGAAAGAGTCGGGCCCATTAGGGACCAAAGTGGCAATCTGTGTGTGGAGCCGGAAGATGTAGATGAGTCTTTAAATGAGCACTTTGCACCTATATTCACCATAGAGAAGGATGATGTAGGTATAGAAATCAGGGAGCAGTTTGTGGGTGGGGGGGTGGGGGGTGAGGAGGTGGGGGGGTTGCCTGTGATATACTTGAACAAATTAGCATTGAGAGGGAGGAGGTAATAGCGGTTAAAGTGGTTAAATCCCCAGGCCCAGGTGAGATGTATCCCAGGCTGCTGTGGGAGGCAAGGGAGGAGATTGCAGGGGCTCTGACACTAATTTTCAAATCCTCTTTGGCCACAGGAGAGGTGCCAGAGGACTGGAGGACAGCGAATGTGGTACCTTTATTCAAGAAGGGTATTGGGATAAATCAGGTAATTACAGGTCAGTGAGCCTAACATCAGTGGTAGAGAAACTTTTGGAAAAAAATTTGAGGGACAGAATTAATCTCCACTTCAAGAGGCAGAGATTAATCAGGGTTAGTCAGCATGGCGTTGTCAGGGGGAGATCATGTCTAACAAATTTGATTGAATTTTTCACGGAGGTGACTAGGTGTGTAGATGAGGGTAGTGTAGTTGATGTACTCTACATGGACTTCAGTAAGGCTTTTGACAAGGTCCCGCATGGGATACTGGTCAAGAAGGTAAGAGCCCATGGGATCCAGGGCAATTTGGCAAATTGGATCTAGAATTGGCTTAGTGGCAGGAGGCAGAGGGTGATGGTCGAAGGTTGTTTTTGCGATTGGAAGCCTGTGACGAATGGTGCACCACAGGGATTAGTGCTGGGACTCTTGCTGTTTGTAGTGTACATTAATGATCTAGACATGAATGTAGGAGGTATGATCATTAAGTTCGCAGATGACACGAAAATTGGTGGTGTGGTAAGTAGCAAGGAGGAAAGCCTTAGACTACAGGACAATATATGGGCAGAATAGTGGCAAATGGAAATTAATCCTGAAAAGTGTGAGGTGATGCATTTTGGGAGGACTAAGAAGGCAAGGGTGTACATGATGAATGGTAGGACCCTAGGAAGTACAAAGAATCAGAGGGACATTGGTGGGGTGTCCATAGATCCTTGAAGGCAGTAGGACAGGTAGATAAGGTGGTTAAGAAGGCATATGGGACACGCCTTTATTAGCTGAGGCATTGAATACAAGAACAGGCAGGTTATGTTGGAGCTGTATAAAACGTTAATTAGGCCACATCTGGATTACTGTGTGCAGTTCTGGTCATCACACTGTAGGAAGGATGTGATTGCACTGGAGAGGGTTCAGAGGAGATTCACCAGGATGTTGCCTGGGCTGGAGAGTTTCAGCTATGGAGAGAGACTGGATGGGCTAGGGTTGTTTTCCTTAGAGCAGAGAAGGCTGAGGGGGGGACCTGATTAAGGTGATCAAAATTATGAGGGGCATTTTTGTTTTATTCATGGGTTATGGATGTCACTGGCTAGGCCTACATTTATTGCCCATCTTTGATTGCCCTTGTTAAGGGCATTTTAGAGTCAACCACATTGCTGTGGGCCTGGCATCATGTGTAGACCAGACTAGATAAGGACAGCAGATTCCCTTCCCTGAAGGGACATTAAACCAGTTGGCATTTTTTTACAACAATGGTTTCATGGTCATTATTAGGTTTTTAATTCCAGATTTTTATTGAATTCAAATTTCACCATCTGCCATGGCAGGATTTCAAACCCGGGTCCCCAGAGCATTGCCCTGGGTTCTTGGATTACTAGTCCAGCAACAATACCACTACACCATCACCTCCCCAATAGGAAGAAACTTTTCCCCTTAGTGGAGGGACCAATAACCAGGGGGCATAGATTTAAGGTAAGGGGCAGGAGGTTTAGAGGGGTTGTGAGGAAGAATTTTTTTCACCCAGAGGGCTGGTGGGGGGGAGGGGTATTTGGAACTCACTGCCTAAAAGGGCGGTAGAGGCGGGAACCCTCACATTTAAGAAGTATTTAGATAAACACTTGAAACACCATAGCATACAAGGTTACAGGCCAAGCACTGGAAAATAGGATTAGAGGATTAGAGTAGATAGGGGCTTGATGACCGGCGTGGAAATGATGGGCCGAAGGATCTCTTTCCGTGCTGTAAAACCCTATGACTCTATTGATGTGACTTTGAAAAGAAATTAAATTTCGAAAACCTTCAGCTGGAATATGTCAAAAGTAAGATGTATTTAAATGAGGGTTCTTGCAATGGTCTGTATTGATTTTTGGTAATGAGTGCTCCTCTACACTAGAATTAGTCACGGGCCCATACAGAATCAAAAGGAATTCTTGCTAAAGTAACAGTGCAACATGTCGCCTTTATAACAACAAACATTACTTGAGTTAACAATTCTCCTTCTAAACTGTGTTAAGATGAACAAATGATGTTGGTGTTTGGGCCGTGTTCAATTACCGTCTGTTTGTTCTAGTTTAATACATGATTCAGAAATCGTTCATATCTAAATCTGAAAGGTGTTCATTGTCACGGTGAAACAAAATGCCTTCAGAGAGGTGCGAAATTAAATATTTAAAACATTCTCGAAAACGCAAACCTTATTTTTTTAAAGTGAGTTCGACTCGAATAATGTTACAGCCTCAGCCAAAGTATCTTAATTTTTCCTGAACTTTTAGATATGCTGTTTCTATAGTGACAGCTCCTCATTCCAGCTGTTGGAGTTTAATACTCTGTCCTTTCAGTGAGCAGAATAGAATGCACTAATCCTTAAAAGTTGCAGAGTCCCCGAAGTGGCAGCCAATCTCTTGTCACAGAATTAGTCTGAAACCACACTGTACTTAACGCCTGATTGGTCCTTCACATGACAGAGTGGACCTCCCTGCTGAGATTCAGCCATTCCACTCCCTACCCCCAACGCACACCAACCTATAACATGGCACTTTGCCTTCCCCATAGCCCCAAGCTCTGCACTTTTCCTTTAACCACAGGCAGCTCTGGCAGTCTTTCCTTCTCTCGAGGGAAATATAAATACCGTATCATAGGCATTTTGAAATGAATTTGTGGTTAAAAATCAAACAAAGCTGTTTGGCGACGAGATAGAGAGAAGGGGGGGGGAAAGAATGTCACTCCGCTGTAGTGAGTTGTCAGCCTGAAGGTGATAGAATTTTAGTTGCATGGAAATGGCTGAAGTCATGCTCAGTTTTCACTCTAATTCTGTGCAACAATTTGTCAGGAAGGAAGCAGTAGCAGAGACCAACAGGCAGAGGGTGCTGTAATTCAGGACACTGCTGTGGTTATAAATGGATCAATACTTTCAGAGCCAGGACATCAAACTGTGGGTGAGAGTTTTGTTAACCCTGGTTATTCCTTGCAGTTTTGAAGGAAAAGATTTATTTTTTTTTAACAACAACTATCTTCCAATGATCAGGGTTGCTTAAAGTGGAAAGGATCACCGATATGTGGCCCTCAAGTTCCTGATAGTTTTAAGGAGGTTTGGAATTATAATCAGATTCACAGTGAGATGATCACCATGTGACGATCAAAGGGATAAATTAAACTTTTGTTAAAAATTGAATCCCGTCCAGCATTGGTGGATTTTTGTCTTTAATCAATCTTGCGATGTGGGCATCGCTTGTCAAGGCCGGAACTTATGACCCAGTCCTGGTTGTCTTGAGAAGGCAAGGTGAGCTGCCTTCTCCTTAAACCGCTGCAGCTTACAGTCAGTTTGCAACAACTGAATGGTGTGCCAGGCCCATTTCGGTACTGGAGTCACATGTAGGTCACACTGGGTAAGGAATGCAGATTTCATTCCCTAAAGGACATTAATGAACCAGTTGGGTTTTTATAGCCTTCAGAACAGGATGTCAGTGAACAGAGGCTGCAAGTCCTTGAAAGGGCAGAGGGCCAAAGTATAACCAAGTCTAACATTTCCTGTAACTATTTCTCTTGTATCTTTCACACCTCCGTGGCCATGCATGTGTTATTCATTTCTCTGTTATTTTCTACTGCTTTAATAGTTTTGTATTTGCAAACAGTTGTACTGAAAATTGCAATGACCACAATGCCATATCGCTTTTTGTTGCTTCAGCAAGAGATACCCAGTTTCTTTCTGTTATTTTACGCAAATGTTTTGATTTCTCTTCCCTGTTGAGGCTTTGAATTGGCTCATTCGCTCTGATCTCGGGCCTCTGTCCCAATTCTCACTCCGTCTCAAAGCACTCAGCTGATCCACTTCACTCAAATCCAGTTTCCTGTTTGAACCTGCACAGAGAGAGCATTAGGAATGGGACCAAAGAGAAACAGTAACCGAAAAGGAAACATCACAACAGCCAAGAAACTAAGAAGGAAAACGATGCGTAGGACTAAAAAAATTTAAAAAAAACAGAATTATATAGAAATTTCAGAATAAATGTGTAAACGAAAAAGAGGGAGTTGTTAAAAGCCTCACATTTTATAACCATTCACCCCTCTCCTGCCAAATCATTCACGACTACAGGAAGCTTAATACTTTCAATAGGAAACTAGATGAGTACGTGAGAGAAAAGGGTGATAGAAAGATGCTGAAAGACTGAGATGAGGTAGATGGAAAGGGAGGAGACTTGTAGAGCATGAAAACCAGCACTGACTCATTGGGCTTTAGGGTCTGTTTATGTACTGTAAATTCTATATAAAATACATAGTACAAGAAGCTGGATCAGATGTAGTCGAGGATAACCTGCATTAAATAGCAATTATATAGCTTTATCTATATACATGGTGAACAAACAGGACACAGTGGCAGTAGACTAGGTGCCCTTATGGAGAAAAACACCAGCAGAGACTTGATGGTTGAATGTACTAATTCTGTCATTGGATAGTCAATGATTTCAAGACCACCAAAGCAGACACATGCTCGGCAATTCATCAGCTGCCTTTGTTTTGTATCAACTCCCACAGCAACTGTACATCTATTTTACATTGTATTTTACATTGTGTGTATGGTTACAAACCTCCAGTAGACATTAAGTACACTAACGGGAATCTCTCTGTATCTCATACCAGCTATTAATGATACGGCTGCACGAGATAGAGTAAAGTAAATGATGGCAACTGTCAAATAAACATCAGCTAACGAATAGGAGAGCCCAGAAAATCAAGAGATGATGAAAAAATAATCTGAACAGAAAATGAAAATGTGACAGTGAGTGACTGAGAAACCATACCAGCCCCTGTACCAAGATTGTCAGTTTTTCAAATAATGATAAGAATAAAATAGAGAATTAAATATCAACATTTAAAGAAAGATTGAAAAGAATGACAAATGATTTCTTGTTATCAGACTCAAGGGTGGAGATGAGCATCAGTAATATTATTGCATCAATGATTGGTGTTGCTTATGTCAAATTCACCTCCCCTTTTAACAGGAACACTAAATTCTTTATTAAAAAACAGTAAGATCAGCAGGAGCGATTCTCACTCTGTTTTTTTACAATCTCCACCACCTCTATGGACAAGAGTAGCAATATCACAAGAACAACGTTTACCTCCAAGCCGCTCACCATCCTGACTTGGAAATATATCTCCGTTCTTTCAATGTCAGTGGGTCAAAATCCTGGAACTCCCTCCCTAACAGCACTGTGGGTGTACCTACACTACATGGACTACAGCGGTTCAAGAAGGCAGCTCACCACCACCTTCTCAAGGGCAACTAGGGATGGGCAATAAATGCTGGTCCAGCCAGTGACGCCCACATCCCACATAACAATTTAAAAAACTGTACTTTGGCCTTAGCCTTTAATTAAAATTTTATTCTGAACCTGATAGTGAAACAAAAGACAGGAACAAACATTTTTAAAGATTAATTCTCAGGGTGCAGGCCTTGCCATCAGTTATTGCCCTGAGAATCTGTCAGACTTGCTGAGTTTTTCCAGCACTTTCTGTTTTTATTTGAGATTTCCAACATCTGCTATAGTTTGTTTTTATTCTAGTGTTTAATTCACTGCCACTTCTCTTCCAGCAATGCCCACCTTGAGGAAGTTCTGCTCTTCCCCCCCGGAGGGGATTTCCCTCAGAAGGTACTGGTGGACCACCTTCTTAATCGGCTGGTAATTGTTTGTTAGATTTGAGGGTTTTGCCGGGCCACTTCAGAGACCAATTGAGAATCAACAACAACTTGCATTTATATAGAACCTTTAATGTAGTTAAATATTCCAAGTCAATCACATTGGTGTGGGACTGGAGGCACATGTAGGCCAGACCAGGTAAGGACATAAGGTTTCCTTCCCTAAAGGACATTAATAAAACACATGAGTTTGATGACAATCCAACACTTTTACTGATATCAAATTTTTATTTTAATTTTTTAAAAAAATCTGAATTTTAATTCTCAAATTGTCATGGTGGGATTTGAACTCACGTACTTTGGATTATTCATTAGCAATTATCTCCGATAAAAGGTAATCAACCCGAAGCATTAAGTCTGTTTCTCTGCACAGATGCTGCTTGATCCGCTGACTATTTCCAGTATATTCTATCTTTATTTCTTCTGCATTATTGGTCTAGTGACAGAACAGTGTGTGGGAGTCATGTCAACCATGATCTCACTGAATGGAGGTACAGGCTCAGGGGTGAAAAGGCCTCCTCCTGTTCTTATGTTCCATAGCCACTATGCTACTGTACCCATAATAATATTGCAATACGCTTTTTGAAAGAGTTTAAAATAAATTGTTGATGGGAAAGAGAGCTTTGTGTATCTGAACCAGTGACCATATTCGACAAACTACTGAATGGATCAGTGAGTTGTCAGGTATCCCATTGAAGAGTCCGCATGTGTATTGGGCCGGTAACACAAGTACTATTGACAACGTAGTTTATTCGCTCTCTCTACCTGAGCCCTGTCCTGATTCCCTCACACTTGTTCCTACATTTCCATGCCCGCCTCACACTGAGAATATTAAGGATCAGAGCCATTTTTAAAAGAGAAGCGATATACAGCTAGACACTGACTATGTAACGGGCCGTGAGTCAACGAACAATGTAAAATCAGGGCAGTGGACAAACTTTGAAAAAGTGAAGAATATTATTTTGTTTCCTTCTTTCTGTCAAAATGAGGAGAGACTGTCCTCTAAATTACAAAACTGCAAGTAACAGACGAAGCTATGAGATCTGATGTCCCTTTCAATTTGGACTGGAGAAGTTGCCTCCATGGATAGTCTTCAAGTGAGTTAGTTTCTTTGTAGAAAAAGAGGATGTACACTCCATTGCTGAGTTGTGGTTGGGGCAATAAACCAAATAGGTGTTTGCTTTCAGAATTTTGTTTTATTTATTAATATTTTCTAAAAATACATGTTGAAGGGGCATTCCAAAATACTTAAATAGAACCACCAGGCAGCAGAAGCAGTTTATCCAAAAGTCTTGTATTTTAAGATCTCGTTGACTTGAAAGAAAGTGTTTTCCATTTTGTCATTTTACACGGGCTTCATCCAAAAAATGAAAACATTTTTGTTACTGAGAAGCCAGGGTCTTGTAAAGAGGACATTTCCCCAGTGAATGGTTTCATCACACATTATGAAAAATACCAAACATTGCCCTAATTTGACTGTATGCCAACTGTATTTTTTATAACTCAGTGTTATCACTCAGCTTGAATACCAGTTGAGGTTTGTGTAGAGCTGAAATTTTGCCTGTGTGAAGTGGTCAATCTGTGGGGTTCCAACTCTCTGAGGATTAAGAGGCCAACAAGGAAACAACATTTCTCCCTGAAAATGATGTATCCTGTCAAGTTGGGTTTTATAATTCCACACGGCTACACCACAAAAATCAGCTTACTGCTGATTTGACCATTGAAAATCAGGACTGCTGGGCAGTAACTTCAAAGCAGTAGTCAGGTAAAAATCAGCTTGAATTTGAGTCAGGTTACAAGTAAAAAAAAAGGAATATTTGGTGATAAGTTGAATTATTTTTCTGTTTTGGAGATTAATGCAAGGATTGAACTGCCTGGTAGATATGAAAATATCCCTTAACAACGTTTTAATGTAGTTTGTAGGTTATTGAGATTCAACACAATGTCTAAATCAAATAAATTGAAATGTTAATTTTTATAAATCATCATAATGTCATTCCTGACCAATTACGAGTGGTGTGATATGCTGAAATCAACTTGGTTGAGAGTTTTTTTACAGGTCGGCTGTTTGAATAATGCTGACATATATCCAGAGTGTCATTGGTTGCATCTAATGTTCTCGCGACATATACCCAGGGCTGGGAGTTGGTGGGGACGATTTGTAAAACTGATTATAAAGTCTTTGCAGGATGGGACTGCATCGAGAGAGGACTATGAGGTATGTTGCGATATTTATGGAGGAAACTCCTAGCTATATGAGACCAAGTTAACACTTTGCAGTGCAACAATCTCAGGACTGTAACATCTGACAGCTCAAGACTTCTCTCATCAAATACTTTAGCATTACATAGCCCTGATAACTGAGATTCTGGGATAAAATGTTGTCAACTGCCCAGAATGGTGAGAAGAAAAGCTGCAGTGTTTAATTTTGACAAAGTGAAAATGAAGAACGGAGTTTTCTGTTCTGGAGCTGAGGTTTGGTGGAAGGAGGGAAAGTCGGTGTGATTCCCACTGAGCAGGGGCACAGCTCAACACACACGATTTTCCGCAATCAGCTCATTAATTATGCGCCTGTGAGGGGCTCAGTGAATCTCGTGGTGGGGCGGGCAGGAAGTCACCTGCTCTCCCTTTACCTCACGGGGTCTAAGGTCCTGCTGCCATATCTAAAGGGCACTCGGACAGACACTTATTAACTGCAGGCCAGGAGCTCCGCGTTACTCCTCCAGAGCCCTGTGGCCACAGCTCCTACTGGAGAAGCTGGTAGATGTGAGCAACCACATCTCAGGGCATAGGAGGTCACCTCCAGCATTACCTTTCATTCATTTCTAGATAAGGACACCACCGATGATACTTGGGCTAAGCCTGGCCTCCCCAGCCCACCCCACCCCTTCCAGGTGAAGGACATCCTGGAGGACCAGAGATGGGTGTTCCTCCTTTTCATACATGACTGCTCATGGAGACATTGCTCTTTGACCAGGGTGATGAATGTCATGTGCAAGAAGCCTCCCTCTGACACTATTCCGCTTGTCTCCAACACACTCGAGACTCTACAGAGAGACCATTGCCTCGGCAGCACAGAGTGACTTACAACATGAGCCATTGACAGCCATGACCATTCACCTGGGAGGATGGAGGTTTGGAGTAATGAGTTGGCTGCCGTCCACCTGCCATTACCCTCGGAGACATCCAACTCCCTCCCTCCCTCATCTCTACTCTGACTGCAGCCGATAGCAAATGCCACAGAATGAACGGCAGCTCCACACTTTGCTGGGGTCTCGAGGTTATGAGACCCTTGAGTCGGAAACAAACCTGGTGCCTTGTGATCTTCACCATAGAGAGGAGAACACAGCTGAGCATGAAATAAAAACAGAAAATGCTGGAAAAACTCAGCAGGTCTGGCAGCATCTGTTGAGAGAGAAACAGAGTTAATGTTCCGAATCTGAATGACTCTCCTTCTGAGCTGTCTTCACAACTGAGCCTGGTTGACATCCCGTTGCCTCATGGTTATCAGGGTGTCCCTTTAATCGGCCGCTCGTGCTGACCTTGAGCTCCACCCACCCGAAAACACCCTCCTCCCACCTCGAGGAATGTCACTCACTGAGTAATTGCGTGTGGACAATGTCAGATTAGAAAAATGGCACGTGTCACCTTCCAGAGTCAGTCCATCACCTTCTACCCTCCCCATGTCACCCACCAGCCTCCCCCTCATCACCCTTGACCCACTCAATATCACCGTTCCTCTCCCCTCTGTCACCCTAGAACCTCCCCCCATTACACTGGACCCTATTACAATCCACCTCCACATGCCTTCCCTCCCCTCAGAGCCGACACCTGTTACTGTCCCCATGCTGACCCAGACCCTGTCCCCTCCTGTTATCCAAGCACCTCTCTAGTGGCCCCTCTGTGGCTCGCCCCCTGACCCCACCATGAGACCTTCACCTACCAGACTCTAACCCTGGAGCTGCTACCCTACTGCACCCACCACCTCCTCTGACTGTGACTGTTCCCTCCTATCAGCAGTACCCTGAGTTCACACCCCAGGGCACCCTAGTCGACACCACTGACCCCGCCCTCTAAGACACTCTCCCCCCACTACCTGGACACTCACCCCACCACTTCCCTGCCTCCCGTGTCCAGCCTTATTGCAGCTTCTGCTACCAGCACTTGATATGAGTGAAGTTATACAAAGTCCCCAAGAAGGCGAAAGCAACATCTACTGAGCTCAAAGTGGTGGAAGAGATGAAGCTGACCAGGTGCACCCCACTTATATCCAGTCGTAAAACTGAACGTGCTAAACCCTCACTGGTGGGGAGCTAAATTTGGACGGGGATCTTATTTCCGGCGAGGGGCAGGGCCTTTTAATGAGCATGCTAATGAATACAAATGGCGTTCCCGACATTGTTTGTTGGGAAGCTCGACCCACCTGTAACCTGCCTTGAAAGTCGGGTGAACAGAATTCCAACAGTTTATCCACCGTCAGGAAACAGATCTTTTGCCTCCTGCCAAACCCACCACAATTCTGACTGATGGCGGGATGGGAAAATTCCGCCCTAAACTTAGAATTTCTCCTCTCCTTCCCGCTGTATCAATAAAACTCACTCTCCATCATTAGTTCCCTCTCACATATAAAGAGAAAGACAAGGAGTGTAAGAGTCGGAAGGAGAACGAGTGGACAGCAAGAGAGGAATGCTGAGAGAGTGAGACAGAGAGGAAATGAAATATAGATAGACAATGAAATGGACAGAGCGAGAGAAATGCAACATAGGTAGAAAGGCAGAGCAAGATTAAAAGTGAGAGAGAGAGAGAGAAAGCTGATGATGGAGGGCATTTGATCAGATTTAATTTCAAGGGACTTTAGCAAATGCTTTAATCCAAGGTTGAGTGTGCTCTTTGAAGATCATCCCAATTCTAAAATGAAATGATTGTCTTTAGCTCACCATTGCTATTTTATATCCTGTTGTTTAGTTGTTGACTGATGTTTTTTTTTGACTGGGAGCTGTCTGCTCTCCCTGGGGGGAGCTCAGTTTGACAACTCAATACTTGCAAAGTTTGGCAATCAGGAACAAGAGACAGGGTTTTGCTGTTCATATTTCCAGGGGTTTTTGAGCCTGGAGTTCTTTAATATCCCTAATGGGATTTTGGTACCTTGCTCTTTATAATATGTTCTATTTACATGGCAATGCTAGAACATAGAAAGAGGTGAGTTTAAGCTTTGCTAACAGGTCTGCACTGGTCTTCTTGAAAGATCATTTGGTTTAGGCTCATAGACCCTGACATTATGCTGCGAAATCTTGCTGAATGAAGACTTTGTGTATTTCTCCAACAGTTTGTTTCAGTGAAATTTTTCCTTTTTGGGATGTGGGTGTCACAGGCAAGGCAAGCAGCTCCTGTCCCGTACCACCTGTGACGCAATGGGTAGCACCTCTACCTCTGAGATCAGGAGGCTTGGGTCCAGGGCTTGAGCACAAAAATCAAGGCTGACATTTTACTCAGGTTGTGTTGCACTGCTGGAGGTGCTAACATTTATAGCTCAATCAACACCACGGGCTGAATTTTGCCGTTGGCGAGCAGGGGGTGGGGCCCACTCCCCGACGCGCAAAATGATGCTGGATGACATCGGGGGGAACCCTCGACATCATCTCGCCCCATTTAAATATTCAGGAAGGCGGGGGCGCAGCAAAATCAGCTGTCCGCCCGCTGACCTGTCAATGTCCAATTGAGGCCATTGACAGGATCATTAAAACAATTAAAGGCCTGTCTGTACAACCTTAAGGCTGGCGGGTCAGCCAGGAGCCCCAGTGGGTTCCTGAAAAAACATAAAACCTCATCCACCGGCGGGATGAGGTTTCATGTAGGGTTTAAAAAACTGTAATAAAGTTTTTGTGAAAGTTATGAACGTGTCCCATCTCGTGTGACATTGTCACATGAGGGGGGCATGTTAAGGATCTTTTTCTTTTTCTATTTTTAATGTTTGAACAACTTTCAGCCATCTCCCTGAGGCAGCACTTAGCCTCAGGGAGATGTGCGCTCTTTCGTGTGCGTGCGCGAAACAGCCCATTCTCGCATTTAGGGAATCCCCCCCTCCCCACCGCACAGGGAGTCCATAGCACTTCCCGCCGGACGTCACGCTGGGTGGGCCTTAATTGGCCCGCCCACTTAAAATGGCGGTGGGGCCCGCTTCTCCGGCGGGGATCAGCTCCCCGCCCACCGGAGATTGGGTCGGGCCCACCGGCCTGACAGGCAGGAAATTCTGCCCCATAAAACCAGATTTTCTGGTCATTCTCCCATTGCTCTTTGTGGGATTTTGCTGTGTTCAAATTAGCTGCTGAATTTCCTACATTTCAACAGTACTTCACTTCATAAAACATAAAAACAGAAAATGCTGGACCTCTGAAGAAGACTCATACAGAATCAAAACATTAACTCTGTTTCTGTCTCTACAAATGCTGTCAGACCTGCTGAGTTTTTCCAGCATTTTCTGTTTTTGTTTCAGATTTCCAGCATCCACAGTATTTTGCTTTTACTTCACTTCATATGTTGGTTGTAAAATGTTTTGGAATGTCCTGAGATAGAGCTTTAGCCTTTAACACAGGAAGTAATCTCTTTTATACCTTTCATTATACCGCTAATTTTATTGGATTATCTGGTCAATTTAATAACCCTTTTCCTTTGCGATTAGAGATGAGACAACCAATAGACTAAAAACACCAATCAGTGCTGGTTGGCACTTGTATAATTTTGAAAAATCTATTTGTTCTGAGCATGCAGGCACCCCTGGCATGTGAGGGAGAGAAGATTGTGAGAGATGGATTGAATATAAGACAGAGCAAGAGAAGGCAAATCAACAACCAAAGAGAATCAGAACAGGAAAAGGAAATCTTGGCAGCCAGAGAAAATGAAAAGAGACAAAGAGAAAAGCAGATTGCTGGAGAGACACAGCGAAGATTATATAATTACTGTAATAATTAGGTTGCAATCTATTCATTTCAGGATCATACCAGTTATATTGAAATTATTAGGGATTCAATTACAACACAATAGACACTCAACCCATTAAAATCTCTGAGAATTGCAGTCACTGTCAACAGTCCACAATATTCTGTCAAACGTGAAAGGTTCTGGAATGGTACATGCTGCCTTGCTGTAAGAACATTATCTATCTCTCTGCTATTGTCAACTCGGCTCAGTGGGTAGCTTTCCAGTAAGAAGGTCATGGGTTCAAGCTCCACTGCTGAAATTTGTGCCCATAATCCAGACTGACATAACTGCAACACTGAAGGAGTGCTGCATTGTCAGAGAGGCAGAATTGAGGGAGTGCCGCACTGTTGGAGAGTCAGTATTGAGGGAGTGCCGCACCGTTGGAGGGTCAGTACTGAGGGAGCGCCGCACTGCCGAAGGTTCAGTACTTAGGGAGTGCTGCACTGTCGGAGGGTCAGTACTAAGGGAGTGCTGCACTGTCAGAGGGTCAGTACTGAGGGAGTGCTGCACTGTCAGAGGGTCAGTACTGAGGGGGGTCGGGTGGGATGTCCTGGCCAATATTTATCCCTTAGCTAACTAAATCAGATGATCTGGTTATTATAACATTGCTGTTTGTGGGATCTTGCTGTGTGCAAATTGGCTGCCGTGATTCATACATTACAACAGTGAGTCACATTTACAAACACTTCAAAAGTATTTCATTGGCTGTAAGCCACTTTGGGAATTATGGAGGTTGGGAATGGTCTACATAAATGCAAATCCTTCCTAATCTTTTGGCAGTGACAAGATTAATAATGAAACCTTGGTAAATCAGGGGCAGGATTGTTCTGGAAGATTTCTCTCTGACTGCTGAAGTTGCTTAAAATGAATCCCAGGAGACTACAATGACCATGGACAACACCACCCCACCTCTCACCTCCCTCTAGCTATTTATAAATCATGATATAATTACAGGGCCAATGCAATTTAATGTCAATGAACTGCATTGTCTTTGGATAGGCTATAATTACATCATGCGGTGGGAGATACTGCATAGAATTATATAGAATCTACACACAGAAAGAGGCCATTTTGCACTCCTGATGAATGATGATGTTCATGCTTCAAACGAGCTTCTTCCCATCCCATCAGCGTATCCTTCAATCCTATTCACCCTCATGTGCTTATCTAGCTTTCCCTTAAAGTCACCTCAACTGCTCCTCGTGGTACTGCATTCCAAATTCTAATGGCTCGCTGTATCAAGTTGGTTTTCCTGAAATCCCTCTTTGAATTACTGGTGACCAACTGATATTCATGGCCCTTAGTTATGGTCTCAACTGCAAATTAAAACATCTTCTCCGCATCTACCCCATCAAACACTTTCAGAATGGTTAATCCTTCAGTTAGGTTGCCCTTCAGTATTCCATTTTTGAGAGAAAATAGATTGCATAATAATGTCTGCAGAACTTTATGCAATAATTAGAATTGTCACAAGATGTAAGATTAATAATAGTGTTAATTAAATCCCTCATGGACAACTGGAGGTTCGTTAAAATACCAAACACAGATATTTTACGTGATGCTAATGATTTTTTTCAGAGTACAAACTAAAAATGCTTGAGGTTATTCAGATGGCTGTTAATTTGAAACTCATGGCCATGTGGGAGAAGTAGGTTTTAGATATATGTTTGTCCTCAACTCTGATGTGCAAGGAAGGCTGTGAGTAATCTATTTTTTCAGTTCAATTTTCTGCCTGCTCCCTGGGATTGCAGACTCATGCTGGAGAACCCTTCCCAAAGACGCTGGTCAGCTGCGGGTACAGCAAACCAAGTCACTCCGTGTGTGTGAGTTTAGACAATAAATGCTGACAGGGGGCTGGCTGGTGAGTGGTCAGATGGTGGCTGCTGGATAGTTTTCAGTCCAGGAGTAGGAACCCTGGCTGATTTTTTTTCACACCTGGGAGCACACTGACAATTGCACCATCCCAACTGCTAGCCAAACCTAACGCAGCTTAAAGATTGAACCTTGTCCTTTCCAGGTTGCCAGTGATCAACACTACACTGAGCAATGCATGTTTACTGAGCCACTCGGGGAACTAACGTGAGAGTATTCTCTTCCTTCGTTCTTTACGAGATGTGTTCAAAATCATGAGGGGTTTGATAAAGTAAATAATGAGAAACTGTTTCCAGTGGCAGAAGGGTCGGCAACCAAAGGACTTAAAGATTTAAGATAATTGGCAAAAGAACCAGAGGCGAGATGAGGAGAATTTTTCTTATGTGTGGAGTTGTTGTGATCTGGAATGAGCTGCCTAAAAGGGCAGTGAAAACAGATTCAATAGGAACTTTCAAAAGGGAATTGGATAAATAGTTAAAAAGTAAATATTTGCAGGGCAATGGGGAAAGAGCAGGAAGAGTGGAACTAATTGGATAACTCTTTCAAAGAGCCAGCAGAGGCATAATAAGTCAAATGGCCTCCTTCTGTGCTGTAAGATTCTGTTATTCACTGCATTTGTCTCTTGGATAAATAACTCAGACTACGCAAGTTCAAATCCCATTCTGGTAGTTTGTGAGTTTGCATTTGGTTAAACAAAAGCTGGTGTTAAACTGGGAGCATTTGCACTCTGGTTTAAACGGGAAATGTCCAGTTACTCCACCCATTCGTGCCACTATGGGGTAGAGTGTGTGGCCCAATTCAGTGTTTCAATGTTCAAGGCCATACCTTGGAAAACTATTTACTGCTTTTTGTGGCTGAGGATTGTATTGATTGGGACACTCAGTTCTTTCAGTCAGTAAAAAATAGAATGATTGGGACAGGAGACTGTGGTTTGTTTCTGAGCAATTACACATGAAATGCGCTTGCACACGTGGTCACAGGTTGGACTACGCCCTCTAAGGTTCTGATTTCCGTGTGTAGTGAGCTGCTGAGCAGAGGCTGCAGGGGGAGGGGGAAACTTGGAGGGGAATCTTGCTGTCCTTTCATTTTGAGATCACCTCTCTAGTGTCTCGTCATTGGTCACAATTGAACTTAATTTGAGGAAATATCTCACTTAGCACCTGTTTTATCCATGCCCTACTTGAGAATACTCTGGAATGGAAAGGTATTCTGTAATTCAGCATAAACATTCTTCACCTCTCAGTTTGGTTGGGACACATGATGAAACCTGTTACCACAATGATAGTAGGCAATGCTGCTTCTGATTGGACAATGATGAGTGCTGGGTTGCCTGGCAACCTCCAGAAAGGCCCACAGGAAGGGAAGATGACCAGTTTAGATTATAGAAACTGGGGGAGGCAACTCATTGCCATGAGCCTGTTCTGCCATTCAATTATTTCAGGGTTGAAATGTACCTCAACCCCATTTACTGCCTTTGTTTCACATCCCTGGACACCCTTAGCCAACAAAAATCTATCCATTTCAGTCTTGAAAGCTCCAATTGACCATCAGCATCCACAGTCTTTTGGGGGCGAGATTTCCCAAATGCCATTCCCATTTATGTGAAGAAACTGGAGCAGACGAGCTAACACTGGAATGACTAAATTGCATCGATAACTGGTGTTGGGCAGCCCAGCCACAATACCCACCAATTCACCAAAAGACTGACCGTGGACACAGCCCCAGGATTCAGGGCCTTGCCTTGGTATGGAGGCATTCGCTCCCTCCACCACTGACGCACAGTAGCAGCAGTGTGTACCATCTACAATGTACGCTGCAGCAACTTGCCAAATATCCTTCAACAGCACCTTCCAAACCTGAGACCTCAAGCAGTGGTTTGCCTCTACTTTGGCAGTGACACTCACATCCCATTAACACACAAGAGAAATGTCACAGGAGGTCTGGCATGGTCGGCCGATGATGATGATAATAATTTGGAAATGCACAGAATTCATAAAAACGGAAAGTTAACTGTTACCAAATTCGACATTCAGCCTCGGAGAACCCTGGTGCAGATGTGAACAGTTACTTTAGCATTGGAGGCTGATGAAAGGTTCTGGTGGGAAGGTCTCTCTACATTTGAATTATGCTCAGTTAACATCTCTTACTAGGCTCTACTAGACTTTAAACAGTTCAATAATGTGTTCAATGACAACAGGCTGGATTTTGGGCACCAGTCCCAGCACCTATGTGCCCATCCCAATACCTGCCTCCACTTGGTAGGAGAGGCATATGAGGCCTGTCCACCGTTGGGCCAATTGAGACTCTGGTGACTAGATGATGGCCACTTAAGTGCTTCCTCCTGCTGCTACTGGAATTTAACCTACAGTGGGAGAGGCCCTCACCAAGTGTGTGACCCAGCAGCTTTCACAGCTCAGGTTAGTGACTGGGCTGGGAGTTACCTCCTGTGAGGGTGCCCGGTGCTCCCTATGACCATTGGAGGTCCACAAGGCCTTCCCACCCCAGCATTTCCTCCCTCCGCCCTTTCCTTGGCAACTTGGCCCCCCTAACTTCCTGTCCCCTCACTGGGGCCTGCCAGCATGGGCCCCCTTACCTTTGCATTCGACTCAATTGACGATCATCTTTGGGGACTTGATGCAGTCCCAGAGGTGGCCACTGTTCCTGGATAGCTACTGAACCTCTGATTGGCTGGCAGCTGTCAGGGGAGGGCCTTTCTACCCTCGCCATAAGCCAATTATTGGCCAGCCGATGTTAAATGGCTGCGGGGTGAGCCAACAATATGGGCTGAGTTATAGAGTCATTGAGGTCCTCAGCACAGAAAAAGGCCCTTCGGCCCATCAAGTCTGTACCAGTCAAACAAGTACCTAACTATTCTAATCCCATTTTCCAGCACTAGGCCCATAGCCTTGTGTGCCATGGCATTGCAAGTGCACATCCAAATACTTCTTAAATGTTATGAGGGTTTCTGCCTCTACCACCCTTTTCAGGCAGTGAGTTCCAGATTCCCACCACCCTCTGGGTGAAAAAATTCTTCCTCACATCCCCTCTAAACCTCCTGCCCCTTACCTTAAATCTGTGCCCCCTGGTTATTGATCCCTCCGCCAAGGGGAAAAGTTCCTTCCTGTCCACCCTGTCTATGCCCCTCATAATTTTATCCCCTGGGACCGAGGCCCCCTCCCTGCCCATAAATCCAGCTCAACATTACATTTGTTCCTAATTATTGCAGAGCTGATAGCATAGGTGTAGTAAATATAATGTGTCAGAAACTGCAAAGTGTGTAAAGAATCATATCAGATCCAGCTGAATAATGAAGGTTTGAAATGAAGCGTGGGTCTGGGCAGAGGTTTAGGAAGTTTAGGATGTTTATTTGTGGCTGTGTGGCAGATTATATCTACTATTCAGAGAGACACATCAGCTGATGTATCTCTCTGCTCTCTTTTGTGAAATTAGGCAAATATTGTATGCTTCTGTATTAGGCTACCTTAATGACAGGTTAAGTTAAGCAAACAGACATTGGCTTAGTCTTACGTGTGCATCTTGTGGAGCTAAGAGATTTTTATATTGGAGCTGAAGATCATGTAATCCAGACTTTAAAAGACAAATTCATTCTTGGCATGTGGGTGTCCCTGGCTGGGCCAGCATTTATTGCCCATCCCTAATTGCCCTTGAGAAGGTGGTGGTGAGCTGCCTTCTTGAGCTGCTGCAGTCCATGTGGTGTAGGTACACCCATAGTGCTGTTAGGGAGGGAGTTCCTAGATTTCGACTCGCCAATATTTATAGAATTAGGACATGGCTGATCTGTACCAAAACTCGAATTGTCTGCCTTTGTTCTATATCCCCTGATTTCCATATCCATACACAGAAATCTACCGACCTCCGTTTGAGAACTCAGTTTGGCACTGGAAGTTGCAGAATCCACTTGTCTGTGTCTCACTATCAGGCCCATGGTTCACAGCCCCAATGACATAATGAAGCACTGAGGAAATGATTCAGCTGCTACCCAGCGCCTGCCTGAAACTCACATTTTCCAACAGAACAATCATAGCGCAGTCTCCTGGAGTCAGCCCGTGATGTGTGGAATATCAGGAAATAATTAGACTTTATCACCCTGAGCCGAATCTCACTGGGCACAGTTTGCTTATGGTAGTCATCCAAGTAATATTAAGAATGCTTTAAAAAGAATTGTAGTTGCCTCCAGAAATGTTTATGCAATGCAGTGAG
Source organism: Cetorhinus maximus (assembly GCF_964194155.1). NCBI lineage: Eukaryota > Metazoa > Chordata > Chondrichthyes > Lamniformes > Cetorhinidae > Cetorhinus > Cetorhinus maximus. The sequence goes on along the minus strand of NC_135886.1, from coordinate 144,653,066 downwards.
TGAAAGAAAGTAGCAGGGGATAGTTTTACAAGCAGAATAATTACTTGGGCATCTGATAATGTAATGGACAAGCTGTTTTCCCTCTTGAGTTTAGATTGTGTGCATCTTAAACAATGGACTGGGAGAATTATTAGGATGGAAAATAAACATGCTTTGGATAGTGCATTATTATTTGGCGGGGTGGGGGTTATAATTCTAAGCATGCTGTAGGAGCTGTAGGAGCTGGTGTGAAATGGTTTGGCTCCGCACCAACGCTGCTAGTGATAGTGTGAATGCAGCTTGGATTGGCACTAGCGGCTTACCAGATATTGGGAGGGGGAGGCTCACTGTGCTTCACTTCATGACACTGTGGGCCTTAACATCCAATTTGCCCCACTCAGACTTTGTCACTAGTGAGAAGCTGAAGCCGCTGTGGACCAACGCTAAACTTGCAGTGTGAATGCAGTAGGAAAGATAAAGCAAAAGTTCCAGTCACAGGATAAAGTGGAAGTGGTACATAATAAAAATCTGCTGTTCATGGTGACACATTATCCACCTATTGCTTTACCATGCACTGAACTTCAATTGTGCTCAATTCTGATAATTTAATACTAATATGAATGTGGAAACAGGAAAAGGCCATTCAGCCCCTCAAACCTGATCTGCTATTCAATTAGATCATAGATCATCTGTACCTCAACTCCATTTACCCGCCTTTACTCAATATCCCTTGATACCTTTAGTTAACAAAAACCTATTCATCTCAGTCTTGAAAGTTCCAAATGTTCCAGCATCCACTGCTTTTTGAGGGGGAGAGTTTTAGATTTCTACTACTCTTTGTGTGCAGAAATGCTTCCTGACATCACCCCACAACAGTTTAGCTCTAATTCTAAGTTTATGCCCCTTGTTTTTGATTCCCATGCCAGAGGAAATAGTTTCTCTGTGTCAATTCTCTAAGATCCTTCTAACATTTCAAAAACCTCAATTAGCTCACATTTACATCTTTTTATAAGCTCAGTGGAACACAGGACGTAGTTATGGATTATAGTTATGGACCATAGTTATGGACCTTGTGTGGTCCCAGAATGTAAATGAACACAATGCTGTCTGATTGCTGTAATAACCCTAAAATAAAAGCAAAATACTGCAGATGCTGGAATTCTGAAATAAAAACAGAAAAAGGTGGAAATGCTCAGCAGGTCTGACAGGGTTTGTGGAGAGAGAAACAGAGTTCGCGTTTCCAGTCCGGATGACCCTTCTTCAGAGTTAGCTCTTTGCTGCTTTATTTGTTTGCATCGATTGATGCAAAATCATGAGGGGTCTGAATAGAGTAGAAAGGGGGAAACTGTTCCTGCTCATGAAAGGATCGAGACCCAGAGGGCACAGATTTAAAGTAATTGGCAAAAGAAGAAAAAGCGATACAAGGAAAAACTTTTTAACACAGCTCGTGGTTAAGGTCTGGAATGCACTGCCTGAGAATGTGGTGGAGGCAGCGTCAATCATGGCTTTCAAAAGGGAATTAGTCTGTTATCTGAAAAGGAAGAATGTGCAGGGTTACGGAGAGGAGGCGGGGGGAATGGCACAAGGTGAATTGCTCTTTCGGAGATCTGGTCCAGACACGATGGACCGAATAGCTTCCTTAAGCCCGGTGACAATTCCGTGATTCTGTGAATCAGATAATTCAGATTTAATTAGCAGCATCAACATCCTGGAGGTTACCATTGACCAGAAACTGAACTGGACTAGCCATATAAATACTGTGACTACAAGAGCAGGTCAGAGGCTGGGAATCCTGCAGTGAGTAACTCACCTCCTGACTCCCCAAAGCCTGTCCACCATCTACAAGGCACAAGTCAGGAGTGTGATGGAATACTCCCCACTTGCCTGGATGAGTGCAGCTCCCACAACACTCAAGAAACTTGACACCATCTAGGACAAAGCAACACACATGATCAGCATCTGTCCACTACCTTAAACGTTCACTCCCTGCACCCCCGATGTGCAGTGGCAGCAGCGTGTACCATCTACAAGATACACTGCAGTAACTTGGTAAGCCTCCTTTGACAGCACCTTCCAAACCCACAACCTCTACCATCTAGAGGGACAAAGGCAGCAGATAGATGGAGCAACAGCACCACCTGCAAGTTCCCCTCCAAGCCACTCACTATCCTGACTTGGAAATATATCGCTGTTCCTTCACTGCCGCTGGGTCAAAATTCTGGAACTCCCTCCCTAACAGCACTATATTTTTTTCATAGGATGTGGGTGTCACTGGCAAGGCCAGTATTCATTGCACATCCCTAATTGCCCTTGGACTGAGTGGTTTGCTGGACCCTTTCAGAGTCAACCACATAGTTGTGGGTCTGGAGTCACATGTAGGCCAGACCAGATAAGGAAAGCTGATTTCCTGGGTCTTTTACAGCAATTGATGATAGTTACATGGCTGTGATTACTGAAGCAAAATTTTAATTCCAGATTTTTTTTTATTAATTGAATTTGAATTTCATCAGCTGCTATGGTGAGATTTGAACTCACATCCCAGAGCATTAGCCTGGACCTTTGGGTTGCTAACCAAGTGACCTTACCACTATGTCACCATCTCCTCACACCACTTCCACTACAGCGGTTCAAGAAGGCAGCTCACAACCACCATCTCAAGGGCAATGAGGGATGGACAATAAATGCTGACCCGGCCAGCGATGCTAATATCTCAGGAACAAATGAAAAAAAGATCGTTTTTAGTTATCAGGATTAGACTGATGTTATACACTGACATCTGATCATCACCTTTGTGGAATCCACCCCATTTTAATTTCCAGTGAAATCGAAAGAAATTCAGAAAAGTTCTGCAATGAAGGGTAGCCATTTCACCAGTCCACTGACCATTCAGTGAAGTGGACAATTTCCCTCACTAGTCCTGTCAGCTGTGGTAAATCAAAACCTTTGATCCACATTTTTTTTTTTGTCCTTGCAAATAAATATTTATGTCCTTTTTAAAGGTTGCTGTGTAAAGGTTGCTCCCCTCTAGGTGGTTGCAGGTCAAGCTGTGGGCAGGTAGGGTCACAGTTCAATGTTTCATAGTAGGGTACGCCACCATCTCCTAAATTGTCAATGCTCTGTTTGTCATCTTTAAAACATAATGCTTAATTTTTCAGCTGCATGTAGTGACTGCACTACTCCTGGCCAGAAAGGAGATGATCGGGTAAATCCCCTGTCAATCACGCCTGGAGACTTCACTGCTCTAAGTGACCGGGATTGATTTTACTCACATCATTTGTAACATGTGACTATCCTCCACTGACTGTATTTTGCTAGAGAAATGATCTGGCTTTTATTGGGAGACTTTGTAGTTTCATTCAGTTTCAATTATGTTTGCTGTAGTTCATAGAGATTCTCTTTAAATAGATTCTATTTGCCTCTTTGCTCAGTAAATGGACTGTTTGCTGCAAAACAGACTGAATGCTGTGTATCTTGCCAAATGTGCCTCCCCACTCCAACACATTGGCTGACCCAGTGGTGTGAATAGACACACTGTAACTTTCAGAAAGTAGGTCAGGGGTCAAAACCCTGGAACTCCCTCCCTAACAGCACAGTGGGTGTACTTACACCACATGGACTGCAGCGGTTCAAGAAGACAGCTCACCACCACCTTCTCAAGGGCAATTAGGGATGGGCAATGGGCAATGAATGCTGGTCTACCCAGCGACGCCCAAATCCCACGAATGAATTAAAAACAAAGAAACCTGAGAAGAAATATTTATTTACTCTGCGCATTCCCAGCACCCATGCACATTTCCACTGTTTAATTTGTCTCTGGAGCTTGAAGTGGTGTCTATTGAGGCCTCCTCACACTCAGCTAATGGTACAGAAATCTGTGTCCACCAGGTAAACTTGAATCATGTCTGGGCCTTGCCACCAATGCCCATAACTTCAACAGTGAAACTTAAAAAACTAATTACAATCTATAAAATTATCCCGGTCGATACCTGTTGCTGTGGGAGCAGGGGAAGCATGAGGGTAGTTTGTAGTATATTGGCACTGATAAAGGTGCTCCTGGAGTTAATTCCCATCCTTGGTTGTCCTGAGAAAGTGGTGCCCATCTTCTCGAGCTGCTACAGTCCATGTGGCAATTATCTTGTTCTCCATTGTGATGGTCTTGATGCAACTTAGTGACTTTCTAGGTTGCCTCAGAGGACAGTTAACAATCAAACATCTTAGCACAGAACTAAGGTCTGGCCTGTTTTTTCTAACTTTGTTTTGTTTTACATTTACATTTAATACATTTTTGTTTTTTTTGCAAAAATATACATTATTCATAAAATATATAAAACAGCATCACAAAACATTTCAAAATGGCCATTACATAAAATGCAATGATCTTCAAATTCTCCACATAGATCATGTTGCAATCTGAGGTGCTTCAATACAATTGTGGTACATGTAATATTTACTGCATACATTCATTGTGAGTCGTACAGCCTTAGGGGTCTATACAATTCCCAGCCCCTCGACGCACTATGACAGAATGGTCTTAGACAGCGACCTTTCCCCATTGCGCCTCTGCAGTGGCTGCCCCAAGCTTTAGTACGTCCCTCAGCCTGAACCTTGGAATGTGCCAGTCTGCAACACTCGGTCGGAGACAACTCTTTGCGCTGGAAGACCAACAAGTTTCGGGCAGACCAAAGAGCGTCTTTCACCAAGTTGATGATCCTCCAGTTGCAGTTGATGTTTATCTCGGTGTGTGTCCCTGGGAACAGCCCATAGAGCAGAGAGTCCTGTGTCACAGAACCTCGAAAAACCACTGCATCTCCCTCCAGACCTTTGTTGCAAAGGCACATTGCCCAGTGAGGTGTTGGAAGGAGAAACAAAGAATAGGAGAATGCACCTATTGAAGGGCATTGAATAACAGAGAGCAAGGGTTCAAATACATAATTCCCTCAAAGTGCAGTTAGCTAAAGCCATAAAAAAGACCAATTACAATTTTAATTGTATAAATAGAAATCTAGAGTACAAGAGTAAAGAAATCAGGAGACAGAATTTTCCCCCCGTTGGGGTGAAAGATCAGGAGTGGGCGCATGCGGGCGCGCCTGCGATTGGTGCCCCCGATCGGGGGCGTGCTGCCATTTTTAAAATGTTATTCAATGCCCTTCAATAGGTGCATTCTCCTATTCTTTGCAACAAAGGTCTGGAGGGAGATGCAGTGGTTTTTCGAGGTTCTGTGACACAGGACTCTGTGCTCTACGGGCTGTTCCCAGGGACACACACCGAGATAAACATCAACTGCAACTGGAGGATCATCAACTTGGTGAAGGACGCTCTTTGGTCTGCCCGAAACTTGTTGGTCTTCCAGTGCTATGCGCTCCCTGTGCGGGCGGGGGAATCCCTAAGCCGAGAGTGTGCTCTTTCACACATGTGCACAAGAGAGCGCACTCATCTCCCTGAGGGTAAGTGCTGCCTCAGGGAGATCAGCGCCAAATTCAAAAATGGTAAATGTAGAGAAATAAAATTTCTCTGAAATGTCCCCTCCTGTGACACTGTCACATGAGTTGGGACATGTCCATCACTTTTAATTAAACTTTTATTAAACTTTTAAAATCTACATGAAACCTCATCCCGCCCGTGGATGAAGTTTCATGTTTTTTCTGAAGCCCGCCAGGGCTCCCGGCCTGCCCGACAACCTTAAGGTTGGACAGACAGGCCTACTAACCAGTTGAATTGGTTTTTAAATGGCCTCAATGGGCCATTGACAGGTTGGCGGGCGTACAGCTAATTCGGCTGCCCCCCCACCGACCTGAAAATGGAAATGACGCGGGGTGAGGTTGGGAGTTCCGCTCGATGTTATCCCGCGTCAGCGAGTGGGCCCCGCCCCCTCGCTTGCCGACCTCAATATCTGGGTCCATGATAAATCTGAACAAAACATTATTTAGGCTGCAGGTAAAATGCTGAGTTTCCCACTCTAGGTATTAAAGCATAGAGAGTAACCAATGTAGGATGATGCTGGGGATGGAAAATTATAGTTATGAGGAGAGACTTGGGATACAGGGACTATTCCCACTGAAGCAGAGAAGGCTGGGGAAGATATAATAGGGTTTATAAAAGTTATAAATTATGTTTTCCCAGAATGAAGAGGGAAAGAAAATTTCCACTATGTGGGGAGTCGATGTTAAGGGGGCATCAATTTAAAATTGTCACTGAGCAGAGCATTAGAAGCAACTCCTTTACACAGACAACTGTTGGATCAAGGAATGCTTTATCCCAGGGAATGGTTGAGGCAGGAACCATTATACATCTTAAGGGAAGATTGGATAATTATTACAAACAGAGGAAGATACAGGTGAGAGCAAGAGAGTGGGATTAGTTTGGGGTTGATACAGGGCTATGTGGAGAGAGTAGGACAATGAGATAGTTCTAGCACTCAGCAGAAATGTCTCTTTCTGTGCTGTAAACCACTATAGTTCTGTGTTAGGTGCTGGGAAAACCGATTGTAACATAATTACATGTGGTGTCTACTATTATTAATTCAAACTTATTGGGCTGTAACATCCGACTAGCATCGAAGAGTACTGGCCCACAGAAATGAGAAGAAATAAATGCACACTTACCTGGTGTTGAAAATTGCGTTGCCACTTCCGATTGCCGGAGCTGCTGGGGGCCGGCAGTGAAAGAATCCTCACAGGCCCCAGCGAAGTGTATTCAAGGAGGCCACACCCGCTTTTTTATGGCACTCGCTGCTATGAAGTGGGTAAGTTTAAAAGGCCGGGGACATTGACAGGCCAGAGGGAAGGTAAGTGTCTAAGGTAAGTGTATAGGATTTGGGGTTTGGGGGTGTCCGAGGGTTGGGGGTGTCCGGGGGTTGGGGGTGTCCGGGGGGTTGGGGGGCGTTTGGAGATCTGAAGTTGGGGGGGTGGGGGGGGAGAGGAGGGCATGGAGCTGGGAGTCCAAGGTCGGGGGGAGGGGGAGTTGGGTGTCTGAGGTTGGGGGGAGAGTTGGGGTTCCGAAGTCAGGGAGGAGGGGGTTGGTGGGTTGAGGGTCTGAGGTCGGGAGGGTGGGGGGTAGTCTAATGGGGGTGGTGGTCGGGGGTGTGGGGGAGTCCTGTGGGGTCGGTCTGGGTCTTTACAATAGTTACTCAGAAGTGAGAAGAGGTTTTAATTCTTCTAACTTTTTCTGGGTAACTATTGGCCGAACCCCGGCGGAACCATCTGAAGTTTGCGGTTTAAACTGCATTTCCGGATGGTTCCCAGAGCAGCACAATTGTCCAGAGGAAGTTAACACTTCAGCAAAAGAAATATCAACTTTTTAAAGTAAAAGGCACCTTGTGTGTCAGCTGTGGCTACGTTGGTTGCACTCTTGCCTGGAGTCACCTCAGGACTTGAACACAGAACTCAAGGCTGGCAATCCAGTGCAGAACTGAGGGAATGCTGCACTGTTGGAGGTGCTGTCTTTTAGATGAGATGTTAAACTGAGGCCCCACCTCCCTGCTTGGGTGGATGTGAATGATTCCACGGCACTATTTCAAAGACCTAACTCACCTTCTGAATCATGGGAACATGGGAACCCCACCACCTGGAAGTTCCCCTCCAAGTCACTCACCATCCTGACTTGGAAATATATCGCCGTTCCTTCACCGTCGCTGGGTCAAAATCCTGGAACTCCCTCCTTAACAGCACTGTGGGTGTACCTACACTACATGGACTGCAGCGGTTCAAGAAGGTAGCTCACCACCACCTTCTCAAGGGCAACTAGGGATGGGCAATAAATGCTGGCCTAGCTAACAATACTCATCCCGCGAAAGACTAAAGTCTGTCCACCATCTACAAGGCACAAGTCAGGAGTGTGATGGAATACTCCCCTCTTGCCTGGATGAGTGCAGCTCCCACAACACTGAAGAAACTTGACACCATCCAGGACAAAGCAGCCGCTTGATCGGCACCCAATCAACCAGTTTAAACATTCACTCCCTCCACCACTGATGCACAGTGGCAGCAGTGTATAACATCTACCAGATCGCAAAATCATAAGAAATAGGAGCAGGAATAGGCCATTCAGCTCATCAAGCCCACCATTCAAAAAGATCATGTCTGATCTGAGTGCAACCTCAACCCCACTTTCCTTCCTACCCCCCATAATCCTTGACTCCCTTGTCAATGAAAAATCTATTTAACTCAGCCTTGAATGTATTCAATGACCCAACCCCCACAGCTCCCTGAGGAAGAGAATTCCAAACACTAACAACTCCCTGAGAGAAGAAATTCCTCCACATCCCCGTCTTAAATGGGAGACCCCTTATTATTAAACTGTGTCCCCTAGTTCTAGATTCCCCCATGAGTGGGAACATCTCCTCAGCATCAACTCTGTCAAGCCCCGTCAGAATCTATATATGTTTCAATAAGATCACCTCTCAATCTTCTAAACTCCAGTGAGCACAGGCCCAACCTGCCCAACCCTTCCTCATTAGACAACCCTTTCATCCCAGGAATCAGCCAAGTGGAGTGGACTCCATTATGGAGTCCGAGGAAATACTAAGCAATGGATAAGAACATTTCTTACCAAATGGCAGCAGCGAATGGGGAAGCATCAAACTGGAAACCGGTTTTAAGCAGCGTTTCCCCAGGCTACTGTCTAGGGCCCACATTTGTTTCTCCTCTTTATAAATGGCACCCAGGCTGGAATATTGAACCAGATCAGACTCTTTGCTGATGGCTGCCTCGACCATGGAGCCATTCCTGAAGCAGCAGATGAGGTTAGCCTTCAGGAAGATCTAAATAATCCTGTCAAATGGGCCAGTCTGTTGGGAATGAAATTCAATACAGAGAAATGTAACATCATGAAATCAGCAATACTCAATGTTCCTCAGTACCCGACTACACAATGCATGATTCCCCCATTGAATTTACTAAAGAACGTTGTTAGTTAGGGATCCGCATCCAAAATAACTTGAAGTAGAAAGTACAAAGTGAAAATGTAGACTCCAAGTATTCCAAGGTGCTTAGGTTTGTGAAATGGAACTTCCATCACTCTTCAACCACAGTGAAGGTAATGCTGCAGCAGACACTGGTTAGGCCACACTTAAGAGTATGGCGTAGCCGCTTGCGACCCATATGCTGCTAAAAACACTACCCTCTTTGAGAAACTTCCACACCGAGCACCTCATTTTGTTGCAAACAATTATTCATGAGGCACCAATGACTCCCAGTTGGTCACGTCACTAGGCTGCCACAAACTCCAGAGCTGAAGATAGGCTAGCAGGTTAACATGCCTCTGGAAATTTTTGAATGGATAATGAAATATTTCAAAGCAGTACATTAAGCCCAACAGTGACCGAGCTCAAAGAGTTCCAAGCCAACAGCTCCAACTTTATACACCCCAGCATACCTCCTTAACTAACAACTCCTTTTTCCCAAGAAGAATTAAGGGCTGGAACAATATTCCACAAAATTTAATTTCCATGGCCCTAAGGATTCCATTTAAGGAAAATCTGTTGAACTTATTAAATGAATGTGACCATCGACTGTTCTCATTGTACACCTCCTGTGAAAATTCCCCAATGGAAGGCTATGAAGGGAAGTCATACCAAGCACCAAGTACCAAGCAAACTTTCTCTGAACTGCTTCCAATGCAAGATTCAATTCACCAAGCATACTTTGACATCATCTACCAAATCCGTGACCTCTACCAAATCAAAGGACAAGGGCAGCAGATAGATGGGAACACCACCACTTGCAAGTTCCCCTCCAAGCCACTCACTATCCTGACTTGGAAATACATCACTGTTCCTTCAAAGTCACTGGGTCAAAATCCTGGAACTCCCTCCCTAACAGCACTGTGGGTGTACTTACACCACATGGACTGCAGTAATTTAAGAAGGCAGCTCACCACCACTTTCTCAGGGGCAATTCGGGATGGGCAATAAATGCTGGTCTAGCCAGCGATGCCCACATTCCGTGAAAGAATAAAAAAAGACAGGGGAGTTCTTCCTGGTGTCCTGGAGAATATTTACCTCTGAATCAACATCACAAGAACAGATAATCATATTGTTATCACATTTATGTTTGTGGGATCTTGCTGTGCTCAAATTGGCTGATACGTTTCCTACATTAGTGATTACACCTCAAAAGTACTTGTCATGAAATCCATTGATCTGTGTGTCCCTGGGTGTTAAATTAGCAGTCTGGAAATTTCAACATTTAAGGTACAGGATGTTCCAATGTTTGCTACATTGGTTCCTGGTAACACTCCTCTGGGACTGTTTTGGTAGGTCATCAGATCAGTTCAAGGGTCGGCAAACAGCTCTCCTTGAGGCAGTCAGTTTGAGGCAGTCTGCCAGCCAACAAATGTCACAAAAACAAAAGGGACAGAAACAGGACCCAGTTAAGTTAAGTTAAAGGAAGAGCTGCGGGGAGCAGATTTTAATTAAAGAGGGCCAATGGGGCAAAGGTACCCCTGTGGAGCAGTGGTGTTCTGCTTGGCACAGCCATAGATCTGAAAATGCACTTGTAAGCCAATGTTGAGTGCATTCGGGAATCCAGGGAAAAAGAACCTCGGAAGCCGAGATTGAAACCCTGTGAGGTGGGCCATTGTTAAAGCCATTTGAGTGGGAGAGAGTTTTGGAGAGAATTCCAAGGAGAGATCCTTGAAGGTGAAGTTGGGAACCTCACGTGAGACAGAGTTTCAACGAGATTGTTTGGCTTGGTGTTTATTGATGTCTGGGTGGGTTCTTGAAAAATCCATGGATTCTGCCTTAGTTGCATCTGTCATTTATATTCTGTTGTGTGGTGTGTTTGACCACAGTTTGTCTATTAACTCACATGTACCTCATGCTTAACCTGAATGTTAGAGTATAAAATACATAATAAAAACAGAAAATGCTGCAAAAGCTCAGCAGGTCTGGCAGCATCTGTGGAAAGAGAAACAGAGTTAACGTTTGGAGTCTGCATGATTCTGAAGAAGAGTCATAGGGACTCGAAACGTTAACTGTTTCTCTCTCCACAGATGCTGCCAGACCTGCTGAGTTTTTGCAGCATTTTCTGTTTTTATTTCAGATTTCCAGTATTTTGCTTTTACCTCAGTAAATTGTTTTATCTTTCTGAACTTGTACAGTAAATTTTGTTTTTGTTGGGTCAAAACCTGTGGAATCTTGTGGCTTCATTCCAAAAGCAGGTGTCTTGAATCTCAACCTTTATCTACTTTAAGCAAAACGTTATTGGTCCCTAACCAGATTTCCCCCCAGGTCCCGGGGACTGGCCAAAGTTCCTAACATACTTTATTGGCTGTAACTCAAGCTTTGCGACGTCCAGTGGTCGTGAAAGGTGCCATATAAATGCAAGTCTTTCTTTGACTATGTAACAGTCATAAATATTTCCATCACTGAGTTTAGGAAGAATTTAATGACACCCTAATAACCTATTCGCCATTTTGGACACAATTATGAAATTATTATACCTTGAGTTTTCCAATTCGAACATTTAAATGCCCTCTTCTGTAGTTCCTCTCTTGACAATTTTCAGTGCCGGTGACTTTATCCGGTTTAAACTAGCACAGAGCGGAATTTCAGACAAAGTTCGATCCCTTCGGGTCACCCATGTGACATTTCACCGCATCACAGTACAGGTGGAGGCCACTCGGCCCATCGAGTCTGCACTAGTCTAAATCAGTGGCCTGCGATGAGACTGTAATGTAGTGGCCAAGTTCATTTATATGACAAATGAAAATGCCATCAAATAGATATTTATATTGATGATCTGCGCGAGTGCTTTTTTTTTAAAAGAAAAACACTTTTTTGTAGCAAACTTTTTGTTTTGACTGAGTTTCTTCCTTCAGTTTAATCTTGGAGCCCGAATCAACCCATTTCTTTCCTGGTGCAAAACAGAAAAGTTACATATATTAGACGTCGGCGCATTTTGAGGGAAAGGAAACTATTCGTAATTAGAAAGAGTGGAAGCTACTCAGATGGTTAACACATCATCAGCCCCGAGCCTGGGAGTGTGTAGCGGGACATGTGGACTGGAGTATGGGGCACATTGGAAGTCCTGAGAAAACAGTAGTGCATCAAGGGAGTGGGTTGCATAAAGTGTTTGATCTTCAGGAGAGAAGCTTCGGTTTCTGTGTTTAATTAAATGCAGTGGGTAGTACTTCCTGGGCACCGAATCTCATTACATCCCATACATTTAATTTCTCACAGGTGTCTTTCAAACTGTAGGGGGAAAGTAAATATCCTTACCCATACAAAAACCAAAATCGAATAATTTAAGGTCATTACAGTCAGATTCTTGCTTTGTTTGAGAAATCTATGTTTTTTGTTTATTGACGTGATGGAATATTCCGGCAATTAGGATATTCATTTTTACAACGGGTTTCACAGCATTTAATCTTAACTTTGCGTATTTTTGGCAATTGTATTTTTCCTCATCTTTCTCAGCTAATTGAAAGCTCAGAAATTAAACCGCGGAACCCCCTGCTAAACCCGGTAATCACATAAACAGCAAGAACAGAACAGAAGGGAACTCATTGTTTGTGGGGGGGGCGGGGGGGGGGGGGTGGAAATCAATGAAAATGCAGATTTTATTTTGAAATGGGGAGGGGGCATAACATGAATTTAATGTTATTTCCCTCCCATTGTAAGCTGCGTTGAGGCTAACAGCAAACCATCTCACACAAGTTGAAATGGAGAGCAATACAAGAGACAAGTGCCCATTATTGAAAAGTCGATCTAGAGTGAAAACAAAGACTAAAAATCTAAAGACTAACAGCAGCTCACACAGAATATGTTCCCTTCATTCTGGATAATTTCAGCTGACTGATTAAGTCTGAAAAAATTGTCACCAATCTGCACATGGCTGAATATTACGGGGTAACGAGTCTATGTTTAACACACAAAGTGATCTGTACAATATTCTCCTCAATATTGGGATTTTATTTTTTTAGTCAAAGGTATGTTCACTGGTTGGGGGATCATTGGTTGCAAGTTTTGCCAACTCTCAGGTTTCCTGGTCTTGCTGGGTTTTTTTGTTGAGATTTACCTACCGTTCTTGGTGTGTGTCTTGCCAGAAAGAAAAACTCAGGAAAGAGCAATTTACAACATGGCAAAGGCTCGGTAAAAACACTTTAGACAACTCCTGATTTGTGAAGCTATAGCCCACATACCATTCACTGAGCAACACTATCGCTATCAGCGGGAAATTTATCAGAAACTGTTGTTTTTTTTTTAACTTCCCAGCGACTCTGGGCAGTCTGGCAATGACAAACTAAACATAACTTAATAAAACTCCACGTCGCTCCAGTATAAGTCTTCAGAAGAACACAGAAAACTTGTTCGATGGAAAAATGAATGATAACCAAATTGCTTTGGAAAGGAAAACTTGTTTGTTTGAAGTGAGAGTTATTTCTGTTTGGTCCAGTAGCTCATTCGACCTCATTCCTACAAACCACACCACCCCCCCCCTCTCTTTCTGCAATCAAAACTGAATCCGTTGCAAAAAGGATTTTGTTGCTGTTATTTTTCTATTAAGAGAACATTATGCTAAGCCTTTATCAGTCATTTTAATGTTGCTATGGCAACCGTATCCCTGCAGGGTTGTGACCTACGATGACTACAGTACAAAGCTAAATATCCCTTTGAAGACAGAAAAATAGGTTCATATTTATGCAAAGAAAAAAACTCAACATATGATTCAACCGTTTAAGAATAAATGGCCGAGGATTTTCGTGATGGTGAACACTCAAGTTGCAAACCATGCGGAGAACTGTTTCCCCCTCTTCCTCTTTATCCTTTTACTTTGACGGCACATAATTAAATATTTGTATTTATTAAATCAACGCTTTTTAAAACCCCGAGTGGAATAGGTAAGCAATGTTTGACTGTTTCGCTTCCCCCCCTCCCTCCCTCCCTCTGCATTGATTGGACTGTTTATTTACTTGTATTTGTGTGTCCGCACGGTGACTCTCTCATCTTTACACTGGAGTGAGAAATGGTTTTGGTGGCTTAAAGTCGGTTGTGATGATAAATATTCCCCCAGTGCCGGGCCTATCTGGGAAGTTCTCGTGACCGACGTGCGACGGTATTATTTAAAGAAAAATAATAATAAATTTACTTGGGAGAAACACATATGACCAGTTTACCGAGAGTAACAAAAAGATTAGGCTTTGAAAGTATTAGATTGACAGTACCATGGGTACAAAGCGCAACAGGCTTCTGCTTTGAAGAAAATTGTGCTCCGGGTGTCAAGTTTCTGTCAAAACTGGTGACTGCATGCATGCTTAATTGTGAATAAAACCTGTTGTGCTATTGCTAGGCATTAAAGACAGGCTTTGCAACCAAATTCCAGACAAACATTATTCAGCTAGCCTCAGGATCAGATACAACACACACAAAAAAAAAACAAATTTGTTACTGGTTGTCTGCAAGTTTGGACGATATTGATTGTGAGAGCAGGAAATAATTTAAAGGTATTTATGTGATAAACTTGTAGATCTTGATTTGACCTGATCGGCGAACGGGTGTCATAACGCTTAATGATGGAGATCAGTTGTAAATTAAATTGGGTAAGGTTCTGCTGGTCGGAATGATCCAATATTGAGGGTTCCTTGAGATCGTGTTTAACTTAGAATTTCAGAGTATAAACTTCTGAATGTTTTCCAATCTGCTTCACATTCAAGTTCCCTTTAACGCCGAATATGAAAGTGGGTGTCTGAGTGGAACAAGCACTGAATATCTCAACATGAAATCATTTTTACCCAAAACGCACCATTTCTAGCCCTCCTGCTGAGATTGCCGCTTTTATTTTAAGGGTAATGTACTTTGACATCCAACACTATTTGATCTGACAGACTTTATTTTGTGGAATGTAATCACCTAGGAGACTTGGCAAGGTTAAAGCTGGGCTCGTTTTTTTCAAAGAGATTGTTAAAAGGCTTCAAATCTGCACAAAAATAATGTAACAAAATATTAAGATGTTTCATCGCTGACAAGTGATTGTAGCAGAGATGATCCTAAAAGAATTTCTTTAAACAGCTATAAATGATTTTTTTAAAAATCAGACTTCCTTATGATCTTGCCTGGTCAGTTAGCCAATTATTCTATATTAAGGATATAAGACACGTAATGAGAAAATGTAAAATAAATAGGAAAAAAACAAAGGTTAAAGAAAATGAAATAAGATGAGACAAGGTCAAGGTAATTTTCAGAGGAAGAGAGTGTTGAAATATGGCAGAGCAGGTGTAGTAAATTCATACATTTTAAATGTTTAAGGGAAAATTAAGGAATAATTTATGCACTGATTAGGTGTTGTCAAGTTTATGTGTGTTTGATTTTTAAGTTCAATGCGGATTGGACTAGATGAAGCACTAGGTCTTCCTGTTAATGCGGCAGTATTGATGTAGTATTGACCTCATTTGGATAGCAGTTCTAGTGAGGAGTGACTACCTGTACTGGGCACTGTGGCAATGAGTATACGTCTCAAACTGGGAGGCTTCAGTTGCATACAAACATAGAAAATTAATGGTCACTGTGGACCATCACACCCACTCCATCTTCTAATCCCCACACCACATCATGTTGATAGCAGCATCTTGCCTAAACACAAAGATAAAAACAAAAAGCTAAAAGCTACTGTGGATGCTGGAAATCCAAAACAAAAACAGAATTACCTGGAAAAACTCAGCAGGTCTGGCAGCATCGGCGGAGAAGAAATCAGTTAACTTTTTGAGCCTTCATGTTCTGCCGAAGGGCCATGAAGGCTCGAAACATTAACTGATTTCTTCTCCACCGATGCTGCCAGACCTGCTGAGTTTTTCCAGGTAATTCTGTTTTTGTCATGCCTAAACACTTCATTCCCTCCTTCTCTCCCTCACCTCTTCCTCCATCACTCCCAGAAACCTCCCCAGAGCCCCCTGAAAGAAGCACTAACAAAAACAGGACAATAGGGGAAAAAGTACCCTGGGAAGTCCCTCTTCAACTCCTCAAACTGCAATCTTAAAAAGTCTCACTCTGATTTACATTTATATGGTGCCTTTCATGACCACAAGATGTCCAGAATCACTTTAAAGCTGATGAAATATCTTTGAAGTGTAGTTACTATGATATTTTAGCATATGTGGTAGCAATCTGCGCACAGTGAGATCCAAAAAATAAAAGTGTCATAACAGCCAGATAATCTGATTTTAATGATCTTGGATGTGGTGCCAATCAAGTGGCTGCTTTGTCCTGGATGATGTCAAGCTTCTTCAGTGTTGTTGGAACTGCACTCATCCAGGCAATTGGAGAGTGTTCCATCACAGTCCTGACTTGCGCCTTGGACAGAATATCCAACCATCACCCCTTGATGTTCACTGGCATTACCATCACTGAATCAATCCCCCACTATCAATATCCTAGGGGTTACCATTGACCAGAAACTGAACTGGACTAGCCGTATAAATACTGCGGCCACAAGAGCAGGTCCTGCGAAGAGTAACTCACCTCTTGACTCCCCAAAGCCTGTCCACCATCTACAAGGCACAAGTCAGTAGTGTGATGGAATACTCCCCACTTGCCTGGATGAGTGCAGCTCCCTCAAGAAGCTTGACACCATCCAGGACAAAGCAGCCTGCTTGATTGGCACCACACCCACAAACATTCACTCCCTCCACCACTGACGCACAGTTGCAGCAGCGTGTACCATCTACAAGATGCACTGCAGCAATTCACAAAGACTCCTTAGACAGCACCTTCCAAACCCATGACTACTACCGTCTAGAAGAACGAGGACAGCAGATTTATGGGAACACCACCACCTGGAAATTCCCCTCCAAGTCACTCACCATCCTGACTTGGAAATATATCACCGTTCCTTCACTGTCACTGGGTCAAAATCCTGGAACTCCCTCCCTAACAGCACTGTGGGTGTACCTACACCACAGGGACTGCAGCGGTTCAAGAAGGCAGCTCACCACCACCTTCTCAAGGGGCAATTAGGGATGAGCAATAAATGCTGGCCCAGCCAGTGATGCCCACATCCCGTAACTTAATTTAAAAAAAGACACTGACCTTCCCCCTGGCCTGTCAATTTCAATGGGCCTTTAAATTCACCTGCTTTCCGGCAGTTAGTGCCTTAAGAAAGTGGGTGCGTCCTTCTTCACTTCGATGGCGCTGGACTTTGACGCTGGGCCTCGAGGACAAGTTGCACTGCCTGGATATTGCCCAGCCTGAATCAGAAGGTCAGGTGAGACAGGATCGGAAAATAAATCCTGTAAGTAATTGGGTGCTGATTGGCAATCCGACGCTACATTGAGATTTCCTCTGGTCTCAAGGGATCCCGTTATTTCTATAATATTTTATTACCGCTGTTGTCTTGGGGCTGTTTTCTGATCGTCACTGGAGGGACACACTGTCCGAATTATATTTCTAACTTTCTCAACAAGGCAACCAACTCTTTTTTTCCCCAAGATTCATAATTATTGTCTGTCCCTTGAGCTGAGAGCAAACTTTTACTGTTCCTGAGTATAAAATCAAGCAATACCTTTATCAAACTATGGATAAAATGCTGCATGTCTGAGTTTTTATTATTGTCAGTTAAGTGCTGAAAATGTTATGTTTTAAAAGAACAAAGCATGTGTATTAGTGATTTAAAATGAATGCAATGAAGTCAATTTTGTCAGTGTACCAAATAAATTTTTATTTTGTTTCATCAAAATGTTAGGAAATAGCATTTCATGAGGAACAGGTAAATGGTATGTATTTCTGCAGAATGTTCGTTTTTTTGTAGCATCATATTTGACTCAAATTCAGAAGCATTATTTTTGAAAGTTTAAAGTCTTACACAATTAGCTTTAACTTTCAAGAGAGAAGATGCCCAGCTGTTTTTCTGCAAGTTATATTTTAAGATAGGTAGGTGATACACAGGCATCGTCAAATATAACGAGTTGTAATACATTTTTTATTCATTCGCGGGATGTGGACCTCGCTGATTAGACTAGCATTTATTGCCCATCCCTAATTGCCCTTGAGAAGGTGGTGGTGAGCTGCCTTCTTGAACTGCTGCAGTCCATGTGGTGTAGGAACACCCACAGTGCTGTTAGGGGGGGAGTTCCAGGATTTTGACCTAGTGACAATGAAGGAACGGTGATATATTTCCAAGTCAGGATGGTGAGTGACTTGGAGGGGAACTTCCAGGTGATGGTGTTCCCATCTATCTGCTGCCCTTGTTCTTCCAGATGGCAGCAGTTGTGGGTTTGGAAGGTGCTGTTGAAGGAGCCTTGGTGAGTTGCAGCAGCGCATCTTGTAGATGGTACACACTGCTGCCACTACGCATTGGCGGTGGAGTGAATGAATGTTTGTGGATGTGTTGCCAATCAAGTGGGCTCCTTCGTCCTGGATGGTGTCATGTTTCTTGAGTGTTGTTAGAGCTGCATTCATCCAGTCTAGTGGAGAGTATTCCATCACACTCTTGACTTGTGCCTTGTAGATGGTGGACAGGCTTTGGGAAGTCAGAAGGTGAGTTACTTGCCATAGGATTCCTAGCCTCTGACCAGCTCTGTAGCCACAGTATTTATATGGCTAGTCCAGTTCAGTTTTTGGCCTATGGTAACCCCCAGGATGTTGGCAGATAAGATGTGTTCTGCAGCAAGCTGAGTAGGGTAACTGAGCATTAATTTCAATTGAAATTCCTGGGATTAATCGACTGAGATGAAGGTGTTATGAGGAAAGGTTGGACAGGCTGGATCTGTATCCACTGGAATTCAGAAGAACGAGAAGTGATCTTTTTGAAACATATACGATCCTGAGGGGGCTTGACAGGGTGGATGCTGAAAGGATGTTTCCCCTTATGGGAGGAACTAAAGCTAGGGGATGTAGTTTTAAAATAAGAGGTCTCCCATTTAAAGTGGAGATGATATTTTTTTCTCTCCGAGGGGCATTAATATGTGGAACTCTCTTCCCCGGAGAGTGGAGGCTGGACCACTGAATATTTCTAAAGCTGAGTTAGATAGATTCTTGATTAACAAGGGAGTCAAATGTTGTAGTGGGTAGACAGGAAAGTAGAGTAGAGGCCACAATCAGATCAGCCATGGTTTTATCAAATGGTGGGGCAGGCTCGAGGGGCTGAATGGCCTCCTCCTGCTCCTAATTCATATGTTCATCTGGAAGTTCAATATTGTGTGGAATAACAAGGGAGGAGTGCAATAACATTTTAACATTTTGATAACTCCACTATAATTCAAACTTTCATATAAAAGACAGAATATTTCATAATGTGCTCTGTGAATGTGTCAAATAAGGAATTGTTTTCTATTTCTTTATTTCCTGATTTACACTTTGTTCAGCATTAAACTTTTTATTATTAAAAATGAGGATTTTGGAAACAGTGATTGCAATTCTCATTCCTTGTGAATATTTATTTGCTGTTTCAAAAGTAACTAAACTAATGAGATGCATCATTGCAAGTTTTGAAAAAAATGAACCTTGCCATTACTGATGGTGACAATAGTGGGTGGATGCTTAATTTTTCACATTACCTCCCGTCACTATTTCAGCAGAGAGTTTAGCACAATTACAACAGATGGGGCTAACATCTTTGTTAAAATAACGGACAGAACATTGTCACATGAAACACTAATTGTCTGTTCCCTAAAATCAGAGTTTAGACAAAGATGTGTGGAAAATCCACATGTGGCATTTAGACGGAAAAGGCCAAAGCACACTTGGAATGCAAGTTACTTTCTACAAATGAGAAGCATCCACGCTTAGATGCTGCTATGACCTTGCACAGTGATTAATATTTCTCTGCACTGAACAAATTAAAATTGACACAGAGTTCCTTTCCATGATGAAATTTTACAGTCAATAAAACTAAAATGTATTATCATCTTAATATAATATTTTTGTGAAAATATTGGCATGTAGAATTTGCAAACTAACATTAGGAGAATTTATTACAGAGGTGACTCACACATGACCTGACTCAATTTAAGGAGGTTTTCCTTCAATTTCCGATTGTCTTATTGTAGATACTCGTTAAGTAGCATTGTTACATGGCGTCAGAGATATCTTTGCTCATTTAATTCTGGCCTTTTGAACATCTCCCACTTTAATCTCTCCACCATTTGTAACCATGGGCAGAATTTTGCCCTTGGCATGTGGGATAAGCGAGAGCGGGCAGGGGTGGTCGGTACCACCCATCGAGCCAATTAAGGCCCGCCTAGTGTGATAGGTGAGCAGCAGCGCCGAGCACTGCCTGTGCGGTGGGGGAGGGGGGTGGGGGGGTGGTGCGGGGGTGGGGGGGGCGGAGTTGGTGGGGGGCGGGGGACGGGGGAGGGTGAGCGGGCTGAGTATGAACTTCGCACATGCATTTGAGTGAGCGCTTCATAATCTCTCTTAGGCACGGAGCTGCTTCAGGGAGATAAAGAGATATTAAAGAATAAAGAACATAAAAATGTCACATGAACAGGGACATGTTTTTAATGAAAAATTTTAATTTTAATTTTATTTTTATTTGATTTAGGAAACCTCATCCCACCCGTGGATGAGGCTTCCAAAAAAATGCAAGGGCCACTTGGCCTTTTCACCTGCCTGCCAACCATTAGGTTGGATGGGAAGTGAAAAATTTACGTTAATTGCCGACTTAATGGCCTTAACATTTTTTAATTGTCGGTGGGCAGGCTGCTGGCCCCGGCACGTACCTGCCGACCCAACTACCGCGCGACTACATGTTAACGTCGGCACACTCGGCCAACGTCAACGTGCGTCATGTCACGCTCGAGTGGGTCGGGCTCCGGCATGCACCCGCCGAGCGAAAATTCCTGCCCCGTGTCTTCAGCTGGCAAGGTTCTTGGTTCTGGAATTCCTTCCCTAAACCCTTATATCTATCTCTCTTCCTTTAAGATGCTCCATAGAACATTCCTCTTAGGCCAAGCCTTTGGTCACCTATTCCAACATCTCCCTCTGTGACTTGGTGTCAAATTTTGTTTTGAGGTGCTCCTATGATGCGCCTTGGGACATTTTACTAGAGTTAAAGGCACGATATAAATACTAGTTGTTGTTGTTGATACATGTAGCCATATTCTTGCAACATGACATTTCAATTTGAAAAGGAATGTTATTAACCTAATTTATTAATGAACTCTGTTTGGATTCCTTGCCTCCCCTGAAATCAGTAACCCTGGTTCTGAGGATAATTCACCGACCTGAAACCTTAACCCTCTCTCCACAGGTGCTGCCTAATCTGCTCAGTGTATTCTGCTGCTGTTGCCTGTAGCTACTCCTATAAGGAAACCTACTGTCTTGGTATGTCATGCTCGTCTGTCTTGCAGCATCCTCACACACCCACTGGAGCTCATCTGCAACTGCTCTGTGACATCCATCGTTCAATGGTGCCTAGATCAATCCCTCTTTCTCCTGCCCTCTATAAGAGACCTCTGTAGCTATTCAGCTCTGATCAACTATCCAAAATACTGACATTTTCTTTTCTGGGGGATGTCACTTCTTAGAGTTCTTTTCGTTCTTGCAATTTCAAGCACCACTTCATTGGTTTTACAGTCTGTTTATGAAATTTTAAGCAAACGTCTTATTTCAAAGGCATCTATTTTCTTTCACAGATCTTTACTTATTGTCAGGTTTTGGAGGCAGACAGGAAGGTGGATAGAATGGAGCATCGTATGAATATTTTCCTTGTTACAAGCTCGAGTTTTCTTATTGTTAACACATTCTTCATCTTCCCAAAATTACTTTGGCAATCTCTATCCTTCTAATTTCGGCTTCACATCTACCATCTTCTGTTATCATTTGTCAGTGTCTGTTTTCTATTTTTATCCTAGATTTCCAAAATTTACAATGTCTTACTTTCAGTAGCTTGCAATAGTTCCTTCAGGGATCGCCCCAACATCGTACTTTCAAACCTTCTTGAAAAGAGAGACATGTCGCTGAAGCTTTTCATCTTGCACTCATCAGGACAAACACAAGAATGGCAAATTTCTAACAATCACAGGAATTTATACCACAGGAGGAAAGGTTGCTGATTGGTTGGCAAGGCGATTCTGGTTAGTCGAGGTGTTGCCATGGAGAAAGCAAAGGGGAACTATAGACTCCCCAAGACCCCAGATAATTCAAATAAGGTACAAGGCTCAAAAATATTGCTTTTATACCTTCTAAATTGCTAAAACTTCTCCCTCAGCCCAATTTTCTACCAGTGTAAGTATGTGTTCATAGTACTTCACATTCTGTTGTTGTCCCATTGTCCATCACTTCCTTCTGAACATGAAAAACTGTTTATCAAAATTGAATTAAACTGAATAAATAATGGTCAGGACACTCCTGATTCTTTTTGCAGATAGATCTCCCAGGTGGCAACTTCAGGGGGAACAAGTAACTTTAGATTTACGGTTACTAAATCCCTCCACCACTGGGGGTTTTCCTCACCTCATGTCTGGGTCTGTTGTAGACTCGCTGATAGAGATTGATCACTGTGATTAGTGAACAGCTCCATTTATCATTGTAAGGTGGGACTACGAGGATATTATAAGATAAATTAGACAGACTTTGGCATTTTATAACCTCGTTATTCCCATGTTCCTATATTGGTACTGCATACCTGCCTGATAAACCAGGCAACAGACTTGTAGGAACACTATCACCTTCTCTTTTGGGACAGATTGAATGAAAACAGAACATATAACTAACTAAACCTGTGCCTGTGTAGTTTAATTGTAAACTGAAGACTGCTTCTGCTGAAAATGTAGCCAGTAGTGAAAAAGTCATACAAATGTAGCTTTTGCCTCATCTTCATTATGATGCTTTTAAAATTAATTTATATTTGTACCTGGTCTAGCTAATTTTTAATAACTAAAATTTGACAGTGAAAAATTTCTTCAGGGGATTGTACTTAAATTACAATCTAAATGAACCACAACCTAATCCCAACCCTTCTGAGGCTGTAAAATATCGCCGGCTATTGTAGATTATAGCGCACGGTGAGGTCAGTCAGTGTCTGCGTTGGTGTTCAGTGTTGCATGTAATGAACAGAATGAAATCATAAAAATGTAGTAAGAAAATATAACATGAATAACCTACTGCAGTTCAAAAATGTTTTTGAAGGAATCACTTGGATCTCAGGATCAAAGAAGGATTCTCTATCAAAAGACTACAGTGACAATTGCAAATCCACAATAGCTAACAAAGACTATGCACAGCAAAAGTAAACTGCTTTTACTGAACCATTAGCTTAGTCAACACCAAATGACAGATCAGTAAAAGATTTTTTCCCTTACCTGTAAACACAGTTAAATATATCCCATAATTATCAAATAAACATGTTAATTAAGAAAGTTCTATTTCGCTTTTGTTCGACATTACGTGGTACATTTTATGACTGGAATTGGAGAAATAAAGTACATGTGCCAAATCCTTCACTCTGTGATCTTAACAGAGGCTCCTCCATACCCATTTTAAACTGTTGAAAGGTTCTTCCATTGAACAAAAGTATTTTAGTTGAATGAGTTACAAGCCTGTTCACTTATCCTGCTGTCTAATTTATAAAGTCTGGCTTTTCAAACAGTGAAGAAAGAAATAAATAACTTGCATTTACATTGTGCCTTTCTCATCCTCAAGTTGCCCCAATGCGCTTCACACACAATGAATTATTTTTAAGTGCTGTCACTGTTCTTTCATACTCCCCCCTTCGATTTTTCCCCTTCCCATCCCAGAGTTGCCTGTAGGCCTTGACGAGCTGGGGCAATGGCAGGGTCGGGGGTGAAATTGATAAGGTCCCGACAGATGATCATACTGTCCAAGGATTTAAGGAAGAAGATGGGGCCTGTGATTGGCAGGTAAGGGACAGCATGCTAGAGATGCTGGTAAGATAACTAGTAAGAGATTTTTTTTCTCACTGCTTGGTGAGGTGACAGTGATTGAGGAAAATTTGAGATGGTCACAAAAAGAAATCAAAGCGTTACAAAAAGCCTCTTTACACAGAGGGTGGTTAGTATATGGAGTTTCCAATCGCAAACCATTATTGAAACAGTCATAGGAACATAGAAGCAGGTTATTTGGTCCAAAAATACTATTAAACAACAATCAGAAAGCAAGTGATTGAGTGGAAGAGTAAGATTAGATGGATGGGATATTAAAGGGTGTGGGAAGTGAGGGGGAGAGTGGGATTAGACTGGTTGGGATATTAAAGGGTGCAGGGAGAGAGAAGGAAATTGAAATAAGTCTGAGTGGGATATTAAAGGGTACGTGGATTGAGCAAGAGAGTGGGATATTAAAGGGATGGGGACAGAAGGTGAGTTAAATACAGCTACACTTAGCAGCAGAATAACGTATTGGGCATTGCATAGTTTGTTACTCCTGTTAATGAAGAAGAAGACTTCTGGGGATTTGTATTCAATTAAACCTTGGAAATATTGCAAAACCCATATATAACACCCTGTGGCCATTCATTCACAATTACAAATATTGTTCCTACTCCATTTTGAGGACCTAGCTTTCAAAAATGTATAGAGATACAAAGTCATTGAATGAAAATCGTTTTACTATTTCTGTACAGATTCAGGTCCTTCCACATCCAGTTTCTCAACTACATCGAGAAACTATCCAATACATTGAAGCAGGAGAGGCAACAATGAAGACAGTGTTACAAAATTGAACGAGAGACACTCCTCCTCATGCCTGGGACCAGGAGCTCAGGGTCCAGGCACCTTACGCTGAGCCAATTTTGTGACAGGAATCTCCACACAGACATCTTTGGATTGCACCATGAGAGAACTGGACAAAGTATTCCCCGGTTCCAGCTTCAACATCTCAGCAAACATGTGGAGCCCATTGGAAGAGGTGACCTGTCTGTTGCATTGTGTCATTGAACATGTCTATGCTGCTGTGTAGCCGGCACCACACATGACAATATTGGGAATGTGTGATGCACTAGGTGATGCAGGTTAATGTCCCAGTTAATATGTTCAATTCAATTTATTTCAATTTCATTTTAGTGTCTGAATGGAAATTCATGTCAGGTACATTGTCCGTTTATCAAAAAAAATACATGTAAATGATTAATAACAATAAAAGAGAGAAAATTACTCTATCACAGAGATCTAACTTTAATTAAAATATGTATTGAAAAACTATCCAATGCATTACAATAATCAGTCAGTGAGTCCCATCCTGAGTTCAAATCCTTGTCCTTACATCAAACTCCTGTTAAAGGTTCTTATAGAGAAGGGCACAAATGAGTTCAGGAGCCGATTTGCTCTTCATCTGCGGGATTGTAGTCTTTTCCCTGAATGCAACCAGCAGTAATAGTGAGACAAGGGGTAATTCTCATTGTTCATGATGCACTTTACTTTTGTCAAAATTCTTCGAAAGCAGACTTCCTCAAGAATTATCTGCTCATGATTATAGAATCTACTCAAAAGGATTTTAATTTTCTGAGGTAAGATAATCGTGTGTTCATCATTGTAATTGCAGTACAAATATTGTTCCTTCTTTATTTTCAGGATCACCACAGTTGTCAGAAAATCATTTATCTTTGCCTTATTGACCTGCAATTTAGCCAGTCACAGCTTCCTCAAAATCTCTGATGATTATTCTGCATAGGGCCCAGTCTTGACATCAAGTTCTTTAGTGGCCAATGTGCATCTCCATCCAGAAAATGATCTTTGAAATTTTGAGGTCAATCCTTAGAAAGTCCTGTAAATAAACCAAACCAACATGGTTTTAGAGCACAATATGTTACACAGCTGCAGTGTGTACCATCTTCAAGATACAGCAACGTTTCAAGGCTCCTTTGACAGCACCTTCTAAACCTATGGCCTCTACCATCTAGAAGGACAAGGGCAGCAGATAGATGGGAGCACCACCACCTGGAAGTTCCCCTCCAAGTCACTCACCATCCTGACTTGGAAATATATCGCTGTTCCTTCACTGTCACTGGGACAAAATCCTGGAACTCCCTCCCTAACAGCACTGTGGGTGTACCCACATCACATGGACTGGAGCAGTTCAAGAAGGCACCTCACCACCACCTTCTCAAGGGCAATTAGGGATGGGCAATAAATGCTGGTCTAGTCAGCAAGGTCCACATCCCATGAATGAATAAAGAAACATTTTGCATGTGTTTGTTAAATAGTGATAAGAGCAGCTTAATTTAAAATATGGGAAAGAAACATATTATTTATTCTTAGCATTTATATTCTTGTTTCACTGAGAGCTATATTGCGATCAATTACTTGGGGGTGAAATGGAACAAGAGCTGGGATGCACCAGAGATAGAATCATGTTTTCCTCCCATTGTGGGACATATCTGACACTCAGTTCGATTGGAATCAGTGGGCCTGGATACTGATCAAGGGCGACTGATGTAACTCCCCTCCTTCCCCCGCCCATGTCTAATTTTACCTGTCCCACGTTTTATACTTCCATGGAGATGCTTATCCTTGGTAAACTTTGCCTGCTTGTTGCAGACAATGTTTTCTTTTTATCATTTAAAAGCCCAATGTCTTCATTCCTCCTACATGCTGTTTCTCCACTCCAGTTCCGTCCCCAGGTTGGATATATACAGCCTGTTTAATCTTTCTGAGTTGCAGCTGCTACAGTTTACGGGGTCTCTTGTCACATGGGGCCCTCACGATTCAGCTTTCATTAATATATTCAGGTGGAAGGTAATTTTTGTCTTGGGCTCGGCGACACATACCAATTATTTTCTCCACAAAATGCTACAATTTCAAATTTAATGTCCATGCAGAACAATGTACTTGTACGTTGCAATTTTTATAACAGAAGCTGATGTTAGTAATAAAGTATTGTTTCATTTTAGTCATTGGCATTCATTTTGAATAAGCTGCTCTGTCATTTATGAAAAAAATTAACAATACTAGTAGAAGGTTACTGCTGTGCTAAACCTATAGTAAAATGTGCAGAATGCTGTTAACAACACTTGAAATGCATAAATATCTTGATTGCAATTTTCCATTTGACAGCAACTGAGCTGTAAAATTACTAACCCTCCAAATATCTGCTCCACAAATACTTAAAAATAATTTGAGGTTTATGCTGCTTAAAAATGCAATGTGTTATAATTACTCGTTTTTCAACTTATCTTGTACTACAGCACTTAGAGAAGTCTTTGTAATCTCCCTAGTTTGTCACCTTCTCTATCCCAACAACTCTGAGATATATGCGCTCCTCTGATTCTGGGTAGATTTGATCACTCTTCAATTGGGCACAGTACCTTCAACTGTCTGGACTCAAAGTTCTGGAATTCCCTCCCTAAATGTCTCAGTGTCTCTACCTTTCTCCTCCTTTAGGATGCTCCTTAAACCCACTTCTTTGACCAAGTTTTTGGTCACCTGCCCTAATATCCCTTCATGTGGCTTGATGTTAAATTTTGTTTGATAATGCTCCTATGAATTGCCTTAGAACTGTTCTGAAATATTAATGGTGCTGTATAAATGCAAATTTCTTTTGTTTGAGATTGCTGTTTTCTTTTACATAGAAAGAAGCAAAGAAATATCATGAGCATAGAAGGAACCATTTGGCCTATCATATCCGTGCCAGGCAAAAGACCAGCTATCCAGTCTAATCCCACACTTCAGTTCCTGATCAGTAGCCCTGTTGGTTACATCACCTCAAGTGCATCCAAGTGTCCTTTAAATGTTATCCGGTTTGGTAATATGGTTGGGGTCACACATATGCACAGATGGGTAAGGAGGCAGGTTTTCTTCCCTAAAGGACATTAGTGACCCAGCCGTGTATGTTCAACAATCTGACAGCTTCATGGTCACTTTAGCTGAGGCCATTTTAAAAAAATTTATTTTCAGCTTTTTAGAATTGGATTCCAATTCTCAAACTGATTTGCTGAGGTTTGAACTCATGCATTTTTAAAATTCATTCATGGGTTGTGGGCGTCGCTGGCTAGGCCAACATTTATTGCCCTTGAGAAAGTGGTGGTGAGCTGCCTTCTTGAACCGCTGCAGTCCATGGATTAAACATACAAAATGAAAGTGTCAGTCAGAAGTTAAGCTGCTGGCGCAGTTTCACAATTGGGGAGGTGGGGATACTATACTCTGGACCTTCCAGCTAATGGTGAACTTACAGGCAGAGCACCTGGTGAGATAAAGGGCTCGATTTTCAAAGCGGTGTTGAGAACCTGATGCCCGAATAAATTCGGGATCCTGACCCCACGTTGCAAATGTGTTGCTCATGAGAAGCCATGTTAAAATGTAGGAGGTGAGCTCAGCATCCAATTGCATCAAGCATTAAGCAGGCGTCAAGCATTGCCAGGAGGTGGGAGCTGCCTGCACAGCACAGCAGCCATGATGGCTCTGCCGCTGCCTTGCAGAAGAGAACAGGCAGCACCGTGGGGAGCAAGCCACACCACCCAGCAGCAAAACAGACCAACGGCTAAATGGATGGTAAAGTTGGTAAAGTGTATGATCAAGTGCAGGATTTCTCAGCTCCCAAAATTTTTTAACGTTTGAAGAAAGACTTTCACATCTGCCTGCTTTGATTCTTACAACTTGACAACTGTGCACTAATATGCACCAGGTTGTTTGGGTTTGATTATTCTCACTTTGAAAATTGCCTTCTGGCCCTCTCCAGTCCATTAACAAGCTCCTCAAGGAGCTAAACTTTTCTTTATTCTTTAATCGGATGTGGGTGCTGCCGGCAAGGCCAGCATTTGTTGCCCGTCTGTAATTTCCCTTGAACTGAGTGACTTGCGAGGCCATTTCAGAGGGCAGTTAAGAGTCAACCACATTGCTGTGGGTCTGGAGTCACCTGGAAGTAAGACCAGGTAAGGACGGCAGATTTCCTTCCCTAAAGGTTCATTAGTGAACCAAATGGGTTTTTATGACAATCGATGATACTTTCATGGTCACCATTACTGAGACTAGCTTTATATTCCAGATTTTATTAATTGAATTTAAATTCCACCAGCTGCCATAGTCAGATATGAACCCATGTCCCCAGAGCATTAGCCTGGGCCTCTGGATTACCTCCCAGGCTCTGTACCCTGTGCCCTGTGTACTTCATCCTGAGAAAATACTAAGATGCTGAGAAAATGTTTCCCCTGGTTGGGGAGTTGAGGTCATGGGCTTACAGTATCAGGATAAGAGATTGGCCATATAGAACTGAGCTGAGGAAATTCCTTCACTCAAAGGATTGTGAATCTTTGGAAGTCTCTACCCCAGAGCGTTGTGGATGTCCTATTGCTGAGTATATTGAAGAAAGAGGACGATAGGTTTTTGAATACTGAGAGGATCAATGGATATGGGGATACTGCGGGAAGGTAGAGTTGAGGTGCAAAGGGCTGGTTGGCCAACTCCAGCACCTATTTCATATGCTCTTATGTTCTGTGCCCTACATCCTCTGGGCGATGAGAGCATGGGGGGAGTTCAGAGTGAACGTCAGGGGCCCGACTCCTGTTAATCCAGTGTCAGTCATGTGCCAGCAAAAGATGTGAGGGGGTGGCGAGAGGTGGTGGGGGCATGAGATCCCCAGAATGGGGCGGGCGTGATGAATCACAAGACTGGGGAGGCCAGAACTTTCCTTTTGGTGTCTGATGGAGAAGTCCTGCTGTCTTTTGCTCTGGCTTCACACCACCTATACTTTTCTCTGCAAACTTTTTAAAAATGGCATTGGTGCCTTAATGACGTCATCTTTTTGCACTGCAGTCAGACCCTGTCCTGCCTGGGGCCAGGGCCTATGCTGCTGCCCCGGTCAAAATGGCAACGGCCACCAAAGTAGTGAAGACATGGTGAGGGTCATGCAGCCAAGATTTTAACCCCCTTACAACCCTTTCTTATTAGATCGGAGTGTTAAAATCAGTGCTCGAATCTGTTGACTGACAGTGAGCAATGCCACTGAGTCTTTGCCAGTAGGCAAACAGGTAAGACTTTTTGATGTCATTTCCCTTATGGCCTGAATGGGAGACAATGGGTGTCCTGCCACAGGAGCTGGGGGTTCTCACTTATCTCTTATCCTGTGTAATGAACCTAACTCTGCAAACCACAGGGAGGTGTATGGGGGGCTTTGAAATGTGCAATCTCTGGAAATGTGATTTCGACAATAAAGAGATAGCAGTTAACCTGAAGGCATCAACAAAAATGATCATTTAATGAATCTCATTGATCTAATGAGGTTAATTCAACAGCGCAAATGTCAAAATGTTTGTTCGTCCAACTGTGAAATACTGGAAAATTTTATAAAAGTGAGTGGATAACAATGACAGAGAAACCCTGCTTACCAATAAGATCTTGCAGGTATCAATGACATCAATAATGATGCAAGGTGAGGACATCATTGCTATTGAAAAACAAAGGGAGCCTCTTTCTATAATAACAAATTGTATTTGTACAATGCCTTTAATACAATAAGACACCCTGAGAAAGCAAAAATTAACACTGCACGACATAAGGAGGGACTTGGACAGATGACCAAAAGCTTAATTGAACTCGTACGTTTCATGGTGTGACTTAAAGGAGGAAGGAGAGGTAGAGAGGCCGATTTAGGCAGGGAATTCAGGAGCTAGGGACTTGGCAACTGAAGGCACAGCCACCAATTAAAATTGGGGATGCTCAAGAAGCCAGATTTAGAAGAACGCAGATATCTTGAAAAAGCATTCATACGATGTTACAGAGATTGGGTGGGACAAGGCCACATAGGGATTTGAAAATAAGGCTGAGAATTTTAAAATCAAGATGTTGTTTAATCAGGAACCAATGTAGTTCAGTGAGCACATGGATGACTGGTGAATGCTGGGAGTTAGGACAGGGGCAGCTGAGTTTTCGATGGCCTCAAAGTTTATGGAGGGAAGAATGTGGGAGATCAGACAAGAGTGCATTGGAATAGTCGAGTCGAGAGGTAACAAAGTCATGAATGAAATTTTCAGCAGCAGATGAACTGAGACTGAAGTAAAATCGGGGGACGTTACATAAGTGAAATAGGATATTGTAGTCGTAGCAGGACATGTGGTTGGAAGTTCATCTCAAGAACAAATGTAACGCCGAGGTGCAAACAGTCTGGTTGACCCTCAAACAGTTGCAAATGAAAGGGGTGGATTCGGTGGTAAGGGAGCTGAATTTGTAGTAGTGATCAAAGACAATGTCTTTGGTCTTCCCAATATTTAATTGGAAGAAATTTCAGCTCATCCAGTACTGGGTGTTGTATCTAGGGATGGGCAACACCTGCTGGCCTTTCCAGCAACACTCACATCCCATGAAAGAATAGGAAAAGCTTTCTGATAACTTAGAGACAATGGAGGAATGGAGAGGAGTGGTGGAGAAGTAGAGCTCGGCTTCATCAGCCTACATGTGAAAACTAATGTTGTGTATTCGTATGATATCACTGAGGGCAGCATCTAGTTGAGAAATAGAAGGGGACCAAGGATATATCCTTTGGGGTACCAGAGTTAATGGTGCAGGAGCAAGAAGAGAGGCCATTGCAGGAGATTTTCTTGCTGCGATTAGATAGAGAAGAATGCATCCAGGTGAATATGGTCCTACCCACCTGGACAACAGTGGAGAGGCATTGGAGAAGGATGTCAAAGTCTACAAACAGGTTGATAATGATAAGGAGGGATAGTTCTCCTTTGTCAATGTCATAAGGGATGTCATTTGTGGATTTGATAAGAGCTGTTTCAGTACTGTGACTGAGATGGATACCTGATTGGAGGTTTCAAACATAAAGTTCTGGGAAAGATGAGTATGGAGTTGGGAGATGACATGTCCAAGGACTTTGGAGCTGAAAGGGAGGTTGGGGATGGGCCAATAGTTTTCAAGGAAGGTGGGGTCAAGGGTTTTTTGTTTGAGGGGAGGGATGTTGATGGAAGATATGAAGGAGAGAGGAACAGTATCTGACGAGAGAGAACCATTAACAATATCAGCTAACATGGAAACCAGGAGATGTTAGGTGCTCAGCAGTTTTGTGTGCCTCCTCTGTCCTAATTCTCATTAAATTGGTTCCCAACTTTCAAGACCTCAGGATGTCCAAAAGTGCTATATAGCCAACGAGATAGTTTTTTGTAGTGTAGTCATTGTTCTAAAGTAGGAAATTGGGTATTGGGACTCTTGCTTTTCCTGATATATGTTTTCCTGATATATATTAATGATCTAGGTCTTGGTGTGCAGGGGACAATTTCAAAGTTTGTGGATGATATGAAGCTTGGGAGTGTTGTGAACTGTGAGGAGGACAGTGTGGAACTTCAAGAGGACAGAGACAAGTTGGTGGAGTGGGCAGATAGGTGGCAGATGAAGTTCAATGTGGAGAAGTGTGAGGTGACGCATTTTGGTAGGAAGAACATGGACAGACAATACAAAATAAGGGGTGAAATTTTAAAGCAGGAGCAGAAAGACCTGGGTGTATATGTGCATAGATCATTGAAGGTGGCAGGACAGGTAGAGAGAGCTGTTAAAGCATATAGTATCCTGGGCTTTATTAATAGGGGAATAGAGTACAAGAGCAGGCAGGTTATGCTGAGTTTATATAAGACACTAGTTAGACCTCAGCTGGAATATTGTGCACAGTTCTGGGCACCACATTATAGGAAGGATGTGAACACATTGGAGAGAGTGCGGAAGAGGTTTACAAGAACAGTTCCAGGGATGAGAAACTTCAGCAATGAGGATAGATTGGAGAGGTTGGGAGTGTTCTCCTTGGAGAGAAGAAGGCCAAGAGGAGATTTGATAGAGATGTTCAAAATCATGAGGGGGCTGGACAGGGTAGATAGGGAGAAGCTGTTCCTGCTCGTAAAAGGATCAAGAATGGGAGGGCACAGATTTAAAGTGATTTGCAAAAGAGGCAAATGTGATGTGAGAAAAAACTTTTTCACAAAACAAGTGGTTCGGGTCTGGAATGTACTGCCTGGAAGTGTGGTGGAGGCAGGTTCAATTGAAGCATTCAAGAGGGCATTAGATGATTATTTGAATAGAAACGATGTGCAGGGGTACAGGGAAAAGGCAGGACAATGGCACTAGGCCATAATGCTCATTTGGAGAGCCCAGTGCAGACACGATGGGCAAAATGGCCTCCTCTGTGCCATTAAAATTATGAGATACTGTGATTCTGAAATTCGGCAGCCAATTTGTGCACAGTAAGATCACACAAACAGCAATGAGATAATGACCAGATAATCTGTATTTTAATGTTGATGAATAAATATTGGCCAGGATACTGCAGAGAACTCCCTGCTCTACTTTGAATTCATGCCTTGGACATCCACCTGACTGGGCAAATGGGATCTCGGTTCCATCTTGGCCCCATCTGCAAGAGATATTTCCAAATATATAAAGAAGATGCTGAATGTGATAATGTGTTACATTCAGGCAGAATTTCAACCAGCTGAAGTATTTGGCAAAACTGGGGAAGATAATACTTGATTTAAAGACGAGCACATAGCTAAGAAATAAATATTATCATATTTCTTTTTATTGATTTGCAGGATGTGGGCTTCACTGGCTGGGCCAGCATTTATTGCCCACCCCTATTTGCCCTGGGGAAGGTGGTGGTGAGCTGCCTTCTTGAACCGCTGCAGTCCATGTGGTGTAGGTACACACACAGTGCTGTTAGGGAGGGAGTTCCAGGATTTTGACCCAGCGACAGTGAAGGAACGGTGATATATTTCCAAGTCAGGATGGTGAGTGACTTGGAAGGGCACTTCCAGGTTGTGGTGTTCCCATCTATCTGCTGCTCTTGTCCTTCTAGATGGTAGTGGTTGAAGTAAAAAAGGAAATAAGGAAATCAAAGAGAGGGCATGAAAAAAGATTAGCAAGTAAAGTTAAAGATAACCCAAAGATGTTTTACCAATACATTAATGCTAAAAAGCTAGTTAAGGAAAAAGTGGGACCTATCAGAGATGAAGATAGAAACTTGTGTGTAGATGCAGAGGCTGTGGGAAGGGTTTTAAATGAATATTTTGTCTCCGTGTTTACAAAAGAAAGGGAGGATGTAGATATAGTAGTCCAGGAGGAACACTGCGAGGTATTGGACGGGATAGTCATAAAGAGAGAGGAAGTACTCGAAGGGTTGAAATCCTTGAAAGTTGATAAGTCACCAGGGCCAGATGGATTGTTTTCGAGGCTGCTGAAGGAAGTCAGGGAGGAGATAGCAGATGCTCTGAGGATGATTTCCCAATCTTCACTAGATACAGGGGAGGTACCGGAGGACTGGAGAAATGTAAACGTACTTCCATTGTTTAAAAAGGGACCAAAGGAAATGCTAAACAATTATAGGCCAGTTAGCCTTACATTGGTGGTGAGCAAATTAGTAGAATCAATTAAGATAGGATTAACTGTCATGTGGAAAGGCATGGACTAGTCAGGGATGATCAGCATGGATTTGTTAAAGGAAGGTCTTGCCTCACAAATTTGATTGAATTCTTTGAGGAAGTGACAAGAAGGATTGATAAAGGTAGTGTAGTAGATGTTGTGTACATGGATTTTAGCAAGGCATTTGACAAGGTCCCACATGGCAGATTGGTCAGGAAAGTAAAAGCCCATGGGATTCAGGGTAATGTGGCAAACTGGATAAAAGGTTCGCTTTGTAACAGGAAACAAAGGGTAATGGTCGATGGATGCCCTTGCGAATGGAGAGTTGTCTCAAGTGGTGTTCCACAGGGCTCGGTGTTGGGACCCTTGCTGTTTGTGTTATATATTAATGACTTGGACGTGAACATGGGGGGCACGATTGGGAAATTTGCAGATGACACAAAGATTGGCCAAGTTGTGGATAGTGTAGAGGATAGCCATAATCTCCAAAACGATATAGATGGGTTGGTGGAGTGGGCGGTAAAGTGGCAGATGGATTTTAACATAGAGAAGTGTGAGGTCATACATTTAGGGATGTCAATCAGTTACAGAGATTACACAATAAATGGGAATGTACTAAGACGGGTAGATAAAGTGAGAGATCTTGGTGTACAAGTACACAGGTCCCTGAAGGCAGCAGTTCAAGTAGACAAGGTTGTAAAGAAGGCATATGGAATGCTCTCCTTCATTGGCAGAGGTATAGAATATAAAAGTAAGGATATAATGCTGGAAGCAAAAATAAAAATAAAAGTACCTGGAAAAACTCAGCAGGTCTGGCAGCATCTGCGGAGAGGAACACAGTTAACATTTCGAGTCCATATGACTCTTCAACAGAACTAAGTAAAAATAGAAGAGAGGTGAAATATAAGCTGGTTTAAGGGGATGGGACAAGTAGAGCTGGATAGAGGGCAGTGATAGGTGGAGATAACCAAAAGATGTCATAGACAAAAGGACAAAGAGGTGTTGAAGGTGGTGATATTACCTAAGGAATGTGCTAATTAAGGGTAGAAAGCAGGACAAGCAAGGTACAGATAGCCCTAGTGGGGGTGGGGTGGGGGGAAGGAATCGAAATGGGCTAAAAGGTAGAGATAAAACAATGGATGGAAATACATTTAAAAATAATGGAAATAGGTGGGAAAAGAAAAATCTATATAAATTATTGGAAAAAAAAAAGGAGGGGATCGGAAAGGGAGTGGGGATGGAGGAGAGAGTTCATGATCTAAAATTGGTGAACTCAATATTCAGTCCGGAAGGCTGTAAAGTGCCTAGTCGGAAAATGAGGTGCTGTTCCTCCAGTTTGCATTGAGCTTCACTGGAACAATGCAGCAGGCCAAGGACAGACGTGGGCATGAGAGCAGGGTGGAGTGTTGAAATGGCACATGACAGGGAGGTCTGGGTCATGCATGCAGACAGACTGAAGGTGTTCTGCAAAGCGGTCACCCAGTCTGCGTTTGGTCTCTCCAATGTAGAGGAAACGACATTGGGAGCAACAAATGCAGTAGACTAAATTGAGGGAAGTGCAAGTGAAATGCTGCTTCACTTGAAAGGAGTGTTTGGGCCCTTGGATGGTGAGGAGAGGGAAAGTAAAGGGGCAGGTGTTGCACCTTCTGCGGTTGCATGGGAAGGTCCCTTGGGAGGGGGTTGAGGTGTAGGGGGTGTTGGAGGAGTGAACCAGGGTGTCCCGGAGGGAACGATCCCTTCGGAATGCCGCCGGGGGGTGAAGGGAAGATGTGTTTGGTGGTGGCATCATGCTGGAGTTGGTGGAAATGGCGGAGGATGATCCTTTGAATGCGGAGTCTGGTGGGGTGATAAGTGAGGACAAGGGGGACCCTATCATGTTTCTGAAAGGGAGGAGAAGGCGTGAGGGCGGATGCGCGGGAGATGGGCCGGACACGGTTGAGGACCCTGTCAACCACCATGGGTGGAAACCTCAGTTAAGGAAGAAGGAAGACATGTCAGAGGAACTGTTTTGGAAAGTGGCATCATCAGAACAGATGCGACGGAGGTGAAGGAACTGAGAGAATGGGATGGAGTCCTTACAGGAAGCGGGGTGTGAGGAGCTGTAGTCGAGGTAGCTGTGGGAGTCAGTCGGCTTGTAATGGATATTGGTGGACAGTCTATCACCAGAAATTGAGACAGAAAGGTTAAGGAAGGGAAGGGAAATGTTAGAGATGGACCATGTGAAAATGATGGAGGGGTGGAAATTGGAAGCAAAATTAATAAATTTTTCTGCGTACAGATGAGAGCATGAAGCAGCACTGAAGCACTCATCGATGTACCGGAGAAAGAGTTGTGGGAGGGGGCAGGAGTGGGACTGGAACAAGGAATGTTCCACATACCCCATAAAGAGACAGGCATAACTGGAGCCCATGTGGGTACTCATAGCCATACCTTTTATTTGGAGGAAGTGAGAGGAGTTAAAGGAGAAATTGTTCAGTGTGAGAACAAGTTCAGCCAGACGGAGGAGAGTAGTGGTGGATGGGGATTGTTCAGGCCTCTGTTCGAGGAAGAAGCGGAGAGCCTTCAGACCATCCCGTGGGGGATGGACGTGTGGAGGGATTGGACGTCCATGGTGAAGAGGAGGCGGTTGGGGCCAGGGAACTGGAAATTGTTGATATGATGTAGGGTGTCAGAGGAATCGCGGATGTAGGTGAGAAGGGACTGGACAAGGGGAGAGAGAATGGAGTCAAGATATCAAGAAATGAGTTCCGTGGGGCAGGAACAGGCTGACACAATCGATCTGCCGGGACAGTCCTGTTTGTGGATTTTGGGTAGGAGGTAGATGCGGGCCGTCCGAGGTTGGGAGACTATCAGGTTGGAAGCTGTGGAAGGAAGATCTCCAGAGGAGATGAGGTCAGTAACAGTCCTGGAAACAATGGCTTGATGTTCAGTGGTGCAGTCATGGTCCAGGGGGAGGTAGGAGGAAGTGTCTGCGAGTTGACGCTCAGCCTCTGCGAGGTAGAAGTCAGTGCGCCAGACAACAACAGCACCACCCTTGCCATCAGGTTTGATGACACTTTCAGGGTTGGGCCTGAGAGAATGGAGTGCAGAAAGTTCAGAGAGAGACAGGTTAGAGTGGGTGAGAGGAGCAGAGAAATTGAGACGGCTAATGTCACGCCGACAGTTCTCAATGAAAAGATCAAGAGAAGGTGAGAATCCAGAGGGAGGGGTCTAGGTGGAGGGAGAATATTGGAGGTGGCTAAAAGGATCCATTGAATGGGGAGAGGACTCCTGCCCAAAGAAGTGAGCACGGAGACGAAGGTGGCGGAAGAAGAGTTCAGCATCGTGCCGAGCCCGAAATTCATTGAGATGAGGGCATAAGGGTATGAAACTAAGTCCTTTGCTGAACGTTCATCATCAGAGAGGGGAAGGTCAGGGGGTATGGTGAATACATGGCCGGGGCTGGGATTGGAAGATGGGATGGGGACAGAAGGACAGGCAGGGGTGGAGGGTCCTGGATGGGCGTTGGTGTCGATGAGTTGTTGGAGCTTGCGTTCCTTTGCACCTGAAAGAAAGAGACAAAGTTTCTTGTTGAGGCGACAGATGAGACGAAGAATAAAATGAAACTGGGGGCACGGGCAGCTTTGAAAAAGGGTGCGGCGGCGCTGCTGGAGGGAGAGGTCGAGTGTGTTCATATGGCGGCGCATGGCACTGAGTGTGGATCTCAGAATGCGACGAGAACAGCAGTCCGAGGAGTGTTGTATGTCCTGGAGATACCTGTAATCCTGGGTGGGTTTGAAACATGAGAAATGGAATTTCAGTTGAAATCCACGTGGGGTAAGTCGGAGATGGAGACAGTCACTGAGGAAGGAAATATGCCTGTGAAAGAGGGTTTTAGTAAACACCTTGCCAAACACGAGGAGAGAAATGGAAAGCAATGAAGGTGAACAAGGCAGAAGAGAGATATGGAAACAAAAACAGAAATACCTGGAAAAACTCAGCAGGTCTGGCAGCATCGGCGTAGGAGAAAAGAGTTGATATTTCGAGTCCTCATACGGAAATCCTGTCGGAGAGAAGAGCAATACTTTTTCAAGGTAGGCATTCCTTGAAGAGAAGTGGCAGTCAATTAAACACTAAGATAAAAGCAAAAAACTGCAGATGCTGGAAATCCAAAACAAAAATAAAAATAAAAATACCTGGAAAAACTCAGTAGGTCTGGCAGCATCTGCGGAGAGGAACACAGTTAATGTTTCGAGTCTGTCTGACTTCTCAACAGAACTAAGTAAAAATAGAAGAGAGGTGAAATATAAGCTGGTTTAAGTTTGGGGGGTGGGGGTGGGGGGCGGTGGGGCAAGTAGAGCTGGATAGAGGGCCAGTGATAGGTGGAGATAACCAAAAGATGTCACAGACAAAAGGACAAAGAGGTGTTGAAGGTGGTGATATTTTTTCCCAATAATTTATATAGATTTTTCTTTTCCCACCTATTTCCATTATTTTTAAATGTATTTCCATCCATTGTTTTATCTCTACCATTTAGCCTATTTCGATCCCTTCTCCCACCCCACCCCCACTAGGGCTATCTGTACCTTGCTCATCCTGCTATCTACCCTTATCACATTCCCTAGATAATATCACCACCTTCAACACCTCTTTGTCCTTTTGTCTATGACATCTTTTGGTTATCTCCACCTATCACTGGCCCTCTATCCAGCTCTACCTGTCCCACCCTCCCCCCCCCTTAAACCAGCTTATATTTCACCTCTCTTCTATTTTTACTTAGTTCTGTTGAAGAGTCATACGGACTCGAAACGTTAACTATGTTCCTCTCTGCAGATGCTGTCAGACCTGCTGAGCTTTTCCGGGTATTTTTATTTTTATTTTTGTTTTGGATTTCCAGCATCCGCAGTTTTTTGCTTTTATTTTGCTGATATAATGTTGGAATTGTATAAAAGACTGGTGAGGCCACAACTGGAGCATTGTGTGCAGTTCTGGTCACCACATTACAGGAAGGACATAATAGCTTTGGAGAGAGTGCAGAGGAGGTTTACAAGAATGTTGCCAGGGTTAGAAAAGTGTAGCTACGAGGAGAGATTGGATAAATTGAGGTTATTTTCCTTAGAACAAAGAAGGCTGAGAGGTGACTTGATTGAGGTGTACAAAATTATGAGGGGAATAGATCGAGTGGGCAGGATAAAATTGTTTTCCTTGGTGGAGAATTCTAGAACCAGTGGATGTAGATTCAAGATAAGTGGCAGAAGGTGTATGGGGGACATGAGGAAGAACTTTCTTTACGCAGAGGGTAGTGAGTGTCTGGAATTCGCTGCCCAAGTTGGTGGTAAAGGCAGAAACTCTAAACTCTTTTAACAAGTACCTGGATCTGCACCTTAAGTGCTTACAGGGCTATGGGCTGGGTGCAGGAAGGTGGGATTAGAGAGGGCACCTGGGTGTCCTCGGGCTGGCATGGACAAAATGGGCCAAATGGCCTCCTTCTGTGCTGTAACTTTTCTATGGTTCTATGGTTTTAGGTAGATTGGAGAGTTTGGAACTATTTTCCTTGGAGAAGGTTGAGAGGAGATTTGATGGAGGTATTAGAAATCATGAGGGGTCTGGAGAGGATAGGCTGGGAGAAACTGTTCGCATTGCTGGTCGGATTGAGAACCAGAGGGCACAGATTGGCAAAAGAGCCACGGGCAGCATGAGGAAAATGGTTCGGGTCTGGAATGCACTGCCTGTGGGTGTGGTGGAGGCAGGTTCAACTGAGGCATCGAAGAGGAAATCGGATCATTACCTGAAAAAGGAAAAGAATTCCAAAGACATTTCTTTATGACAAACTCAAACCGCTCCAAAATTAAAATCAAATCAGAAAATGCTGGATAAAAAGCCATTGACCTGAAACCTGAGCTTCTCCAGCCGCTGTCAGACCTGCAGCATTTTCTGTTTTTATTTCAGATTTACAGCGTCTGCAGTATTTTGCTTCTGTATTGACCGCTCCAAAATTAAACTCCATTTTTCAGTTGTCTATTGTCCTGAATAGTTCTCCAGCGGAAAGACCTGTAAAGACATACAGATAAAGTTCTTGGTCGGGACCTTTGATTTTTATTGTAAGTTGACTTTGTTAGATGTTTCCGAAGTGTTGTCAAACTTTTCTTTGTGACACATGAGACCCTCCCTCGTGCACCCCACTGACTGACATCTCTCCCATTAGTGCAATTGTTCCCTCCATTTTACCGCGATTTAGATCGAAACCGCTACATTTCCAGAGCCAGGGGCAACTAGGGATGGGCAATAAATGCTGGCCCAGCCAGCGAAGCCCACCTCCCTGTGAATGAATTAAAAAAGGACCAGAAAAGGTATATTTGAGTTGAATACAGGGAGGGATTGAAGAGAGCGGGTGGAAGGAAGAGTTGTGTTTGATACCTGCTTCAGATTCATAAATATCACCAATGACCCGCATTGCGATGCAGATATTAATTTTCGTAGTTTGCACATATTCAAAGGGGGTCGCAAGCTGGACTGAAATAGTTTTTAAATGTACTATTGATGAGATAGAAATGTTTGGAAATCTGCTGCTGGCTAATGTCGGGAGGGTTTCAGTTTGGTGCAAACTCTGGGCGGCTGATTGAAGCCTCGCTTCACTTGGATACAGGGGACCAGTCAGTCTGAGGGTTGGACAGGACCCCAGACCTGAGTCCTGAATCCCACCCCCCCGGGGCCCAGACAGATGCTGAGTGACCCAGCACTGCCTTCGGTTCAGCTTTGCGGCCTCCTATTTGTTGCCCAGATGACGGGATAAATTATATGTTTTAATTCCATTTTATCATTGACCCGTGATACGATCTGTAAGTCAGGTTCGGATGGGGTTACACACCGGCAGGGACTGTGATTTTTAACAGAAGGACCTTGGCTCGGTTAAGCTGTTAAAACAATTTTATACATTTCAGTCCGGGCCAGTTAAAAAACACAATGTCCACTGTTTTCAAATCG
This sequence comes from Cetorhinus maximus, assembly GCF_964194155.1. NCBI lineage: Eukaryota > Metazoa > Chordata > Chondrichthyes > Lamniformes > Cetorhinidae > Cetorhinus > Cetorhinus maximus. The sequence continues at coordinate 144,611,903 of NC_135886.1, read as the reverse complement.
ATGCTATATGAAGAATGGGATGAAAGCCAATTAAAACTTGTATTGAAAAAAGTAAGACGGAGCTCGTTTTGAGTTACATTAATTACACTACATTATTATTTAGTTTTATTTTAATTCCCTCAAATCGGATTTAGTTCATGGGGCCAGTGTGGGTGTAATTTCTGACTCCAGTCAGTGGGAATGTAAAGATTTTAACATCCAAACGCCGTTAGTTTCCCGCTATCCTGATGTCTCTCCAGATTAACTCATTCAGGCAGCATTTTCTCATGTATTTACCCTTTGCAATCTGAATATATTCCGGTGACCCGTTGGCGCGGAGACTTTACAGAAGCCGCTCCAAGGGCTCGATTTCACGCAGTCATTGCGTCTAAACTGCGCGAATCCGGCTCGCCACCAGCATCTTGGACACACAAGGCGGCTGGGCAGAAATCGGGGACAAAGCGCCGGGAAATACATTCGCTTTTCGCCCGGACTCCTGCCAATATAGAGCTGACCATCTCCTGGACATTTTGGTCCGTTGACTTGACCAGCTGTTGCTCAGGTAGAAGGGAGATGGAAATGGCAGAAAGAACTCCAAGCAGCGAATATCTCATCTTTAAAACCCCCAATCACTCAGCGCCGGCTCCGAGTCCTGGACACTGACTGCATCGACAACCATTGCAGTGTTGGGGAGATACTTGAGATAAAGTCCAGCTTGTCGGGTTAATAAGAGCCTCCGGGTATAAAACTGGAATCCAGGTAGTTAGATTATTAATAAACAAGCGGGTCAGTTCTACAGATGTGTGTGAGCCCGTCCATAATATTTGGCGCATTTTAAAGATACTTTGACATCAGTTACACACCCAGCTGATTCCCACATCCATCATTCGCTAAATATTGTGTTAGGCACGAACTATTTTGTTTCAGCCGCTTAAATATCAGAGAGGGGAATGGGGTTTTAAATAATCCTTATCCGAGAGTGAATTGATCGATGACTGAAATCGAACATTGAGATGTGTTTATTTAAGGAGATTAAACCCGATCTTTTCGTTATTTCAGTTCTTATATTTTTGAAAAAAATATTTGTCGTATAATTTGATTGAACTTAATTCAATGAAATATATTATTATCGAACTCGTTCTGATCGATAGGATTTAATTGGGTGGATTGAGCGTGGATCACATTTTTATAAAAAAAAACTTAAAGTCGGGACTTGACCAGAAGCAAAAGCGACAGTTTTTCAGTTTAGGCGCTGGATAAATTTACCATCCACCTCTTTAACATTACCGACAGTCCTTTCAAATGTTCATGTAATTGTTGACAGCTCTGCTTACACTAACATCGAATGATTCCAGACCGGTTTAGAAATTGAATAGCGCGGTCAATAATATCGAGAAGGGGTTTGAACTGTTCAACCGGGTCACCCGCTTACAAAATATACAAAATATGCCGGTTAAAGGCTGCTGAGCAAAGCGACGAACCAGCTGGAAACTTTGGGACAATTTGGGAAGTTTGTGGGAGAGAAAATGTTATCAATTGGCTTTTCAACAGATTGATTTAAACAAAATACCTGCAAAGTTAGGAAACGCTGCTCTTCCCTCCATTTAATTATTACTTTAAACAACACGCGGACAAACGCCTTTAATTCCACGTCCTGGGCTAGACCTCGGCCACATTCTGTGCAGGACTGGCTGATATTTACCCAGGACTGTGTGTGTGTGTGTGTGTCTGGGTGTGTCTGGACCATGTGATGGGCAGTGAATGCTGTCCAAGCCGGACAGAGACTCAAAAATCCCAGCCATGAATAAAAAAACAAATTCAATGTGAGCGTTTAAATTGGGAGCGGGCTGTGGTAATCTGGCGGTGGGTGGCTGTGAGCCACAATTAACAGGAGCCCTGAACCAGAGTGCCGCAATTTCGGGAGTTTGTACCAGCGCCAAAGCAACAGGTTTAGTTCAAATCGATTCCCTTTGCGGTAATAATGAAACTCTAATAGAACACTAAACTCCCGGCCCAGGGTACCGCCAGTGGGAATGAATAGATTCCAAGAGGAGTCCGAAACACTTTAAATGAAGACAGGAGAATCAACAACTGAACATGTTTGAGTCACTGAATCAACGCAGTTTTTTTACGCACAGAATTTGTAAATATGCAACCTCTGATTTGCCATGAATTCAGTTCCTGACGGAAAGGGTTAATCTCGCCTGGCAGTTGTTACATCTAATAACAAAGTGACATTTCCTTACCCACTGAAATTGAAGGAGAATCTGTTAATGGGGACCTTTCCGGTTAAAGAGGACTTTGGAAATCCATTGATCCGGATCCACTCCAGATAAAGGGGTGATGTGGGCTGGCTCGCGGGATGGGTACAAACGAAATCATTTAAAGTGAAGTAGGAGAGGGTCAAATTGTTCGCAAAACGCAGTGAAAATTCCGCTTTTACACACGGAACAGTTTGAAATACTTGAAGAAATCATTGAGGAATATTATCAACATCCCGCAAACCTGAACGTCAACATTAAATAATGTCCTTCCTCCAATTCAGAGGAACACTTCAGCTGATTATCCAACTCGGCAGCAGAATTGCGCGGAGTTAAGGGAGGAATTTGAAGACAGATACTTGGAAAATCGGTCCTCCCTTTTCGACTAATTTCCAGCGTCTTCCCTGGAAAACCCGGTGAGAGGCCCGGCTCGTAAATCAGAGCAGCTGGTTAACCGGCCTGGAAAGTCCCCGAGTGTCACTACCCCCCGCTCCTGTTATCACCCCTCTCTCCTGTTATTGCCCCTCTCCCCTGTTACTGCCCTCTGTCTTGTTACTGCTCCCTCTCCTGTTATTGCCCCCTCTCCTGTATTGCTCCTCTCCCCTGTTACTGCCCTCTCTCCTCTTACTGCCCCCCTTTTCTGTTATTGCCCCATCTCCTGTCATTGCACCCACTCTCCTGTTTTTGTTATATTAATTCATGGGATTTGGGCATCTCTGGCTAGGCCAGCATTCATTGCCATCCCTAATGCCCTTGAGAAAGTGGTGGTGAGCTGCCTTCAGTCCATGTGGTGTAGGTACACCCACAGTGCTGTTAGGAAGGGAGCTCCAGAATTTTGACCCAGTGACAGCGAAGGAACGGCAATATATTTCCAAGTCAGGATGGTGTGTAACTTAGAGGGGAACTTCCAGATGGTGGTGTTCCCAACTATCTGCTGCCCTTGTCCTTCTAGATGGTAGTGGTCATAGGTTTGGAAGGTGCTGTCAAAGGAGCCTTTGTGAATTCTTGCAGTGCATCTTGTAGATGGTACATACTGCTGCTACTGTGCGTCGGTGGTGGAGGGAGTGAATGTTTGTGGATGCGGTGCTAATCAAGCGGATTACTTTGTTCTGGATGGTGTCACTGTTCTTCAGTGTTGTGGGAGCGGCACTCATCCAGGCAAATGGGGAGTATTCCATCACATTCCTGACTTGTGTCTTGTAGAAGGTGGTCAGTCTTTGGGGAGTCAGGAAGTGAGTTACTTGCCACAGGATTCCTAACCTTTAACCTGCTCTTGTAGCCACAGTATTTATATGGATAGTCCAGTTCAGTTTCTAGTCAATGGTAACCCCCAGGATGTTGATAGTGGAGGATTCAGTGATGATAATATCACTGAATGTCAAGGGGTGATGGTTAGATTCTCTCTTGTTGAAGATGGTCATTGCCTGACACTTGTGTGGCATGAATGTTACTTGCCACTTGTCAGCCCAAGCCTGTATATTGTCCAGGTCTAGCTGCATTTAGACATGGACTGCTTCAGTATCTGAGGAGTTGTGAATGGTGCTAAACATTGTGCAATCATCAACGAATATCTCCAATTCTGACATTATGATGGAAGGAAGGTCATTGATGAAGCAGCTGAAGATGGTTGGGTCTAGGACACTACCCTGAGGAACTCCTGCAGTGATGTCCTGGAACTGAGATGATTGACCTCCAATAACCGCAACTATCTTCCCTTGTGCTAGGTATGACTCCAACCAGCAGAGAGGTTTCCCCCTGATTTCCATTGACTCCAGTTTTTCTAGGGCTCCTTGATGCCACACTTGGTCAAATGCGGCCTTGATGTCAAGGGCAGTCACTCTCACCTCACCTCAGGAGTTCTGTTCCTTTGTCCATGTTTGAACCAAGGCTGTAATGAGGTCAGGAGCTGAGTGGCCCTGGCGGAACCCAAACTGGGCATCAGTGAGCAGGTTATTGCTAAGCGAGTGCTGCTTGATAGTACTGTTGATGACCCCTTCCATTACTTTACTGATGATGGAGAGTAGACTGATGGGGCAGTAATTGGTTGGGTTATATTTGTCCTGCTTTTTGTGTACAGGACATACCTGGGCAATTTTCCACATCGCTGGGTAGATACCAGTGTTGTAGCTGTGCTGGAACAGCTTGGCTAGGGGCACGGCAAGTTCTGGAGCACAAGTCTTCAGTACTATTGCCAGAATATTGTGAGGGCCCAGCCTATGCAGTATCCAGTGCCTTCAGCCATTTCTTGATATCACTTGGAATGAATCGAATTGGCTGAAGACTGGCATCTGTGATGCTGGGGCCTCTGGATGAGGCTGAGATGGATCAATCACTCAGCACTTCTGGCTGAACATTGTAGCAAATGCTTCAGCCTTATCTTTTGCACTGATGCGCTGGGCTCCTCCATCATTGAGGATGGGGGTACTTGTGGAGCCTCCTCCTCTAGTGAGTTGTTTCATTCTCCACCACCGTTCATGACTGGATGTGGCAGGACTGCGGAGCTTAGATCTGATTATTAGTTGTGGGATCACTTAGTGACCTATTGCTTGCTGCTTAAGCTGTTTGGCACACAAGTAGTCCTGCGTTATAGCTTCACCAGGTTGACACACCATTTTTAGGTTACAGATTGTGGTTCAGTACAATTCTGCTGCAGCTGGTGGCCCACAATGTCTCATGGATGCCCATTTCTGAGTTGCTAGATCTGTTCCAAATCCATTTAGCATGATGGTAGTGTCACACAACACTATGGCCGGTATCCTCAATGTGAAGATGGACTTTGTCTCCATAACGACTGTGTGTTGGTCACTTCTGCCAACACTGCCATGAACAGATGCGACTGCAGCAGGCAGGTTGGACCCTCACCACCTGCCGCAGACTCACTCTAGCAGCTAAAAGCAAAAAACTACGGATGCTGGAAATCCAAAACAAAAATTAAAATATCTGGAAAAACTCAACAGGTCTGGCAGCATCGGCAGAGAGGAATACATTTAACATTTCGAGTCCAAATGACCCTTCAACAGAACTAAGTAAAAATAGAAGAGAGTTGAAGTATAAGCTGGTTTAAGAGGGGTAGGACAAGTAGAGCCAGTGATAGGTGGAGATAACCAAAAGATGTCACAGACGAAAGGACAAAGAGGTGTTGAAGGCGGTGGTATTATCTAAGGAATGTGCTAATTAAGGGTAGAAAGCAGGACAAGCAAGGTACAGATAGCCCTAGTGGGGGTGGGGTGAAGGAATCGAAATAGGCTAAAAGGTAGAGATAAAACAATGGATGGAAATACATTTAAAAATAATGGAAATAGGTGGGAAAAGAAAAATCTATATAAATTATTGGAAAAAAAGGGGGGGATCGGAAAGGGGGTGGGGATGGAGGAGAGAGCTCATGATCTAAAATTGTTCAACTCAATATTCAGTCCGGAAGGCTGTAAAGTGCTTAGCAGCTATGTCCTTTAGGACTCAGCTACCTCAGTCTGTAGTGATGAAGCCCCCCACCCAGGCCCTTGCTACCCTCAGTGCTTCCTCCAAGTGATGTTCGTTCTGTGGTATGTGGTAATCAGCAGGAGGTTTCCTTGCCTGTGTTTGACCTGATGCCCTGAGTCTGGAGGAGTCCCAGGGCAATTCCCTCCCAAGTGTATACCACTGTGCTGCCACCTCTGCTGGGTGGGACAGGGCTTACCCGTACATTAACACTTAAGGGCCTTAATTGGGGTAAGGGCAGGCTTCCTGTCTGAGGCCCTGCCTGCTGTAACATAAAATCACTCCAGAATCGGGATGCAATTCCACACTCCACACCCGCCACCTGCCTCAGAACCCACTGTGGCGGGGCGGGGGGTTGGACGGGTGTAAGACTTTGCACCTCGCTGTAATTTCCTTGCAAATTTGTTCCTTTATAACTTTTCCCACAGCTGGTGGCCTGTATAACACCTGTATTTCTTCTGAGCTACAACCAAATAGATTCTGTCCTTGAACCCTCTGGGACATCCTCTCTCTCCAGTATTGTAGTACTCTTCTTAATTAATACTGTCACTGTGAATGACTTGGGATGTCTTACTGAGTTAAGTGGGTGCCATATAAATAAATGTAAGTTATTGTTGTGTGCCTGTGTTAATTTACAACATCTTAAACAAGGGTAGACAAGGGGCATTGAGGGGAGGCAGATAATCACACACACTCCACTTGGTGTCTCTGAGCAGTTTTGGTTCACTGCAGTTTCTGTTCTACTGTGCAAACTCATATCCAATTTTACCAGGGAGCCTGCTCTGATCACAAAGGAATGCCCACGGAAACGAACAAAATCTCATCAACCAATTACTTTAATTAATCCTGTGCGTGCTCGGTGGCCTCATTCAACAGAAATAACCTGAAACATCTGGGGATGGATACTCTCAAAATCGATAATCAGGCATCCAGGAGTAATACAGTGAACAGTCGCTGGATCAGGAGTGAAGCAGTTAATACTGCTGGGCGCAGGCAGCTCCTGACACCAAGGAAGCTGCCAAGGAAGGTGAATTTATTTGGTGCAGCAATCAGGACGCCCAATGAAGCATATGCTTAAAACAAGGTTTAGAAATATAATTAAGATAAAAGCAAAAAAACTGCGGATGCTGGAAATCCAAAACAAAAATAAAAATACCTGGAAAAACTCAGCAGGTCTGGCAGCATCTGCGGAGAGGAACACAGTTAACGTTTCGAGTCCGTATGACTCTTTAACAGAACTAAATAAAAATAGAGAAGAGGTGAAATATAAGCTGGTTTAAGGTGGGGGTGGGTAGAGCTGGATAGAGGGCCAGTGATAGGTGGAGATAGCCAAAAGATGTCATAGACAAAAGGATAAAGAGGTGTTGAATATTATCTAAGGAATGTGCTAATTAAGGGTAGAAAGCAGGACGAGCAAGGTACAGATAGCCCTAGTGGGGGTGGGGTGGGGTAAAGGGAAGGGATCGAAATAGGCTAAATGGTAGAGATAAAACAATGGATGGAAATACATTTAAAAATAATGGAAATAGGTGGGAAAAGAAAAATCTATCTCCACCTATCACTGGCCCTCTATCCAGCTCTACCCACCCCCCCTTAAACCAGCTTATATTTCACCTCTTTTCTATTTTTACTTAGTTCTGTTGAAGAGTCATACGGACTCGAAACATTAACTGTGTTCCTCTCCGCAGATGCTGCCAGACCTGCTGAGTTTTTCCAGGTATTTTTATTTTTGTTTAGAAATATGATTGTTTGTCATATAAATGATTTTAAAATTGCTGATGGTCACATAGAAGGCTTTATGAGTCATTGTCACTAGCCTAGATATAATAGTTTGTACAAGATGGTATTACATTTGCCCACTCCTGCACACACCCATGATTGTAGGGTTTCGACAATGACATGGTGCTGTCCACCTAACAGCCCTTGCCAGGCGTTTGATTTATTCTGAAAGGGTAACTTGGGCTATATTATTGTCCAAATGATTTGATTTTGTGGCCTCCCAGCCCACTCGATGCTTTTTATTTCAGTCTGAGACTATTTTTTAATCACGGAGGGGCAGAGTGGATGGACTCCACAGAAAGGAGAGCTCTGAGTGTGGGACCCGCCCCAGTGGTGAGGAACTTTGTTAGTAAAACATTGACCAGTGGATGAATGTACAAAGTTAGAATGAGCTAAACTGCATAGCCCTTTAAATTTAACCCTTTAATTGTCCTCGGGGGAAGAAGGGAGGATGGGGTGGGGATGGGGGGAAATCAGCTCGAATTTTGTAAAAGGTAAGGGATTAATTGTAGATTAATATTTTTGTTCAGACGGTTTTCCTACTTACTCCGGATAAGACTGCAATATTCCCACAATTCCCACAATAACAACCTGTCTCCTGGACAGATCATTTGCAGTCAGTCTAAATTAAATGGCGTATTGATAAAATCAGACAGGAAAAGTAAAGGATGTAGTTAGGGGCACGGTCATTTCAGTTCAAAATATGCAAGAAAAGTATCAGGGCAAGCAGCCAGCGGTTAACTAGAGTATCAATGTCACCAACCAGCCATTAACCAGAGTATCAATGTCACTAAACAAGCAGTTAACTAGAGTATCAACGTCACCAAACCAGCCATTAACCAGAGTATCAATGTCACTAAACCACCGTTAACTAGAGTATCAATGTTATTAAACCAGCAGCTAACCAGAGTATCAATGTCACTAAACCAGCCATTAACTAGAGTTTCACTGTTGCTAAACCAGCTGTTAACCAGGGTATAAATGTCACTAAACTAGCTGTGATTTTAAGCAGCACTGGAATTTAGTCCCCAAGTTGCTGATGTGTGTCAGGGGAGGGCTGGCAGCGAGAACGAGAGAGAAACAGCAGAGATAAACAGGCAGTAAGAGGAGAGAGGGGCAATAACAGGAAGAAAGGGAGGCGATGGCGCAGTGGTCCTGTTGCTGGGCTAGTAATCCAGGAAGTGGGGGAAGGGGGTGGGTCGAAGGCCAGAAATAACGGGAGTTTGATCTCAGGTAGGAGGAGGGGGGGCAGGGGGCACCACAATCAGCTGATTTGATTATTGGAGGCCAGTCATCTCAGCTCCAGGACATCACTGCAGGAGTTCCTCAGGGTAGTGTCCTCAGCCCAACCATCTTCAGCTGTTTCATCAATAACCTTCCTTCCATCATAAGGTCAGCAGTGGGGATGTTCACTGACAATTGTAGTGTTCAGCACAATTTGCAAATCCTCAGACACTGAAGCAGCCTGTGTCCCATATGCAGAAAAACATGGTCAACATTCAGACTTGGGCAATGACCATTGCCAACAAGAGAGAATCCAGCCATAACCCCTTGACGTTCAATGGCATTACCATCACTGAATCCCCACTATCAACATCCTGGGGGTTACCATTGACCAGAAACTGAACGGACTAGCCACATAAATACTCTGGCTACCAGAGCAGGTTGGAGGCTGGGAACTCTGTGATGAGTAACTCACCTCCTGACTCCCCAAATCCTGCCCATAAGGCACAAGTCAGGAGTGTGATGGAATACTCCTCACTTGCCTGGATGAGTGCAGCTCCCACAACACTCAAGAAGCTCAACACCATCCAGGGCAAAGCAGCCCGCTTGATTGACATCCCATCCACAAACATTCACTCCTCCACCTGTTATGACACAGTGGATGGTAAATGCTGAGCTGCTCAAATCCCAGAGGTAAACTTGAAACAGCTGCCACAACTGTTTTTGCAATTTGTATTTTTATTTCGAGATGCGTGCCTTGAATTCAGTGGTAATAAGGCCACTGAGTCGTAGAGGTTTTTAACAAAACTAAATTAAACATTTATTACTAAAAGAAATGATTTTAAGCACATACATAGGTCTACAAATTGCTGCTATGATAACTCCTAGCTCCCTTAATTAATCTAACTCTCAGTTATACCTCCGTTAAGGCAACAGTAAAACAACATAGATTTCAACAGACCCAGGCAAAATGCATGTTACCCTGGACAGCAATATTTAAAATGAATTCTCTTAGCTTCAGTTCCTGGAGACAGCAGCTTGGTACGTAGAGGCTGGAGGCTTTTCACACTTGTTAGATCTTAGAATCCTTCTTCTTACACATAACCTCATCTTCTTTATACAGGTTTCTCCCTTTTTAATGTAAATCCCAATGTCCCAATATGTCTTTGCAACTTGACTTTTTCCACAATATAAATCTTTCATAGCACTCATATTGTCAGTAATGTTTGGGAAAAATAAACACACTGTTTGGCTTAGCCTCTGTTGGCCACATGTAACACCTTGCCATTTCTTTGAAATTCATGACTCTAGCTTATCTAAAAATGCAAATGTTCTTCACATCTCACATTCTAAAACTTCAGTCATGTTTATGCTTTTTAGCATTTCAAACCTAGTTTCCCTTCTGATACATAAAAGTGCCCAGACCAGCTGTCTGTAATTCAATTAAAACCGCCCCCCCACACACACACACATTCACACAGAGAAATTAATCCAAACCCCACTATTAACCTACCTTTACAATAAATTACAATATTATTATGAGAATTATTATATTTTCATGACACACCACCAACGCACAGTAGCAGCAGTGTGTACCATCTACAAGATGCACTACAGAAACTCACCAAAGCTCCTTAGACAACATCTTCCAAACCCACGACCACTACCACCTAGAAGGACAAGGGCAGCAGACACATGGGAACATCACCACCTGGAAGTTCCCCTCCAAGTTACTCACCATCCTGACTTGGAAATACGTTTTTATATTCATTTATGCAGTGTGAGCATTGCTGGCAAGGCCAGCATTTATCACCATTCCTTCACTGTCGCTGGGTCAAAATCCTTGGACTCCTGCCCTAACAGCACTGTGGGTGTACCTACGCCACATGGACTGCAGCGGTTCAAGAAGGCAGCTCACCACCACCTTCTTCGGGGCAATTAGGGATGGGCAATAAATGCTGGCCCAACCAGCGAAACCCACAACCCGTGAATGAATAAAAAAATCTACAATTTTTAATTGCATCGCACTATAATGCTGCTGTTATTCCTTTATTAAGATTTAATATCCAAAAGCACAACTTTTGCTTCAGGGAACTTGAGGGGGTACATCTTTGCTAGTGTAAGTTATCTGAAGACATGAGTGGATGGGAAAGCATGGAGTGCACACCTGCGATTTCCTGAGCTGTGCTCTGCCATGCCCCACTCAGAGCACCAGATCACAGAATTACACCCAAACAAAAGCTGGGTTTCCTTCTCGAGAGGAAATGAATGAACCAGTTGGCTTTCAATGACAATCCAACAGCTTTTTGCAAGTCCCAGCTTTTTATTTCTAGATTTCTAGGAGCCTTTTTATTCATTCATCATGGGATGTGGGAGTCGCTGGCTGGGCCAGCATTTATTGCCCATCCCTAATTGCCCTTGAGAAGGTGGTGGTGAGCTGTCTTCTTGAACCGCTGCAGTCCATGTGGTGTAGGTACTCCCACAGTGCTGTTAGGGAGGGAGTTCCAGGATGTTGACCCAGTGACAGTGAAGGAACGGTGATATATTTCCAAGTCATGATGGTGAGTGACTTGGAGGGGAACTTCCAGGTGGTGGTGTTCCCATGTTTCTGCTGCCCTTGTCCTTCTAGATGGCAAAGGATGCATCTAGGTGGAAAGTGCTGTCAAAGGAGACTTTGTGAATTCCTGTAGTGCATTTTGTAGATGGTACACACTGCTGCTACTATGTGTCGGTGGTGGAGGGAGTGAAAGTTTAAGGTTGCTAAATTGTCATACTGCTCACCTGATTTCCAGTACTGCAGAGCAGAAATTTCCACCAACTAAATAATGGGGAGTTGCCATTGTCTTCAGTCCCTGCTACAAGCTCCGGTCCCTAGCTACCAATTCCATCCCTCTCCCTGCTAACTGTCTGAGGCTGAATCAGTCTGTTCGTAACTTTCGTATCATATTTGACATCCAGATGAGCTTCCGACAAGATATCTGCACCATCAATGGGATCGCCTAGTTCCATCTGCGTAACATCACCCAGCTCCGTTCCTGTCTCAATTCACCTGCCGCTGAAAGCCTTAACAATGCCTTTGTGTTTCTCTAGACCTGTCTATTCCAATGCACTCCTGGCTGGCCTCCCATACTCTACTATTCATAAACTTGACATCATCCAAAACTCTGTTGTGTTCTACCTTGCACCAACCCTCATTCATCCATCACTTCAGTGCTTGTTGACCAACATTAGCTCCTGTTTAAGCAATGCCACAACTTTAAAATTCTCATCCTTGTTTTCAAATTTTTCTATGGCCTAGTCTTTGCTATGTCTGTAATCTCCTCCAGCTTTCCAGCCCTCCGAGATATTTGCACTCCTTCAATTCTGCCCTCTTGTGCATCCCTGATTTTAATCACTCCACCCATTAGTGGCTGAGCCTTCAGTTGCCAAAGGTGTAAACTCTGAAATTCCTTTTCTAAACCTCCCCGCCTCTCTGTCTGCCTTGAAGGCTCTTCCTAAAACCTATGTTTTTGACCATTTCCCCTAATATCTCCCTAGTGTCAAGTTAACTTTGGAACTCTCCTGTGAAGTGCCTTGGAGCATTTTATTACATTAATATCACAAGAAGTACAAGTTATTGTGTGTTGATGGTGGCATTTGAACTCTGGCTCTTTAGCTCAGTCCATGAAACAGTAAAAAGTCTTTCAAATATATTAAACATTTACCTGTTAACATAGGAATTTGTAATTTCAATGCTAAAGCCTTTGATATATGCTTTTAATTTCACAATAGTTTTTCTTTCAACATCACAGAAGGGATGAACGGCCATATTTTAATTTTTCAAATGTTTACTGGAAAAATGTCAAATGGTTATGCATTATTTTTCCACTGTTAAAGGAAATTTAAAATCTCAACTTTACCTCCAATTGTAATATTATAAGACAGTGAATGTTGAAGTGTCTGCATCAATCCTGTTAATTGGGCTGGAGAGAAATAAGAAATTGGCTCTGAAGCAGTTCAACAGATTAGGGATAGACGATTTACTCAGTCAACTTTTACAAGCCAATTTCCAAAGTGTACTGTAAGAATAATATAATGTCATTGTAGAGTTGGTTCAAGGTAGTCTGCATAAGACCCTAGGCACATTGAAAGTTGTGAGTCCTAAGGGCACTCCCTTTGTCCTGCTGGTCTAGTTTGGGCAGGATTGACGGCGAGGGGGAATGTTGAGAAGGCAGCTCTAGGCACTGTTGGTTGATGTGTACTTTTCACATTTAGCACCTTTAAGCTGAGATGTCATTATTTGTCCTTTCTCCTCTCCAAGATGTGAGCGACACTGTGAATGTTATGTTATTGGGCTGGTAATTCAGAGGCCTGGATTTATATAGAAAATATAACATACGACACTGGCATCTACCCAACAATGGGGAAAATAGTCTTGGTTTGTCCTGTCCGCAAAAAGCAGGACAAATCCAATCCAGCCAACTACAGCCTCTTCAGTCCACTCTCGATCATCAGTAAAGTGATGGACAGTGTTGTTGACAGTGCTATCAAGCAGCAGTTACTCAGTAATAACCTGCTCCCTGATGCTCAGTTTAGGTTCCTCCAGGGCCACTTAGCTTCTGACCCCATTACAGCCTTGGTTCAAACATGGACAAAAGAGCTGAACTCCAGAAGTGAGGTCAGAGTGACTGCCATTGACGTCAAGGCTGCATTTGGCCGAGTGTGGCATCAAGGAGCCCTAGCAAAACTGGAGTCAATGGGAATCAGGGGGAAACTCTCCACTGGCTGGAGTCACATCTAGCACAAAGGAAGATGGTTGTGGTTGTTGGAGGTCAATCATCTCAGCTCCAGGACATCACTGCAGGAGTTCCTCAGGGTAGTGTCCTAAGCCCAACCATCTTCAGCTGCTTCATCAGTGACCTTTCTTCCATCACAAGGTCAGAAGTGGGGATGTTCACTGATGATTGCACAATGTTCAGCACCATTCGTGACTCCTCAGATACTGAAGCAGTCCATGTCCATATGCAACAAGGCATGGGCATCATCCAGGCTTGGGCTGATAAGTGGAAGTAACATTGATGCCATGCAAGTGCCAGGCAATGACCATCTCCAACAAGAGAGAATCGAACCATCGCTTGATATTGAATGGTATTACCATCACTGAATCCCCCACCATCAACATCCTGGGGGTTACCATTGACCAGAAACTGAACTGGACTAGCCATATAAATACTGTGACTACAAGAGCAGGTCAGAGGCTAGGAATCCTGCGGTGAGTAACTCACCTCCTGACTCCCCAAAGCCTGTCCACCTTCTACAAGGCACAAGTCAGGAGTGTGATGGAATACTCTCCATTTTGCCTGGATGAGTACAGCCCCACTAACACTCAAGAAACTTGACACTGTCCAGGACAAAGCAGCCCACTTGATTGGCACCACATCTTAGATATTCACTCCCTCTCACTACCAGTGTATATTGGCAGCAGTGTGTACCATCTACAAGATGCACTGCAGAAGCTCTCCACGGCTCCTTAGACAGCACTTTTGAAACCCATGACCGCTACCACTGAGAAAAACAAGCACAGCAGACACGTGGGAACACCACCACCTTCAAGTTCCCCTCCAAGCCAGACACCATCCTGACTTGGAAATATATCACTGTTCCTTCATTGTTGCTGGGTCAAAATCCTGGAACTCCCTCTCTTACAGCACTGTGGATGTACCTACAGCACAGGGACTGAAGTGGGTTAAGAAGACGACTCACCACCCCCTTCTCAAGCGAAGTTAGGGATTGGCAATAAATGCTGGCCTTGCCCGAAACACTCACATGCCATGAACAAGTTAAAAAAGAAACACCACTTAGCCCCAATTCTGGTGGATGCGAATGCTTTGGAGAGGGTGTGGAGTAGATTTCTTAAATTGGTTCCGTGGATGAGGGACTTCAGTTACATGGATAGATTGCAGAAGCTGAGGCCATACTCCTTAGAGCAGAGGAGCTGAGAGGGGATTTGATAGAGGTGTTTATAAACCCTATCAAAAAGGGTTTATAAGTGAGGAGCAACTGTTTCCAATGGCCAAAGTGTAGATAACAAGAGGGTCAGAGTTAAGCTGATTGGCAAAATAACCAGTAATGGCATGAGGAATAACACTTATACCCAACAAAGTTTAGGATTTGGAATGTACTGCCTGAAAGAATGGTGGATACAGAGTTTAAAATGGAAATTATAATCCCATGATCTTCCAATGTGCAGTCAATGGCTATTCCACAATAAACTTCAATTCTTTTCTTCCTTCTGTGAAAATCTAGCTTCCTCTTTTTGTTGGGGGCTAGTTTAGAGAATCCAGAAAGGTTACCTTGGGTTGACATTGGCTGTTTGAGACTCACCCCTCCAGGGCTGCAGCTTTTCAGCTAGGTTCATCCTGTCGCTCCTAGTCTTAGGTCAGTAGTTGGATAACCAGGGCTTAGCAGGTCTTGATTTATGTTGCCTGAATTGAACCCTTGGGACCAGAGTTGAAATCTGTGCACATATGCTGCAACATACACTGAGCTCCAAGCAAACCAATACAGCTTAAGTACATTAGAATAGCACAAGATATAGCACAGAAGGAAGCCATTCAGCCCATCATGCTTGTGCCAACTCTTTGGTAGAGCTAACCAATTCATCCCACTCCTCTGTTGTTTCCTAATATGCCTGCAATTTTCTCACCTTCAAGTAATTATCCCTGAAAATAGTCTAACTTGTCCTGTTGTGTAATGAATTTTAACAGAATGGGTTTGCAAAATTCTGTCACCACCGCTCAGCTAACAACTACATTTGGTCTCTTTGAAAAATTTCTCTTTGTTTAAGCACTGGTTTCCACATGTCAAAAAGGGCTTTCACCTTAACAAGCTATAGTACAGAAGGATTAAAATGAACAGCCCCATCTCTGCCCCTATCCCTCCCCAAAGGAAAAATAAATCTAGAAACAAAATGGTCAAAATTCCTTGGCTCAAAAATTGTTCAATTTGGGGGAAGAAGATCTGAAATCTTTTTGAGCAACACTGATCATGACATCCAAAGGGCAAAAAATCAACAGGAAAAGAATTACATACATCACATGGAAACTTCTAAGGAACTGGAAAAGTCATGACCTCTGTAAACACCAATATAGAGTAAAAAATCTTTATTTAAAATGTGAACACTGTGAGTGGAGGTAGGGGGTGGGAGAGAAAGGATTTCATTAAGTGTCCACCATCTCAAAACATGAAAAATAACTTCCTCTTACATAGGGAAGGCAGGAACAGGAGGAGGCCATTTAACCCTTCAAGCCTGCTCTGCCATTCAATCAGATCATGGCTGATCTGTGACCTAACCTTCCCCCCATATCCCTCAATACCTCTGGATAACAAAAATCTATCAATCTATGACTTAAAACTAACAATTGCCTTCACATCAATTGCCATTTGTGGAAGAGAGTTCCAAATTACTACCATAATTTGTGTGGCAAACTGCTTCATAACTTTCCCTAACATTTAGCCACCCCATCTCCAAAGTCCCTTTCTTCTCCCAGGTCTTTGAGCTTATTGTTGCTTCCCAAATCTGTGCTTATCTTTCCTGGGGCTTCATGTTTGAATCCCTCCAATCAGGTTTCCTGCCCCTGCCCCAGTACCGAAAGGGTGGTTATGTAAGTCACAAATGACGTTGAATGTGACTGTGACAGTGGTAAACTTTCCCTCCTCATCCTTCTCGACCTGTCTGCAGCTTTTGACACAATTGACACACCATCGTCCTCCAACACCTCTCCACTCGCATGGTTCCATTCTTCTCTATCCAATCAGAGTCAGAGAACCTCCTGCAATGGCTTCTCTTCCTGCTCCAGCACCATTACCTCTGGAATCCTCCAAGGGTCTCTCCTTGGTCGCCACCTATTTCTCATCTACATGTTGCCCCTTGACAATATGATCAGAAATCACTGTCAGTTTTCACATGTATACCAGCAGCAGCCATCTCCAGCTCACCACCACCTGTCTCAACTCCTCCACTCAGACTGCCTGTCTGGCATCTAGTACTGCATGATCAAAAATTTCCTCCAATTAAATATTGGTAAGACTGAAGCTATTATTGTCTGTCCCTGCCACAAACTGTGCTCCCTAGGCACTGATTCCATCCCTCTCCCTGGCAAATGTCTGAGCTTCAACCAGGTTGTTTGCAACCTTGGTGTTAAACTGACTTTGAGATGAGCTTCTGACCAAATATCCACACCATCATGAAACCGCCTATTTCTACCCCTGTAACATTACCCGGCTCTACCTCTGCCTCAGCTTATCTGCTGAAAAACCCTCATTTGTTACCTATAGACTTTACTATTTGAATGCACTCCCATCACCCATCCAAATTCTAACCTCTGTAAACTTGAGCTCCTCCTAAATTCTCCTGCACATGCCCTAACCCGCACTAAGTGCGTTCACTCATCACTCCTGTGCTCGTTGACTTACATGGGTTCCCTGTTAAGCAACACCTCAATTTTAAAATTCTCATCCTTGCTTTCAAATCCCTCAGTGACCTGATCCCTCCCTATCTCTGCAACCTCCTCAATGGCTCTGCTGAGTAGTACCTTCCCACTGATTCTGGTCCTTGCATCCCAGGGAGGTGCACTGGTTGTGGCTCTGCTCACAGCTTATCTTTCCACCAAGACCATCCCCGCTAAAACCTGTATGAGGTGAGCCTGTTACACTGACCTGAGCAGACCTTGAGGGGCAACGGTCAATTAAAACACACACCTCAAGTCCTCGTTGGCGGAACAGGTGGATGGATGAAAGATGTGCACATTTACACTTTATCTGTAACCTGGGTAAAGTGGCATTATACTGAACTAGAGAATGTGAATTCAAGTCCTGCCCTAAAAGTGTAAGAATTTGAATTGAGTTTAGAAATAGCTGGACCTGCACCATTTAGTCTGAGCTGGATTTCTTGTTCGTTTTAGGAAATTGTAGTTGGAGGTTTTATGAAGTGACAATTTCATGCTAAGAAGGATTAGCAAAACGTGCACATGGTTTCAGTGATAGTCTAGGGGGTGAAAATGGTCTTTGACCAAAGCACAAATTGAGTGCTAATAAAATGGTAACTCATTTTACACTGTGCACAATTTTATTTTCCACTGACTTGAATGAAAAAGAGAATGGGATATGAAGTAAAATGGGCTGACAACTAGTTCTTGTGTGTTAGTATTTGACACCAAATTCACTCCCTCTGAGCAGTTTAGAGCAACATAGTGAGGTTTCTCTGTGCGAGACGTGACTAGTGCTCTAAGTCTGTATATCACAGCTGAAACCACTTTTACTCCATCTCTTTATTCAAGGAATTAATTGCAACTTTGGATGTTGAAATCATTATATACCTTCCATAGTGAAGCTTCTGTACAACAACAGAAAGCACTGCAAACTGAAACTGGGGATATATGAAGGGGAGAAATTGGTCCTTGTTGTACCCATTTATTTTGGCTTTAAATTAGTGCTGGGGGGAGCCAATTTACAGACATAACCACTTGCCCCAGATCTCCTCCAAACGTGTGCTGGCTATCAAATTGGAGGCCAAAGACTATGAAAGTATCCAATGCCCCTCCAATATGCTAATCAGGGTCCCAGTGCCTGTTACAGATCTTGGCTTTAAATTCAGGGTTGTGAAGTTTTGGAACTCTCCAGCTCCAGGAGCTATGGATGCTCAGTTGTTGAGAATATTCAAGGCTGTTGTCGTTAAATTTTTGGGTACTAATTTAATTAAGGAATGTTGGGATAGAAGAGGAATGTGGATTTGAGGTAGAAGATCAGCCCATGGTCTAATTGAATGGTGAAGCAAGGGCCAAATGGCCTACTCCTGCCCCTCCTCCTCCTATTTCTTATGTTCTTTATATTCAGCATAAACTGGGTGGAGGATTTAAAATGCACTTGAGATACATACATACTAGAGGTACATACATACTCGAGGTACATACATACTTGAGGTACATAAAACTCGAGGTGCATACATACTCAAGGTACATACATACTCGAGATACATACAGACTTGAGGTACATACATACTCAAGATACATTGTCAAAGAGAACTAAGTGCAACTACCCTTACCGGGGAATCTCACACCATTTCTCCCTGGGGCTCTGGTCACCAACCCTGAAGGATTGTTCTGGAGCCTGGAGGAATTGAGAGCAATGCAGGAAAAAAAAATCAATGGGCCAATAACTCCAGGACTGGCAATCTTACTCTGGAGTGAAGTGCAATTGGACTCTCTGGGGCTGATTTTAGCAGTGGCAGTAATGGACTGGCTGATCATTATACAACCGCCTTGATTTTCTTTTCATTCTTTTCCAATATTGCCTCTTGTCTGGCACCGCCAAAGATTAGAATCAGTTCTGATGAAAGATCACAGACCTGAAACGTTAACTCTGTTTCTCCTTCTGCAGAAGCTGCCAGGCCTGCTGAGTATTTTCAGCATTTTCTGTTTCCATTTTTAATTAAAATCAGTCCTCCCAACTCTAGATTTACGCTATGCTCTGGCCTGATTCAGGGAATGCTGAGTTCAAATCCCACCCAGGAAATGGAGGGTAAAAAGCTGGGCTGACACCCCCGGTGCCAGTACTGAGAGTGCTGCCCTGTCAGAGGTGCCCTCTTTCAGATGAGACATTATACACCTGCTCTCTCAGGTGGAGATATATCCCACAGCACTATCCACAGAAATGCATGGGAGTTCTCAATGGACCGGCGACTAAATTAAATAAAAACGTCATTGGCTGTAAAGGCTTTGGGACTGAGTTTGTGAAAGGAGTTACATAAATGCGGGAAACTTTCAACTCGATGCACAATAACTGCGCACTCCACTTTCCGTTTTTGGTTCAGAGTCTGAATGGACTAACAATTGAACGACACCATGTTTTACCCACTCCAATTTCACATCGCATCTGCTGTAATATACTTAACTTGCCATAAAAAAACACATGGTAATGGTATTGACTGTAGCAAAGGATGTATTTGCATTTTTATATAAATTGGGTGAATTGAATCTTCCTCGTTGCTTGGCTGGCCTCTCAACGTTGGGTTCACAAATAAAGACAGCTCCTCTTTCACTTTTAAAACACGCTTTTCATGGAAACATTGCTGATGTCAATGAAAATTGCAAACAAACTGCGCTTAATAAGCGATCCGTGAGAACTAACTGTCAGAGAAACAAAAGGACATTTCAGAGTTACCGGGTTGTTTTCCCATTGTGACTGGTTGCACGGGAATGTTGTAGATGTCTGACCGCTTTCTATCCAGTGAACCATTTAATAAGTAGATGTGGTGACCATTATTTTATGTGACACGGCGGCTTATTTAAAGCGGACATCGCCCTTTTTTTTAGAGTAACTTTCAGAAAGAAGCAACAAACTCCTTTTCTCCACTTGTTCGCTACAGGTCTGTGGAAATGTTTATTTGGCTCAGTCGGTAGAGCCACATGGGGGGGATGGATTGCATTTAGTTTCCAGTGTACAACCAGAGCATCAGTTCCATTGTGGTGTTAGCACTTTCTGTTCGGTTTATCACTGGAGTCACAGTTAACTTACGATGACAGCCCTGTCATTAGATATTTGAACACTGGCGTATATGATACACCGCACAAGCACCCGGAAGACGAACAAAGGGGGGGCAAACATTGGCTCCCGATTTAGCCTCATGGCCGATAATTAAACACAACAAAGAGGGACACTTTCATGTCCATGTTGTTCGTGTTCACTTATCCTCTCAGCGCTCTTTCTAGAGAAATGGACGGGGAAGGTTAACATTTTCTAACTCCCTTTGCATCTCTGGTCCAGCTCCTGCATTCAGAGGTTTTAACTGGGCGTGTTCATGTCAGAGGTCAGATTGGTTTCGGGACAGTAGCAATTCCTGGTCGATACTCCTAGAAACATTGGGGGAATGCATTTTCTGCTGTTTTTTTTTAATCAAGGATGCAAATCTTGGAGAAAAATCATCGCAAAAATTCTGAGCCTTTCGATTTTTGGATTTAAAACGACGGCGCTTTCTCCGGCCCGCACTGAGAACGCAGTTGGCGTTGGAGAGCTGGACAATCTCACATCCAGTTGGGCGACACTTCGCATTCTCACCCCATGGCAAACAGCGCCATAAATCTCTTAGTGTCTGCTACTTTGTACAGTAAATGTGTGCGAAACAGGGCATTGCATGGAAAGTAGCCAGCACTAACTGTGGACACATCTGCAATCCCTTATTAAAAAAAAATCAAACTCCCCGATACTAATTGCAAATAAATCATGATGTATTCACCGAGTAATTAATGTAATGAAGTTCGTAGCAAGCTGGGAAAGTCAAGGAACAGGAACCCTGGAGAGTCCATTGTGAAAGGTAGGGGATTGCGAGGTACTTGGGTAACGCAGGCTCACGGTTAATAGGGAAACCTCAGCTGGTTTTTTTTTTTAGAGAGTAACTAATGATTTTTGAAATCCAAGAGAACGTGCCGTTCGGAGCTGTGAAAGTCATCAAAATGCTTGGTTAGTAGGGCTGTCCAACCCATTCATTAATCCCAAGCCAAGCGTTCGAATCAGTTCCTAATTCAAGGGTCACTGCTCCTAAATGGAAGGAGGAAGAGAATCACTCAGCTACCTGGACTGGAGCAAAAATTCACTTTAAATAACTCAGCCAGTTGTTGTGAGCTGGAATGTGCTGCCTGAAAAGGCTGAGGAAGCAGATTCCATAGTAACACTTAAAAAAGGAATTGCATAAATAATGAAAAGGGAAAATACAGCAGGGCTGTGGGGAAAGGGCGAGGGAGGGGAGCTATAATCTTCCAGACACACTGATGGTTTAAAACTTTTTAAACTCGAACCAAATTAAGTTTAAAAAGGATAGTGCTTGTGGGGGCCGTGGGAGAAAATATAAACAATTAAATCTGTCTTCTGAAAAGGTAATAAGACAAAGCAAATAATGTAATTTAAAAGAATACCTGAGGGCAGGCTATTACCATCCAGATTCTGCATCACAAGGGTCTGAGTTCAAGACCTACTTGAGCACAAAAATCTAGGCTAACACTCCAGTGCAGTACTGAGGGAGTGCTGCACTGCCAGACGTGCTGCCTTTTGGATGAGATGTTAAACCAAGACTCCAACTCAAGTGGATGTAAAAGATCCCACGGCACTATTTCAAGGAAGAGCAGGGGAGTTCTGCCTAGTGTCCTGGCCATTATTTATCCCTCAATCAATGGATGATCACATTGTTGTTTGTGGGAGCTTGCTGTGCAGAAATTTTCCACTGTGTTTCCTCCATTTACAGCAGTGGCTACACTTCAAAAGTGCTCATTGGCTACATAGCACCTTGAGACATCTGATGGCCGTGAACAGTGAAAATAAATGCAAGTCTTTTTCTTATTTTTTTTCCCCTCGGCAGTGTGTTTGAATAAAAACACCCATTGAATTCATCGTAGTTAATGGGTGAGAAAGAATCTCAGCATTCAAAGTACACCAGGTGAAACACATAGCAATATTCCTGTTTCTGTGACCCATCCACTAATCAGCAATGTGGTTTGCATAGAATAAGATCTTCGATGGAATTTTCAGCTCAGACACAGACCATTCAACCCAGGAGGGCAATGTTGGTGTTCATGATCCACACGAACCTCTTCCCATCCTACTTCAATTAATCCCATCAACATACCCTTCTATTCCTTTCTCTCTCATGTATTTGTCCAGCTTCCCCTCAAATGCATGCATGTTATTCATCTCACCTTTTCTGTCTTCCCATAGTCTAAAGTGTGATCAACCTTTTATTAGTAGCAAAAGAATTGGATTTCTCAATAGAAGCATAAAATATAAAAACAAGGAAGTTATAAATCACTGGTTAGGGTCTCGACTGCTGTGTTCAATTACAGGCACCACACTTTAGAAATGTTATGTCAAGGCCTTGGGAAGGGTGCACAGACGAGATTTACTAGAACAGTACTGGTCATGAGGGGTTTCAGTTATGTAGAGATATTGAAGAAGATAGCATTGTTAGTTAGAGCAAAGAAGGTTAAGGAGAGATGTAATTGAGGTGTTTAAAATTATGAAGGATTTTCACAGAGTAGGTAGGGAGAAACTGTTTCCATTGGCTTGAGGGTCAGTAACTAGAGAATGCAGATTTAATGTAATTGGCAAAAAATCCAGGGGGGTGCTGAATGGGAATTTTTTTATATACATGTGGAGAGGAATGCAATGCCTGAATGAATAGTGGAAGCAGATTCAATAGTAGCTTTCATAAAGGAATTAGATACATACTTCAAAAGCAAAAAATTGCAGGTCTACATGGGGATGAACAGAGGACTGGGAGTAATTCTGGGTCAAATTCCTGGAACTCCCTCCCTAACAGCACTGTGGGTGTACCTACACCACATGGACTGCAGCAGTTCAAGAAGGCAGCTGATCATCACCTTCTCAAGGGCAATTAGGGATGGACAATAAATTCTGGCCAGAAAGTCTCATGTCTCATGAAAGAATAAAAAAACTGATAACTCTTTCAGAGACAGTGGGGATATGATGGGCTGAATGCCTCCTTCTGTGTTACATGATGATTCTACAACTACAGCCATATGAAGGCAAGGGAACCAATGTCAATAGGCTGGGCCTGCTAATCCTTCCAATCCTTTCCAAAGGGAAAACAGTATGTGTGAAGATGCAAAATGAAACAAAAACAAAGGGAGCCAATGGCCAAGCCAATGGCAAAGGTCAGCTGCAAAAGCTTCCATTACCTCAAAAAATTGGTAATGTAAACTGTCCAAGGAAGGACCTTATACATGAATGTCCAAAGCTGGGGTCAAAATGTGATTCCCGCAGCTTCATTCAATTTTTTCTGGTTTTAATACCTGAACATGATGCCTGAAGCCAGGCACATTGTAAGGGGGGCATGGGCTATAACATACATGTGACTATGACGCACGTTACATAACTCAGAAATTTTAGCAGAGCACAAGAACAACAGGAACAGAGAACAACGCAGCCTATCATAGAGCAAATGTTTGATGACCTAAGGTAATAATTCTAGTGTCTTAAACAATTCACACATTTTGACTGGCTCCTACTTTCAAGCTACTGCTCCCAACAAATGATTGGGATGTACTGCACAACTTTGCTGTCCAGAATATTCTCTACCTCAGCGTTAATTGTGGCCATGGAGAGTAATGGACTCCAGCAGGCTACAGTAAGAGAGGGTGAGTCTTTATTGGCATGGTAGCAGGGATATCAGGCAATTGGTCATTAAACTAACAAAATATGCTGAGCCACAGAAAGGAACTTTGCTAGATTTTTCAATAAAACCCATTTAATGACCTTGCGCTCACAGGAAAGATTTTCCACACACATGCAGAATGTGGATCACTTAATGACTCCAGGACAAAATACTAGCTACAAAACAGGTTGGCTCACACCTGCATCCATTTCCATTACCTGAACCTACACCTAATCAAAGTACAAGTAACAGACATTGACAGAGAAAGGTCATAACTGCATTAGGAACAGTTCAGACAAGGTTCACTCGACTGTTTCTGTGATGAGGGGGTTATCTGATGAGGAAGGGTTGGACAGGTGGGGCCTGTATCCAATGGAGTTTAGAAGAATGAGAGGTGGTCTTATTGAAACATGTAATAAGTTTAAAGATAAAGGGTCTCCCATTTAAGACAGAGATGAGGAGAATTTTTTTCTCTCAGAGGGTCATGAGCCTTTGGAACTCTCTTCCCCAGAGAGTGATAGAGGCAGGGTCATTGAATATTTTTAAGGGAGTGGTAGATAGATTCTTGGCTAACAAGGGAGTCAAAGGTTATTGGGGGGAGGTGGAATGTGGAGTTGAGGCCACAATCAGATCAGCCATGATCTTATTGAATAGCAGGGCAGGCTCGAGGGGCCTGAATGGAAAGGGGGTGTGGAAGAAAGAGAGAGAGAATGAGTCTGGGAGAGAAACAATGTGTGGGAAAGAGAGAGAGAGAATGAGTATGGAAGAGAGAAAGAGAGTGAGTGTGGGGGAGAAGAAAGACAAAGAGAGTGTGGGAGAGAGAGAGAATGAATGTGGGAGAGAGGGTGAATGAGTGAGTCTGGGAGATAGGGTGAATGAGCAAGTGCATGTGGAAGAGTGGGTGAGTGAGTGAGTCTGGGAGAGAGAATGAGTGAGTGTTGGATAAAGGGTGAGTGAGAGTGTGAGAGAAAGGGTGAGTGAGTATGAGAGAGAGGGCGAGTGAGTGTGAGAGACAGTGACTAAGTGTGGGAGAGAGGGTGAGTGAGTGAATGTGGGAGAGAGGGTGAGTGACTGAGTGTGGGAGGGAGGGTGACTGAGTGAGTATGGGAGTGGGTTGAGAGAGTGAGTGGGTGTGGCAGAGAGAGAGAGTAAGTGTGGGAAACAGTGTGAGTGTGCGAGAGAGAGAGAGAGGGAATGTGTGTGTGTGTCTGGCTCACTCGCAGTTGCATGATTCCCACTCAACCTCACCCCGACACACCAACACACTCACACCCACTCACACAGTGAGTGAGGGTGAGTGAGTAAGCATCAAGAGATTGGGAATGAACCAGACAGACTCTGTCCCTCTCACACTCGAATGGTGATCTTTATTAATTACTTTATCATTATCAATTTATTGCTTTGTCATTGCGTTATCTTTGATCAGCAAGTTGTTTCTTTTCTTCCTACCTCAATTTTATATTGAGATTTAGTTTAAAGTTGTGCCAAAGCTTAACTTTCTGAAATTTGTGCACCGGCTCTTTGGGTGAGAAAGAAATGGAAATGTGGCTCCCTGAGTGTAAAGGTTGGACAAGCCTGGTCTGATCCATCTGTCTGAGGATATACCGCGGTACACCAATGAAGTTAGAGAATCATTTCCTCACATTTCATTATATCTTATATCTCTCCAAAACTGCCCAGCCCTAGACACAGGGCCAGTGTTCCATAAGGGCCATGATCAAAGCATTTTGAAGTGCTATCCTTATATGGGTCATTCCAGGATTACAAAATATCGACGCTGATACCTTCTTGGCTTCTGCTTGGCTGTCAGTAAATACACCTTATTATTGGTGCAGCATATGGTGTATTTCACAGATAAAGTTAATCAGCTCTGACATGGATGGGTTTGTCCTCTGCTGCATGACAGTGTGCAGCTTAGACATGACACAGTAGATATTCATCTGGTTCTGTAACACCAATGGCCCCACAGCTCCTGCTACCTTGTAGAACAGAACTCGAGTGTTGCTGAAAAAAGAGACATGTCAAAGCTTTTTGTCTTGCACTCATCAGGACACTCAGACGAATACCAATATAAGGGGGGGGAACAACAATTCCACAGGGCAATGCCTTGACCAGTCAGGGTCAAGTTGCCTGGATTAAATTTCAAACAATGCTTGGCAGTTAACTGTCAGTCACCACCAGTGGTGCATTCTCCACAGCAAGCCGCTTGCCAACCAATCAGCACTCTCTTCACATCCAGTATAAATTGTTGTTTTCCCTTTATATTGGTATTCTTGCGAGTGTCCTGATGAGTGCAAGGTGAAATGCTTCGACATGTCTCTTTTTTCAGCAATACTCGCTACTGCTCTATTGTTCTATTTGAACCAAGGGTTCAAAGCGCCTGCAGCCAGTTACTAGGGCTCTCCAATATTGCAAACTCTCACTCCAAGAACAGGCCACACCCTCCCTGCTCAGCAAAAGCTCCTCTCCTAATCGTTTGCAGGAGCAGAGTTGGCCCACTTTGCACACAGCAAGATCCCACGACGTGATAATCACCTGTTTCTAACTGTATTTGTTGGGAGGTAAATATTAGTCGAGACAATTCCCCTGCATTGAACAAGCGCCATGGCGCTGGGCTTCGGTTTGAAAGCCAGCATCGCCGACGGTACAGTACTGGAATGTCAGTCGGGATTATGTGTTGCTTGGAGTGGGGCTTGAATCTGCAGCCTTCGAAATCAGGGGCGAGTATGTTACCCAGGGAACCACTGCTCCGCCGGAGCAGTTTCATCGTTTGGCAGCCCCGCAGTTGACAGATCTTATATGAAAGTAAGAGCGTCCAGTGAGGCAAAACACATGCACATTGAATGGATGTCGCAGTTATTACCAGAGGCCAGTGCATGGCCCTTGAGCAGCCATCACCTGTTAGGGTGTACACCAAAAAACAGCGGCCAGGGTTGGTGGGGAATCTCTGAACCTGTCTTATCCTGTGTGGAAAAGCCCAGCCCGCCTGGGGACGGCTGAGATTGATTCGGTTCTGCTGATTCTTCACCAGGACCACAGTGGATTGTGTCACTGTGACTAGTTCACTTTGTCACATCCCCTCAGACCACGGAATAAAGCGCAAACAGATCAGGTATATTTAACACTCCTGCCACTCTGCGCCTGGCATTGAAAATCTAACAAATCGCCTCTCTAATAGTGATTACGGTGCTATTTACATGTGCTGCAAATCTGAATACAACACTCATTTCGTTTTCATTAATCGGTTCATGCATTTACCCAATCGACAGAATCATTCGCCCCTTTAAATGTGCATGCAAAAAACGACAACTTAAAAAAGATTCGGAGAATGCAGAAGGTGTTTGCGCTGTTGCCTTGTGTCCAGGGATATTCCCCTTTTCCAGAATGTAAAAACTCCAGTCGTTCTCCTGTACCCCTCAGCCCAGTCTTGTGGGAACCCGGAAACGTTGCTGCTATTTTTGTGATCGCCACATGCTGTTTCACGTACGGATTTCTCTCAAAGAGCAGGGTAGGACATTTAGCTCAGAGGCAAACTGTCGACTATAAATTTGTTTGATTTAACATTAACTTCACCAGGTTTGGCAATCGCACGCTGGAGTAACTTGTCTCGGGCAGGGAGTGTGAAAGCAGGAGTGTTGCTAAATCTTTTCTTAAAGATAGCGGCATTAATATTAATACATTTTCAGACACATCTCGAGAGGAAACTAATAATTATATCACGCAGTAGAATTAATCTTCGAGATGGATTCTTCCACTCCCCGGGTACGACCAAAACAACGCTCTTCTTTCCTAAATTAATAGGGTTAATGCTAATTTGCATTTAACAAAACATTAAGATAAGCAACATGTGTAAAACATAATAGAAACTAAACCCATAGCAACGTCAGGGACTTGAGTAATGGACAGATACTGTGGGAAAAGCACTTGTAAAATCGGATTATTAAAAAGACAAGTGTTATACAAAGCTAATCAAACATAAGCAAATGAATCTAGAGGAGACATGAGTTACATTGATTACAATCTAAACGAGCAATTATTACACACACACACACATTCTTTAAAAAACATGTTAAATGTGTTTAACCGTCGTTCCATCTATCGTGGGAGAAAGTGATTTATTTTCACATCCTGTGCAGTTTCCCGTTTTGTAAAGTTGCAAAGATACAAATCATACCTTACGGCCCAAAATATTTGATGTATTTCTGAGTGCAGGATGCATTAGGCTGGTCTGGAGAATCTGTAGCAGATTCTGTAATTGCAATTAAATCCACGACCTTCGTCATCTCACAGAACCAATCTGTACCCAGCAGGGGAAGGTTACCAGAATTACCACAACTCAAATTGATATATTGATGATGACTTGGAATTTGAAACCATAATCAACCTTAGGTCTGTGCTTTGGTTTTGGAAATAGACCAGTTTTGATATTCGATATTGTTTAATTACATAATTTTTATGCTTGAAATATTTGATGGGATCTCCTTTATAAATCAGGAATCATTTATCTGAGACGCGCAACTTTAAGGGGCAAATTTATGGGGTTTAATTTACATTTAATTTAATTGCTACCAGAGCTTGCCATGGCTCAGTGAACAGCGCTCACTCAGAAGGTTGTGGGTTCAAGAACCACTCGAGTGACATTAGCGAGCAAGATCCATGCTGAACCACCATCATGAAAATAACCTACCTGAAACAGATTATCTGGGTATTACCACAACACTGTTTGTGGGATCTTGCTATGCGCAAATTGGTTGCTCCCTTTCCTGCACTGGATCTCAAAGGTTGGGTATAAAGCGCTCTGGCATGTCCTGAGCAAGTCTTATTGTTTTCGCCCAAGTAATTTGTTGTCTCCCCCTGAAATATTATACACTAAATCATTTTGTTTACTTAATATCTACCATAATCTGGTCCGATACTAAGAGTTAATAGCCGCGATCCTTTTGTGAAATAGCAACATTCAGGCGGCGCCGAAAGAATTTGGAATATTTCTGACACCATGGAAATGGAGTTGAAATGACACACTGGAAATGCATTGAATTTTAAGTGTGTTTAATTAAACTAGATTAAACGGTTAAACAGGAAGCAGAAGGAAATGTGTAGGAGAAGTTTCAGGTCGAGTGCTTTTCCACAAAAGTCCCTTTTTAAAAATGTCATTCAGGGTTTAATACAGAGAGTTTGTAATGCCTCCCCGGGTGCACGGTCTGTAGGCAAGTGAATTGTGATTGTATTGTGGGCAGGAGAAAATGGTTTGTTGTTTTAATTAACAAGAGGTGCCGATTTTCCTCAAGAAATTCACATAATTACTTC
Organism: Cetorhinus maximus; assembly: GCF_964194155.1. NCBI lineage: Eukaryota > Metazoa > Chordata > Chondrichthyes > Lamniformes > Cetorhinidae > Cetorhinus > Cetorhinus maximus. The sequence continues at coordinate 144,582,677 of NC_135886.1, read as the reverse complement.
AGCGGATGCAGGTAAATCCCCATCTAATTTTAAAATGCGGAAATGCAGCTCAATGTATTGTTTGGACCCATTCGTCTCTCTTTTCTTTCTCTCTGTTCAAGTTGCTTCCTTCAATTTATTCGCTTTTTATAGTCTGATGCGCCCCTTTTTTTATTTACTTGCAAACGCACTTTACCCGCCTGACCTCGTAATATGGGCGCTCGTCCTGAAATCTTCAAACTGGCTGCAGGATGAAGACTATCCAGCAATTCACTGCAGAGTCACACGGGACTCGGGCAATTCAGGCTGCACACTCTAACCACCGGGACCTGGGTTACGGAGCTTGGTTTTGTTTTGAAGTTCATCATAGTTTAACTTCTGAAACACAGATCTATGGAAAAAAAACTAGAATGAATGGGGATGGGAGCGGTGAGGGCGGTGGGGGATGGTGGTGGGGGTGTGTTGGTGGTGGGGGTTGGGGGGGTGTTGGTGGTGGGGGTTGGGGGGGTGATGGTGGTGGGGGTTGGGCGGGTGATGGTGGTGGGGGTTGGGGGGGTGATGGTGGTGGGGGTTGGGGGGGTGATGGTGGTGGGGGTGGGGGTTAGGGGGGTGATGGTGTTGGTGTTGGGGGTTGTGGGGGTGGTGATGTTGGTGGTGGAGGGGTGTTGGTGGTGGTGGGGAGGTGTTGGTGATGGTAGTGGGGGGGTGTTGGTGGTGGGGAGGTGTTGGTGGTAGTGGTGAGGGGGGTGTTGGTGGTGAGGGGGTTGTTGGTGGTGGGGGGGGTGTTGGTGGTGGTGGTTGGGGAGGTGTTGGTGGTGGTGGGGTGTTGGTGGTTGTGGTTGGGGGTGTGTTGTTGGTGGTGGTGGGGGATGTTGGTGGTGGTTGGGGGGTGTTGGTGGTGGTGGGGGTCTGTTGGAGTTGGTGGTTGGGGGGTGTTGGTGTTGGTGGTGGGGGGGTGTTGGTGGTGGGGGGGGTGTTGGTGGTGGGGGGGTGTTGGTGGTGGGGGGTGTTGGTGGTGGTGGTGGGGGGGTGTTGGTTGTGGGGGGTGTTGGTGGTGGGGGGTGTTGGTGGTGGTGGTGGGGGGATATTGGTGGTGGTGGGGGGTGTCGGTGGTGGTTGTGGGGGGGTGGGTGTTGGTGGTGGTGGTGGGATGTTGGTGGTGTTGGGAGGGGGGGGGTGGGGGGTGGGGGGGGAGGTGGGGGGTGGGGGGGGTGGGGTGTTACTGGGCGGGTTGGCAGGGGAATGAATTCAGCCCTGCTTTGGTTTTACTGACGCGGGAAGTTCTGGGCAGTGAAAGTATGGATTTGCGATGCGAGAGGACAGGGCATGAAAGTTGTATCATCATCAGTGTTGACTGAAAGAAAGGGAAACACATCTCTAACAAAAGAAAGCCTATTGGATTCAGCGGGGTTGTTAGGACAACGAAAAAATATCCTTAGATGATTAGTTCCACATCAAAGGAATTTACATTCAGTGGTGGAAAAGCAGTCCTTTTATTTAACCACAGTTTTTTTTCATTAAGAGGAATCGTATGTTTGGTCATTGTGTTTAATTTTCTCCATTCAGAACGCACTTGTATTAATGTAAATAGAAGGACTGTTCTAAACTGCTAATTGTGGTGTGTACACGTATACAGAGGACCTGTAAAATAAAAGCGGCCAGGGCAACAGCAGTGAGTGTGATAGACTGGCTACATCCTCAGGAAGTGAATGGGAAACGTACGAAAATAAGAGCGACTGAGAGGATCTGCACTGGGAGTGAAGGCTCACCATAGCCTCACTGTCATACGCTACTTTTAAACTGGGACTTCTCCCATTGCAATGGCTGCAGGACCACTGTGTCCTCGGGCAATCGCAATGACCCTTGGCGAGAATCTCATTCTTGGGTGACTGATTAATAATAACCATTTCGAGTAAAGTGACATACCTTTCCTAGACTAGTTACTCCAAGTCAAAGATAATGTGCTTATATCTAACAATACTTTGACATTTCAAAGTCCCAGACGGTCCCAAACTGCATTTTAACAAGCACGTATTATTTGATTAAGTTATAAGACATTTAATTTGAAAACATTTAATTCACATCGTTCCTAACACCAATATTTTTTTCATGGTGAATTCGTGGCTGGAAACTTGCCCATGTTCTCATCTGTTACCAATATCGCTACCCAGCCCGTTCTCGGGGTGAACTCGTGTATTTAGATTTCAAAACATTTTAACAGCTTTGATGTAAATATCTTTTGCGCTTTATAACATTTTTTAATATCTCGTTGGATATCTCAAGGGCACATTCATTCGATTGACACATAAATAAAGCGATTATAATAACAAACACGCGCACATATAATCTAAAGAATCAGAATCGGCTGCCCTCATACAAACCAACATATAGAAACTGAGTATCTACACCGGACACAAAGCGTTCCAGACACAGGAAACCACCACCAATGTCTATAAAAATTGTTCTGCTGTGGAAGTGATAGTGGATAATTAAGTTAAACGAAATAATGTTAATGTTAATAAGTCGGTTAAAGATGAACAATCAATTTCGAACCAATCACTCTTAGAGCGGGAGCCAGCAATGTTGGCCTATGAAGGGGAGATACCTGGAACATTGAGATACCTGGAACTGGGGCGTGTAGGATGGACATCCCTCCTCACTCTCTGCCCTGTCCCCTCTCACGTTCCGGCCACATAATGCGGTGTCCGCGCCCACAGGCCAACTGAAAACGTATTACCACATGATTTAGACATTCACTCCTAAAGAACTCTCTGAGCACATTCATTCGCATATTTATTATGGTCACACAGGTTTATATATTTACGTAAATTAAGAGGGGGTTGGTCTGGGTCCAGATGACCGAACCCGGTTTCGAACATGCTTCACGCTGTCACATCGGCATTAAATTACACCATGTACGAGGGTTTCTGACTGTCCCATGTTTCCGAACGTGACGGTCGATGTTTACATTGTTGGGCTGTTGGGATTCAGTAATTCAGTCCCAAAAACACATATGGCAAAGCGGCATTTTACAAGACCCGATTAAACTGAAGCTTTTAATCGTTCAGTTTTCTGTATAACAGGCCCGCTCTTGGCATTATCATCACCCCCCAGCTCCAGGCATGTGAGTTCAGACCTTGGTGTAGTAGTTCAGTTCTCTGTGTACTTCATAGCTTTTGTATTCTGCTCATCCTGTTGTCCAGTGGGACAGGCGTGGCTCAGAGTTCTGGCGAAGTTGCTGTTATTTCTCCTGTGACAGGTATACCAGGCATTGAGGAGGTCGTGGGGAGTCGCATGGGTCCTGGAGGAGGGAGAAGGGGGCTCGACCCCGGCTCTGTTGGAGGGCAGTGGCCGTAAAGTTGTACCGAGCCGGCTTCCCTGTAACGGATTCAACCGACCTTCAGAGCGGTGGAGGGGAGCGGGGACCAGTCGGATGGATGGTACCGAATCCATTCTGAATTCGGAACGGCCCAAAGGCATCGCACTCACCCTGGCCTCCGGCCAACTGGAAGGGACCGCACCAGTTGTGACACTTGATCGTATTAAAGACAATGGATCTATCCTCAGGTCAGAGTGAGCCGTAGCCAGTTGGTTGCTGAATTCGGACAGGCCGGACGATAATCTGCTGACCGTGGCTCCGGGCTTGATCCCAGGCAAAGGATCGTGTCTAACTTCGGACCGACTGGAAGCTAATTGGACCGAGGGAGCAACAGATCTAACAGCTGGCACCTGTGCAACTCTCTCCTCGGCCCTGGCTGAGGGTAAGGGGGCTAAGGCAACGCCAGCCCTTGTTATAATGGAAGGATCCAGCCTGTCCCCTGGGCTGGTGGAGGACACGGTTCGCACCTTAACTGGAGGCGGCGGGGCGGCTTCCTCCTCAGGGCGGCTGCAACGTAAAGGGCAACACGAGGCACTGGGCCTGGTTGACAGGGGGTCCCCTGAAGAAATGTCACTTTCTGTGTCGGAATAGGACATGCCAGTAAAAGTTTCGCGCTCATAGTTCACCGAGAGGCTCGGTTTGCAATGCATTTTCATGTGTTTGCGGAGGGAACTTGGGTGGGTATAGGATTTGTCGCAGTCTTTAATTTTACAGATATATGGTTTGTCACTTGTGTGAACATGGGAGTGTTTCTTCCGGTCGCTGCTATTTGCAAATCTTCTGTCACATCCCTGGAATTCACACTTGAAAGGTTTTTCACCTAAACGAAGAATAACCGTTTGAAATAATTTTCATGGGCGTAAAACATTCTAATCTATAAATACAAATATAAATATATAATCAAATGAATCAAAATCGAAACTTTGGATTAGAATCGATGCTCCATATCTATACTTAGATAACACAGACAGAGAGAGGCACACAGATAGAGATAGATGATAGAGAGATTCATACATCATATCTCAGCTCATCCCTCTACCAATATTCAGGACAAACTTTCCGCTATGCTGAGTTTACTAGCGGGATTTTCCAACTGGATTTCTCGTTTCCAAAATGCTGTTGTTTATCCACACACACACACACACACACACAGGGCGGCTGTATCAGGGCCGGATAAATCGGGAGACGCTTGCAAATGACACACGAATATTTCCGTCAAATTTACCAACATAGAGATCGATTATTTTACCTTTCTGATTTGAACGAATGTTTCAGGCCAAACATTTTAAAGTGGAAATTGAACAAGGCGCGCGGATTCGTCAATTTCTGATCTTTAGTTTATATTTATCGCAAAGTGGATGTCACAAAAAAGTGACAGTTAAAAAAAAAGGATACACGAGGGAAACTAATGACGGAAGGGCAGATCGCCAATGTCTCAAGCAGCATTATGTCTGTAAAACATGTACCCTTAGCACCCCAAACGCTTCAAACAGTTTTCTACCAAGCTTTCCACAAGATATCTCCAAAATGAAAATCTCCATTCAGTTAAACCCGAGAAATGATAATGTAACTAGAGGGATGTTTGTATATGTTACCCCTACACGAACATTGTGGGCTTTTAGTTTTAATGCAGGAGTATAATTTAAAACGGGAATTAATCACACCCGGCATTACATTTCATGGCATGAAAACCACTGACAATACGTTTCTCATTCCCTGTGCCATTAGTTTAAACTTAGATAACTAGTATTAAACTTGGGTAACTAGTATATAGTGAATGGGGTAGTTTTCCCGGCAGTGAGAATGCAAGTTAAACATCGATCAAAATTGGTGGGAAACTCTCCAAAACGCGGCGAGCGAGCGGACTGACCTGTGTGGGTCCTTTTGTGTATCTTCAAGTTTTCGGATCTGGCGAACACTTTGTCGCAGCCAGGGAATGGGCAGGAGAACGGTTTCTCTCCGGTGTGGACTCGGACGTGATTTATCAGCTTGTATTTGGCTTTGAAAGCCTTCCCTTCCCTTGGACAGTTCTCCCAGTAACAGACGTGTGTCATCTGCTCAGCTCCGGCAACGTGCTCAACTGTGAGATGGGCGACAAACTCCTGCATGTTGCTAAATGTTCTGGAGCAGGGGTTCCTGGGCTTGTGCTCCTGGTTAATCCACTTGCAAATCAGCTCTCGTTTGACGGGCTGCTTCAAGTATGTGAAAAACGAGCCCGTCCCGCCGTGATTAGACACACTCACGTTCAGGTTAATCGGGTTGTAACTTTGAAGTAAAGATTTCACGTAATGATCGCTCCTTGGGGCCGGTACTTGGTTATAGTGGCGCGACCTGGCCATGAGCTCTCCTGGCAAACCCAGGGCTATCCGTTCACTGACGGGCCGAGCGGACGAGGTGCCTCGAAAGCCCTGATCGTGCAGACCGGGGACGAACGGGTGACCCCCGGTTTCGGCGTGGCTGCTCCGGTCATGGTACCTCCTGGTGCCGGAGACCAGCGCGCCGTGGTGGGGGCTTGTAACCGAGTGTAGGTCCGAAAGCCCAGGCATGCTGGACGCCGAGAGATCGCGCCTGGCCAGGAGATCCCTGCCGGCGCCTACACCGTGGCCACGGAAGCCCGAATAGGATTGATAGGGGGCTGGGTAACCCACACAAGGCGTCACTGCGCTCTCGGGGTAGTCTGGTGATAGATTGTGCGAGGGGCTGAGTTTTAGGGAGTGTTCTGCCGCCAAGGGTGACGGCCCCACACTGAGCTCGGGATTACTCTCCCCAGGGTAGACATGTGAGAGAGGATAGCCACTGAATCTTGGCACAGCCATTATGTTCTGTTTGGAGTGGTGATCAGCTCTTGGCAAATCCGTTAATCTCAGCGCTGGGATTCGCCTGCAAACACCAGTGTCCATAACTACTCTAAATCTAGTCCGAGCGTAAACCTCCCGCCCGCTCCCTCAGTGCGGGACTGACAACCACATTTGGTACAAGGTTGGGACTTGTCTGTTCCATATCTTATTCTGCTATTCTGTATCATAGCCTTAATCTTAGCTGTACAAAGGCATCAAAACAGACCAGGGTCCTGCTATAAAAGCACAGCAGGAAGGACTGCTTTTTTAAAAAGAAGGCGAGAGAGATTGGAGGGATTTTGTTAAATGACTGGCACCAAGCTAGTTTGCTAGGTAGATACGCATGCGCTCACAGCGTGATTCCTCGCTAAAATATTGCAAAAGAAAAACGCTTTGAACAACACCGAACATCACCATGAAAATCCCTTGTTTTGTCGGCACGGTTTGTTATATTGGATGTACCATTTAGTTAAGTGAAAAGATGAACACGCCATAAATGATGCGATACTGTACACACCATAAGAAACAACCCGTCCATGAAAAGCATTGACCAATCTCCGAATCTCTCAGCTAATTAGCTAAAGAAACCGAGGTCCATCGGGCACATTGTGTAAACCAGCGACTGGAGTTTAAATGGTGTTTAAGAGGTTGACGGAGAGAACAAACGCCACAGGATAAAATGTAACTGTGCCGAACTTATGCACGGCCGTGTTCAGCGTCAGCTTCTAGTTCTGTAGTAAAAAAAAAATTAATTAATCTTTTAATCACCCAATCATTGCCACATATCAACATTGCTCAGATATTGTTCAGGAAGAAGCTAAAAATAAAAACAGCAAATCCTATTCTGGAAACATAAAGTCAACACCTGTTACCTGAACACAGTTACGGAAAGGCCCGCTAACAGGCACACACCGACTGAAACACACACACACCCATTAAAACACAGACACAAACTGAAACACACACACACCCACAAAAACACACAAACCCACTGAAACACACACAACGAAACACCCACACACATTAAAACACAGACAGAAACTGAAACAAATACACCCACTGGAACACACAAAACCAATGAAACACACACAGCCATTGAAACACACACATAAACTAAAACACACACACCCACTGAAACAAACGCATACCCATTGAAACAAACACACACTCAAACACACACACCCACTGAAACAGACACACCCACTGAAATACACACAGACACACAGAAACACACACATCCATTGAAACATACACACCCGTTACACACACAGCCATTGAAACACACACAGCCATGGAGCACACACCCACCGAAACACACACACACGGAAACACAGGTACCAACTAAAACACACACACCCACTGAAACACACCTGCCCACTGCAACATACATAAAACATACTGAAATACACACACACACTGAAATGCACACACACTAAAACAGATAAACCCACTGAAACACACACACACACACGCCCATTAAAACACACATTAACTGAAACGCAAACACCCACTGAAGCGCACACATCCACTGAAACAGACACAGACACTGAATCATACAGCAATGAAAACACACACACCCATGGAAACACACAACAACACGATAAAACACACACACTCACTGAAACACATATACCCATTGAAAAACACACACACTAAAACACACACACTAACTGAAATTCACACTACTCACTGAAACACACACAACACATGATGAAATACACACACATGCACTGAAACACACAAACCCACAGAAACACACACACAAACACTGAAACACACACACTCATTAAAACACAACACAAACTGAAACACATACACCCATTGAAACACATCCAATCCACCGAAACACACACCCACTGAAACATACACATCCACTGAAACACACACACCCACTAAAACATGCACACACTAAAACACACACGCCCGCTTAAACAGACACAACCGCTCAAATACTCACACTGACTAAAAACAAACACACTCACTGAAACAAAAACCGTCACAGAAAAGCGCACATTCACTAAAAAAGACACAAGCACTTTAACACACACCCATTGAAACACACACCCACTAAAAAACAGAGCCACTGAAAAAAACACAGCCACTGAGCAGACACATCCACTGAAACACACACACCCACAGAAACACACGCAGCCACTGACACACAGACACCATTGAAATATTTACACTCATTGAAATACACACACAAACTGAAACACATACACCCACTGAAATACACACAGCCGCTGAAACACACATGTCCACTGAAACACACACACCCACTAAAACACAAATGCTCACTGAAACACATGTACTCACTGAAACACACACACACACTAAAACACACACACTAAAACACACATACACTAAAACATACACACCCAATGAAACACACACAACCACTGAAATACACACATCCACTAAAACAAACACGCACCCACTGAAACACACACACCCAGTGAAACACACAGGCCCAATGAAACACACAAACCCACAGAATCACACACACCCACTGAAAAACACAAACCCACAAAAACACATAGACCCACTGAAACACACATGTCATCTAAAACACACATAAGCACTAAAACACACCCACCAGCTAAAACACACACCCTCAGAAACACACACAACCACTGAAATGCACACACCCATTATAACACATACGCCTACTGAAACACACATCCACTAAAACACACACAAGTACTAAAACTCACACCCACCCACTAAAACACATAGCCACTGAAACAAACACATCCACTGAATCCACACACCCATTGAAACACACGCACCCAATAAAACACAAACCCAATGAAACACACACACCACTGAAAGACACACAGCCACTGAATCACACACACTCACTGAAACAGACAATCCCACTAAAACCACAACACCCACTGAAACGCACATAGCAATTGATACACACCCACACACTGAAAAACACACAACCATGAAATACACAGGCCCACTGAAACACACAAACCCACAGAATCACACACACCCACTGAAAAACACAAACCCACAAAAACACATAGACCCACTGAAACACACGTCATCTAAAACACACATAAGCACTAAAACACACCCACCCGCTAAAACACACACCTACTGAAGCACATACACCCACAGAAACACACAACCACTGAAACGCACACACCCATTATAACACATACGCCTACTGAAACATACATCCACTAAAACACACACAAGCACTAAAACACACACCCACCCACTAAAACACATAGCCACTGAAACAAACACATCCACTGAGTCCACACACCCAATGAAACACACGCACCCAATAAATCACAAACCCAATGAAACACACAATCCCACTGAAACTCACTCACACTGAAACACGCACTCACTGAAACACACACACCCTCTGAAACACACCCACTGACTGAAAAACACACACCCACTGAAACACATACACCCACTAAAACACGTAAACCCACTGAAACACACACATTCATTAAAACACACACAGGCACTGAAACACTCATCCACACACTAAAACAAATAGCCACTGAAACAGAAAAATCCAGTGAATACACACACCCACTGAAAGATACACAACCACAGAAACACACAGACCCACAGAAAGACAGACAACCACTGAAACATGCACCCACTGAAACACACACACCCACTGAAACTCACACAACACACACTGAAATACACCCACCCACTGCAACATACACACTGCCTGAAACACATACACCCACTGAAACACACACATCCACAGAAACAGACATAGCCACTGAAACACAGCCACTAAAACACACACATGCACAGAAAGGCATACATACACAGACACAATAAAACACACACACTCACTGAAACACACATACCCATTGAAACATGCACACCCACTGAAACACACCCACCCACTGAAATTCACACACCCACTAAAACACACACACCCACTGAAACAGACACACCCACTTAAACACACATACCCACTGGAACACACACACACTCACAGACACACACAGGAACACACACACTCATTAAAACACACACACATACTGAAACACAAACACACACTGAGACACACACACCCAATGAAACACACACACACCCACTGAATCATACACATCCACTGAAACATAAATACTCAATAAAACACAAACGCTCACTGAAACACATATACCCACTGAAACACACACACACACTAAAACATAGACACCCACTGAAACACACACACCCACTGAAGTGCACACACCCATTAAAACACACATGCTCACTGAAACATACACACCCACAGAAACACACACAGCCACTGAAACACAGACACCCATTGAAACACTCACACTCACTGAAAAACATACAACACAAACTGAAATGCACACACAAACTGAAACGCATACACCCACTGAAACACACAGCCACTGAAACACACACATCCACTGAAATCCACACAACCACTAAAACACAAACGCTCACTGAAACATATACCCACAGAAACACACACACACAATAAAACACACATGCTCACTAAAACACACACACACCCACTGAAACACACACAACCACAGAAACACACAGACCCACAGAAAGACAGACAACCACTGAAACACGCACTCACTGAAACACACACGGCCACTGAAACTCACACAACACACACTAAAATACACACACCCACTGAAACAGATCAATCCCCTGAAACACACACCCACAGAATCACACACACCCACTGAAAAATACAAACCTACAAAAACACATACACCCACTGAAACACACATGTCAACTAAAACACACATAAGCACTAAAACACAGCCATCCACTAAAACACACAGCTACTGAAACATACACACACTGAAACAGACACATCCACTGAAAAGCACCCACCGACAGAAACGCACACACCCACTAAAACACACACACCGACAAAAACCCCAAAAACCCCAAACCACTGAAACACATACACCCACTGAAACACACACCGACTGAAACAAACACATCCACTAAAACACACATGGGCACTAAAACACACACACAGCCACTGAAACAAACACATCCACTGAGTCCACATACCCACTGAAACACACGCACCCAATAAAACACAAACTCAATGAATCACACACACCCACTGAAACACACAATCCCACTGAAACCAAAACACCCACTGAAACACACATAGCCATTGAAACACAAACCCACGTGGAAACACACACAGCCATGAAACACACACTTGTTGACACACACGGACCCATGAAACACACACACTCATCGAAACACACACTTACTGAAACACACACAGACAGAAACACACCCTCCCACTGAAAAACACACACACAGACACTGAAACACATACAGACAGAAACACACCCTCCCCCACTGAAACACATACACCCACTAAAACATATAAACCCACTGAAACACACATGTCCATGAAAACACACACAGGCACTGAAACACTCACCCACACACTAAAACAAATAACCACTGAAACAGGAAAATCTAGTGAATACACACACCCACTGAAAGACACACAACCACAGAAACACACAGACCCACAGAAAGACAGACAACCACTGAAACTCACACAACACACACTAAAATACACACACCCACTGAAACAGATTAATCCGCTGAAACACACACACACACACCCATTAAAATACACACACTAACCGAAACACATACACGCACTGAAACACACACATCCACTGAAACAGACACAGCCGCTGAAACACACCCACAGAAAGACACACACACACACAAACTAAAAAACACACATGCTCACTGAAACACACATACCCATTGAAACACACACACCCACCTACCGAAACACGCAAAGCCCTGAAACACACACGCCCACTGAAATACACACAACCACTGAAACACACATGTCAACTAATACACTCACAAGCACTAAAACACACACACATCCACTGAAAAACACACAGACTGAAACAGACACATCCACTGAAATGCACACACCCACTAAAACACATATGCCTACTGAAACACACACATTCACTAAAACACAAACCCACTGAAACAGAAACGCCCACTGAAACACAAACACCCATTGAAACACACATCCTCTGAAACACACACAGAAACACGCACACCCATTAAAACAGAGACACAAACTGAAATACACGCACCCACTGAAACACACACACCCAGTGAAACACACAAACCTACTAAACACACAAGCCCAATGAAACACACACACACAACAAAACACCCACCCACATTAAATCACAGACACAAACTGAAACAAATACACCCACTGAAACACACAAACTCAGTGAAACACACACAGCCACTGAAATATGCAGCCACTGAAACACACACATAGGGCTGAATTTTCCCCCTGTTGGGGAGGAAGTTGATGGGTGGGTGTGTACGGGCGGGCTTCTGATCGGCTCCCCCGATCGGAGGCACAGCGCCATTTTACGTGGGTGGGCCAATTAAGGCCTGCCCTGCGTGATGTCCGTAGGGAAGCTCTATGCACTTCCTGCGTGGGCTGGGGGGATTCCTAAAATCGAGACTGCGCTCTTTTGCGCGTGCACATGAAAGAGCACATTTATCTTGAGGCTAAGTGCTGCCTCAGGGAGATTGGCTCTAAATGTGAAAACGCTCAAAATAGAAAAATAAAATTTCCCTAACATGTCCACTTTTGTGACAATGTCACATGAGTTGGGACATGTTCAGAATTTCCAAAAAAACTTTATTAAAATCTTAAAAACCCTACATGAAACCTCATCCTGCCTATGGATGAGGTTTCATGTTTTCTCTATTTGCCGCCGGGGCTCCTGGCCGACCCGCCAACCTTAAGGTTGGATGGGCAGGTCCACTAATCACTTTAATTGCTCTGTCAATGGCCTCAATTGGCCATTGACAAGTTGGCAGGCACGCAGCAGATTTAACTGCGCCCCCGCTTTCCTGAAAATTTAAATGGGGCGCGGTGACGTCGGGGGTTCTGCCCAATGTCACCGCGCGTCATTTTGTGCATCGGCGAGCGGGCCCTGCCCCCGCTCGCCGACGGTAAAATCCAGCCCATAAACCAAAACACACACGGCCACTGAAACAGACACATGCACTGAAATACACACACCCATTAAACACACACCCACTGAAACACACACACATGGAAACACAGGTACCAGCTGAAACACCCACACTCACTGAAAGACACACAGTACACACAGAAATACACACACCCACTGAAACGCATACACATACAGGAACACACACCCATTAAAACGCACACATCAGCTGAAACGCATACACCCACTAAAACACACACACCCACTAAAAAACAGAGCCACTGAAAAAAACATGGCCACTGAGCACACACATCCACTGAAATGCACACACCCACAGAAACACACACAGCCACTGAAACACACCAGCTGAAACGCACACACACACTAAAACACATACGCTCACTGAACTATACACGCTCACTGAAACATACACACCCACTGAAACACACACACCCACTAAAATACACACACACTAAAACACACACACCCACTTAAACATACACAGCCACTGAAGTACACACACTGATGCAAAGAGTAGGGCCCATCAGGGACCAAGGGGCAATCTATGGGTGGAGCCAGAGGACATCACTAGAGTGTTGAATGAATACTTCACATCCGTGTTCACCCAAGAGAATGAGGATGATGGTATTGAACTCAGGGAGAGAGACTGCGAGGTTCTTAAGCAAATTGATATAGGGAGTGACAAGGTATTGGAGGTGTTGGCAGGCTTAAAAGTGGAGAAATCTCCAGGTCCAGATGATTTGTGTCCCAGACTGCTGAGGGAGGCAAGGGAGGAGATCGCAGGGCCTCTGACACAAATTTTTAATTCATTTCTGGCCATGGGGGAGGAGCCAGAGGACTGGAGAACAGCTAATGTGGTTCCGCTATTTAAGAAGGGTTGAAGAGATAAGCCAGGGAACTACAGGCCAGTGAGTCTCATGTCAGTGGCAGGAAAGCTATTGGAGAAAGTTCTGAAGGAGAGAAACTATCTCCACTTGGAGAGGCAAAAGGTTTTATCGGGGATAGTCAGCATGACTTTGTCAGAGGGAGGTCATGCTTAACAAATTTAATTGAATTTTTTGAGGAGGTAATCAGGTGTGTAGATGAGGGTAGTGCAGTTGATGTAGTTTATATGGATTTCAGCAAAGCCTTTGACAAGGTCCCACATGGGAGACTTATAAAGAAGGCAAATGCACATGGGATACAGGGTAATTTGATAAGGTGGATTCAAAATTGTCTTAGTTGTAGGGGGAAGAGGGTGATGACAGAAGGATGCTTTAGTGACTGGAAGCCAGTGTCCAGTGGCGTACCACAAGGATCTGGGCTCGGTCCCCTATTATTTGTCATTTATATGAATGACATAGATGACTATGTGGGGGCTAGGATTAGTAAGTTTGCGGATGACACAAAGATTGGCCAGGTGGTTAACAGTGGTTAACAACAACACTGAGTGCCTTGGGCTACAGGAAGATATAGACGGGATGGTCAAATGGGCAGATAAGTGGCAGATGGAATTTAACCCTGAAAATGTGAGGTGATACACTTTGGAAGGAGTAATTTGACAAGGAAGTATTCAATGAATGGCATGACACTAGGAAGTTCTGAGGAACAAAGGGACCTTGGTGTGTGTGTCCATAGATCTCTGAAGGCAGAGGGGCATGTTAGTGGGGTGGTGAAAAAGGCATATGGGACACTTGCCTTTATCAATCGAGGCGTAGATTACAAAAGTAGGGAGGTCATGTTGGAGTTGTATAGAACCTTGGTGAGGCCACAGCTGGAGTACTGTGTGCAGTTCTGGTTGCCACATTATGGGAAGGATGTGATTGCACTGGAGGGGGTGCAGAGGAGATTCACCAGGATGTTGCCTGGGATGAAACATGTAAGTTATGAAGAGAGGTTGGATAGACTTTGGTTGTTTTTGTTGGAGCAGAGAAGACTGAGGGGTGACCTGATCGAGGTGTACAAGATTATGAGGGGCATGGACAGGGTGGATAGAGAGCAGCTGTTCCCCTTAGTTGAAGGGTCAGTCACAAGGGGACATAACTTCAAGGTGAGGGGCTGGAGGTTTAGGGGGGATGAGGGGCAGGAGGTTTAGGGGGGATGTGAGGAAAAACTTTTTTACCAGAGGGTGGTGATAGTCTGGAATGCACTGCCTGGGAGGGTGGTGGAGGCGGGTTGCCTCACATCCTTTAAAAAGTACCTGGATGAGCACTTGGCACATCATAACATTCAAGGCTATTGGCCAAGTGCTGGTAAATGGAATTAGGTAGGTAGGTCAGGTGTTTCACATGTGTCAGTGCAGACTCGATGGGCCGAAGGGCCTCTTCTGCACTGTGATTCTGTGATTCTGACTAAAAACACACACACTCACTGAAACAAAAACCACCACTGAAACACACACAGACACAGAAACACACACATTCACTAAAACAGACACAAGCACTTTAAAACACACCCATTGAAACACAACACACCCACTAAAAAACAGAGCCACTGAAAAAAACACAGCCATTGAGCACACACATCCACTGAGACGCACACACCCACAGAAACACACACAGCCACTGAAACATAAACACCCATTGAAACACTCACACACACTGAAACACACACAACACCCACTGAAATTCACACACTCACTGAAACACACACAAAACACAATGAAATACACACACATACTGAAACACACACACACTAAAACAGACAAATCCACTGAAACTCACACACACAGAAACACACACACCCATTGAAACACACACATTAACTGAAACGTATACACCCACTGAAACAGACAAACCCACTGAAAAACACACGCCCACTGAAATTCACGCACCCACTGAAACACACACAACACACAATGAAATAAACACACCCACTGAAACACACACACACAGAAACACACACACCCATTAAAACACATACATTAACTGAAATGCATACACCCACTGAAACACACGCACCCACTGAAAGAGACACAGCCACTGAAACACACACAACCACGGAAACACACAAACACATGATAAAACACACACACTCACTGAAACACATATAACCCACTGAAATTCACATACCCACTGAAACACACACAGACACAGAAACACATACATTCACTAAAACAGACACAAGCACTTTAACACACACCAATTGAAACACACACACCCACTAAAAACAGAGCCACTGAAAAAAACATGGCCACTGAGCACACACATCCACTGAAATGCACACACCCACAGAAACACACAAACAGCCACTGAAACACAGACACCCAATGAAACACTCACACTCACTGAAACCCACACAACACCCACTGAAATTCACACACCCACTGAAACACACACACACACACACACACACAGAAACAGACACAGCCACTGAGTCACACAGCCACTAAAACACACACACCCACGGAAACACACAAACACACGATAAAATACACACACTCACTGAAACACATATACCCATTGGAACACACACACGTTAATAGACACACACCCACTGAAGTTCACACACCCACTGAAACAAGCAAAACACACAATGAATTACACCCACCCACTGAAACACACACACACTAAAACGGACTAACACACTGAAACACACACACCCACTGAAATGCACAGACCCACTGAAACACACACAACACACAATGAAATACACACACCCACTGAAACACACACACACAGAAACACACACA
The DNA here is from genome assembly GCF_964194155.1 of Cetorhinus maximus. NCBI lineage: Eukaryota > Metazoa > Chordata > Chondrichthyes > Lamniformes > Cetorhinidae > Cetorhinus > Cetorhinus maximus. The sequence goes on along the minus strand of NC_135886.1, from coordinate 144,565,784 downwards.
CCAATTAAAACACACACATTAATTGAAACGTATACACCCACTGAAACACACGCACACACTGAAACAGACACAGCCACTGAGTCACACATCCAATAAAATATGCACAACCACGGAAACACACAAACACAAGATAAAACACACACACTTACTGAAACACATATACCCATTGATAAACACACACACACTAAAACACACACACCCATTGAAATTCACACACCCACTGAAACACACACACCCACTGAAACATACACAAACACACTCATTGAAACACATACACACTCATTAAAACACATACACACTCATTAAAACACACACACAAACTGAAACCCATACACCCACTGAAATACATACTCCCACTGAAACGCACGCAGCCACTGAAACACACACACTGAAACATACACACCCACTGAAACACACACCAGCTAAAACGCGCACACACACTAAAACATACATGCTCACTGAACCATACATGCTCTCTGAAACATACACACCCACTAAAACACACCCACACTAAAACACACACACCCATTTAAACATACATAGCCACTGAAAGACATACACTGACTAAAAACACACACATTCACTGAAACAAACACCACCACACACAGACACAGAAACACATACATTCACTAAAACAGACACAAGCACTTTAACACAAACCCATTGAAACACACACACTCACTAAAAAACAGAGGCACTGAAAAAAACACGGCCACTGAGCACACACATCCACAGAGACACGCCCACCCACAGAAACACGCCCACCCACAGAAACACACACAGCCACTGAAACACAGGCACCCATTGAAACACTCACACTCATTGAAACACACACAACACACACGAAATGCACACACAAACTGAAACACATACACCCACTGAAACACACACATCCACTGAAACGCACACACACACTGAAACACACACATTCACTAAAAAACAGAGGCACTGAAAAAAACACGGCCACTGAGCACACACATCCACAGAAACACACCCACCCACAGAAACACACACAGCCACTGAAACACACACACACTGAAATGGACACATCCGCTGAAACACATACACCCACTATAACACACACGCCTACTGAAACACACACATTCACTAAAACACACACAAGCACTATACCACATGCCCACTGAAACACACACACCCACAGAAACACATACACCCACTGAAACACATGCCTACTGAAATAAACACATCCACTAAAACACACGCAAGTACTAAAACACACACCCACCCACTAAAGCATATAGCCACTGAAACAAACACATCCACTGAGCCCACACACCCACTGAAACACACGGACTCAATAAAACACAAACCCAATGAAACACATACACTACTGAAAGACACACATCCACTGAAACACACACACCCACCGAAACACGCACACACTGAAACACACACCCCCACTACAACACATACACAAGCGCTATAACACATACCCACCCACTAAAACTCACAGCCACTGAAACAAACACATCCACTGAGCCCGCACACCCACTAAAACACGTAAAACCACTGAAACACACACGTCCATTAAAACACACACAGGCACTAAAACACCCACCCACACAGTAAAACAAATAGCCACTGAAACAGAAAAATCCAGTGAATACGCACACCCACTGAAAAACACACAACCACAGGAACACATAGGCCCACAGAAAGACAGACAACCACTGAAAAACGCGCCCAATAAAACACACACACCCACTGAAACAGATAAACCCACTGAAACACACACCCATTAAAACACACACACTAACTGAAACACAAACACCCAATGAAATACACACACCCACTGAAACACACAAAGCCACTGAAACAGACACAACCACTGAAACACACAGACACACAGAATCACAGGCACCCACTGAAACACACAAACCAACTAAAACACATGCACCCACTGAAACACAAAAGTCAACTAAAACACAAGCGCTAAAACACACACCCACCCACTGAAAGACACATAGACTGAAACAGACACATCCACTGAAACACACACACTCACAGAAACACGCACCCACTGAAATGCACACACCCACTAAAACAGTTATGCCTACTGAAACACACATTCACTAAAACACACATAAGCACTATAACATGCACCCACTGAAACACACACACTGACAAAAACCCACAGCCACTGAAACACAGACACCCACTTAAACACACACCCTCAGAAACAGTCATACCCACTGAAACACAAACACCCTGAAACACAAATGGCCACTGAAATATACACAGCCACTGAAACACACACACACACACACACAAAAACACACACTCATTAAAACACACACACTGACTGAAACACACACATCCACTGAAACAGAAACAGCCACTGAAACGCACAGCCACTAAAATACACACATCCATGGAAACACACAAATACATGATAAAACACACACACTCACTGAAACACATATACCCATTGAAACACACACACTAATACACACACAGCCACTGAAATTCACACACCCACTGAAACACACACCCACTGAAACACAAACACCCTGAAACACAAATGCCTGCTGAAACACACCCAGCCACTGAAACACACAGACCCACAGAATCACATGCACCCACTGAAACATACATGTCAACTAAAACACCCACTAGCATTAAAACACACACCCACCCACTGAAAAACACATAGACTGAAACAGAAGCGTCCACTGAAACACACACACCCACTGAAACACACACCCACAGTAACACGCACCCACTGAAACACACGCACCCACAGAAACACATACACCCACTGAAACACAGACACTCACTGAAACATACGCCTACTGAAACAAACACATCCACTAAAACACACACAAGAACTAAAACACACACCCACCCATTAAAACATATAGCCACTGAAACAAACACATCCACTGAGCGCACAAACCCACTGAAACACACACACCTAATGAAGCACAAACCCAATGAAACACACACAGCCACTGAATCACACACACCCACTGAAACACACAGACCCACTGAAACACACAGACCCACTGAAACACACACACCCACTGAAACACACACACCCACTGAAACACACAGACCCACAGAATCACACACACCCACTGAAACACACATGTCAACTAAAATACACATAAGCACTGAAACACGTAAAACCACTGAAACACACACAGGCACTAAAGTACCCACCCACACATTAAAACAAATAGCCACTGAAACAGAAAAATCCAGTGAATACGCACACCCACTGAAAAACACACAACCACAGAAACACACAGGCCCACAGAAAGACAGACAACCATTGAAACATGCACCCAATGAAACACACACACCTACTGAAACAGATAAACCCACTGAAACACACACACACTAACTGAAACACAAACACCCACTGAAACACACACACCCACTGAAACATACATACACAATAAAACAAACGATCACTGAAACACACAGACCCACTGAAACACACATGTCAACTTAAAACACAAGTGTTAAAACACCACCCACTGAAAAACACAGAGACTGAAACAGACACATCCACTGAAACACACACAACCACTGAAATGTACACACCCACTAAAATAGTTACGCCTACTGAAACACACACCCACTGAAACAGATAATCCCACTGAAACACACACACACACACCCATTAAAACACACACACTAACTGAAACACACACACCCACTGAAACACACACACCCACTGAAATGTACACACCCACTAAAACAGTTAAGCCTACTGAAACACACACATTCACTAAAACACATGCAAGCACTATAACATGCATTCACTGAAACACACACACTGACAAAAACCTACAGCCACTGAAACACAAACACCCACGGAAATACACACACCCACTGAAACACACACCCTCAGAAACACACATACCCACTGAAACACAAACACCCTGAAACACAACTGCCTACTGAAATATACACAGGCTCTGAAACACACACACACACAGAAAAACATACACCCATTAAAACACACACACTAACTGAAACACATACACCCACTGAAACACACACACTAACTGAAACACATACACCCACTGAAACACACACCCACTGAAACAGAAACTGCCACTGAAACACACAGCCACTAAAATACACACACCCACGGAAACACACAAACACACGATAAAACACACACACTGAAACACATATACCATTTGAAACACACACACACTAATGCACACACACCCACTAAAATTCACACACCAACTGAAACACAAATGCCCACTGAAACACACACAGCCACTGAAATACACAGACCCACTGAAACACACAAACCTACAGAATCACATGCACCCACTGAAAAAAACATGTCAACTAAAACACCCACAAGCACTAAAACACATGCCCACCCACTGAAAAACACATAGACTGAAACAGACACATCCACTGAAACACACACCCACAGAAACACACACAACCACTGAAATGCACAGACCCACTAAAACAGAAACACCTACTGAAACACACACACCCATGGAAACACACACACCCACTGAAACACAGACACCCACTGAAATACACAACTACTGAAACACACAAACACCCTAAAACACAAATGCCCACTGAAACACACACAGTCATTGAAACACACACTCACACAGAAACACACACACCCATTAAAGCACACACACAACTGAAACACATACACCCACTGGAACACATACACCCACTGAAACAGACAAAGCCACTAAAACACACAGCGACTAAAACACACACAACCACGGAAACACACACAGACGCACAATAAAACACACATGCTCATTGAAACACACATTCCCGTTGAAACATACACACTAAAACACACATTGGAACACACACTCTCACTGAAACGCACACAACATACATTGACATACACACACCCACTGAAATTCACACACCCATTGAAATGCACACACCCACTAAATCAGTTACGCCTACTGAAACACACACATTGACTAAAACACACGTAAGCACTATAACACGCATCCACTGAAACACACACACCGACAAAAACCCACAGCCACTGAAACACAAACACCCACAGAATTACACACACGCACTGAAACACAGACACCCACTGAAACACACACCCTCAGAAACACACATACCCACTGAAACACAAACACCCTGAAACACAAATGCCTACTGAAATATACACAGCCACTGAAACACACACACACACACACACACACACACACAGAAAAACATACACCCTTTAAAACACACACACTAACTGAAACACATACACCCACTGAAACACACACCCACTGAAACAGAAACTGCCACTGAAACACACAGCCACTAAAATACACACGCCCACGGAAACACACAAACACACAATAAAACACACACACTCACTGAAACACAAATACCCATTGAAACACACACACACCCACTGAAATTCACACACCCACTGAAACACAAACACCCTGAAACACAAACACCCTGAAACACAAATGCCCACTGAAACACACCCAGCCACTGAAATACACATATCCACTGAAACACACAAACCCAATGAATCACATGCACCCACTGAAACACACATGTCAACTAAAACACCCACTAGCACTAAAACACACACACCCACCCACTGAAAAATACATAGACTGAAACAGACACATTCACTGAAATGCACACCCACAGAAACACACACACTCACTGAAACACAAACACCCTGAAACACAAATGCCCACTGAAACACACACTCACACAGAAACACACACACCCATTAAAACACAAACACAACTGAAACACACAGCCACTAAAACACACACACCCATGGAAACACACATAGACACACAATAAAACACACATGCTCACTGAAACACACATACCCATTGAAAAATACACACACTAAAACACACACTGAAACACAGAGTCACTGTAACACACACATGAACTGAGCACACATACCCTCTGAAACACACCCACAGAAACACACACATCAACTGAAACGGCTACAGGACATTCTGAAGGGGGAGGGTGAACAGCCAGTGGTCGTGGTACACATTGGTACAAACGACATAGGTAAAAAAAGGGATGAGGTCCTAAAAGCAGAATATAGGGAGTTAGGAAGTAAGTTGAAAAGTAGGACCTCAAAGGTAAACAGAATTACCTGGAAAAACTCAGCAGGTCTGGCAGCATTGGCGGAGAAGAAATCAGTTAACGTTTCGAGCCTTCATGGCCCTTCGGCAGAACTGAAGCATAGTTAGGAGAAGGGAGAAATATAAACTGGTTTAAGGTGGGGGGTGCGGGGGGGGGGAAGAGAGGCGTTGAGGGTGTGGTGATTGTGGAGATAAGCAGTGATAGGAGTAGATAATCAAAAGATGTCACAGACAAAAGGGTCAAAGAGGTGTTGAAGGTGGTGATATTTGTTAGACAAATATCACCACCTTCAACACCTCTTTGACCCTTTTGTCTGTGACATCTTTTGATTATCTACTCCTATCACTGCTTATCTCCACAATCACCACACCCTCAACGCCTCTCTTCCCCCCCCCATCCCCCACCCCCCCCCCCCACCTTAAACCAGTTTATATTTCTCCCTTCTCCTAACTATGCTTCAGTTCTGCCGAAGGGCCATGAAGGCTCGAAACGTTAACTGATTTCTTCTCCGCCGATGCTGCCAGACCTGCTGAGTTTTTCCAGGTAATTCTGTTTTTGTTTTGGATTTCCAGCATCCGCAGTAGCTTTTGGCTTTTTGTTTTTAGGATCTCAAAGGCAGTGATCTCAGGATTACTACCGGTGCCACTTGCCAGTCAGAGTAGAAAAAGCAGGATATATCGGATGAATACGTAGCTGAAGAGATGGTGTGAGGGGGAGGGTTTCAGATTCCTGGGGCATTGGGACCGGTTCTGGGGGAGGTGGGACCAGTACAAACTGGATGGGTTACACGTGGGCAGGACCGGGACTGATGTCCTAGGGGGAATATTTGCTAGAGTGGTTGGGAAGGGTTTAAACTAAAATGGCAGGGGGATGGGAACCTATGCAAGGAGTCAGAGGGAGGGGAATCAAAGACAAGAACAAAAGACAGAAAGGGGAATAAGAAAAGTGATAGTCAGAGAAATCAAGGGCAAGAATCAAACAGGGACTCAGTGAAAAATAGTGGGAACGGGACAAGTAATGTTAAAAAGACAAGCCTTAAGGCTTTGTGCCTTAACGCGAGGAGCATTCGCAATAAAGTGGATGAATTAACCGCGCAAATAGATGTAAACAGGTACGATATAGTCGGGATTACGCAGACATGGCTGCAGGGTGACCAGGGATGGGAACTGAACATCCAGGGGTATTCAGTATTTAGGAAGGACAGACAAAAAGGAAAAGGCAGTGGAGTTACATTGCTGGTTAAAGAGGAAATTAACGCAATACTGAGGAAAGATATTAGCTCCGACAATGTGGAATCTGTATGGGTAGAGCTGAGAAACACTAAGGGGCAAAAAACGTTAGTGGGGGTTGTATATAGACACCCAAACTTTAGTTGTGATGCTGGGAATGGTATTAAACAGGAAATTAGAGGCATTACAGATTGGAGGATAGCTAATGTAACCCCGCTATTTAAAAAGGGAGGTAGAGAGGAAACAGGGAATTATAGACCAGTCAGCCTGATGGCTGGTAGTGGGGAAAATTCTAGAGTCCATTATAAAAGATTTAATAGCTGAGCACGTGGAAAGCAGTGGCAGAATCAGACAGAGTCAGCATGGATTTATGAAAGGGAAATCATGCTTGACAAATCTACTGGAATTTTTTGAGGATGTAACTAGTAGAGTTGATGAGGGGGAGCCAGTGGATGTGGTTTATTTGGACTTTCAGAAGGCTTTTGACAAAGTCCCACGTAAGAGATTAGCGTGTAAAATTAAAGTGCATGGGATTGGGGGTAGTGTATTGAGATGGATAGAAAACTGGTTGGCAGACAGGAAACAAAGAGTAGGAATAAACAAGTCTTTTTCTGAATGACAGGCAGTGACTAGTGGGGTACCGCAGGGATCGGTGCTGGGACCCCAGTTATTCACAATATATATTAATGATTTAGATGAGGGAACTAAATGTAATGTCTCCAAATTTGCAGATGACACAATGCTGGGTGGGAGGGTGAGCTGTGAGGAGCATGCAGAGATGCTTCAGGGTGATTTGGACAAGCTGAGTGGGCAAGTGCATGGCAGATGCAGTATAACGTGGTTAAATGTGAGGTTATCCACTTTGGTAGCAAAAACAGGAAGGCAGATTATTATTTGAATGGCTATAAATTGAGAGAGGGGAATGTGCAATGAGACCTGGGTGTCCTCATACACCAGTCGCTGAAGGTAAGCATGCAGGTGCAGCAGGCGGTAAAGAAGGCAAATGGTATGTTGGCCTTCATAGAGAGAGGATTCGAGTACAGGAGCAGGGATGTCTTGCTGCAATTATACAGGGCCTTGGTGAGACCACACCTGGAATATTGTGTGCAGTTTTGGTCTCCTTATCTGAGGAAGGATGTACTTGCTATAGAGGGAGTGCAGCGAAGGTTTACCAGACTGATTCCTGGGATGGCGGGACTGACAAATGAGGAGAGATTGAGTCGATTAGGATTATATTCACTGGAGTTCAGAAGAATGAGGGGGGATCTCATAGAAACCTATAAAATTCTAACAGGGCTAGACAGGGTAGATGCAGGATGGATGTTCCCGATGGTGGGGGAGTCCAGAACCAGGGGTCACAGTCTGAGGATATGGGGTAGACCATTTAGGACTGAGATGAGGAGAAATTTCTTCACCCAGAGAGTGGTGAGCCTGTGGAATTCATTACCACAGAAAGTAGTTGAGGCCAAAACATTGTATGTTTTCAAGAAGGAGTTAGATATAGCTCTTGGGGCGAAAGGAATCAAAGGATATGGGGAGAAAGCGGGAGCAGGCTACTGAGTTGGATGATCAGCCATGATCATAATGAATGGCAGAGCAGGCTCGAAGGGCCGAATGGCCTACTGTTGCTCCTATTTTCTATGTTTCTATGTTTCTATGAAACAGGGAGACCCACTGAAACACACACACCAACTGAAACACACACACCGATTAAAACAGACACACCCACTAAAACACACAAGCCCCACTGAAGCACACACACACAATGAAACACAGACACAAATTGAAACACATACACCCACTGAAACATACACCACCAGTGAAGCACACACAGCCACTTAAACAAACAGCCACTGAAACACACACACCGACTAAAACAGTCACACCCACTGAAACACACCCACCCACTGATACATACACAGCCGCTGAAACACACAAACACACTAAAACACACAAACCCACTGGGACCTTAATTCAGTAAGTTTCAAGGTACTGGTGGATAAGGATAACAGGAGGCCTCGGGTTAAGGTGCTTAATTGGGGGAAGGCTAATTATAACAATATTAGGCAGGAACTGAGGAATCTAGACTGGAGGCGGATGTTTGAGGGCAAATCAACAACTGACATGTGGGGGACTTTCAAACGTCAGTTGATAAGAATTCAGGACCGGCATGTTCCTGCGAGGATGAAGGATAAGTATGGCAAGTTTCAGGAACCTTGGATAACAAAGGATTTTGTGAGATTAGTCAAAAAGAAAAGGGAAGCATTCGTAAGGGAACAGATGAAGCCCGTGGAGAATATAAAGAAAGTAGGAAGAAACTTAAGCAAGGAGTCAGGAGGGCTAAAAGGGGTCATGAAAAGACACTGGCAACCAGGATTAGGGAAAATCCCAAGGCCTTTTATACATATGTAAAAAGCAAGAGGCTAGCCAGGGAAAGGGTGGGCCCACTCAGGGACAGAGGTGGGAATCTGTGTGTGGAGCCGGAAGAAATGGGAGAGATACTAAATGAGTACTTCTCATCAGTATTCACCAAAGAGAAGGACTTAGCAGTCGATTTGTCTAGGGAAGAGTGTGTAGATAGCCTGGATCATGTTGAGATCAAAAAAGAGGAGGTGTTAGGCGTCTTGAAGAATATTAAGGTGGATAAGTCCCCAGGGCCAGATGGGATCTACCCCAGATTACTGAGGGAGCCAAGGGAGGAGATTGCTGGGGCCTTGACAGAAATCTTTGTATCCTCACTGGCTACGGGTGAGGTCCCAGAGGACTGGAGAATGGCCAATGTTGTTCCATTGTTTAAGAAGGGTAGCAGGGATAATGCATGTAATTACAGGCCGGTGAGCCTTATGTCAGTGGTAGGGAAATTATTGGAGAAGATTCTTCGTGACAGGATTTACTACCATTTGGAAGCAAATGGGCGTATTAGTGAGAGGCAGCATGGTTTTGTGAAGGGGAGGTCGTGTCTCACTAACTTGATCGGGTTTTTCGAGGAAGTGACAAAGATGATCGACGATGGAAGGGCAGTGGATGTTATTTACATGGATTTCAGTAAGGCCTTTGACAAGGTCCCTCATGGCAGACTGGTACAGAAGGTAAAGTCGCATGGGATCAGAGGTGAGCTGGCAAGATGGATACAGAATTGGCTTGGTCATAGAAGACAGAGGGTAGCAGTGGAAGGGTGCTTTTCTGAATGGAGAGCTGTGACTAGTGGAGTTCCGCAGGGATCAGTGCTGGGACATTTGCTGTTTGTAGTATACATAAATGATTTGGAGGAAAATGTAACTGGGCTGATTAGTAAGTTTGCAGACGACACTAAGGTTGGAGGAGTTGCAGATAGTGAAGAGGATTGTCAAAGGATACAGCGGGATATAGATCGGTTGGAGGCTTGGGCGGAGAAATGGCAGATGGAGTTTAATCCGGACAAATGCGAGGTAATGCATTTTGGAAGGTCTAATACAGGCAGGAATTACACAGTAAATGGCAGAACCCTTAAGTGCATCGACAGGCAGTGGGGTCTGGGTGTACAGGTCCATAGGTCACTAAAAGTGGCAACGCAGGTGGATAAGGTAGTCAGGAAGGCATATGGCATGCTTGCCTTCATTGGCAGGGGCACTGAGTATAAAAGCTGGGAAGTCATGCTGCAGCTGTATAGAACCTTGGTTAGGCCACACTTGGAATATTGCGTGCAATTCTGGTCACCACATTACCAGAAGGATATGTAGGTATTGGAGAGGGTGCAGAGGAGGTTTACCAGGATGCTGCCTGGTCTGGAGATTATTAGCTATGAGGAGAGGTTGGAGAAACTCGGATTGTTCTCACTAGAGCGACGGAGATTGAGGGGCGACTTGATAGAAGTTTACAAAATTATGAGTGGCATGGACAGAGTAGATAGTCAGAAGCTTTTTCCCAGGAAGAGTCAATTACTAGGGGACATAGATTTAAGGTGAGAGGAGAAAACTATAGAGGAGATGTGCGGGGCAAGTTTTTTACGCAGAGGGTAGTGAATGTCTGGAATTCGCTGCCAGAAGAGGTGGTGGAAGCAGGTACGATAGTGGTGTTTAAGAGGCAGCTTGACAAATACATGAATAGGATGGGAATAGGGGGATACAGACCCAGGAAGTGCAAAATATTTTAGTTTGACAGGCAATGTGATCGGCGCAGGCTTGGAGGGCCGAAGGGCCTGTTCCTGTGCTGTACTTTTCTTCGTTCTTTGTTCTTTGCTCACTGAAACACACACACCCACTGAAACACACAGGCCCATGGAAACACACACACACACACATAAACACACACAGCTGCTGAAACACATCCACACAAGCATATTGAAAAACAAATATCCACTGAAACACCCACACCCACTGAAACACACATGCGCACGAAAAGAGACACCCACTGAAACACTCAAACCAATGAAAACAAACACACCACTAAAACACAAAGACCTACTAAAACACATAAAACCAGTGAAATACACAAACCCACTGAAACACACACACCCACTGAAACACACACACCCACTAAAACACACACACCCACTGAAACGCACACATCCACTAAAACGTACACACCCTCTAAAACACACATGCACTGAAACAATCACACTCACTGAAACGCACACACCCACTAAAACGCACACCCATTGAAAGACACAAACCCACTAAAACACAACCCCACTGAAATGCACACACCACTGGAACACACATGCAATCTGAAACATTCACAGCTAATGAAACAGACACAGCCACTGAATCACACACAGACATTGAAACACACACACCCACTAAAATGCACAGACATTGAAATACACACACACCCTAACTGAAACGCCCACACCCACTAAAACACAGACACTGCTGAAACACACACACCCACCTACTTAAACCCACAGCCAATGAAACACACACATCCACTGAGCACACACAACCACTTAAACACAGGCACCCACTGAAACACACACCCAGTAAAACACAAACCCACTGAAACAATCACACCCACTGGAACACACATTCACATTAAACATGCACCCATTGAAACACACACACACTAAAACACAGCCCCACTGAAACACACACAACAATGAAAGGCACACACCCACTGAAACAGACACACCCACTGAAACACACACATGCATTAAAACACACAGACCCACTAAAACACAAACAACCACTAAAACACAGCCCCACTGAAACACACACACCGCTGAAAGACACACATCCACTGAAACACAAACACCTACTGAAACATACACACACTGAAACACAAAGACCCAATTAAACAGACACATGCTGAAACACACACACACACACTGAAACACACACATCCACTGAAACATACACATTCACTAAAACACAACCCCACTGAAATACACACACCCACTGAAAGACACAAACATATTGAAACACATACCCACTAAAACACAAACACACATTGAAACACACACTTGGACTGAAACACACACAGCTACTAAAACACAACCCCACTAAAACACACACATCCACTGAAACATACACATACAATAAAACACACACCCACTGAAATACACACACCCACTGAAAGACACAAACACATTGAAGCATGCCTGCACTAAAACACAAACATACACTGAAACACACACACCAATGAAAGGCACACAGCCACTGAAACATAAACACACACACTTAAACACACACTCCTACTGAAGCAGACACAATCACTGAAACACACACAGCCACTGGAACACACACACCCACTGAAACACTCACAGCCACTGAAACAGACACGCCCACTGAAACACATATGCATTAAAATACACAGACCCACTAAAACACAAACAACCAGTAAAACACACACACTCACTGCAACATGCACACCCATTAAAACACAGCCCTACTGAAACACACACACCACTGAAAGACACACAGCCACTAAAACACAAACACCCACTGAAACAGACACACCCACTAAAACACAGAGACCCAATTAAACAGACACATGCTGAAACATGCATACACACTGAAACACACACATCCACTGAAACACACACGTTCACTAAAACACAACACCACTGAAATACACACACCCACTGAAAGACACGAACATATTGAAACACCCATCCACTAAAACTCAAACACACTTTGAAACACACGCTCGGACTGAAACACATACAGCCACTAAAACACAACCCCACTGAAACACACACATCCACTGAAAAACACATGTACATTAAAACACACACCCACTGAAATACACCCACCCACTGAAAGATACAAACACGTTGAAACACAAACACACACTGAAACACACACACCGAATGAAACACACACAGCCACTAAAACACAACCCCACTGAAACACACACACCACTGAAAGACACACAGCCACTGAAACACAAACACCCACTGAAACAGACACACCAATAAAACACAGAGACCCAATTAAACAGACACATGCTGAAACACGCACACACATTGAAACACACGCATCCACTGAAACACACACACACCCACTAAAACACAGACAACCACTGAAAGACACCCACCCACTAAAACACACAAACCAATTGAAACACACAAACCCACTAAAACACACACGCCCCCTGAAACACATGCCCACTGAAACACACCAACCAACTGAAACACATATGCATACAGAAACACACGCACCCAAACACACTGAAGCACACATATCCACTGCATCACACACACCCACTAAAACACACTCACCCATTGAAAAAATCACACCCACTGAAACACAGACACCCACTAAAACGCCCACATGCATTAAAAGAGACACCCACTGAAACACACCAACAAAAACAAACAGATCCACTAACACAGACAGGTCCACTTAAACATGTACAACGAGTGAAACACATACATCCACTAAAACACACACACCCACTGAAACAATCACAATCACTGAAACACACATACCCACTGAAACACACACCCATTGAAACACACACAGCCACTAATGCACAGCCCCACTGAAAGACACACAGCTGCTGGAACACAAACACCCACAGAAACATACACTCCCACTGAAACAGACACATCCACTGAGTCAGACACAGCCACTGAAACACACACACTTTCTGAAACACACACAGCCAATGAAACAGACACACCCAATAAAACACACAGACCCATTGAAACACACACACATACCCTGAAACACACACACCCACTGAAACACACATAGCCACTAAAACACAGCCCCACTGAAACACACATACCACTGAAAGACACACAGCCACTGAAACACACACACCCACTGAAATACACACACCCATTGAAACACACACTCCCACTGAAGCACAAACACACCCACTGAAACACACACACCCACTGAAACACACACAACCAGTGAAGCACAACCACCCAATAAAGCACCCAAACCCATTGAAACACACACACACACCGACTGAAACAGACACCTGCACTAAAAGGCATCCACTGAAATGGGAACAACAACTAAAGCACACACATACACTAAAATGCACACACTCACTAAAACACAGACAACCACTGAAACACATGATCCACTAAAACACAAAAACCAACCACAATCATATCCACAAACACAATAATATCAAAAAACACAATTATATTCACTCATACAAGTATACACACACATTCATTTCCACTAATATGATCATATCCACTTTCACAATCATATCAACATACATATCGCCTAACACATGTTACCACGAACACAGTACACATCTAAATAAGAAGTATTTGGATTAAGACTTGAAATGTAATAGCAAATAGGGCTATGGGTCAAATACTGGAAAATGAGATTAGAATAGATAGGTGCTTAATGGCCGGCACAGTAACTATGAACCGAAGGGACAGTTTCTGTGCTGTATTAATCTATGGCTCAATGACAATCATATCCACTAACAAATATATCAACTAACACAATCATATCCACTAAGACAATTGTATCCACTAACAAACATATCCACTAATACAATCATATCCACTAACAAACGTATCAACAAACACAATCATATCTACTAACACAATCATATCCACCTACACAATCATATCCACTAACACAATTATATCCACTAACACAATCATATCCAATACAGTCGTATTCAGTAACACAATCATATCCACTAACACAATCACATCCACTAACACAATCATATGCACTAACACAATCATATCCACCAACACAATCATATCCACTAACACAATCATATCCACTAACACAATTATATCCACCAACACAATCATATCCACTAACACAATCATATCCACTAACACAATCATATCCACTAACACAATCATATCCACCAACACAATCATATCCACGAACACAATCATATCCACTAACACAATCACATCCACCAACACAATCATATCCACTAACACAATTACATCCACCAACACAATCATATCCACTAACACAATCATATCCACGAACACAATAATATCCACTAACACAATCATATCCACCAACACAATCATATCCACCAACACAATCATATCCACCAACATAATCATATCCACTAACACAATCATATCCACTAACACAATTATATCCACCAATACAATCATATCCACTAACACAATCACATCCACTAACAAATGTATCCATTAAGACAATCATAATCAACTAACACACTCATATCCAACTAACACAACCATTTCCACTAACACAGACATATTGACTAACACCTCTACCCACTAACACAGTCATACACAGTAACCAATCATATCCACTAACACAATCATATCCACTAAGACAATTGTATCCACTAACAAACATATCCACTAATACAATCATATCCACTAACAAACGTATCAACAAACACAATCATATCTACTAACACAATCATATCCACCTACACAATCATATCCACTAACACAATCATATCCACTAACACAATCATATCCAATACAGTCGTATTCAGTAACACAATCATATCCACTAACACAATCACATCCACTAACACAATCATATGCACTAACACAATTATATCCACCAACACAATCATATCCACTAACACAATCATATCCACTAACACAATCATATGCACTAACACAATCATATCCACTAACACAATCATATCCACCAACACAATCATATCCACGAACACAATCATATCCACTAACACAATCACATCCACCAACACAATCATATCCACTAACACAATTACATCCACCAACACAATCATATCCACTAACACAATCATATCCACGAACACAATAATATCCACTAACACAATCATATCCACCAACACAATCATATCCACCAACACAATCATATCCACCAACATAATCATATCCACTAACACAATCATATCCACCAACACAATCATATCCACCAACACAATCATATCCACCAACATAATCATATCCACTAACACAATCATATCCACTAACACAATTATATCCACCAATACAATCATATCCACTAACACAATCATATCCACTAACACAATCATATCCACTAACACAATTATATCCACTAACACAATCACAACCACTAACACAATCATTATCCACTAACAAACATATCAACTAACACAATCATATCCACTAACAAACATATCCACTAATACAATCATAGCCACTAACAAACATATCAATTAACTCAATCATATCCACTAACAAACATATCCACTAATACAATCATAGCCACTTACAAACATATCAACTAACTCAATCATATCCACTAACACAATCATATTCACTAACACAACCATGTCCACTAACACAATCATACCCGCTAACACAATCTTATCCACTAACACAATCATATCCACTAACAAAATTATATCCACCAATACAATCATATCCACTAACACAATCATATCCATTAACACAATCATATGCATTTGCATAATCATATCTAGTAAGACAATCATATGCACTTACAGAATCATATCCACTAACACTACCGTATCCGCAAACACAATCATATTCAGTTTCACAATCATTTCAACTAGCATAATCATATCAACTAACATGATCATACCCGCTTACAAAATGATATTCACTAAAACAATGACATCCACTGACACACCTATCCACGAACACAACCATGTCCACTTATACATTCACATCCACTAACACAATCATATCCACTAACTGACATATCCACATCCACAAGCACAATCATACACACTAACACAATAATATCCACTAACAAAATTATATCCACCAACACAATCATATCCACTATCACAATCATATCCACTAACACAATCATATTCCGTTTCACGATCATATCAACTAACATAACCCTATCAACTAACATGATCATACCCGCTTACAAAATGATATTCACTAAATCAATGGCAACCACTGACACACCTATCTACTAACACAACCATGTCCACTTATACAATCTCATCCACTAACACAATCTCATCCACTAAATGATGGGTCCACATCCACTAACACAATCATACCTGCTAACACAATCATATCCCCTGTACAATCATATCCACTAACACAATCATAGCCACCAACACAATCATATCCAATAACTCAATGATATCCACCAACACAATCACATCCACTAACACAATAATATCCACCTACACAGTCATATCCACTAACACATCATATGTGCTTACACAATCAAATCCAGTAAGACCATTATATCTACTTACAGAATCATATCTACTTACACAATCATATACACAAACACAACCATATCCACTAACACTATCATAGCCACTAACACAATCATATCCACTAACAAATATATCAACTAACACAATCATATCCAACTACACAATCATATCCACTAACACAATCATATGCTCAAACACATCATATGCGCTTACGCGATCAAATCCAGTAAGACAATCATATCCATTTACAGAATCATATCTACTTACACAATCATATCCACGAACACAATCATACTCGCTAACACAATCATATCCACTAACACAATTATATCCACTAACACAATCATATCCACTAACACAATCACATCCACTAACTTAATTATATCCAAAACACGTGAAGGTATTGGAGGGGGCCTGAAGGAAGTTGTCTTCGATAACACAATCATATCCACTTACACAATCATACGCTCTGATACAATCATATCCACTAACACAATCATACCCATTCACACAATCATATTCACTAACACTTATATCCACTAACACAATCAGATCCACTTACACAATCATTATCCACTAACAAACATATCAACTAACACAATTATATCCAATAACAAATTTATTCACTAAAACAATCATATCCATTAACATTTTTCGAGGAGGTTACCAAGAAAGTAGATGAAGGAAAGGCTGTGGATGTTGTCTACATGGACTTTAGTAAGGCCTTTGACAAGGTCCCACATGGGAGGTTAGTTTGGAAGGTTCAGACACTTGGTATCCATGGAGAGGTTGTAAACTGGATTCGAAATTGGCTGTGTGGGAGAAGACAGAGAGTGGTAGTGGATGATTGCTCCTCAGACTGGAGGTCTGTGACTAGTGGTGTGCCTCAGGGATCTGTGCTGGGACCATTGTGTTTGTTGTCTATATCAATGATCTGGATGATAATGTGGTAAATTGGATCAGCAAGTTTGCTGATTGCTGATGACACTAAGATTGGAGGCGTTGTGGACAGCGAGGAAGGCTTTCAAAGCTTGCAGAGGGATCTGGACCAACTGGAAAAATGGGCCAGAAAATGGCAGATGGAATTTAATGCAGAAAAGTTTGAGGTGTTGCATTTTGGAAGGACAAACCAAGGTAGGACATACACAGTAAATGGTAGGGCACTGAGGAGTGCGGAGGAACAAAGGGATCTGGGAGTTCAGATACATAATTCCCTGAAAGTGGCGTCACAGGTAGACAGGGTTGTAAAGAAAGCTTTTGGCATACTGGCCTTCATAAATCAAAGTATTGAGTATAGGAGTTGGGATGTTATGGTGAGGTTGTATAAGACATTGGTGAGGCCAACTTTGGAGTATTGTGTGCAGTTCTGGTCGCCTAACTACAGGAAGGATATCAGTAAGATTGAAAGAGTGCAGAGAAGATTTACTAGGATGTTGCCGGGTCTTAAGGAGTTGAGTTACAGGGAAAGATTAAACAGGTTAGGACTTTATTCCTTGGAGCGTAGAAGGATGAGGGGAGATTTGATAGAAGTTTACAAAATTATGAGGGGTATAGACAGAATAAATGCGAGTAGGCTCTTTCCACTTGGATTAAAAAAGATAAACATGAGAGGACATGGCTTTAGGGTGAAAGGGGAAAGGTTTAGGGGGAACATTAGGGAGAACTTCTTCACTCAGAGAGTGGTGGGAGTGTGGAACGAGCTGCTATCTGACGTGGTAAATGCGGGCTCACTATTAAGTTTTAAGAATAAATTGGATAGATACATGGATGGGAGAGGTCTGGAGGGTTATGGACTGGGTGCTGGTCAATGGGACTAGCGGAATAATATATCAGCACAGAATAGAAGGGCCGAATGGCCTGTTTTTCTGTGCTGTAGTGTTCTATGGTTCTAATACAATCATATCCACGAACACAGCCATATCCACTAGCTCAAGCATATCCACAAACACAATCATATCCACTACCAGAGATATCCATGAACACAACCATATCCACTGACACAATCATATTCACTAACACACAAATCCACTAACACAATTATATCCACAAACACAATCATATCCACAAACACAATCATATCCACTACCAGACTTATCCATGAGCACAATCATATCCACTAACACAATCAAATCCAATGCAGTCATATTCAGCAGCACAATCATATCCACTTACACAATCATAAACTCTGGCACAATCATACCCACTAACACAATCACATCCATTAACAAATGCATCCATTAACACAATCATAATCAACTAACACAATCATATCCAACTAACACAATCATTTCCACTAACACAGCCATATTGACTAATACATGTACCCACTAACACAGTCATACCCAGTAACACAATCATATACACTAACACAATCATATCCACTAACACAATCATATACACTAACACAAACATATCCACTAACACAATCATATACACTAACACAAGCATATCCACTAACACAATCATATCCACTAACACACTCATATCCATGAACACAATCATATCCATGAACACAATCATATCTGCTAACACACGTGTCCATTAGCACAATCATATCCAACCAAGACAATCATATTGACTACACAATGATATCCCCTAACACAGATATCCACAAACACAATCACACCAACTAACACAATCATATCTACAAACACATGGATCCACTAACACAATCATACCCACTAACACAATCATATTCACGAACACAATCATACCCACTAACACAATCATATCTACTACTAGACATATCCATGAACACAATCATATCCACTAACAAAATCAAATCCAATGCAGTCATATTAACTAGCACAATCATATCCACTTACACAATCATATACTCTGACACAATCATATGCACCATTACAATCATATCCACAAACACAATCACATCCTCTAACAAATGTAACCATCAACACAATCATAATCAACTAACACAATCATATCCAACTAACACGACCATTTCCACTGATAAATCATAATCAACTAACATATTCATATCCACTAACAGGATCATATAAACTAACACAATCATATCCAACTAACACAATCATATCCAACTAACACGACCATTTCCACTGATAAATCATAATCAACTAACATATTCATATCCGCTAACAGGATCATATAAACTAACACAATCATTTCCACTAACACAAGCACATCGACTAACACATGTACCTACTAAAACAGTCATACCCACTAACACGATCATATCCACTATCACAATCATACCCACTATCACAATCATATCCACTAACACACGTATCCACAAACATAATCATATCCACTTACACAATCAGTAAACACTAACATTATCATATCTACTAACACAATCATATCCACTAACACATGAATCTGCTAACACAGTCATATCCACTAACACGTCTATTCACAAACAATCAGATCCATGATGATGGGCTGACGGGGCTGTTTCTGTGCTGGACAACTGAATGACTCTATGACAATCATATCCAGTAACACATTTATCAACTAATACAATCATACCACTAACACAATCATGTCCAGCTACACAATCATATCCACTTACACAATGGTATCCACTAACACTATCACATCCACTTACATGATTATAACCACTTATACAATCATATCCACTAACACTAACAGATCCACTATCACAATCCAATGCACTAACAGCATAAAATTTAATTTCACAATCATATCCACCAACAAAATCATATCCACGAACACAATAATATTCACTAAAATGGTCATACCCACTTATAAGATGACATTGACTAAAACAAACATATCCACTGGCCCACATATTCACTAACACAATCATACCCACTAATGTGTGTATGGAGTAATGCAATCATATCCAGCTACACAATCATGAACACTAACACAATCATATCCACTAACTGAACCACAACCACTAACACAACTAGATCTGCTAACACAATCATATCCACTAATACAAACATATCCACCAGCACACATATCCACTAACGCAACCATATCCATTAATACAATCATATCCACTAACACACATATCCATGAATACAACTATATCCACTAACACACTCATATCCATTAACACAACCATCCATTAACACAATCATAACCACTAACACAATCAGATCCACAAACACAACCATATCCACTAACAGAATCTATCCACTAACACATGTATCCACTAAGACTATCTTTTCCACTAACACAATCATATCCACAAACACAATCATATCCACTACCAGATGTATTCATGAACACAATTTTATCCACTAACAGATTCAAATCTAATGCAGTCATATTCAGTAGCACAATCATATCCACTTACACAATCATATCCTCTGGCACAATCATACCCACCAATACAATCATATCCACTAACACAATTATATCTGCTAACACACGTATCCACTAACGCAATCTTATCTGCAAACGCAATCATGTCCACTACCAGATGTATTCATGAACACAATCATATCCACTAACAGATTCAAATCCAATGCAGTCATATTCAGTAGCACGATCATATTCACTTACACAATCATATCCTCTGGCACAATCATATCCACCAATACAATCATATCCACTAACACAATCACATCCACTAACATATGTATCCATTAACACAATCATAATCAACTAACACAATCATATCCAACTAACACAATCATTTCCACTAACACAGCCATATTGACTAACACATGTACCCACCAACACAGTCGTACACACTAACACAATCATATCTACCAACACAATCATACCCACTACCAGAATCATATCCACTAACACAGTCACATCCTCTAACACACGTATCCATTAATACAATCACATTCAACTAACACAATAATATTGACTACAAAATGATATCCACTAACACAGGTATTCAAAAACACAATCATACCCACTAAAACAATCATATCCACTAACACAATCATATTCACTAACACATGTATCCACAAAGACAATCATATCCACTTGCACAATCAGTAAACACTAACACAACCATATACACGATCACATGTATCCACTAACACTATCTCTTCCACCAACACAATCATGTCCACTAACACAATCACACCCACTAACACAATCATATCCATGAACACAATCATATCCGCTAACACAAGTTTTCACTAACACAATAATATCCACAAACACAATCATATCCACTAACACAATCATATCCACTAACACATATATCTATTAATACAATCATATCCACTAACACAATCACATCCACCACTAGATGTATCCATTAACACAATCATATCAACTAACAAAATCAAATCCAATGCAGCCATATTCAGTAGCACAATCATATCCACTTACACAATCATATACTCTGACACAATCATATCCACCATTATAATCATATCCACTAACAAAATCACATCCACCAACAAATGTATCCATCAACACAATCATAATCAACTAACATAATCATATTCAACTAACACAATCATTTCCACTAACACAACCATGTCGACTAACACATGTACCCATTAAAACAGTCAATCATATCCACTAACACAATCATACCCACTACCAGAATCATATCCACTAACACAGTCACATCCTCTAACACACGTATCCATTAACACAATCACATTCAACTAACACAATCATATTGACTACAAAATGATATCCACTAACACGGGTATTCACAAACACAATCATACCTACTAACACAATCATATTCGCTAACACAATCATATCTACCATGGATACACATGTATCCACTAATACAATCATATCCACTTGCACAATCAGTAAACACTAACACAATCATATCCACTAAAACATGTATCCACTAACACTATCATATCCACCAACACAATCATGTCCACTAACACAATCACACCCACTAACACAATCATATCCATGAACACAATCATATCCGCTAACACAAGTTTTCACTAACACAATCATATCCACAAGCACAATCATATCCACTAACACAATCATATCCACTAACACATATATCTATTAATACAATCATATCCACTAACACAATCACATCCACCACTAGATGTATCCATTAACACAATCATATCAACTAACAAAATCAAATCCAATGCAGCCGTATTCAGTAGCACAATCATATCCACTTACACAATCATATACTCTGACACAATCATATCCACCATTATAATCATATCCACTAACAAAATCACATCCACCAACAAATGTATCCATCAACACAATCATAATCAACTAACATAATCATATTCAACTAACACAATCATTTCCACTAACACAACCATGTCGACTAACACATGTACCCATTAAAACAGTCAATCATATCCACTAACACAATCATACCCACTACCAGAATCATATCCACTAACACAGTCACATCCTCTAACACACGTATCCACTAACACAATCACATTCAACTAACACAATCATATTGACTACAAAATGATATCCACTAACACGGGTATTCACAAACACAATCATACCTACTAACACAATCATATTCGCTAACACAATCATATCTACCATGGATACACATGTATCCACTAAGACAATCATATCCACTTGCACAATCAGTAAACACTAACACAATCATATCCACTAAAACATGTATCCACTAACACTATCATATCCACCAACACAATCACGTCCACTAACACAATCACACCCACTAACACAACCATATCCATTAACATAATCATAACCACTAGCATAATCAGATCCATGGACACAACCATATTCACAAACCCACTCATATCCACTAACACACGTGTCCACAAACACAATCATATCCACAAACACAATCATATCCACTACCAGACGTATCCATGAACATAATCATATCCACTTACACAATCATATCCACTAACACACAAATCCGCTAACACAGTCATATCCACTAACACGTATATCCACAAACAATTAGATCAATGACAATGGGCTGATGGGGCTGTTTCTGTGCTGGACAACTCAATGACTCTATGACAATCATATCCACTAACACATGTATCAACTACCACAATCTTACCACTAACACAATCATGTCCACTTACACAATCATATCAACAGACACAACCATATCCACTAACACAATCATATCCAGCTACACAATCATATCCACTTACACAATGGTATCCACTAACATGATCATATCCACTCATACAGTCATATCCACTAACACTAACATATCCACTATTACAATCAAACACACTAAAACACCATCAAATTTAATTTCACAATGGTATCCACAAACACAATAATATACACTAAAATGTTCAAATCTACTTACATTCATACTTACAGATGACATTCACTAAAACAAACATATCCACTGACCCACCTATTCACTAACACAATCATATCCACTAATGTGCATATCGAGTAACGCAATCATATCCAGCTATACAATCATGAACACTAACACAATCATGAACACTAACACAATCATATCTACTAACACACGTGTCCACTAACTGAACCACAACCACCAACACAATTAGATCTGCTAACACAATCATGTCCACTAATACAAACATATCCATCAGCACACATATCCATTAACGCAACCATATCCATTAATACAATCATATTCACTAACACACATATCCATGAACACAACGATATCCACTAATACACTCGTATCCATTAACACAACCATATCCATTAACACAATCATAACCACTAGCATAATCAAATACATGAACACAACCATAACCACAAACACAATCATATCCACTAACACAATCATATCCACAAACACAATCATATCCATTTACACAGTCATATACTCTGGCACAATCATATCCACCAATACAATCATATCCACTAAGAAATGTATCCATTAACACAATCACAATCAACTAACACAATCATATCCAACTAACACAATCATTTCCACTAACAGCCATATTGACTAACACATCTACCCACTAACACAGTCATACACAGTAACACAATCATATACACTAACACAATCATATCCACTAACACAATCATATCCACTAACACATATATCTACTAATGCAATCATATCCACTAACACAATCACATCCACTACCTGATGTATCCATGCACACAATCATATCAAATAACAAAATCAAATCCAATGCAGTCGTATTCAGTAGCACAATCATGTCCACTTACACAATCATATACTCTGACGCAATCATATCCACCATTACAATCATATCCACTAACACAATCACATCCACCAACAAATGTATCCATGAACACAATCATAATCAACTAACACAATCATATCCAACTAACACAATCAGTTCCACTAACACAATCATACCCACTACCAGAATCCTATCCACTAACACAGTCACATCCTCTAACACATGCATCCATTAACACAATCACATTCAACTAACACAATCATATTGACTACAAAATCATATCCACTAACACAGGTATTCACAAATACAAACATACCCACTAACACAATCATATCCACTAACACAATCATATTCACTAACACATGTATCCAATAACAGTATCATATCCACCAACACAATCACATCCACTAACACAATCATGCCCACTGACATAATCATATCCAGCTACACAATCATATCCACTTACACAATGGCATCCACTAACATAATCACATCCACTAACATGATCGTATCCGCTTATATAATCAGATCCACTAACACTAACACATCCACTATCACAATCAAACACACTAAAACGCCATCAAATTTAATTTCACAATGGTATCCACAAACACAAAAATATCCATAAACACAATAATATCCACAAACACAAAAATATCCACAAACACAATAATATACACTAAAATGTTCAGGCCCACTTACAAGATGTCATTCACTAAAACAAACATATCCACTGACCAACGTATTCATTAACACAATCATATCCACTAAAGTGCGTATTGGGTAATGCGATCATCTCCAGCTACACAATCATATCCACTAACACAATCATGAACACTAATACAATCATATCTACTACACACATATCCACTAACTCAACCAAAACCACTAACACAATTACATCTACTAACATAATCATATCCATTAACACATGTATCCACTAAGACCATCATATCCACTTGCACAATCAGTAAACACTAACACAATCATATCCACTAACACATGTATCCAGTAACACTATCATATCCACCAACACAATCACATCCACCAACACAATCACACCCACTCACACAATCATACCCACTGACATAATCATATCCACTTACACAATCATATCCACTAACACATGAATCCACTAACACAGTCATATCCATTAACATGACTCAATGACTCTATGACAATCATATCCACTAACACATGTACTAACTACCACAATCATACCGCTAACATAATCATGTCCACTTACACAATCACATCAACAAACACAACCATATCCACTAACACAATCATATCCAGCTACAGAATCATATCCACTTACACAATGGTATCCACTAACATAATCACATCCACTAACATGATCATATCCGCTTATACAATCATATCCACTAACACTAACATATCCACTATCACAATCAAACACACTAAAACACCATCAAATTTAATTTCACAATAACATCCACGAACACAATAATATCCACAAACACAAAAATATCCACAAACACAATAATATCCACAAACACAATAATATACACTAAGATGTTCATACCCACTTACAAGATCACATTCACTAAAACAAACATATCCACTGACCCATGTATTCACTAACACAATCATATCCACTAATGTGCGTACGGAGTAACGCAATCATATCCAGCTACACAATCATATCCACTAACACAATCATGAACACTAACACAATCATATCCACTACACACATACCCACTAACTCAACCGAAACTACTAACACAACTAGATCCGCTAACACAATCATATCCACTAATACAAATATATCATAAAAGCAAAAAACTGCGGATGCTGGAAATCCAAAACAAAAACAAAAATACCTGGAAAAACTCAGCAAGTCTGGCAGCATCTGTGGAGAGGAACACAGTTAACGTTTCGAGTCTGAATGACCCTTCAACAGAACTAAGTAAAAATAGAAGAGAGGTGAAATATAAACTGGCTTAAGGTGGGTGGGGTGGGGGTGGGGGTGGGGGGCGGGGGGTTGGGGGAGGGAGGTGTATGGTGGGGAGGGGGGGTGGGGGACGGGTGGGACAAGTAGAGCTGGATAGAGGGCCAGTGATAGGTGGAACAAGGCAAAAGAGAGATACAGAAATCCTGTTGGAGAGAAGAGCAATACTTCTTCAAGGTATGCATTCCTTGAAGAAAAGTGGCAGTCAATTAAATACTAAGATAAAAGCAAAAAACTGTGGATGCTGGAAATCCAAAACAAAAACAAAAATACCTGGAAAAACTCAGCAGTTCTGGCAGCAATACAAATATATCCACCAGCACACATATCCACTAACACAACCATATCCATTAACATAATCATATCCACTAACACACATATCCATGAACACAACGATATCCACTAACACACTCATATCCATTAACAGAACCATATCCGTTAACACAATGATATCTACTAACACAATCATATCGACGAACACAATCATTACCTATTACTCAATCATATCCCCTAACATATGCATCAACAAACACATGTATCCACTGGTACACTGCTAAGCTAAATTGGAAGTATTAAATGTGCGCTTGAAACACCATAGCATACAGGGCTATGGGTAAAATGCTGGAAAATGGGATTAGATAGATAGCTGGTTAGTGGCCAGAACAGAAGCTTTGGATCGAAGGGCTAAATATCAACTAACACAATCATATCCATCAACAAAATCATATGCACTAACATGATCATATCCACTTGCACAATCATATCCACTAACACTACCATATCCACTAACACAATCATATCCACTAAAATGATCAAACCCACTTACAAAATGATATCCACTAAAACAATATGCACTAACACACGAATCCACTAACACAATAATATCCACTAATATGCATATCCAGTAACACAATCATATCCACTGATACAATCATATCCACTAACAAAATCAGATCCACTAACATAAACATATCCACTAACACTATCATATACATTGACACAAACATATCCACCAAGACAATCATATAAAGCTACACAATCATATCTACTTACACAGTCATATCCACTAACACAAACATATCCACTAACACAATCATATCCACAAACATGATCATGTGCAGTTAGAAAATGATACCCATGAAAACAATCATATCCACTAACACAATCATGTCCACTAACATGATAATATCCACTTACACAATCCTATCTACTAACACAGCTATACCCACTTTCACAATCACATCCACTAACACAATCAAGTACACTAACTGAGGCATCTGCTAATGCATGGATCCACTACCAAAATCATATCCACTAACACAATCATACCCATTAACACATGTATCCAGTAACACAATCATACTGACTAACACACATTTCCATGAACACAACAATATCCACACGTGAATCCACTAACGCAATTGTATCCAATAACACAATCATATCTACTAACACAATCATATCCACTAACACACGTATCAACTAACACAATGGAATCCACTTACACAATCACATCCACTAACACAATCATATCCACTAATACAATCGTATCCACTAACACAAACATATCCACTAACACAATCATATCCACTAACACAATGGAATCCACTTACACAAACATATCCACTAACACAATCATATCCACAAACATGATCATGTGCAGTTAGAAAATGATACCCATGAACACAATCATATCCAGTAGCACAACCATATCCACTAACACAATCACATCCACTAACAAATGTATCCATTAACACAATTAAATCCACTAACATGATCATATTCACTTACATAATTATATCCAATAACACTAACATATCCACTATATCACAGTCAAATGCACTAAAACCATCCAATTCAATTTCACAATCATACCCACTAAAAAATCAAATCCACAAACACAATAATATCCACTAAAATGATCATACCCACTCACAAGATGATATCCACTAAAACAATCATATCCACTAAGCCACGTATCCACTAACATAATCATACCCACTAACATGCATATCGAGTAACACAATCATATTCACTTACATATTCAGATACTCTAACACAATCATATTCACTGATCCAATCATATCCACTAACAAAATCATATCCAACATCACAATCATATCCACTAACACGCATATCCACTAACACACATATCCACTAACACAGCCACATCCACTAACACAATCAGATCCAAAACTGGCATATCCAGTAAAGCAATCATATCCAAATACACAATCATGTACTCTAACACAATCATAAAAACTAATAAAATCATATCAACTAACACAATCAGATCCTCCAGCACAATCATATCCACTAATACAAAAATATCCGCTAACACACGTATCAACTAACACAATCATATCCACTAACACAATCACATCCACTAACAAATGTATCCATTAACACAATTAAATCCACTAACATAATCATATTCACTTACATAATTATATCCAGTAACACTAACATATCCACTATATCACAGTCAAATGCACTAAAACCATCCAATTCAATTTCACAATCATACCCACTAAAAAATCAAATCCACAAACACAATAATATCCACTAAAATGATCATACCCACTCACAAGATGATATCCACTAAAACAATCATATCCACTAAGCCACGTATCCACTAACATAATCCTACCCACTAACATGCATATCGAGTAACACAATCATATTCACTTACACATTCAGATACTCTAACACAATCATATTCACTGATCCAATCATATCCACTAACAAAATCATATCCAACATCACAATCATATCCACTAACACGCGTATCCACTAACACACATATCCACTAACTCAGCCACATCCACTAACACAATCAGATCCAAAACTGGCATATCCAGTAAAGCAGTCATATCCAAATACACAATCATGTACTCTAACACAATCATAAAAACTAATAAAATCATATCAACTAACACAATCAGATCCTCCAGCACAATCATATCCACTAATACAAAAATATCCACTAACACACGTATCAACTAACACAATCATATCCACTAACACAATCATATCCACTTACACAATCACATGCACAAACACAGCCATATCCAGCTACACAATCATACCCACTTACACAATGGTATCCACTAAGACAATCATATCCACTAACACAGTCTTATCCACTAAAACAATCATATACACTAACACAATCATATCCATTAACATGATCAGATCTACTTATACAATCATATCCACTGACACTAATATATCCACTAACACAATCAAACCCACTAACACAATCATATTCAATTTCACAATCGTATCCACTAACAAAATCAGATCCACAAACACAACCATATCCACTAAAATGATCATACCCACTTACAAAATGATATCCACTAAAACAATCATATCCATTAACGCACGTATCCCCTAACACAAGCATATCCACTAACACGCATATCGAGTAGCACAATAATATCCACTTAATCAATCATATACTCTAATACAATCATATCCACTGATCCAATCAGATTCACTAACAAAATCATACCCACTAATACACGTACCCACTAACTCAATCACATCCTCTAGCACAACCAGATCCACTAACATAATCATATCCACTAATACAAACATATCCACTATCACGCGTACCCACGAACACAACCATATCAATTAACACAATCATATCCACTAACACAACCACATCCACTGACACAATCATATCCACTAACACACATATCCATGAGCACAACGATATCCACTAACACAACCAAATCCACTGACACAATCATATGCACTAACGCACATTTCCATGAGCACAACAATATCCAGTAACAAAATCAGATTCACTAACACAACCATATCCATTAACACAATTGTATCTAGTTAGACGATCATATCCATGAACACAATCATTACCTATTACACAATCATATCCACTAACATACGTATCAAATAATACATGTATGTACTAACACAGCTCTCATCTAAATAGGATGTATTTAAATGAGCACCTGAAATGTATTAGCATACAGGGCTACAAGCCAAATGCTGTACAATGGGTTTAGATCAGATAGGTGCTTAGTGGCCAGATCAGACACGTCAGATAGAAGGGCTTGTTTCTGCTCTGTATAACTCTCTGACTGTATGACAATCATATCCACTAACACAATCATATCACAATACACAATCATTTCCACTAACACAACCATATCCACTAACAAAATCATGTCCACTAACATAATCATATACACTGACACACACATTGACTAACACAATGATATATTCTTACACAATGATATCCACTAACACAATCATATACACTATCACATGCATCGACCAACACAATGATATCCACTTACACAATCATATCCACTAACACATGTACCCACTAACAGAATCATATCCACTAATACAATTATATCCACTAACAAACATATCCACTAACACAATCATATCCACTAACATGTAACTATTAACACTATCATATCTACTAACACATCATTTACACTAACGCAATCATATCCACTAATACAATCATATGCACTAACACAATCATATCCACTAACACAATCATTCCACTGACACAGAGAAATCCACTAACACAATCAGATCCAATAACAGGCATATCTAGTAAAGCAGTCATATCCAAGTACACAATCATATACTCTAACACAATCATAACAACTAATAAAATCATATCAGCTAACACAATCAGATCCTCCAGCACAATCATATCCACTAATACAAACATATCCACTAACACACATATCCACTAACACAACCATGTGCACTAACACAATCATATCCACTAACACGGTCGTATCCACTAACACTATCATATCCCCTTACAGAATCAGATCCACTAACATACTTATCAATTAACATGTGTATCCACTAATACAGTGCTCGTCTATAGAATAACTATTTAGATGAGCACTTGAAATGCCATAGCATACAGGGCTACAGGCCATATGCTGGAAAATAGGTTGAGAATAGTTAGATACTTAATGGTCGGCATGGACACAATGGGCTAATGGGGGTGTTTTTGTGCTGTACAACTATATGGCTCTATGACAATCATATCCACTAACATAGTTATCTTCACTAACACAATCATGTCCACTTACATAATCATATCCACAAACACAACCATATCCAGTAATACAATCATATCCGCAAACACAGTGCTATACACTAACACAATCATATCCAATAACACAAACTTTTCCACTAAAACAATCATATCTACTAACAGAATCATATACACTAACATGATCATATTCACTTATACAATCATATCATTAACACAATCAAATCCACTAACACCATCGTATTCAATTTCACAATTGTATCCTCTAACAAAATGATATCCATGAACACAATCATATCCATTAAAATGATCATACCCACTTACAAAATGATATCCATTAAAACAATCATAACCACTAACATGCGTATCGAGGAACACAATCATATCCACTTACACAATCATATACTCTAACGCAATCATATCCACTAATCCAATCATATCTTCTAACAAAATCATATCCACTAACACATTCATATCCACGAACACATTCATATCCACTAACACACATATCCACTAACTCAACCACATCCACTAACACAACCAGACCAACTAACACAATCAAATCCACTCAGAAAATCATATCCACTAACACAATCATATTCGCTAACAGAAACATACCCACTATAACAATCATATCCACTAACATACATATCCACGAACACAATGATATCCACTAATACCATCATATCCACTAACACAACCATATCCATTAATACAATCATATCTACTAACACAATCATATCCACTAACACAAGCATTATCTAGTACACAATCAAATCCACTAACATACGTATCAAAAAACACATGTATCCACTAACACAGTGCTCTTCCAAAGAGGAAGTATTTAGATGAGCACTTGAGATGCCATAGCTTACAGGGCTATGGACGATATGCTGGAAAATGGGTTGAGAATAGATAGGTGCTTAGTGGCCAAAACAGACAAGATGGTTCGAAGGGCTTGTATTTGTGCTGTATAACTCTCTGACTGTATGACAATAATTTTCACTTACAGAACCATATCCACTAACACAATCATATCCACTGACATACATATCAACTAACACTTGAATCCACTAACACAGTGCTCATCTATATCAGAAGTATTTAGATGAGCACTTGAAATGACATAGAATACAGGTATATTAGCCAAATGCTGGAACGTGGGATTAGAATAGATGGGTGCTTCATGGCTGGAATAGGCATGATTGGTTGATGGGCCTGTTTCTGTGCTGTATTACTCTATGACAATCATATCCACTAACACAGACATATTCAATAACATACATACAATCTAACACAATCATATCCATTAACACAATCATATCCACTTACATGATCATATCCACTAATAGAATCATATCTACTAACACACGTATCCACTAACACAATCATAGCCACATACACATTATCTCCAATAACACAATTATACCCACTAATACAATCATATCCACTAATATATTCATATCCACTAGCGCAGTGATATCCACTAACATAGGTGTCCTAACAAGATCATACCCACTTACAAAATGATATCCACTAAAACAACCATATCCACTAACACAAATGTATCCACTTACACAATCATATCCAATAACAAGTATATCCAGTAACACAATCATATCCACTTACACAATCATATACTCTGACACAATTATATCCAATAATACAATAAGATCCACTAACAAAGTCATATTGACTAACACAATCATATCCATTAACATAATCATATCCACTAACACATGTCTCCATGAACTCAACCGCATTCTCTAACATAACCAGATCCACTAACACAATCATATCCACTAAAACAGCCATATCCACTAACAGAGATATCCACTAACTCAACCACATCCACTAACACAATCATATCCACCAAATCAATATAACCACTAACAAAATCATATCCACTTACATGATCATATCCATTAACACATTCATATCCATGAACACACACATCCGCTAATTCAACCACATTCTCTAACATAACCAGATCCACGAGCACAACCACAGCCACTAACACAACCACATCCACAAAGACAATCAAATCCACTTCCAAAATGATATATACTCAATCGTGTCCACTAATAACATAATATACACTAACAAAATCATATCCACTATCACAACCATATCTATTAACACAAACATATCCACTAACACATGCATCCACTAACTCAACCATATTCTCTAACATAACCAGGTCCTCTAACGCGATCATATCCACTAGTACAAACATATCCACTAACAGAGGTATCCACTAACTCAACCATATCCACAAGCACAATCACGTTCACTAACACAGTCATATCCACGAACAGAGTGATATCCAATAACACAATCATGTCCACTAAGACAATTATATCCACTAACACTATTGTATCCACTAACTCACCTATCCACCAAAATGATCATATCCGCTAAAACAACCATATCCACAAACACACATATCAACTAACACAATCATATCCTCTAACAAAATCATATCCATTTACACATTCATATCCACTAAGGTAATCATATCCAGCCGCTCAATCATATTGACTTACACAATCAAATCCACTAACACAATAATATCCACTAAAACAATCTTATCCACTAACACAATCACATCCACCAACAAAATCATATCCACTAACATAATCATATCCACTTACACAATCATACCCACTAAAATGATCAAACCCACTTACACAATGATATCCACTAAAACAATCACATCAACTAACACATGAATCAACTAACACAATAATATCCATTCACATGCATATCCAGTAACACAATCATATCCACTGATACAATCATATCCACTAAAAAAATCAGAACCACAAACACAAACGTATCCACTAACACTATCATATCCATTTACACAAACATATCCACTAATACAATCATATATAGCTACACAATCATATGCACTTAAACAATCATATCCACTAACACAATCATGTCCACAAACATGATCATGTGCAGTTAGAAAATGATACCCACTAAAACAATCATATCCACTAACATACATATCAACTAACACAGCGCTCATCTATATCAGAAGTGTTTGGATGAGCACTTGAAATGCCATAGCATACAGGTCTATGGGCCAAATGCTGGAAAATTGGATTAGAATAGATAGGAGCTTAGTGGCTGGAACCGGCATGATGGGTCAAAGGGCCTGTTACTGTGCTGTATAACTCTATGACTCTATGACAATCTTATCCACCAACACAAACATATCCAATAACACATAAATAATTTAACACAATCATATCCATTCACACAGCCATATCCACTTACACGATCATATCCACTAATACAATCATACCCACTAACACACATATCCACTAATACAATCATACCCACTAGCACAGTGATATCCATTAACACAGATATTCACTAACAAAACCAGATCCAATAACACAATAATATCCTCTAACACAATCATAACCAATAACAAAATCATATCCACTAACACAACCACATCCACTAACATAATCATATCCACTAAAAAACGTATCCACTAACACAGTAATATCCACTAACACAATCATATCCAATAACACAATGTTATCCATGAACACAAACATGTCCATTTACACAATCATATCTACCAACATAATCATATCAACAAAATCACGTATCAACGAACACAAACATATCAATTAACATATCCACTAACACAATCATATCCACTTACAAATCCATATCCACTAACACAATCATATCCACTTACACATCCATATCCACTAACACAATCATATCCTCTAACACACATGTCAATTAAGGCAATCAGGTCCACTAACACAAACATATCCACTAAGACGTTCATATTCATGAACACCTGTACCCACTAACAAAATCATATCCAGTACCACAATCATATGCACTAACACAGTCATACACATTAACACAATTGTATCCACCAAGAAATGTTTCCGCGAACAGAATCATATCCATTAACACAACCATACCCACTAACACAACTATATCTACTAACAGAATCATATCCAGTTACACAATTGTATCCACTTACATAATCATATCCAACAACACAATGGTATCCATTAACACAATCATGTCTATGAATATGATTATATCCATTAACACAATCATATCCACTAACACAATCATATCCAATAACACAATCATATCCACTAACACAAACATCTCCACTAACCTGACCATATCCACATATATAATCATATCCACTTACACAATCGTGTCCTCTTACATAATAATATCCACTAACACAATCATATCCACTAACTCAATCGTATCCATTAAGACAATCATATTCACCAGCACAATCATATCCAGTAATGGAATAATATCCACTTACAGTTGTTTCCATTAACACAACCATATCCACTAAAACAATAATATCCTCTAACACAATCATAACCACTAACAAAATCATATTTGCTAACACAACCACATCCACTAATACAATCATATCCACTAAAATACGTAACCACTAACACAGTAATATCCACTAACACAGTCATATCCTCCAACACACATATCCACTAACACAACCATATCAAGTAACATATTCACATCCACTAACACAATCTCATCCACTCACACATTGTATCCACTAACACAACCATATCCACTAACACAATCATTTCCAATAACACAATCATATCCACGAACACAATCATATCAACTTACACAATCATATCCATTAACTCAATCATATAAAGTTACAGAATCATATCCAATAACACAAGCATATCCACAAACATAATCATATCCAGCAACACATTGTATCCATTAACACAACAATATCCAGTAACACAATCATATCCAATATCATAATCATATCCAATATCATAATCATATCCACTGACACAATCAGACCCATTAACATGATTATATCCACTAACACACGTATCAACTAATGCAATCATATCCATGAACATATTCATATCCACTAACACACTTATCCACTAACACAATCATATCCACATACACATCATATCCACTAACACAATCATATCTACTAATACAATCTTATCCACTGACACAATCGAATCAACTAAAACAATCCTGCCTACTAACGCATGTATCCAATAACGCATGTATCATGCATTAACATGATCATATCCACTTACACAATCACATCCACTAACACAATCATATCCACTAACAGATGCACCCAGTAACACACGTATTAACTAATACAATCATATTGACTAACACAATCATATCCACTAACACATTTATCCCCTAACATCATTATATCAACTTATACATCATATCCAATAACACAATCATATCCACTAATACAATCATATCCACTGACAAAACCATATCAACTAAATCAATCATATCCACTAATGCATGCATCCAATAACACAACTATATCCACTAGCACAACATTATCCACTAACACAATCAGATCCATTAACACAATCATATCCACTAACACAATCATATCCACTAACACAGGTATCAATGAATGGAATCATATTCACTATCACACATATACACTCACACCTTCATATCAACTAACATGATCATGTCGGCTTAAACATTCATTTCCACTAACACAATCATATCTACTAATGCAATTATATCCACCAACACAATCAAATCCACTTACACAAACATATCCACTAACACAGTGGTCATCTGAATAAAATTTATTTAGATGAGCACTTGAAATGCCATAGCATACAGGGCTACAGGCCACGTGCTGGAAAATGGGTTTAGCATAGATAGGTGCTTAATGGCAGGAACAGGCACTATGGTTCAAAGGGCCTGTTTCTGTGCTGTCAAACCCTGTATCTCTTTAACAAACGTATCCCCTAACATAATCATATCCACTAACACATGTATCCACTAACACAGCCATATACACTAACACAATCATATCCAATAACACAATCATGTCCACTGTCAGAATCATATCCACTTACGAAATTATTTGCACTAACACAATCATATCCACTCCCAATCTATCCACTAACACACATATCCACTAACACAACCATATCTACTAACACAATCATATCCAATAACACAATCATATCCACTGACACAATCATATCCACTTGCAAAATAATTTCCACTAACGCAATCATATCAACTCACACAATCATCTCCACGAGCACAATCATATCCACTAACACAATCATATCCACTAAGAGATGTATCCACTAACACATGTATCAACTAATTCAATCATATCCACTAACACCATCATATCCTACAACACACTTATCCACGAACACAATCATATCCACTTACACATGATATCCACTAACACAATCATATCCACTAATACAATTATATCCACTGCCACAACCATATCAGCTAAAACAATCCTATCCACTAATGCATGTATCCAATAACACAACTGTATCCACTAACACATTATCTGCTAATACAATCAGTCCACTAACATGATCATATTCACCAAAATAACCATATCCACTAACACTATCATATCCACTTACACAATCATATCTACTAACAGACGTATCCACTAACACAACCATATCCACTAACACAATCATATGTTATAACACAATGATATCCAGTTACACAATCATATCCACTTACACAATTATATCCACTGACACAATCGTATCCACTAAAGCAGTCATATCCACTAACACAATCATATCCACTGTCATGATCATATCCACTTGCCCAATCATATCCACTAACACAACCATATCCTCTAACACAATATAATACTCTAACACAATCACATACACTTACATATTTGTATCCACTTACACAATCATATCCTGTAACACATTGATATCCACTTAGACATCTATCCAATAATACTGCCATATCAGCTTAGATAATAATATCCACTAACACTATCAAACGTATTCGCTAACACACATATGCACTAACAAGATCACATCCACTAACACAATCATGTTCACTAAAACATATATGCACTAACACAATCATATCCACTTACACAATCATAACCACTACACATTCATATCCACTAACACAATCATATCCATTAACACATGTATCCACTAACACAACCATATACACTAACAAATATGACTACTAACACAATGGGATCCACTCATGCAATCGTATCTCCTAACACATGTATTCAATAACACAACCATATTCACTAGCACAAACCTCTCCATGAACAAAACCATATCCACTAACACAATGATAACCACTAACACATTCAAATCTGCTAACACTATGACAGCCACTAACACATGTATCCACTAACACAATCATATACACTAACACAACCATATCCACTAAATGATCATGTCCACTTACCCAATCATATCCGCTAACATAACACTAACACAATTATATCCACTAACACACGCATCAATAAACACAATCATATTCACTAACACACATGTACACTCACACCTTCATATCCACTAACATGATCATATTGACTTAAATATTCATACCCACTAACACAATTGTATCTACTAACACAATCATATCCACTATCACAATCAAATGCACTTACACAAACATATCCACGAACATACATAACAAATAATACATGTACAAACTAACACAGTGCTCATCTGAATAAAAAGTATTTATATGAGCACTTGAAGTGCCATAGCATACAGGGCCATGGGCCAGATGCTGGAAAATGGATTTAGCAAAAATAGGTGCTTAATGGTGGGAACAGGCACGATGGTTCAAAGGGCCTGTTTCTGTGCTGTATAATGCTATGTCTCTATGACAATCATATCCCCTAACACCATCATATCCAATAACACACGTACCCACTAACACAACCATATCCATTAACACAATCATATCCACTAACACAATCATATTCAGTGACACAATCATATCCACTTACAAAATTATTTCAACTAACACAATCTTGTCAACAAACACAAACATATCCACAAACACAATCATGTCCACCATCATGATGATATCCACTTACCCAATCATATCTGCTAACACAACCAGATCCACTGGCACAACCATATCAATCATATCCACTAACACATGTATCCAATCATACGACCATACCCACTAGCACAAAATCATATCCTCTAACACAGTCAGACCCACTAACACAATTATATCAACTTACACAATCATATCCACTAATTCAATCATATAAAGTTACACATTCATATCCATTAACACAAGCATATCCACTAACACAATCATATCCACTGACACAATTATATCCACATACAAAATCATATCCACTAACTCAATCATATAAAGTTACACAATCATATCCATTAACACAAGCATATCCACTAATACAATCATATCCACTAACACATCATATCCACTAACACAACCATATCCACTAACACAATCATATCCACTAACACATTGTATCCACTAACACAAACATATCCACTAACACAATCATTTCCAATAACACAATCATATCCAAGAACACAATCATATCAACTTACACAATCATTTCCATTAACTCAATCATATAAAGTTACAGAATCATATCCATTAACACAAGCATATCCACAAACATAATCATATCCAGTAACACATTGTATCCATTAACACAACAATATCCAGTAACACAATCATATCCAATATCATAATCATATCCACTGACACAATCAGATCCATTAACATGATCATATCCACTAACACACGTATCAACTAATGCAATCATATCCATGAACATATTCATATCCACTAACACACTTATCCACTAACACAATCATATCGACATACACATCATATCCAATAACATAATCATATCCACTAATACAATCTTATCCACTGACACAATCGTATCAACTAAAACAATCCTATCCACTAACGCATGTATCCAATAATGCATGTATCATGCGTTAACATGATCATATCCACTTACACAATCACATCCACTAACACAATCATATCCACTAACATATGCATCCAGTAACACACGTATTAACTAATACAATCATATTTACTAACACATTTATCCCCTAACATCATTATATCAACTTATTCATCATATCCAATAACATAATCATATCCACTAATACAATCATATGTACTGACAAACCATATCAAGTAAATAAATCATATCCACTAATTCATGCATCCAATAACACAACTATATCCACTAGCACAACATTATCCACTAACACAATCAGATCCATTGACACGATCATATCCACTAACACAATCATATCCACTAACACAGGTATCAATGAATGGAATCATATTCACTATCACACATATACACTCACACCTTCATACCCACTAACATGATCATGTTGGCTTAAACATTCTTTTCCACTAACACAATCGTATCTACTAACGCAATTATATCCACCAACACAATCAAATCCACTTACACAAACATATCCACTAACACAGTGGTCATCTGAATAAAATTTATTTAGATGAGCACTTGAAATGCCATAGCATACAGGGCTACAGGCCACGTGCTGGAAAATGGGTTTAGCATAGATAGGTGCTTAATGGCAGGAACAGGCACTATGGTTCAAAGGGCCTGTTTCTGTGCTCTCAAACCCTGTATCTCTATAACAAACGTGTCCCCTAACATAATCATGTCCACTAACACATCTATCCACTAACACAATCATATCCACTAACACGATCATATCCACAAACACAACCATATTCACTAATACAATCACAGCCACTAACACAATCATATCCACAAACACAACCATATCCACTAATACAATCACAGCCACTAACACAATCATATCTGATTACACAAGCATATCCTCTAACACAATCATATCCACTAACACAATCATATCCTCTAACACAATCATATCCACAAACACATGTATCCACAAATGCAATCATATTCTCTAACATGATCATATTCACTTACACAGCCATGTCCACTAACACACGTATCCACTATCAATCTTAATTACAAACAGACTTATCCCCTAAAACAAACATATACATTAACACAATCAAATCCAATAACCCACACATCAACTAATACATGTATCTACTAATGCAGTTCT
Organism: Cetorhinus maximus; assembly: GCF_964194155.1. Classification (NCBI taxonomy): domain Eukaryota; kingdom Metazoa; phylum Chordata; class Chondrichthyes; order Lamniformes; family Cetorhinidae; genus Cetorhinus; species Cetorhinus maximus. The sequence continues at coordinate 144,522,813 of NC_135886.1, read as the reverse complement.
CATCTGAGTAAGAATTAATTAGATCAGCATTTGAAACACCATGGCATACGCGGCTACGGGCCAAATGCTGGAAAATTGATTTGGATTATTTGATGCTTATTGGCTGGAACAGACATGATGGTTCAAAGGGCCTGTTTCTGTGCTGTATAATTCTATGACTCTATAACGATCATATCCCCTAACACAATCATATTCACTAACACATGTATCAACTAACACAACCATATCCAAAATCATTTCCACTAACACAATCATATCCACGAACACAATCATATACACTAACAACACAACTGTATCTATTAACATGATCATATCCACTTACACATTCACATCCACTAACATAATCATATCCACTAACAAAAGTATGCACTGATACAACCATAACCACTTACACAATCATATCTGATACAACCATAACTACTTACACAATCAACTGAGATGAAGAGAAATTTCTTCACCCAGAGAGTGGTGAGCCTGTGGAATTTGTTACCACAGAAAGTAGTTGAGACAAAAACATGGTATGTTTTCAAGAAGGAGTTAGATGTAGCTCTTGGGGCGAAAGGGATCAAAGGATATGGGGAGAAAGCGGGAGCAGGCTATTGAGTTGGAAGGTCAACCATGATCATAATGAATGGCGGAGTAGGCTCGAAGGGCCGAATGGCCTACTGCTGCTCCTGGTTTCTATGTTTCTATCCACTAACACAATCATGTCCACAAACAGATGTATCCACTAACACACGTAAAAACTAATACAATCATATCCACTAACGCAATCATATCCACTAACACATATATCCGCTAACACAACCATATCCACTATCAGAATCATATCCACTAAGACAATCATGTCCATTGAGAGAATGTAATCCACTAACATATGTATCCACTAACACAACCACACTCACGGACACAATCATATACTCTAAGACAGTCATATCCCCAAACACAATCATATCCACTAACACAATCATATCCACTAACACAACCATATCCACTAACAAAACCATATAAACTAAAACAATCATATTTACTAACACATGTATCCAATAACACAACCATTTCCAGTAGCAAAACAATATCTAGTAACATAATCAGATCCATTATCATGATCATACCCACTAAAACATCCATATCCCCTAACACAATCATATCCAATAACATGTCTATCCACTAACACAATCATATCTGCTTACACACTCATATCTAACACAATCACATCCAATAACAGACACACATCCACTAACACAATCATATCCACTAACACAATCATATCCACTAACACACATATCTACTAACACAATCAGATTCACTAACACACATATACACTCACACCTTCATATCCACTAACATGATCATATCGATTTCAACATTCATACCCACTTAACACAATCATATATACTAACACATGTATCCACTAACACTATCATATCTATGAACACAATCGTATCCTCTATCACAATCATATCCACTAACATGATCATATCCACTTAGAGAATCATATCCACTAATACAATCATACCCACTAAGACACATATCCACTAATACAATCATACCCACTTACACTAACATTTCCAATTGCTCAATCATATCCACTAACATGATCATATCCACTTACACAATCATAAATCTGCTTGGAGTCAGCATAGCAGCAGCAGACTGGTGGCACACTTGAGTTTGAAAAACTGCTGAAAAACACATTCAAACTGTGATATCACAAGAAGGTTATTAATTGATTAGCTGGTTTCCCTTTCTGCGATGTGTTGCAAGTTAGTATAAATACTCAGAATGTAAACTCTCCATTTTCTGTTAGATAATAAGGGTCAAGGAAAACATTTCAGTGAAATTCCCTATATTTAAGTGACACCAGCAGTGAGTAGCTGGTGAGTCTTTTTTTAAAGTTGTATGTTTTCATATTGAACAGGTAGAAGAATGGCAAGGCAGCTCCAACCTCTCGGGTGCACACCTGTCCCATGTGGGGAACTGCAGGAAACTTCCTGTGTCCAGGATGACCATATGTGCAGGAAGTGTTGTCAGCTGCAGCAACATGACCTCCATGTTCCAAAGTTTGAGCAGGAGCTGCTGTCATGGTGGCACATCCACCAGGTTGTGAGCTTTGTGTTATAGCACGTTTATAGACGTGGTAAGCCCACAGCTTAAGAGTATACAAGTTGAGAGGGAATGAGTGACCACCAGACAGTCAAGAAGAAAGAGGCAGGTAGAGCAGGAGTCTCTGAATGCATCCCACTCTCCAAACAGTATTCAGTTCTGAATACTGATGAGAGCGATGGTTTGTCCAGGGAGTGCATCCAGAGCCAGGCCCATGGCACCACGGGTGGCTCAGCTGTACAGGGGGGCGCAAGGAATTTGGAAGCACAATAGTGATAGGAGGTTCAATAGTTAGGGGAACAGATAGGCATTTAAGCAGCCACAAGCATGAATCCAGGATACGATGTTGCCTCCCACATGCCAGGGTCGAGGATGTCACTGAGTGGCTGCAGAGCACCCTGAGTGGGGAGAGTGAACTGCCAGCATAGTCCATATTTATACAAATGACATAGGTAGAAAGATGAATGTGCTCCTGTAGTCAGAGTTTAGGGAGCTAAGTGGGAAATTAGCAAAGAAACATAGAAACATAGAGACATAGAAATTAGGAACAGGAGTAGGCCATTTGGCCCTTCGAGCCTGCTCCGCCATTCATTATGATCATGAATTATCATCCAACTCAATAGCCTGCTCCCGCTTTCTCCCCATATTTCTCCCCAAGAGCTATATCTAACTCCTTCTTGAAAACATACAATGTTTTGGCCTCAACTACTTTCTGTGGTAATGAATTCCACAGGCTCACCACTCTCTGGGTGAAGAAATTTCTCCTCATCTCAGTCCGAAATGGTCCACCCCATATCCTCAGATTGTGACCCCTGGTTCTGGACTGCCCCACCATCGGGATCATCCTTCCTGCATCTACCCTGTCTAGTCCTGTTAGAATTTTACAGGTTTCTATGAGATCCCCCCTCATTCTTCTGAACTCCAGTGAATATAATCCTAATCGACTCAATCACTCCTCATATGTCAGTCCCGTCATCCCAGGAATCAGTCTGGTAAACCTTCGCTGCACTCCCTCTATAGCAAGTACATCCTTCCTCAGATAAGGAGACCAAAACTGCACACAATATTCTAGGTGTGGTCTCACCAAGGTCCTGTACAGTTGCAGCAAGACACCCCTGCTCCTGTACTCGAATCCTCTGGCTATGAAGGCCAACATACCATTTGCCTTCTTTACCGCCTGCTGCACCTCCATGCTTACCTTCAGCGACTGGTGTACGAGGACACCCAGGTCTCGTTGCACATTCCCCTCTCTCAATTTATAGCCATTCAGATAATAATCTGCCTTCCTGTTTTTGCTACCAAAGTGGATAACCTCACAGTTATCCACATTATACTGCATCTGTCATGCATTTGCCCACTCACTCAGCTTGTCCAAATCACACTGAAGCATCTCTACATCCTCCTCACAGCTCACCCTCCCACCCAGCTTTGTGTTATCTGCAAATTTGGAGATATTACATTTAGTTCCCTCATCTAAATCATTAATATATATTGTGAATAGCTGGGGTCCCAGCACCGATCCCTGCGGTACCCCACTAGTCACTGCCTGCCATTCGGAAAAAGACCCGTTTATTCCTACTCTTTGTTTCCTGTCTGCCAACCAGTTTTCTATCCATCTCAATACACTACCCCCAATCCCATGCGCTTGATTTTTACATGCCAATCTCTTATGTGGGGCTTTGTCAAAAGCCTTCTGAAAGTCCAAATAAACCACATCCACTGGCTCCCCCTCATCAACTCTACTAGTTACATCCTCGAAAAACTCCAGTAGATTTGTCAAGCATGATTTCCCTTTCATAAATCCATGCTGACTCTGTCTGATTCTGCCACTGTTTTCCATGTGCTCAGCTATTAAATCTTTTATAATGGACTCTAGAATTTTCCGCACTACCGACATCAGGCTGACTGGTCTATAATTCCCTGTTTTCTCTCTGCCTCCCTTTTTAAATAGTGGGGTTACATTAGCTACCCCCCAATCTGTAGGAATTGTTCCAGAGTCTATAGAATCTCAGAAAATGACCACCAATGCATCACTATTTCTGGGGCCACTTCCTTAAATACTCTGGGATGTAGATTATCAGGCCCTGGGGATTTATCGGCCTTCAATCCCATCAATTTCCCCAACACCATTTCCCTACCAATACTGATTTCTTTCAGTTCCTCCCTCTCACTAATCCCTGTGTTCCCCAACATTTCTGGTATGTTATTAGTGTCCTCTTTTGTGAAGACAGAACCAAAGTATGTATTTAGTTGGTCAGCCATTTCTTTGTTCCCCATTATAAATTCCCTTGTCTCTGATTATAAGGGACCTACATTTGTCTTCACCAATCTTTTCCTCTTCACATACCTATAGAAACTTTTACAGTCAGTTTTTATGTTCCCTGAAAGCTTACTCTCGTATTCTGTTTTCCCCTTCTTAATCAATCCCTTGGTCCTCCTTTGCTGAATTCTAAACTGCTCCCAATCTTCAGGTCTGTTGTTTTCTCTGGCTCATTTGCATGCCTCTTCCTTGCATCTAATACTATCTCTAATTTCCCTTGTAAGCCATGGTTTGGCCACCTTTCCTGTTTTACTTTTGCGCCAGACAGGAATAAACAATTGTTGCAGTTCACCCATGCGCTCTTTGAATGTTTGCCATTGCCTATCCACCATCATCCCTTTAAGTAATGTTTCCCAATCCATCATAGCCAACTCGCACCTCATACCATCGTAGTTTCCTTTATTGAGATTCAGGACCCTAATCTCAGAATCAACTACGTCACTCTCCATCTTGATGAAGAATTCTATCATATTATGGTCGCTCATCCTCAAGGGGCCTCACACAACTAGATTGCCAATTATTCCTTTCTCATTACACAATACCCAGTCAAGGATGGCCTGTTCTCTCGTTGGTTCCTCAATGTATTGGTCCAGAAAACCATCCCATGTACACTCCAGGAATTCCTCCTCTATGGTATTGTTACTAATTTGATTTGCCCAATCTATATGCAGATTAAAGTCACCCATAATTACAGATGTTCCTTTATTGCGTGCATCTCTAATTTCCTGTTTAATGCCATTCCCAACGTTACCAGTACAGTTTGGGGGTCTATATACAACCCCCACTAACGTTATTTTCCCCTTAGTGTTTCTCAGCTCCACCCAAACAGATTCCACATTGTCAGAGCTAATATCTTTCCTCACTATTGCACTAATTTCCTCTTTAACCAGCAATGCAACTCCACCGCCTTTTCCTTTTTGTCTGCCCTTCCTAAATACTGAATACCCCTGGATGTTCAGTTCCCATCCCTGGTCACCCTGCAGCCATGCTCCGTAATCCCGACTATATCATACCAGCTTACATCTATTTGCGTGGTTAATTCATCCACTTTATTGCGGGAGCTCAAAGATAGTAATCTCTGGATCACTTCCAGTGAGTGAGTACAGAAACAGAAGGATAAAGCAGATGAATGTGTGGCTGGAAAGATGATGCAGGAGGGAGGGATTCAGATTCTTGGGACATTGGGACCAATTTTTGTGGAGATGGGACCTGAACAGGGCAGGTGGGTTGCACCTAATCAGAGCCAAGACCAATTTCCTTGCAGGGCAATTTGCTAGATATATTGTGGAGGGTTTAAGATAATTTGGTAGGGGTGTGGAAACCAGGAGGTAATATCAGAGAGTACTGCGAGACACAGACAGCACCAGAATAGCAAATAGGGTGGTCTTAGGTGGGTTCAGCGTAAAGGGGAAAGTAGCGAGGTCTAAATTAAGGCTACTATCCATGTAAGTGAATGCACGGAGTGTAGTAAATAAGATTGGTGAGTTGCAGGCACAGATGGCCATGTGGAAACATGATGTTGTGGTGCTAACAGAGACTTCGCTCAAAGAAAGGCAGGACTGGGTATTAATTATTCCCGGATACAAAGTGTTCAGGAAAGATAGGAGGGATGATGGCAGTATTGATTAAGGAGAGCATTGAGAGAGGATGTCCCAGAAGAGTGAAGGACAAAATCTATTTGGCTAGAGGTAAGGAACAAAAAAGGTATGATTACATTGCTCGGTGTAGTCTACTGGCCACCAACTAGTGCAAACGATACAGAGGAACAAATTTGCAAGGCAATTACAGAGGGTGCAGAAATTAAAGAGTGGTTATAATGGGGGGCTTTAATTATCCAATTATTGACTGGGATAGTAGTAGTGTAAAGGACAGAGAGGGGCAGAGTTCCGAGAGTGTGTTCAGGAGAATTTTCTACAGCAGTATGTTTCCAGTCCAACGGGAAACTAGACATTGCTAGGCCTGGTTCTTGAAATGACATGGGCCAAGTGGAACAAGTGTCACTTGGGGAACATTTAGGGGACAGTGATCATTGTATCATATGGTTTAGGTTGGCAAAGGCAAAGGGCAAAAAATAGCCCACAGGAACAATGATTAACTAGGGGAAGCCAACTTCAGTGGGGCAGGAATGATTCTGACCCAGATTAATTGGAGTCAAAGGTTGGCGGGCAAGTCTGTAAGTGACCAATGGGCTACCTTTAAAGAACTAATAGGCTGTGCTCATTCAAATTATGTTCCCACAAAGGAGAAAGGTAGGGCAAACAAATTGACAACCAACAGATCAGATCAATTCTCTGTAGTCCTGCCACGCCACATGAATGATGGTGGAAAATTAAACTGGAGGAGAAGGCTCCACAAATACCCCCATCCTCAATGATGGAGGAGCCCAGCAATTCAATGCAAAAGATAAGGCTGAAACATTCGCAACAAACTTCAGCCAGAAGTGTTGAGTGGACGATCCATCTCGGCCTCCTCCGGAGGTCCCTAGCATCACAGCCAATTCGATTCACTTCATGTGATATCAAGAAACAGCTGAAGATACTGGATACTGCAAAAGCTATGGGCCCTGAAATATTCCAGCAATAGCACTGAAGACTTGTGCTCCAGAACTTGCCGTGCCCCTAGCCAAGCTGTTCCAGTACAGTTACAACACTGGCATCTATCCAGCAATGTGGAAACTTGCCCAGGTATGTCCTGTACACAAAATGCAGGACAAATCCAACCCGGCCAATTACCGTAAAATGATGGATGGTGTCATCAGCATTGCTGTCCAGCGGCACTTGCTGAGCAATAACCTGCTCTCTGATGCTGAGTTTGGGTTCTGCCAGGGTCACTCAACTTCTGACCTCATTACAGCCTTGGTTCAAACATGGATAAAAGAGCTGGACTCTTGAGATGAGGTGAGAGTCACTGCTCTTGACATCAAGGCAGCATTTGACCGAGTGTGGCATCAAGGAGCCCTAGCAAAACTGGAGTCAATGGGAATCAGGGGGAAAACTCTCTGCTGGTTGGAGTCATACCTAGCACAAAGGGAGATGGTTGTGGTTGTTGGAGGTCAGTCATCTCAGCTCCAGAAGTTCCTTGGGGTAGTGTCCGAGGCCCAACCATCTTCAGCTGCTTCATCAATGACCTTCTCTCCATCTTAAGGTCAGAAGTGAGGATGTTTTCTGATGATTGCACAATGGTTAGCACCAGTCGTGACTCTTCAGATACTTCAAATGCAGCAAGACCTGGACAATATCCAGGCTTGGGCTGACAAGTGGCAATTAATATTCTTGCCACACAAGTGCCAGGAAATGACCATTTCCAACAAGAGAGAAACTAAAGATCACTCCTTAACATTCAATAGCATTACCATCGCTGAATCCCCCACTATCAACATCCTGGGAGTTACAAAAATAAAAACAAAAAACTGCAGATGCTGGAAATCCAAAACAAAAACAGAAATACCTGGAAAAACTCAGCAGGTCTGGCAGCATCGGCGGAGAAGAGCAAAGTTGACGTTTTGAGTCCTCATGACCCTTCAACAGAACTAAGTAGAAATAAGAAAGGGGTGAAATATAAGCTGGTTTAAGTGGAGGGTGGGGGGGGGGTGGGGGGGGGGGGGGGTGGGAGGGAGGGGGGTGGGTGGGGTTTGTTGGCACAAGCAAACAGTGATAGGAGGAGATAACCGAAAGATGTCACAGACAAAAGAACAAAGAGGTGTTGAAGGTGGTGATATTATCTAAAAGAATGTGCTAATTAAGAGTGGAGAGCAGGACATGCAGGGTAGCTCTCGTGGGGGTGGGGTGAAATAACCCATGGGTGGAATACATTTAAAAATAATGGAAATAGGTGGGAAAAGAAAAATCTATATAAATTATTGGAAAAAACAAAAGGGAGGGGGAAGAAACGGAAGGGGGGTAGAGATGGAGGAGGGAGTTCAAGATCTAAAATTGTTGAACTCAATATTCAGTCTGGAAGGCTGTAAAGTGCCTAGTTGGAAGATGAGGTGCTGTTCCTCCAGTTTGCGTTGAGCTTCACTGGAACAATGCAGCAAGCCAAGGACAGACATGTGGGCAAGAGAGCAGAGTGGAGTGTTAAAATGGCAAGCGATAGGGAGGTCTGCGTCATGCTTGCAGACAGACCAAAGGTGTTCTGCAAAGCGGTCACCCAGTCTGCGTTTGGTCTCTCCAATATAGAGGAAATCACATTGGGAGCAACGAATGCAGTAGACTAAGTTAGGGGAAATGCAAGTAAAATGCTGCTTCACTTGAAAGGAGTGTTTGGGCCCTTGGACGGTGAGGAGAGAGGAAGTGAAGGGGCAGGTGTTGCATATTTTGTGTTTGCATGGGGAGGTGCCATAGGTGGGGGTTGAGGAGTAGGGGGTGATGGAGGAGTGGACCAGGGTGTCAAGAAGGGAATGATCCCTATGGAATGCCGCCAGGGGGGTTGAAGGGAAGATGTGTTTGGTGGTGGCATCATGCTGGAGTTGGCGGAAATGGCGGAGGATGATCCTTTGAATGCGGAGGCTGGTGGGGTGATAAGTGAGGACAAGGGGGACCCTATCATGGTTCTGGGAGGGAGAAGAAGGTGTGAGGGCGGATGCGCGGGAGATGGGCCGGACACGGTTGAGGGCCCTGTCAACCACCGTGGGTGGAAAACCTCGGTTAAGGAAGAAGGAGGACATGTCCGAGGAATTGTTTTTGAAGGTAGCATCATCAAAACAGATGTGACGGAGGCGAAGGAACTGAGAGAATGGGATGGAGTCCTTACAGGAAGCGGGGTGTGAGGAGCTGTAGTCGAGGTAGCTGTGGGAGTTGGTAGGCTTGTAATGGATATTGGTGGACAGTCTATCATCAGAAATTGAGACAGAGAGGTCAAGGAAGGGAAGGGAAGTGTCAGAGATGGACCATGTGAAAATGATGGAGGGGTGGAGATTGGAAGCAAAATTAATACATTTTTCCAGGTCCCAACGAGAGCATGAAGCAGCACCGAAGTAATCATCGTTGTACCGGAGAAGGAGTTGTGGGAGGGGGCCGGGGTAGGACTGGAACAAGGAATGTTCCACATACCCCATAAAGAGACCCCAGCTATGCCTGTCTCCCCCCCCCCCACCCCCCACCCCTTAAACCAGCTTATATTTCACCCCTTTCCTATTTCTACTTAGTTCTGTTGAAGGGTCATGAGGACTCGAAACGCCAACTTTGCTCTTCTCCGCCGATGCTGCCAGACCTGCTGAGTTTTTCCAGGTATTTCTGTTTTTGTCCTGGGAGTTACCGTTGAGCAGAAACTGAACTGGACTAGCCATATAACTACTGTGGCTGCAAGAGCAGGTCAGAGGCTAGGAATCCTGCAGTGAGTAACTCACCTCCTGACTCTCCAAAGCCTGTCCACCATCTACCAGGCACAAGTCAGGAGTGTGATGGAATATTCTCCACTTGCCTGGATAAGTGCAGTTCCCACAACACTCAAGAAGCTTGACACCCCAGGACAAAGCAGCCTGCTTGATTGGCACCACATCCACAAACATTCACTCCCTCCACCACTGACGCACAGTAGCAGCAGTGTGTACCGTCTACAAGGTGCGCTGCAGGAATTCACCGAGGCTTCTTCAACAGCACCTTCCAAACGCATGGCCACAACCATCTAGAAGGACAAGGGCAGCAGATACATGGGAACACCACCACCTGGAAGTTCCCCTCCAAGTCACTCACCATCCTGACTTGGAAATATATCGCCGTTCCTTGACTGTCGCTGGGTTAAAACCCTGGAACTCCCTCCCTAACAGCACTGTGGGTGTACCTACACCACATGGACTGCAGCGGTTCAAGAAGGCAGCTCACCACCACCTTCTGAAGGACAATTAAGGATGGGCATTAAATGCTGCCCTAGCCAGTGACACCCACATCCTGTGAATGAATTAAAATATATCCAGAGCTCCCTGGATGACAGAAGAGATAGGAAGTAAGATGAAGAAGAAGTGTGCTTAAGCTGGATATCGGGTGGAGGACACAACTGAGAACCAGGCTGAATATAGAAGGTTTGGAGGGTAATCGATAAAGCAAAAAGCCGTGAACCAATAGTCTCTGTTTCTTCAGCCAATATTGTATCCGTGACGCTACTGTCCCTTTTATCCCATGAGGTATAAATTTGCTCACAAATCTGTTGGGTCGTTCTGTATCAACTGTCTTTCGGAAGTCCATGTACACCACATCGACAACATGACCTGCATCAACCCTCTCTGTTACCTCATCAAAAACTCACATCCCGTGAATTATCAGAAAAGGAAAAATTTGCAGGGTTGTGCGGAGAAAGCGGGGGTGTGGCAATAGTTGACTTGTTCTTTCAGAAGGCCAGCACTGACACAACAGGCCGAATAGCCTCCTTATAAGCAGTGACCTTTCTATGATTCAATTATTCTACATATCCTCTAATGCATGCACATCCATGAGCACACACACCCACAAACACACACACCCACAAACACACAAATCCACTAACACACAGCCACGAACAGACAGATTCACAAACACACACATTCATTAACACACACACACCCACAAACACGCACAGCCACAAACACACAAATCCACAAACACACAAACCCACTAACACACATGCATGAAAAGACAGATTCACAAACACACACAATCACTAACACACACACACACACACCCAAAAACACACACGTTACTCACTAACACACACATCCACTAATACACACATCCATGAACACACATACACTAACATACACACCCACTAACACACATCCACTAACACACACATCCACTAACACACACATCCACTAACACACACACCCACAAACACACACATCCACTAACACACACACCCGCAAACACACACATCCACTAACACACACACCCACTAACACACACAACCACTAACACACACACAAACACACATGTCAACTAACACACACATCCACTAACACACACACCCACAAACACACACATCCACTAACACACACATCCACTAACACACACATCCACTAACACACACACCCACAAACACACACATCCACTAACACACACACCCACAAACACACACATCCACTAACACACACACCCACAAACGCACACATCCACTAATACACACACCCACTAGCACACACAACCACTAACACACACATCCACTAACACACACATCCACTAACACACACCACTAACACACACATCCAGTAACACACACAACCACTAACACATACGCACACAAACACACACATCCACTAACACACACAACCACTAACACACATGTCAACTAACACACACATCCACTAACACACACAACCACTAACACACACACACCCACTAACACACACATCCACTAACACACACAACCACTAACACATACGCACACAAACACACATATCCACTAACACACACATCCACTAACACACACACAAACACACATATCCATTAGCACACACATCAACTAACACACACATCTACTAACACATGCCCACTAAAGCACCCACCCACAAGCATGCACATCCTCTAACGTATACATCCACTAACACACACATCCACTAACACACACACCCACAAACACACACAGCCACAAACACACAAATCCACAAACCCACTAACACACAAGCATGAAAAGACAGATTCACAAACACACACAATCACTAACACACACACACACCCAAAAACACACACATCACTCACTAACACACACATCCAGTAATACACACATCCATGAACACACACATCTACTAACACACACATCTATTAACACACAAATCCACTAACACACATCCACAAACACACACATCCACTAACAAACACATCTAATAACACACACACCCACAAACACACACATCCACTAACACACACATCCACTAACACACACATCTACTAAAACACACACCCACAAACACACACATCCACTAACACACACATCCACTAACACACACATCTACTAACACACACATCCACTAACACACACATCCACTAACACACACATCTAATAACACCCACACCCACAAACACACACATCCACTAACACACACACCCAGAAACACACACATCCACTAACACACACACCCACAAACACACACATCCACTAACACACACATCCACTAACACACACAACCACTAACACACACACACAAACACACATGTCAACTAACACACACATCCACTCACACACACACCCACAAACACACATATCCACTAATTCAAACATCCACTAACACACACATCCACTAACACACACAACCACTAACACATACGCACACAACCACACACATCCACTAACACACACATGCACTAACACACACAACCACTAACACACACATCCACTAACACACACAACCACTAACCCACACATCCACTAACACACACAGCCACTAACACATACGCACACAAACACACACATCCACTAACACACACATCCACTAACACACACAACCACTAACACACACACCCACAAACACACACATCCACTAACACACACAACCACTAACACACACATACACTAACACACACAGCCACTACCACATACATCCACTAACACACACATCCACTAACACGCTCATCCACTAATGCACACATCCACTAACACACACAACCACTAACACACACATCCACTAACACACATATCCACTAACACATACACACACAAACACACACATCCACGAACACATACATCCACTAACACACACATCCACTAACACATACGCACACTAACACACACATGAACTAACACACACATCTACTAACACATGCCCACTAAAGCACCCACCCACAACCACGCACATCCTCTAACATATACATCCACTAACACATACATCCGCTAACACACACAAACGCCCACATCCACTAACTCACACATCTACTAACACACAAATCCACTAACACACACATCCACTAACACACACATCCACTAACACACATATCCACTAACACATACGCACACAAACACACACATCCACGAACACATACATCCACTAACAGACACATCCACTAACACATACGCACACTAACACACACATGAACTAACACACACATCTACTAACACATGCCCACTAAAGCACCCACCCACAAGCACGCACATCCTCTAACATATACATCCACTAACACATACATCCGCTAACACACACAAACGCCCACATCCACTAACTCACACATCTACTAACACACAAATCCACTAACACACACATCCACTAACACACACATTCACCAACACATACATCCACTAACACACACATCCACTAACACACATCCACTAACACACGCAACCACTAACACACACAACCACTAACACATACACACACAAACACACACATCCACTAACACGCTCATCCACTAACACACACATCCACTAACACACACATCCACTAACACACACATCCACTAACTCACACAACCACTAACACACACATTCACCAACACACACATCCACTAACACACACATCCACTAACACATGCAACCACTAACACATACGCACACAAACACACACATCCACGAACACACACATGCACTAACACACACATCCACTAACACACACATCCACTAACTCACACAACCACTAACACACACATTCACCAACACACACATCCACTAACACACACATCCACTAACACATGCAACCACTAACACATACGCACACAAACACACACATCCACGAACACACACAACCACTAACACACACATCCACTAACACACACAGCCATTAACACACACAACCACTAACACACACATCCACTAACACATATGCACACTAACACACACATCCACTAACACACACACCCACAAACACACACATCCACTAACACACACAACCACTAACACACACAACCACTAACACACACATCCACTAACACATATGCACACAAACACACACATCCACGAACACACACAACCACTAACACACACATCCACTAACACATACGCACACTAACACACACATCCACTAACACACACATCCACTAACTCACATAACCACTAACACACACATTCACCAACACACACATCCACTAACACACATCCACTAACACACACAACCACTAACACATACGCACACAAACACACACATCCACTAACACACACAACCACTAACACACACACACAAACACACATGTCAACTAACACTCACATCCACTAACACACACACCCACAAACACACACATCCACTAACACACACAACCACTAACAGACACATCCACTAACGCACACATTCACTAACACACACAACCACTAACACATATGCACACAAACACATGTATCCACTAACACACACATCCACTCACACACACATCCACTAACACACACAACCACTAACACACACACCCACTAACACACACATCCACTAACACGCACAACCACTAACACATACGCACACAAACACACACATCCATTAACACACACATCCACTAACACACAGACACAAACACACACATCCATTAGCACACACATGAACTAACACACACATCTACTAACACATGCCCACTAAAGCACCCACCCACAGGCATGCACATCCTCTAACATATACATCCACTAACACACACATCCGCTAACACACACAAACGCACTCATCCACTAACTCACACATCTACTAACACACAAATCCACTAACACACACATCCACTAACACACACACCCACAAACATGCACAACCACTAACACACACGTCCACTAACACACACATTCACTAACACACACATCCACTAACACACACACACCTCCAAACACACACATCCTCGATCACACACATCCTCTAGCACACACATCCACTCAGACACACATCCACTATAACACACCCACTAAAACACACACCCACTAAAACACACCTCCTCTAACACACACATCCACTAACACATAAATTCAATAAGATGGTTGGGGGGGGGTTTGCAGTGGTGTCGTGGTTATGTCATCAGACGAATAATCCAAGGGCCCAGATAATGCTCTTGTGCCACAGGTTCAAACCCCACAACACCAGCTGGTGGAATTTAAATTCAACTAATAAATCTAGAATGAAAAGGCTAGTCTTGGTAATAGCGACCCTCTCGATTATCGTTAAAAACCCATCTGGTGCACTAATGCTCCTTAGGCTGGGAAATCTATCATCCTTACCTGGTCTGGCCTACATGTGACTCCAGACCCACAGCAATGTGGTTAACTCTTAAATGCCCTCTGAAATTGCCCACGAAGCCATGCAGTTACATGAAAGCCTCTACAAAGTCTACAAAAAAGAATGAAGCCAGAAGGATCACCCAGCATCAACCTAAGCACTGGAAATAACAATGGCAAACCAGCCCTGTTGACCTTGCAATGTCCTCCTTACTAACATCTTAATAACATTAGGAGAGCTGTGTCACAGGCTAATCAAGCAACAGCCTGACATAATCACACATACGTAATCATACCTTACATACAATGTCCCAGACACCACTATTAGCATTCTTGGGTCTGTGCTGTCCCCCCGCTGCAGTCCATGTGGTGTTTGTACACCCATAGTGTTGTTAGGCAGGGAGTTCCATGATTTTGTCCCAGTGACACTGAAGGAACAGCGATATATTTCCTAGTCAGGGTGGTGAGTAGCTTGGAGGGAAATGTCCAAGTGCTGGTGTATTGAGGTCTTTCCAACATTTTTATCTGGTGTAATAAAGTTCATTATTTCTTTTTTAATAAATATTTTATTTTTTGTGTTAAACATTCATCAGCAGACTTCTGTGAATTTGTTCAGTAACTTTCCTCCACAGTTTCTAAAAAAAAGTTAGGATCTACCAAGCCAGTTTTCACTCTGGGATCTGTCTTTTCCAGTATTAATATCAATTGGATCACATCAAAGTGGGGGCTCTTGCAGGGTCAAATATCTTTGAATTTAAGCGGGATCTGTGAATCCTTAGAGAGGTGAGTGTGTGGAGATGCTGGATTTGCTGTGAATATATTACACTGGTTGGAACTCAAAAATGGCATTGACTGTTCTAAGACTTTCCTGGGAGTGGAAGATATTTTTCAGTTATTGTTTCATGAGATGTGGATGTTGTGTAAGGATGAGATGATTAAGGAAATTACCCAGCATTTAGAAGTAAAAGAAGTGAAACCTGAAATTGGTATCTCACAGCTAGAATTAGCTAAAATTCTGTTGCAAATGAAGCAGTCTGAGATAGAAAAAGATAGGGAAAAGTGAAAAATTGAACTTGAACTCCAGGAGAAGTCAGCAAAGAAAGGAGAAGAAAGAATGAAAAGATTAAAACAGGAAAAAGAAGAAAAAGAAGAAGAAAAATTGAAAGAAGTGGAAATGTGAAAGCTTGGGCTTGAATTTCAAAGAGAGAAAGAAATCAGACAGAATGACCTGCCAAGAGAAAAGCTTAGGATAAAGTAAGAAAGGAGCGATAGTGGTTCAGAGGATGATTCCGATTCCACTGGGGCTTTTGATTTAACTAAAAACCTTTGTTTAATGCCAAAGAGGATGGAGTTCAAAGATATTTCACCTCATTTGAAAAGGCAGCTGTGAGGTTGAAGTTGCCAAAAGATGCTTGGACCTTAATGTTACAAAGTGTCTTGTCAGGTACAGCTATGAATGTGTGCCCTAGTCTGTCTGAAGGGTGATCTGAACACAATGAAGCAGTTAAAAGGGCAATAGTCAATGCTTATGAGTTTGTCCCTGAAGCTAATCAATTAAAGATTAGGACCATAGTGAAAAGGCCTAATCAGACATTTGTAAAATTTGCAAGGGAAAAGGCAATGCTGTGGGATCAGTGGTTTTGATCACTGAAGTTACAGAAAAATTTTGGAAAGAGAGGGAAATTATGATAATGGGACAATTCCAAAGTAGCATCTCAGTAACCATTAAGACTTATTTATATGAGCATCAAGTATCAAAAATCCGGAAAGTGGCAGTGTTGGCTGATACCTATGATACCTCGTACAGTTAGTTACATGTGGGGCAATTGTCATATGGGGATCAAAAGGGAAATTGAAGGAATAGAAAACCCGGTGGTGGAAAAGGTACTCATTCTAGGAAACAGACCAAAGGATGCCAAAATAATAAGGGAGATAGGCTAGAGTCTAAAAGTGATATAAAGAAGATAGTAAGCTTCTATTGCAATAAAACTGGACATACTGAAGCCAATTGCTGGAAATGAATTGGGAGACCTACTGCAGTAGTTGGAATGCTTAAGGAATCCCCAGAAAAGGCTGTGCCAGAAAAGGAAATTGATTTTAAAACTGTAGCAGTGGTACAGGTGAAATATGTTCCCTCAGAACCTACCAGGAATGGGGATATGGCCCAGCATAGCCAAGAGAATTCTACCTCAACTACTGCTAAAGAGAGTCAGGCTGCTGGAGGTTCTAGATGTTTTATTTAAGAGGGAGAAGTGTTTCCTTAATCCTCCAACAAAATAAGTAAACAAATTAAAATTTTGAGAGAAACCATGGCAGATGATACAGTCACTGATGATGACAGGTGATACAATTTTTGTTCCAGATAGTTTGATGAAGGAAAAGGTATCAATAAGAGATATTCATGGAATTTATAAACCTGTTCCTTTGTGTGAAGTAAATTGATGAAGTGCCTTAGTAAATGGAAAGGTTACGGTGGGAAATATTCCTAGGTCACCTATTGAAGGGGTAGATTTTATTCTGGGTAATGATTTGTCTAGCGACGACAGTAACATGGCAATGACTAGTGCAGCTGGAGTTTGATCATGCTGGTCTTAGCAAACTCCAAAAAATTACTGGGGCCTAAAAACCTAATCAGTGTCAAGGACCAACTTTCATGCACAAAAGCTGAGTTTGCTAATGAAAAACAAGAATTGATGAGAATAATCAAGCAGCAGTCACAGGGAATAGAACACTTGACAGAGGACTTGAAACATCTCAATGATAAACTTGGAGAGGCAAATTCAACAAAGGTCAATCTTCAGTTAAAACTTGATGAGCTTCAAGCATCAGAAGCCCCTATGAAGTATTATGAAAAACGCCTGGAACAAGAAAAGGAATTACTGATGAATCAGAACAGTTGGTTGAATGCAGAATTAAAAACCAAAACTGATGGGCTGTTAGAACTTTGCAGTGAAAAGAACAATGAGATTCTTGAGCTCTGATACAATTTGAAGCATCAACAGAATGAGATGTGTGGTATGGAGGAGCAGACCCAGAATTTAAAAGTGGATGTGAAAAATTTTAAGAAACCGATTGAGGATCTGTTGAGTGAATTGAAAAAGTCTAAAGAGCAGTCAGTAACCATGGAAGAAAAATTCTGAAATGAACTGAATGTCCATGCGAATTTAACCTTGTTTAAGGGTTCCGCAAATGACTGTGAAACAAAGACAACTGAAATCACCAGGGTGGTTACTGAGCTGAATGAAAAGATTAACAAACTTGGGAAAAAAATTGGAAAGGAAGAGAACAAAAATTGCAGAAGTGAAAATGTAGGTTCCATTTCTGAAATGTTGACGGGGAGAATATGGACACGTGCAGAAGACTGTGGAACATCTCGTCGATAAACTAGAAAATGATTTGAGTGAAAAGAGTAAAAGTTCCTTGGTGCAAGTTCATTCACCTGGTCTTGATCGAAAGAATGAAAAGAGAGAATCTGTTATGGAAGAAATGAGTGAGGAAGATAATTTTGCAGCTGGTTGTCAATCAAACACCCACAATTTGTGTCACAAATGCAAAGGACCCATCCGAGGCATGTTTCCAAAACAGAGGAGAAGAGTAAGAAAAATCCCATGTTTTTACTTATAAGTTGAGAAACCGAAGCAAGAGTCATTTGTATCACATAAATATGGATGCATATCAATCATATTTGAAGAAGGGAAGATCACCAAAGAATTAATTTGCAGTCACACCAGCAAGGCTGAAAACAGAGTGCAAAATAGAAGTATAAGCTGGTCAAGATATTGCAAAAGAAAACTTTAATCTACCTTTACCACCTTTGGTTGACCATGAAAAAATTATGGCCAAAAACCATGCAATTGTTGGCATTCTATTCAGAGTTCAAAGAAAGAGTGTAGGGGAAAAGACAAATTCTGAGTTATGATAATTCTATGATGCTTAAATTCTGTTAATCATATGTAAAACATGTTCGGTTTTTTTTTGTAAATTGTATAGTACGACATGTGTAGTCAAAAAACAAAATGAAAAGCTTTTCTGCCTAGTGTGTGTGGTGTTACAAGTTTATGATGTTAAGTTCTTGTAAAGAAAGTATAAAGCCAATGTAAAGAAACCTTCGCTGTAGTGAAGCTTTCTTTCTTCTGAAAGGATAGGGTGTGGTGAAACCCAGATACTTACCTTAATTTTAAATGGGCAGTCGGAGATCAGGAACTCAGGTCTCCTGTGCATGCACCAGCACGGGAGTGTCTGCAAATGCGCAGTTGGTGTCCTTTACCGTCTTCAGGCCGGGCACTGGACCTGTATGCCTGTGCAGAGGTGAAACGGTGCAGAACTGCATGTCAGGTGACCTGAAGAGGAGTGTCATTGCAGAGAAGGTGCTCCAGGGATCAGGCCATGGGGAGGGGGACAGGGAGAGGTCCCTGAAGAAAGTCCAAGCCAGAGACAAAGACAGGGACCTGAAAGAGGTCCCAGAAGTCAAATTGAAAGAAAGAAGCCGAGAAATAGGCTCTGAGCTAAAGAGAGAGCTGGGAGGAGCAGACTAGAAGTGAAGTGGGCTCAAGAGAAGCCCTGAAGATCTGCGCGGGTAGCCAAAGGTTGGTGGCTCCTCACTGCTGGCCTGTTGGAGCAGTGGTGTTCTGCTTGGCACAAAGAAATGAAAGTGTGTTTGGAAGGTGTGGGAACCTGCAGATTGCGATGGCCTCATGGGTTAATATAGTATAATCTGTATAATGCTTGCAAACACTAGGTGGCCATGACTAACTTGAGAAAGAATGTAGAAAACAAGATAACTCCTTTGTTTATATCATACTATAAAGGCAGGGGCCTTCCAGTCGAATTCGGACTTCACCTGTGGACTGGGTTCCCGACCGATGCCAAGGAACATGAGGATATCTCTGGACCAGCCATCGCCGTAGGGTCCCCGACAGGCAGAAGGACATGAGATTATTGCTAGTTGTTGTGTAAACGTAATATAGTAACATTTATAATCAGTTGTCTCCTTTAATTCCACTAATATTGGTCAGATCCAAACAAAGCATTACCCTGTATAACCTGACAGAAGGTGAAGCTTGAGTGTGCTCGAGATCCAGGGGATTGGAATCTTGGAAGGTGAGATTGAAATCCAGGAGGTGGATCCTTATTGGGGCTGCTTGAGTGGGGGTGAAGCTTGGAGAGAATTCCAAGGCTGGATCTTCAAATGTGGAGATTGGGAACCCTCGTGAGAAAGATAAAGTTTCAGTGAGACTGGTTGGATCACAATGTGACAAATGTCTGGGTGGGTTGTTGAGAGATCCATGGAATCTGCTTTGGTTGCATCTATCATTTACTTTGGAGTGTGGTGTGACTGATCATAATTCACCTGTTAATTCACATGCACCTTATACTTACCCTGAATATTAGGGTATTCGACCCCTCGAGCCTGCTCCGCCATCAAATAAGACCATGGCTGATCTGCTTATGTTTCGAGTTCCACATCCCGATATACCCCCGATAACCTTTAATTCCCTTGCCTAACAAGAATCTACCTACCTCTGCCTTAAAAATATTTAGTGACCCCGCCTCCACCACCTTCTGAGGCAGAGAATTCCAAAGTCGTTAAACCCTTTGAGAGGAAAAATTTCCCTCATCTCTGTCCTAAAAGGGCAACCCCTAATTTTAAAACAGTGCCCCATAATTCTGCCCCCAGTGCCTATTTGAATCAGCATCTTGTGTTTGTATTGAGATTTTTCCAATCCCTTTGTCTGGTGTAATATGGTTCATTTTTTTTCTTGTTTAATTTTTAAAAATAAATATTTTATTCTTTGTGTTAAAAGTTCATCAGCAGAATCCTGCGAATTTGTTCAGTAACTTTCCTCCATGGTTGCTAAAGAAAAAAGTTAAAACCTAGCAAGGACGGTTCCACACTGGGGTCTGACTTGTCCAGTATTAACAATGACTGGGATGGTAACAGATCTGCAAACTCTGCCACATGCTGGACACGTGGTGCTTGAAGGTCAGTTGGATGAGCTGTTTGGAGGTTTGTGCATATGAACATATGAATTTGGAGCAGGAGTAGGCCACTCGGCCCCTTGAACCTGCTCTGCCATTCAATAAGATCATGGCTGATCTGATTATAACCTCCCGCCTACCCCCGATAACCTTTAACCCCCTTGTTAATCAAGGATCTCTCTAGCTCTGCCTTAAAAATATTCAAAGACTTTGCTTCCACAGCCTTTTGAGCAAGAGAGTTCCAAACACTCACAACCATCAGAGAAAAAAAATTTCTCCTCATCTCGGTCTTAAATCAGTGACCCCTTATTTTTAAACAGTGACCCCTAGTTCTAGATTCTCCCACAAGAGGAAACATCCTCTCCACATCCACCCTGTCAAGACCCCTCAAGATCTTGAAGGTTTCAGTCAAGTTGCCTCTTACTCTTCTAAACTCCAGTGGATACAAGCCTAGCCTGTCCAACCTTTCCTCATAAAACAACCCACCCATTGATGATATTAGCCTAGTAAGGCTTCTCTGAACTCCTTCTAATGCATTTACATTTTTTCTTAAATAAGGAGACCAACACTGTACATAGTGCTCCAGATATAGTTTAGCCAATGCCCTATATAACTGAAACACAACCTCTCTACTTTTGTATTCAATTGCCCTCGCAATAAACAATAACATTCTATTAGCTTTTCTAATTACTTTCTGCGAAAATAGACAATTTCACATTTGCCTACAGTACGTTCCATATGCCAGGCCTTTGACCACTCACTTAAGCTCTCGATCTCACTCTGTAGCCTGATGAAAGCAAAATACTGCAGAAGCTGGAAATCTGAAATAGAAACAAAAATGCTGGAAAAACTCAGCGGGTCAATATCACCTGTGGAGAGAGAAACAAAGTTAATATTTTGAGGCTGTATGATTCTGAAGAAGAGTGCTGCCAGACCTGCTGAGTTTTTCCAGCATTTTTTGTTTTTATTTCACTTTGTAGCCTCCTTACTTCCTCTTCACAACTTACTTTCCTACCTATCTTTGTGTCACCAGCAAATTTAGCAACCATTCCATCCATCCCTTCATCCAAGTAATTTACATAAATTGTAAAAAGTTGAGGCCCCAGCACTGATCCCTGTGGCACACCAATCGTCACATCTTGCCGACCTGAAAAAGACCCATTTATGCCTATCTCTGTTTCATATTGGCTAGCCAATCTTCTATCCATGCCAATATGTTACCCCCTACACCATGAGCTTTTATTTTCTGCAATAACCTTTGATGTGGCACCTTATCAAATGCCTTCTGGAAATCTAAGTACAGTACATCCACCGGTTCCCCTTTACCCACAGCACATGTGACTCCTTCAAAGAACTCCAATAAATTGGTTAAACATGATTTCTCTTTCACAAAACCATGTTGACTCTGCTTGATTGCCTTGAATTTTTCTAAGTGGCCTGCTATAACATCTTTATTAATAGCTTCTAACATTTTCCCTATGACAGATGTTAGGCTAACTAGCCTATAGTTTCCTCTTTTCTGTCTCCCTCCCTTTTTGAATAAAGGAGTTACATTTGTTATTTTCCAACCTAATGGAACCCTCCCTGAATCTAGGGAATTTTGGACATTTAAAACCAACGCATCAACTATCTCACCAGCCACTTCTTTCAAGACCTTAGGGTGAAGTCCATCTGGACCTGGGGATTAGTCAGCCCGCAGCCCCAACAATTTGCTCAATGCCACTTCCCTGGTGTTTGTAATTTTCCTGAGTTCCTCCCTCCCTCTCATTTTCTGTTTCACAGCTGTTTCTGGGATGTTACTTGTATCCTCTATAGTGAAAACAGATGCAAAATACCTGTCCAATTCATCTGGCATCTCCTTACTTTCCATTATTAATTCCCCAGACTCATTTTCTATAGGACCAACTTTGTTAACTCTTTTCTTACTTATATATCTATGGGAACTCTTCCTATCTACTTTTATATTTCTAGCTAGTTTTCTCTCGTACTCTAATTTTTCCGTCCTTATTAATTTTTTGTCATTCTTTGTTGTTCTTTATATTCTTTCCAATCTTCTGACCTGCCATTCATCTTTGTGTAATGATATGCTTTTTCTTTAAGTTTGATACTGTTTTTTTTTTAGCTAACCATGGATGGTGGGCTCTCTCCTTGGAAGTTCTCTATCTGGTTGGAATGTATCTATTCTGTGTCCTGTCTGCCCCTGCACTTCCTCGGATGCCTGGATTTTGCTCCTTCTGCTCCTTCCCAGAAGTCTGCCTTAGATGCCTTTGCAACGAACCCTTCTCCATTTTGGTCAGCCACAAACAGGGAGCTCTGAGGGTTTGGCGGGGATGTTAGACCTCATTATTCCTCAAGCATTTCCGCTGTTCTCCTGGGAGTCTCCAGCCACCATCAAGTTCCAAGCAGAGCAGTTGCTTTGGGTGTCTGGTGTTGGGAAGACATCTATTAACACACACATCCACTAACATTGTATCTACCGACTCAAAGACACAATTACACACTTTTGCACAGGACAACCTGACAATATTTTACAGACTGCCCTGCCTGAAACCCCGTTGGTGGTGGGCGGGGGTGTAAAATTGTGCCCATTTCACGAACGCACCAGCACTAACACACACATCCCGAACATACAGCCCACAGGGAGAGCGGCCATGAGAGCGCGCAACAGATTTCGGGAAACAACAGTAAAAACAAATCGATAACAAAATGCATTTTGAAATCTAAGCCAGTTTTGTTCAAAGTTCCATAATGGGAACTCTACACAGTGACTTCCATCTAAACTAAAGGCATCATCTGGGAATTCTTCCTTCGAATATTGTACATGCGGCTGATTGACGAGCCGTTAGATAGTTAATTATTAGGCTAGTGCCGATGATAATAACCGGCCTGCTCCGGTTAATGCTTTAAACTTGCCAAGAGGTCAATATGCCAATTGTTACTTTTCACAGGAATCTGTTTTGTTCGATTTCATTGGAAATCGCAATTTAAATATGTTAAGTCCTTGCACGAATTCCTTACACTATTTACACACTTTCGCCAAGTTACATATTATGCTCCTGGGACGACCAGGTTGCATTTTCTACCTGCGCGTTATTCTCGAGTTCCCTGGAATATGTAAACGGAGGGAACATTAACATTATAATCAGCCAAAGGTCAAACTGAAGCAGTTGTACAATGTATGGAGTTAATGATGAATTAAATTCAGCGCCGTGACTTGTTTGTTGCCACACTGAAATATGAAAGCTCTTTGTGCTGAGAGTCTCGGTCCGAACCGTGACTGTTCGGGAATAAAGGTTTGATAGGATTGAGTTCAAGCCCCGAGACCAGTGGGTAAAGTAAAGTTCATATCTGAATGTTCTACCTGTCATCAATCTCCATTAACGGTGAATCGCTTTATCACAATATTCATTGTGACCATTCTTTCGTTTCTATCAAATCAGTGAAAACGCGATTTGGCTCCTGTGCATCACAAGATTTGAGCGAATCTGTTTAAAAACCAGCTTCAGGCTGCAATGTAAACCGTACAACACTGGCGCACCGTTACTTTCTCTGGCCGCGGCGATAGCCCAATATGATTTCTATTTTGCTATCTGCAAATTTCGTTCGAAGTGTGTATGACTAGTTTAACCGAAAAGCGCACTCACGTTTACGAACAGTTTAACTCCTACCCAGAGACTAAACTCACTGCGGTTTCTGTCTGTTGAACACGGTGTTCGATGTGATGATGTCTTGTTCAAATCGCTTTGCGCATACCTTTTAAAACATCTGGGTTTAAACCAAAAACTCCACAATGTGCATGAAACAACACATGTTATCTTCCACACACATATTGCTGCGGAAGTATTTATTCAAATGTGTGTACAAATATTCACAGAAGCGTGATTTATTGGGTCAGTTATGAGGAAGCACAATTAATTATCTTTCTCCGCTCACCGTAATTTTCAAAAGATTTACAACAATAATTTTGAGCATAAATATTTCTAACGGAAAACCTAATTTCACTTATCCACAAATAGTGACCCCAATAATTAGAAGTCTCGCGAAATGACATTTATGAAACATAGATTATTAAATGTTCAGAGCGGCCACCAGAATTAGCAATGGGAGTTTAGAGCCCAGTTTCCAATTTCAAACACTGGCGACGGGAGATAAGTCCATTTAGGCTCGACAGCTAGAAACTGTTTCCTATTGAATCCAGTCTCCCTGAGCTCGAATAATAAACTCACAAATTAATCCAAGATAACAAACGTAACTAAATAACCCTGTGGTCTGACAGGCCGATCCGAGCGGTAGGTCACAAGCGCAACCCATAAATTGTATGTACAGTGTGACTGTTAACAGCGCCGTGCATATCAGATAGTTTGATAAGAGAACACGTAGATAGGCGCGTGGTAGGCGGATAGATAAACAGGCTGATGGATAGACAGGAACATAAGAGCAGGAGGAGGCCATTCAGCCCCTCCAGTCTGTTCCGCCTTCAATGAGATCGTGCCAGACCTGTGAGCTAACTCAATATACCGCCTTTCCCAATATCCATTTAAACCTTTGGTCAACAAAAATCCACCAATCTCAGATTCCAGATTAACAATGAATCTAGCACCAATTGCCATTGGTGGAAAGAGAGTTCCAAACCTCTACAACCCTGCTCCTAATTTCACTCCTGGGTCTGATTTTTAAACTCTGTCCCCTGGTCCTAAACTCTCCAACCAGCAGAAATAGTTACTCTCTATCTACCCAACTGTTTCCCTTCATAGCGTGTAAACTAGATAGATGGATAATCGAATTGCTGGATGGACAGATAGAGGGATACATAGACAGATAGACGGATAGATAGACAGATAGATAGACGGATAGATAGACGGATAGATACAAACAGTGTGTATATTTGATTAAAACAAAAGAATATTTCAGTTCAACAAGAAATACTGTAAAGTGACGAGATATCCTTTGGTGGCTGTTGCTTGTCTTTAGTTTTGTTTGAACAGCGAGTTCGGGGCGGGAGACCAGATGAAGGACTCTTATTGTGGTTCCACTCGGCAGCTCGTACTGACGGCTGGTGTGACTCACACAAATACCTTCGAGTGTCGCCTCAATTTCGTAGCTTCTCAGAGCGCAGCCACGCATAAAGGGGTCAATAAAAAGTATGCGGACAACAAAAGAGCAAAATACAATAAAACCACCCTCCGGGTCACAGGTCAGCATCATTACTGATTGAGATATTTACAACTCTTCTCAACTGCAAAAGGTAATCGTGCAAATGATCCCGCACTTAATAAGAAATAACGTTTTGTTTTACTCCTCTCCATCGGACGCCCTGATCGGAGGCGATGCCGTTTTATTGACGGAATCAGCACATTTGATTTGAACAGAGAGTGAGATTTACGATGTTTTAGGGCTGTTGATAGTGTATTTGCTTAAGGTTCCCCTGAACACCAATAAAGACCATTATTTTGGTCAGCATTTTCCATAACGTGACTTGCATAAATCATGCAATGTAGGACGGTGCATCGGTAATCGATTGCTTGGGCTCTGAAAACCGACAGACAATTGAAGATTAGTTTGCTGTTGTCTCATTTTTTATGATCAAAAATTGGAATTCGGGGCGACTCCCTGTCATTCATTGTTATTAATAATAGTTTGCAAGTCAAATTCTAACACTTTCGATCACATTTAACACTGACATTTTGCAGGGCCACACTGATATTATAGATTGCATTTAAAGCGCCAATTATAATAATAATATAAATGATAAATTGCATAAAATATAGCTCGGCAATTTTGAAGATACCGATTCCTTATATTGAATTTAAAGGCCGATATTTCTACTGACACAAAATGAAATGAAAATTAAAAATCATTCATTACTCCAGCATCATAAAGAAACATTTACTCTCTTGTCCTTCGAAAAGTAAATAGAATGGTTTAGTGCATCTCCAAAACTACAGGCAAAACCTGGATAAACATCAAGAACAAACTGGGTGACCTTTTAAAAAAAAAACGCGAAATATGTTTTAGTGACAGAAGCGTGTGTTAGGGCGGGGAGAGAGAGAAGCGGATTGTGACACATCAGTGCTTTGTACATCACATCTGACATCGTCCTGTAACCATAATGCTCAATTATGTAACCAGGAGAAAATTCCCTCTCCGCTCAGACCAAACACGTTAATTCAAAACTTCCCCCTTTCTCGGTTTCAATTAGATTTTTGAATTATGGACATTTTGGGAGGCAGGTTGCCCATTCTGAATACACTCTGTATCATCATCTACAGCGGGTCTATTTAAACCTGCCCAAATGCAGCTAAACCGGCTTCCCCAAATCACACCGTGCTAATTAATAAATAGTTGATCCGGCGATTTTACGCCGGAGTCGGCGCAGCTTTTGTGTGAAACGTTCGTTTTAGCAATATGCAAGAACGGCCTCCTCTTATTAACTGGAGGTCCCCGTTACTTATAAATAAATGTGCGAATTGTGCAGTCCTTGCCTCGCCAGGAGAATCGAATTCTCGGTAGACAGGATGGTACACACGGGATGGAGATTCGATTACAGGTTTTGCCAAGCCGCGATGCAACAATTTCATTGGAAAGGCTTATTTGGTGACTGTTATTTTAACAAAGTGTTGGACGATTAGATCAAATTGAAGTAAATCTCGACAAGTGCTCACAAAAAGCTCCGGACAAGCAAATAAAAGAACACAGCCACTTCAGTTACTGCATCGTAAACTCTGCATTCCTCTCGGAGTGGAAATAGGGGGGTAGCCCTCTCTCGCGAGTTTGTGTCATGCAAGGGAACTTTAATTGAAATGAATTGAAATCAAATAGTTATATTGGAAATTGACTGTAGTTAATCTTGTTTATAATTGTAATATTGTTAAACGCGTGCCGTAAAACTGAGTCCATTTATTACATTGCAGACCGCAACTTTTTAAAAAAATTCTTTAACGGAATGGGACTAGGCCAACATTTATTGCCCATCCAATGGACATGTTCCTCAGGAGGCGAGTATCAGAACAAATTCAGCTGGCAAAGCCGACTGACCAAAAGTTTAGGTTTTGAGTTGCACGCGGGCCGCGGCTTTACCAAATAAATAGGAGGCCATCGAGATAGATTTATTACTCCCAAGCAATTTAGGAAGATGTTTAATTGAATTATGTCGCCGCTTGAATCTCT
Organism: Cetorhinus maximus; assembly: GCF_964194155.1. Classification (NCBI taxonomy): domain Eukaryota; kingdom Metazoa; phylum Chordata; class Chondrichthyes; order Lamniformes; family Cetorhinidae; genus Cetorhinus; species Cetorhinus maximus. Next base: position 144,494,168 of record NC_135886.1, on the reverse strand, counting down.
GAATACATATAACTCACCCAAAAAATACTAAATCTGTCAGTTAACAATATCATCACACAAATAATTTATTACGAAAAGCCATATGTGACAAATAGAGGGAATTTAAAATGCAATATAGTTTGGCTAATCTAGATTGATGCATCCACGCACTGGTGCTTCTGTATAAATAAATACTTCACTCGCCCATTTCATTAGGTAAAACTTGATCAAACTCATCCCCTCCTGCCCGATTTTCTCTGTTTCCGAATAGATTTAAATATATGAAGTATTTTTACTGTAAAGTGCTACTGTACTCGATCCATTTTCACGAGTTACTTACGATATATCGTGCACGTTTCCTAAGGGCTGTGGTACAGCCCTGGTAGATTTTTTTTTACGGCAGATATATTATTATATTTTAATCTGTAAAATCAGCTGCAAAGACCAGCCCTTATTGCGCACATTCGATATGTGCGTGATTTGAGCGGGAGAGGCGATTAAACCACACGACAAACAAAGCATTTGTGTACACTTTTAATCTAGCCGCATTGATTCAGTAAAAAATACATTTATACATGTTAAAAAAAATTGTTATACATTTGACATTTTATTTTACATTTGTATATGTTAAATACCTTTATTTAATATCTCAAAGGGGGAAACTATTAACTCGTATCCCAATAGTATCTTATCAAAGTGCATTTATATTTATGGCCATGTTGTTCGGATGGTTTGTAGCAGAATAGCAAGGCTGATTATTGCTGGAAAACAGCGGCAGGACTGCTTATCTGTACAAAATTTACAATGGAATTTTATGGCCGCTCCGAGTTTACAATGTGTTAGAGATTTATATTCGAATTAAGTTTCCCATGGAAAGTCTACAATCCTCTCTCGTCTAATGTTCCTGTCCCAAATGGACTGCACCGCAGTAAGGCCCGCTCGCCCTGTGCACTGTCCACTGCGGCGACATTTGTAGTTTTAGAATTCAAGTACAAAGCTGGTTTTGAAGGTGTGATGCTCGCTCTGCTTTGTTGTGATGATAACAGTTGGCTCAAATTATTTTAGAGACGGCATTAGAGGGCTACACATGTGGTCGGCTGCGAGTCAGAGGTCAAATAGCCTGCCTTGCCCTAAGTCGGCGACATCAGAGACCTGATACAACGGGATAGTCAGTTGATGACCTAATTGAATTACGCGTTTTTGTTACAGAGAAAACGGAGCACGTGCGTCTTGTCATTAATTATCTCCCAGAAACACTGACATCCAGAACCGTGGCAATTCGGGTCTTCGACTAACACTGGGAACTGCAAGTCTCCCACCCCCACGAAACAATCGAAACGGGGACGCTGGGGAAGGGGTACGGGCGTCGCCGCTTTTCTCGTTTTAAAAAAAAATGAGTAAAATTCCCAAGAAAACTTTTAACCTTTCAGGGGTGCCCTGAAAAAAAATCTGTGAATGGACTTCACCGTCCCTGTGCAGAGAAATGTAGCTTAAAACGGAGAGATTATTGCAACATTATCAAAACCAAATGTGTTAAGAGTGACTTGTGTAAGTCGCTGCTTTTTCTCCGATTCACACGTTTCCAACCACTAAAACCGACACTGCTCCTTAGCAATCTACAAACACATCTATCACAAAACACTCCTCCTAGTAAATCCGGACGCATTAAAGCATTTGTGATTATTGTCCCGAAATTAGAAGGAAACCTTCCCTTTTTTTTTCCCCTTCGCTAAATTATTTTTTCTCTTTAAAACAATGTTGCGAAAAGGAAAGTCACTGGTTACTATTGCAACGATTAGTTTGGTCTGAATAAACGAGAAGGACTCACCTCCTGGCTGCTTTTTTGCTTGAAAACTTTGTGGATTGTGTGCGTTTTACGGAAACATGAACTAGCGAACCTTGTGCATCTACACTGGGCTTGTAGCTCTTTGCAAAACTAAAAAGGTGAAGTACTTTCCAATGTACTGGTTGGGGATAAGGGACGTCAAAGAGCCGTGTTATAAAGCGCTGCATGAAGCAAGTCTCAATGCATCTCTGAACTTGATCAGATTTTATGTTTCCTGCAGCGAGGCGGCGGCAGCCCCTGTGAAAACTGCTCAATGGCCAGAGTCTGGGCGCTGAGAGAATCTCAGGGTATCAAAATTCGAGAGCTTTCCTTTTCCTAACGCCGCTATCGCCATTTCTTGAGTAGGCTTGAGCCGATACGCAATAAACACAATTAAATCCAGCAACTGAAACACATTTAGTGACCAAAAGAGGGGGTTTCACCGAGCAACAAACATTTAGTGACCAAAAGAGGGGGTTTCACCGAGCAACAAACAAACAAAAAAAATAACAATCTTATAAACACTAGACGCGTCTTGACAGATTTTCTTTTATAGTGGGTAGAATCGAGTGGGACTCGAATATTGTTTTACAATGTCAGGGAAATATGACGAGCCGAGAATGCTGAATAATTGTTCAATTTCTAAAGAAGGAGACGGAAACTTGCAGTTTGTATGAAACTGCTAACCGCATTAATCTTTATTGATTTCAGTTTATCGCTCATTGAAATCCCCAAAAAACGTTTTTTTTCAAAGGACAGGAAGGTTTTATACATCCTGAACTCAGGAGACCAGTTCAAATAAACAGATCGGTGGAAGCTAATTGAAAGAAAAATAAATACGGCTGAAGTTTAAATATCTGAGAAACGCCAGTAAAAAAAAATTGAGCTAATTTCCCTCACTCCTCTGGATTACAAATCCTGTCTGTAGATTTGATTGACACCAGAGTTGTGTATTGTTCCGGGTCCTTTCCAGTACAAATCTCTTGTGTTTCTTTTTTAAACAAAAAAAAACCCGCAAATGATTTCAGCACAATAGCTGCGCAGAATAAACAGATGACACTGGTTGCACCAAATTAAGTCCAAACATAGCGCACATTTCAACTGCTGTTTGTGAAATTAAATGGAAGAGTAAAATGCAAATGAGGTTGAACTAGGCCCAATTAATCAAGGGCGATAACATGGAGGTGCCATACCTGTAAATAACCCTCAAAATCAACCAATCCGGATCAAGCAACTGTGCACCACTTGTATTTGTAATAGCCATTTGTGCCAGTCAACTGCGCCTCTTCCAATCAACACACAGCAGGACGCTCACGTGATTACAATAGCCCCTTTCTCTGATTGGCTGCTGGCGGGTTGCCTCTTGAGTTGAGTTATGTTCTGGGGAGTTGAGTGATTGACTCTATCAGTCTGAGAACATCAGCCTATTGAAGAGAGGGCTAGTCTAATTGGGAGCAGCAATTCACTCTTGGAGATTGTGTTTTTCCGAACAGAGCGAACCCATCAAAAGGCGATTCCAATGTAAGGGGACTAAAGCGATACATTTTGCAAAGTTGTTAGGGCTCTTTGCCCCCCCCCCCCCCACCCCCTACCTCCTCCCCATCTTACTGATTCCTTTGGGAAGCGTGTGTGGTTTACGTGTTGTGGAGATGGCGATGTTGTTAGACGGTGGCCCCCAGTTCCCCACACTGGGCGTCGGTGGCTTTGCTAGTCCCCGGCACCATGACATGGCTAACCGGGACCCGGCACTCGGACTCAGCCCGTTCTGCGATTCGCCTCATCCTGGAGCTTTCAAACTGAGCCCGGCGTCTCACGACATCTCCGCCAGCCAGACATCTGCTTTCACCCCACAGGGATCCGGATACACTACCGCCTTGGCTCCGCATGCCAGCCAAATTGGCTCCTACAGCGGGACGCATTTTAATTCCAGCCGGGATTTCCTATTCCGCAACCGGAGCGCTGGGATCGGGGACTGTCCTTCCACAAGTGCTCAGCAAGGCATTTTTACTTCACCTAGCGGAGGCATGCATGCACCCCCGGGGATGTCTGACACTCCGGGACATCTTTTATTCCCAGGGCTTCATGAGCAGGCGCCCAGTCACACATCTGCCAATGGTCACGTAGTGAACGGGCAGATGCGCCTGGGTTTGCACGGCGATCTGTTTGGCAGACCAGACCCTTACCGAGCGGTGACCAGTCCCAGGACTGACCCGTACGCCGCAGCTCAGCTCCACAATTACAGCGCAATGAACATGAATGTAAGCGGCCATCACGGACCCGGCGCTTTCTTTCGGTACATGAGACAACCCATTAAACAGGAACTGCCCTGCAAATGGATTGAGGAAGTTCAAATCAATCGCAACAAAAAGACTTGCGAGAGGACTTTCGGCAGCATGCACGAGCTGGTCACCCACATCACCATCGAACATGTTGGGGGACCCGAGCAAACCAATCACATTTGCTACTGGGAGCAGTGTTCCCGAGGAGGAAAATCTTTTAAAGCCAAATACAAACTGATTAATCACATTCGAGTGCACACGGGCGAGAAGCCGTTCCCATGTCCCTTCCCGGGATGTGGAAAAATATTCGCCAGGTCGGAAAATCTAAAGATTCACAAACGGACCCACACAGGTAACCAAACCAAAAAAAAAAAGTGTAAACTCCCTGTTTCTAACTTATTCTTGGAACTAATTTACACCTCCAGTTTTCACAATTAATTTGGAGACATGGGGAGCGGCAGTCGAGGTTCAGACCCCATTTAATTCGCTGAGAAACGGTTGAATTGTAATTCCCGGGTCAAACAATGTGGTGAAGATTTTGGACGAGATCTTGCTTCAGATCTTTGCAAAAGCTTGACCGGAAAAAACGCTCACTTTCACTGAGTGAGAAATGTGGAAATGACACTTAGCAGCCGAAAAACAATCTCACTGTTTTTATCAATCGCCCACTCAGCGCCAGAGGGGTTTTATTTGTTTAAAAAAAAAACACAATTCTAAAGATGCCTGTGTTTGTTTTCTGAGCTGTTAGAATGTCCCCAACATGAAAAGCCCGCATTTTATTTCACTAGGGAAAAAAAAATCACCACGACGATTCTGTCCTCCCTCCGAGCCTCAGCCTGGTTGCAGTGATATTTTTTTTTAATCTGCTAAACATCTTTGCAACAGCACAGCCAGGAATCTTTCTGAATTCCATTAGTTCATTTGCTGGTGTTTTTTTTTACTGAACGAGGGGCTGAGAAATCAAATTATCGACATGTTTATGCGATCGACTGGAAATTGTTGAGAGAATTTGTTATATAATTTTTTGAAGTCTTTTTGTTCTCTCTTCCACGTTTGAGAAATGAGAACCCTTCAAACTTTCATTTCGCCAGTTATTAAACAACCGCTACAATAAAACCCCAACAACTTCACTAAATACCTTTAGAGATCATCATTTTTTTAAAAACTAATTTCAGCGAAGGAATTAATTGTACAAAAGAAGAGATTTAATGTCTGTTCTAGATACTGTTTGAGTGATCTCGCTTTGGGTAGATTTATTTTAGATATCTCCATGTTTGCCATTCATTATGTCTAATTGTCAGCAGGAAAATCTTCATCCTAATGCTCAGGGACTGGAAAAATCAGGGAATCGGCAAATTGATGTGGACAATTGTGGGTGTTATCAATACATACAAATCTCCTTCTTGCTTTTGATTTCTCTCAGGTGAAAAGCCCTTTAAGTGCGAGTTTGAGGGCTGCGACAGGAGATTCGCCAACAGCAGCGATCGTAAGAAACACATGCATGTTCATACCTCGGACAAACCGTATATCTGCAGGATGTGTGACAAGTCATACACTCATCCCAGTTCTCTTCGGAAACACATGAAGGTAGACACTTGTTTACTTGTCTCATGTACGTGAGATGACCGCCCATTTAGTCGCTCGGTCCCACAGTCGCTCTACACTTTCAGTTTGACAACATTGAAAGACTTTGCATGTTCATTTACTCGGGCAGTTATGATTTGTTCAAAGTTTGCACAGTGATTCCAAATATTTGATTTTTTTGGGGGGACATTTTACAGGTGCTGAACGAGATTATTCCAGGTTCAGGGGAGACACGGAAAAATATGTTTTGTGTTTTGTAATTCTAGGTCCATGAATCTCAAGGTTCGGATTCCTCTCCAGCCCCAAGCTCCGGCTATGAATCTTCCACGCCGCCCAGCCTCCTCTCTTCAAACAGTGAAGATCCCAGCAAAAACTCGGCCCCGGCCACACAGAACACAGCCAACCACAACCCTCCACTGCCGCCTAATTTCAATGAGTGGTATGTTTGAGAACAAAAACGGGGAGTTTGTTCAAAGCCGAACACAACAGCTCGCCAGGTCCGACCTGTTGAAACCTTTACAGGAAGAAGCAAAGTAAAATACTGTTGGCAAAAAAGCTGGCGGTAGAAGAGGCGGCGGCTGGTAGTTCTGACCAACGTTTTGCAAAAGGGGTAAGATTTGATGACGGACCCTGGCCCTAACACGGACTGACCACACACTTTGCTCAGGATGAGAACCGGATTGTTGTCGGATTCGAGAGGTGATTATTTTTTGGGGGCATTTTTTTTTGCGCCAATTTCTGTTTGTTTTTGGCAGGTTTTTTTTTAGAGAGGGTTGGATTGGGTGGGGGGTCGGGGGAGGGGAGGGGTGGAACAGGGAATCTCGCGTAAACCATTTGTTTCGATAGTGAACTCGTGGCACCTCGAAGGTGATTGATAGTGAAATTCACACAGTCTTAAAAAGTGCCAAAGTCCTGTAATGTCTTGAACTTTTAAAAAAAAACTTGTGAATGTATCTCCTGTTCGATTGGGTCAAATCTGTTGTCGTTTTAGTGCTTTTCGCGGGCTGGGATGTAGTGTATCACACTAGGGATCGTGACAGTTAAACATAACGTTGCCTTTTTAACTATTTTCTGTAAATATACATATTCATAATGTCATATTTATCACTTTGTAATTTAATTATCGGTATTTACGTGCCGCGCTGAAACAATATTTATGAAGAATTGTTTTCTAACAAAACCTATGTACAGTTTTTTTGGAAGAAGAAAGGGTTATAGCCAAGTTAACATTAAACAACTTTGATTTACAAAACAAAAAACCTTGCATTTTTTTTGGTAACTCTTAAGGAGCCTTTTTCCCGTCTCATTATCTCAGCCCTGACGCAATGTCCCTGTGACTTAGAAACAAGTGGAAATCTTTAAGGGTTGGCGCTCACTATTTTGAATTTAAACCATTTGGAAAATTAATCCGTGTTTAACATAAAATCTTCAGAGGACAAAGCTCGCTTTCAAAGCGAATTTAAAATTGTTCCGGATATAAATTAAATAACGTTTGAATTAATTCTATTGGCGAGAGGGAGTGAGAGTGGGGGAGGGGACTTTAGACGGAGGTGATCAGACGTTTGTTGCCATGGCTTAAATCACAGTTTGTAATGTCAGTTCAATATTTAATTGGTGTAATAATAGCGGCCATCACTCAAAATTTTGGCATTTGGATTTCCAAATCAGGGATTATCAATCAATCGATGGTGCCCCTGATGCCTCCCCTCTATTTACATGAAAGATTTCAATTGGACTTTCTTTTTTTTAAAAAAAATGTAGTGTACATCTGTTCCAGGCACTTGTGCTGTGACAGAACACCGCCAGCAGCAGTTTCACACCAGTGCTAGGGCCGCATTTTAGTCGAAATCAGGTTTACTTAGGAGATTCCAATTATTGAATGTAACCCAGAACCAATAAGTTGACAGTTTCGTATCCGGTAACTTTACACGTGTTTTGTGTTAAAACTCATAAATCTGAAGGCAAGCGGGGTCAGGAGTAATTTACATTGCAAAACATTTTGTTCCATATTAGAATATGCGGAAATGTTGGGATTTAGATCAGTTAAAACGAGCCCATACATTTGAAACCGAGTATTAAACCGTCAGATTCATTTCACTAATACTGACAGCCATCTCCGAGATTTTTTACTAACACCAAATATTCATTCGCAGTCGCTCCCTTTCTGAAACCTCTCAACAGATCTAATTGGCTGGTAGTCGCTAGCTGACGTTAAACTAATAATATATCAACGTATATTTTTTTCAAAAATAGGCCAAACGCCGAGAGTCAGTGATAAGGGGAAGCAGTTCGCTCAGGGTTTCCTGCCCACACAGACACACAGATCTCTCCAGCGCGTATTAATTAAGATCGAGCAGAAAACACGTGGGACATGTTTTACTGGCAGGAGAGATTAACTTTAATATCGCTTCGACCTTGGCTGATGCCTGTTATATTTTAAATATAAATCATGCAATCCTTACCTCGCAACCCGCGAATGTCTACTGGGATTGTCTAATCTCAGCCTAGTCAGTAAAAATGTAAACAACCCGTTCATCTCCTCCTGACAAATTGTTATTTTGGGAAATTCAGCGTTTGCCACAGATGAAATGCATAATTACACTTTGATCAATTGTTGACAATCAATAATTTTAGATATATTCTGTCGTTTTCTGGGTCAACATTTTTTTCCACATGGGCATGTGCAGGCCACAATATATAGACAACCTTCTTCAGTTAATTTAAACAGAACTGGTCAGAAACTCGTGAGCAAATAGAGGTTGTTCCACATTAATTATCTTGCTTTTGAATTTTTCTTGTATAATCGTTTAATGTTATGCTGACGCAATGGATTACACAGACTCGTTGCATAATTTAGAAGGATTTAATTATCTATTGGTCCACTATAACATCATTATGTTATCTGGGGTCTGCTCATAATACTAACATATTTACAATTCACGTGTAAGCACATCCATCATTTTGATCTAAAGATGGAAACAGGCTTTTGTTGGACAATTGCATTAAATGCCGCATAAGAAACTATTACTTATATTCAATCCAACTAATTAAAATATCTCACAGCTGTATAAAATAAATAGAGCCAGAATCTGTCTTTTTCCAATAGTGAAGCAGTGCTTAGCTGATCGAAAGCCAATTGAATTAAAACGTTTCTTTTTAAATGAATTGTATTTGCTGTAGGATGTGTATCCGTCCTTAACTTCACCAGGGTTAACATGCACCCGGCACATTGCCGCTACCTCCGGATTGTTCTGCTGTGATAGAGGTGTGTGTGTCTGTAAGTGTAAGTGAACGGCTAAAAGCGTGTGACTATAATGTGTCTGTGAGTGTGTATGTGTGTTCCTGAGGGTTAGTGAGCGCTTGTAAAGTCTGTGCCTGAGTGAGCGCATGTGTGTGTGTGTGCGCTGTGTTTCTGAGTACCTGTGAGTTAGTGCATATATATGTGTGTGAATATTGAGTGTGAGTTTGTGTGTATGTGTTTTTGTGTGGATATTTGAGTGTGTGTGTGGATATTTGAATGCGAGTCTGTGTGTGCTTGTGTGTGGATATTTGAGTGTGAGTGTATGTGTGTGGATATTTGAGTGTGAGTTTGTGCGTGTGTGGATATTTGAGTGAGTTTGTGCGTGTGCGTGAATATTTGAGTGTGAGTTTGTGTGTATGCGTTTTTGTGTGGATATTTGAGTGTGTGCGTGCGGATATTTGAATGCGAGTCTGTGTGCTTGTGTGTGGATATTTGAGTGTGAGTTTGTGCGTGTGTGTTTGTGGATATCTGAGTGTGAGTTTGTGTGTGTGTGTGTGGATATCTGAGTGTGAGCTTGTGTGGATTCGCGCGGTAAACGTCACCCTGGTTTTAGGCCGTTTCTGCATCACTTTGAACTTGGCAGTGATAAGCGCTCTGGGCTCCTGACTCTATTTACAGTGATTACATTTTCCACCACTCGTTGCTTCCTTCAGTGTTGTCGGAGAGGAGCGCGAATTTCGCAGGCCACAAGCTCCAGTATTTGGGCTATTAGCATTGATTCCAACAGCAAAGAGATACAAACAGAGGCAGAAAAGTGCAGTAAATTTAGCACGACTATGGAAGGGCAACTTGTAATCGTATTTCAATTAAGCAATTGTGTTTCTATGAAATATATATTAAAGAGATTTTATGCAAGCCTGTTTTTGCAGCTTAATTAAAAGTTACAAAATCGTTAATCCACCTCGCTGTATAATGAAAGGAAATATTCATAACATTCAAAGCGATTGTTGAAGTGGTGGATTTATAACAATCTGGTTCTTATTATTTCATTTAAACCGCCAAATTACGGAATCGTTGTGGTTTGAAACTACTTAAAAGTTCTTTTAAAATAATCTGGATTTGCGTAATTGTTAAAACTTTGAATGGGGCACGTCGGGTCATTACAGTCAGAATATAGCCTGTATATCGAAATTCCGGTCCCTGGGTTTTAACCGATCCTTTGACTGCATTGTAGCTGAATCTGCGGCGGGAAATTGTAACCAATTTGATCGATTTTCAGGTGTTTCTAACGAGGGAAATTTCAAGAGATAAGCAAAACAAAAACCAGAAAACAGCCAGAATCAAATCTGGTGGGCATTTTACAGTCCGCGGAGTTAAATTCTAATACTGTACATTCACCGGCCAGTGATCCAAATAACATCCCCTAGAAAAGCGTTTCATCTTTTTTTAAACAATCTTCGGACTTCAGCAGGTAATAGCTCCCAGTAACCCCCTTTGTCCAGTTAACTGTTTACCGTTTCCTTTGTCTCTCGTACACGTTTGGAGCAGATCACGAAATGCATCCGATTCAACTCCCGTCACATTTATATGTTAATAAATCTCTCAAGGATGTTAGATTTTATCTGGAACAGATTTAGACAGGCCCGCGGGATAACCCGAGAATTTAAAAAAATATTAGTGCCCTGTTAAATGTCCGTGGATAAGCACAGTTCAAATATTTTTGTAAAGTTTTAAGTTTATGTTTTCCGACGCTTTTTAAAATTGGAAGTCGCCGATGAGCGGTTTCTCCCTATGTTGTTACATCACCTGCTGTTCAAGTCAACAGAACGAAACAACACATGAAGGTATCTCTGATATCTACCTGTTTCATTTGCAGTGAAATTGAAGCGTTTAAAAAACGGCATTTATGATCTAATTAAATAACCCATTTTGCATGAATGTTGCGCGTTTGTTGAAGCCGAACCCCTATAGACCCGTAAGGCCAAGATTTAGATGTGCGCAGTTCGGCAGTTCTGGGCTTTTGTACTCGTTATCGTGTTTGTACATATCACTGTTTGTAAACGCTCTTGTATTTGTAACTTATTGCATTTCCACATGTCACCCTGTTTGTACAATATTTGTACATGCCATTATTTGTTCGTATTTGGTACCAGGCATTGACCAGAGAGAATCTAACCATCTACCCTCGACATTCAACTACATTACCATCGCTGAACCCCGCACTATCAACATCCCTGGGTGTTACCATTGACCAGAAACTGAACTGGACTAGCCATATAAATACAGTGGCTATAAGAGCAGGTCAGACGTTAGGAATTGTTCGACAAGTAACCCACCTCCTGACTCCCCAAAGCCTGTCCACCATCTACCAGGCACAAGTCAGGAGTGTGATAGAATACTCCCCACTTGCCTGGATGAGTGCAGCTCCAACAACACTCAAGAAACTTGACACCATCCAGGACAAAGCAGCCCACTTGATTGGCACCACATCCACGAACATTCACTCCCTCCACCACCGACGCACAGTAGCAGCAGTGTGTACCATCTACAAGATGCACTGCAGGAATTCACCAAGGTTCCTTAGATGGCACTTAACAAACCCTCGACCACTACCACCTAGAAGGACAAGGGCAACAGATACATGGGAACACCACCACCTGCAAGTTCCCCCCTCAAGTCACACACCAATCTGACTTGGAAATATATCTCCGTTCCTTCGCTGTTGCTGGGTCAAAATTCTGGAACCCCCTTCCTAACAGACTGCAGCGGTTCAAGAAGGTAGCTCACCACCACCTTCTCAAGGGCAGCTAGGGATGGGCAATAAATACTGGCCTAGCCAGCGCCACCCACATCACAGAAATGAATTAAAAGAAAATTTGAATGTCACTGTATATGGACATGTCACTTTGATTGTACATGTCACAATGTTCCTACATGTTGCTATGTCTGAATATGTCAATATGTTCATGTATTTCATCATAATTGTACATCACAATGATTGTACATGTCGCTGAGTTCATACATGTCACTGCGATTGGATATTGTTTGTACATGTTACCATTATTGTACATGTCATGGTATGTGCCAGTATGACAGTACATGTCCCTTTGATTATACTTGTTACTCTCATTATACACGTTATTGTGTTCATATATGTCACTGTGTTTTTTCTTTATTTGTTCATGGGATGTGGACATCGCTGGCTGCGCCAGCATTTATTGCCCAACCCTAATTGCCCTTGTGGGTCTGGAGTCACATGTAGGTCAGATCAGGTAAGGACAGCAGATTTCCTCCCCTAAAGGATATTGGTGAACCAGATGGGTTTTTATGACAATTGATGATGGTTCCATGGTCATCATCAGACTTTTAATTCCAGATTTTTAATTGAAAAAAAAAATCATCTGCTGTGGTGAGATTCAAACCCGGGTCCCCAGAGCATTATCCTGGATCTCTAGGATACTAGCCCAGTGACAACACCACTACATCATTGCCTCCACCATGTGCTGTCTTTCTGTACATACATGTCATCCTATAAGACATTTCATTGTATTTGTTTATGTAACTGTGTTTATGTTATTGTGTTCATACATGTCAATGTGATTGAATTTGCCACTTTTATTTCACTTGTGATATGTTTGCATGTATCATTGTATTCATACATGTCACTGTGTTTCACATGTCATTCTGTACATACACATATTGTGATTGGAAATGTCACTGTATATGCCATTGTGATAGTACATATCATTGTGTCAGTAGGAGAACATTTCAAAGACGGTGATCATAGACTTAGGTTGGCTATGGTAAAGGACAAGGAACAATTCAGAGTGAAAATGAGGGTCAATTTCAAAGGAGTGTGAATGGATCTGGCCCAGGCAAACTGAATTCAAAGATTGGCAGGTAAAATTGTAATAGAATAATGGGCTGCCTTTAAAGAGGAGATGGTTGCGTGTGGTGGAGGTTCATTCCCACGAGAGGGAGAAGTTGGAAAAACAACTCCAGAGTTCTCTGGATGACCAAAGAGATAGAATAAGATGAAGCAGAGAAAGGGTGCATATAACAGATATCAGGCTGGTAATAAAGTGAAAACCAGATTGAATATAGAAATTTCAGCAGAGAAGTGAGAAAAGAAATAAGAGAAACAAAGACCGAGTATGAAAAGAGACTGGCAGCTAACATAAAAGAATATCCAAAAGCCTTCTATAGGCACATAAATAGTAAAAACACAGTGATGGGGCATTGGGTCAATTAAGGGCCAAAAAGGGGATTTATGCATGGAGGTAGAGGATATGGCTGAGGTAATAACTGATTACATTGTGCCTGCCTTTTCCAAGGAAAAAGATGCTTCCAAAATCATAATAAAAGGGGAGGTAGTTGAGACACTGGATGGGATAAAAATTGTTAAGAGAAAGTATTAGAAAATCACCCGGACCGTATCATATGCTTGTGAGAATGTTGAGGGAAGTAAGGGTGGAAATTGCACACATGCTGGCCATGATCTTCCAATCCTCCTTAGATACAGGCGTGGTGCAGGGGGATGGAGAGTTGCAAATGTTCAACCCTTGTTCCAAAAAGGGTGTAAGGATAAGCCCAGTGAAACCAGGCCAGTCAGCCTAACTTCAGTGGCAGGAAAGCTTTTAGAAATGATAATCCAGCACAAAATTAACTTGGACAGATGTGGGTTAATTAAGGAAAGCCAGCACAGATTTGTTATGGAAAAAACATGCTTAACTAAAATCTTGGACAAATGTAGATTAATTTAAGGAAGCCAGCACAGATTTATTAAGGAAAAGATCTGCTTAATTAATTTGATTCAGTTTTGATGAGCTGACAGAGGGAGTGGATGATGGTAATGGGATTGGTGTACATAGACTTCCACACAGCGTTTGATAAAATGCCACATAACAAACAGGCTTGTAAACAAAGTTAAAACCCATGGATAAAAGGGACAGTGGCAACATGGATACAAAGTTGGCCGAGTGACAGGAAACAGAGAGCAGTGGTGAAAGGTTGTCTTTTGGACTGTAAGAAGGTGTGCAGTGGGGTTCCCCAGAAGTTGGCATTAGGACCACTACTTTTCTTGATCCATATTAACGACATAGAGCTGGTTGTACAGGACACAATTTCAAAACCTGCAGGTGACAATACTAGAGTATTGTAAACTGTAAGGAAAGTAGTGATAGACTTCAAGAGGGCATAGACAGGCTGGTGGAATGGGCAGACATGTAGCAGGTGAAATTTAACACAAAGAATTGTGAAGTGATACATTTTGGGCAGAAGAATTAGAAAAGACAATATAAAATAAAGGGTACAATTCTAAAGGGGGGAAGGAGAAAGGGAAGGCCCTGGGGTTTTTGTGTACAAATCATTAAAGGTGGAAGGACACATTGAGAAAGCAGTTATAAAGGTGTATGAAACCTGGGCTTTATAAATATAGACGTAGAGTATAAAGCAAGGAAGTAATGATAAACCTGTAGTTTAGACTCAACTGGTGTAACTGAAGCAGACCATGTCCAAATGCAGCAAGGCCTGGACAATATCCAGGCTTAGGCTAGCGAGTGGCAAGTAGCATTCATGGTACACAAGTGCCAGGCAATGACCATCTCCAACAAGAGAGAATCTAATCATTGCCCCATGACACTCAATGGCATTGCCATTGATGAATCCCCAACTGTCAACATCGTGGGGGTTACCTGTGACAAGAAACTGAACTGGACCAGCCATATAAATACTGTGGCTACAAGAGGAGCAGGTCAGAGGCTAGGAATCTTGTGGCGAGTAACTGAACTCCTGAATCCCCAAACCCTGTCCACCATCCACAAGGCACAAGTTAGGAGTGTGATGGAATACTCTCCACTTGCCTGGATGAGTGCAGCTCCATCAACACTCAAGAGGCTTGACACCATCCAGGGTAAAGCAGCCCACTTGATTGGCACCCCTTCTACAAACACTCACTCCTTCCACCACCAATGCACAGTAGCAGCAGTATGTACCATCTACAAGATTCACTGCAGGAACTCACCAAGGCTCCTTAGACAGCACCTTCCAAACCCACGACCACTACCATCTAGAAGGATAAAGGCAGCAGACACATGGGAACATCACCACCTGGAAGTTCCCAACCATGACACCCACCATCTGTCGTGAAGCTATTAATGTATATAATATTATTGGAATTTTTTTTAAAAATAGAGGCTTAGTCTGTGGGTGTGTCTTAATTACATTAAAGCCAGCTAGCCTGGGTGCTTTGTTGTATAGTAGTTTTGAGATGTAAGAGAGGTAAAGTGCATTTGCATTTTATTGAATAAAGCATTCAAGCAGGGGAGTGAAATCTGGAACATAGCTAGCAGAGACCAAGCAATGTTTATATTACTAATAAAATTGGTACTGTGAAAGGAGTTTTATTGTTAGAAGAGGTGGAGTTCAAAGGGGCTGGTGATACAATGAGAATTTATATTCAATGAGCTGTACTATATATAACAGATAGCAGTTTTGTGTGTGCAGGGCAGAGGCAATGTAAGGTTAAAGCCTGTCAGCCTACCACTGTGTCTGCAAAGGAGCCAAAGTGAAAGGAACCTCATTTTGAATTTGAAACAAAAACAAAAATAGCTGAAAAAACTCAGCAGGTCTGACAGCATCTGTGGAGAGGAACAGAGTTAATATTTCGAGTTCGCATGACTCTTCATCAGAACCTGCTGAGTTTTTCAAGCTATTTTTGTTTTTGTTTCAGATTTCCAGCATCTGCAGTATTTTGCTTTTATCATTTTGAATTTGTAAGGTGAAAATGCTTTGCCTGGAGTCTGCTGAAAGTCTATGTGTTGCTGTTGCCTTAATGGAAATTAGTTTGGGAATTTGTTAAAAGGTTATGATAGTAGTAAGTTGTAGCCATGTGTATATTAACTTGTGTAAATTAATAAATGTCTCATGAATTTTTATATAAAATCTCTTGAGAACTGGTGGTCTGATTCCTGAATTTAGAGTTGCATCTCAAACATACAAAAATAAAAATATAGGTTATGACAGTTGTTTAAAGTTTACCTCTGGGATTTTTAAATAACTCAGCTTTACCAACTGCTGGGTCATAACACCGTCTTGACTTAGAAATATTTAGACTTTCCTTCACTGTCCCTGGGTCAAAATCCTGGAACTCCCTCCCTAACAGCACTGTGGGTGTACCTACACCACAGGGACTGCAGCGGCTCAAGAAGGCAGCTCACCAACACCTTCTCAAGGGCAATTAGGGACACCCCATGAATGAATAAAACAAATTGTGCCCAATCACACTCTAGGAGGGATGTGAAGGCTTTAGAAGGGCTACTGAAAAGATTGACGAGAATGGTTACAGGGATGAAGGGCTTCAGTTATGTGGATAGATTTAGAGGAGGTGTTCAAAATCAAGAAGGGCCTGGACAACACAAGGAGAAACTGTTCCCATTTGCAGAAGTGTTGAGAACAAGAGGGAACTGATTTAAGGTGATTGGCAAAGGAACCAGAAGCCACATGAGAAAAACTCCTTTTACGCAGTGAGTGGTTAGGATTGGAATGCATTGCCTGAGAGTGTGGTGGAGGCAGATTCAATCATGGCTTTCAGAAGGGAATTAGGTTATTATTTGAAAAGAAAAAAACAACGTGGGCTATGGGGAAAAGGTTGGAGAGTGGGACTATCTGAGTTGCTCATGCAGTGAGCTGGCATAGACACAACGGGCCAAATGGTCTCCTTCTGTGCTGTAAACATTCTCTGATTCTATCTCATTTTGCTTGTACATGTTGATGTGTCTATATAGGTTGCCGTGATTGCACACTTCACTGTGACTTTACATGTCATTTTTGTTCATATATGTCACAATTTGTACATGTCACTGTGGAAATACCAGCCCTGACAAAATACATTTTTTCTTATGGAAACATAAAACTTCAAATTGATGTTATTTTGCTGAGTTCGCACAGAAGGTCAGAAAATATTAAAGTAACTTAATTAACTTCTGATTGAGAATGAAAGATTGTCTTCGAAGGATGAAATTATCGTAATTTGAAGTGGTATTAGTGTAAACAACAGCAGGGCAAAATATATCATTCTACAGAATATATTGCATTAAAAAAAGCTTAATCAAAAATGATGTTGGAGTACTTTGTGCTCATAACAATCAACTCTCTTTAAACTCTAGCTATCTTTAATATATTAATGACAAATCATCCAGCTACTCTGACGAATTGATGATAAACGTTTAGTCCATTATATTTTCTATTTTTACAGAAATGATAATAACTGCATTCTGGAGAAAAAAAAGCAATAGCCAGTGTTTAAAGGAAAAAAGGTTGCTTTCAGCTGCAGTTGGATCCTCCGGTCACTCCCACACTTGCAGCGTTTCTGTTGCTCCTGGGATTTAAGGCAACCAAAGCCACTGAATCTGAATGCATTTGTCTGAAATTATAAATACTTGAGCTGGCATAGGACAGCCTGGCATTGCAGTGTTCAGCTGGTACATACTCAGCTTCAAAAGCCAATTGGATCCCCACAATCATAGTTGCACTGGTAAATTTTCAAAGGATTCAAAAATCCAATGAGAAAGTAAAGCCACAGTTTTGCACAATGTAAATCTGCAGAAACATGTTTTATTCCAATTGACTTATAAGTGATATTTGCATTTATTGAACAACTAATTAGGTAAAAAATATAAATCACTTCACCCTTTTGAAGGGCATTGACTGAGGGTCATCAGCCCTCTTGGATTGTTCTAGAGTCTCCTGGAATTAAAGGTTCATTTCATGGACACTGCTGTGAGCAACTCTGGGAGAAAAATCATAGGGCCATGAAAAATATGGGCCAGAATTTTATGCTCGCCCCCGCCCCCCCCCCCAAACGGGTTATGAGGCAGGGGGGAGTATGAAATTACATGGATGGGATTCCCTCCGGGATCACACCCACCCCGACCTGGTCACGATTTGACGCTGGGGTGGGCAGGGCCTTGGACAGGAAGCCCACCCTTGCCTCAAATTTTTTTATTCATTCATGGGGTGTGGGTGTCGCTGGCTAGGCCAGGATTTATTGCCCATCCCTAATTGTCCTTGTTCAGGGGGCATTTAAGAGTCAATCACATTGCTGTGTGTCTGGAGTCACATGTAGGCCAGACCGGGTAAGGACAACAGATTTCCCTCTCTAAAGGAAATTAGTGAGCCAGATGGGTTTTTACAACAATCAACAATGGTTTCATGGTCATCATTAGACTTTTAATTCCAGATTTTTATTGAATTCAAATTCCACCATTTGTTGTGGTGGGATTCGAACCCAGGCCCCCAGAGCATTACCCTGGGTCTCAGGGTTACTAGTCCAGCGACAATGCGACTACGCCATCGCCTCAAATTTTAGGCTGGTGCGTGGATAACAAATTGATGGCGGGGAGGACCAGAAATAAACAGAGTTCAATCTCGGGCGGGGAGGAGGTGGGTGCCTCCATCAGAAGGTCCCTCTGGCCCTCTCTCCCCTCCCCCCACTCCGGTCTATCCCCCGATCGCCCCTCTAGCAACCCCCAGACATTGCCTACCCTCCCACCCTAGGAGTCCTGCCAGTTACATCTCCTTCGGGTCCCATGTCTTAGTTCCAGGCAGCTCCCTGCAGTGCCTCATCCGGCCAATTTCATGAAATGACCTGCCTTCTAACTGCCCCACCCTGTGCAAAGGCTGTTTGACGGGGTGGGGCAGTTCAAGGGCAGGTCATGTGATGAAACCTCCAGGAATATATCCAGGATGCCTTTCATGGCCTCAGGATGCCAATATTTATACCTCAGCCCCCAGCATTAAGACAGAATCCCTAGTCATTTATTTCACTGCCATTTGTGGGATCTTGCTGTGCACAAATTGGCTGCTGCATTTCCTACAGCACAACGTGGACTTCGCTTCCATTGGCTGGAAAGATCTTTGGGACATTCTGGGGTTGTGGAAGCTGTTATATTTTCTCTCTTGCTTTCACTTCAGGTTGGGGATGGTGGGAAGCCCTGGAAATTACACGAAAGGGGTGGAGATTGAGAACTATGAGTCTACACACTTTTTCCTCTATTCTGTCTGTGGAAGCGAAGCATTTTCCAACTGCGAAGCAGAGAGATAGAAACCCAGCTCACAGTTTCACTTCAATCCTTATGGAATATATCTAATTAGACTGTGACATTTTTGAAGCTGAAATAGAAGAATGCAGCGGGGCAAAGACAGACACAAGACAAGTGGATATTTATGTATGTTTGCTGAGCGCTATGACTGGAAAAATCAATGTCTTGGTAACATAGGAACAGGCATTGGATATAATAAAAATGAATTGCAAATTGCTAAAATTCAAGATAACAGAAACAGTCAGGCATGCAATTGGAATCTTCCTTTAATATAGCCTCAGAATTGAAGCAGTAATATCATGCGTCTCACAATGTCATTCAGATTTTTCCACCTCAACTTCAATTAAAAGTTCTGAATTACAAGGCCACTTTCTTATAAATTCGCTGGGTGGGTAACATTGTTTATACAGTTTATTGGGTTTATTATGAAACAAGCACTTTTGTAAGTTCCTCAATATGTCACAAGCTGCCATTGGTAATCTGGATAAAATGGCTAATTTAGCTAGCAGCACTCGTCCAGCACTCTTGTTTGTGACAAAATCCTCCATTTACATAGCGCCTGAAGTGAGGAAGAAAACATTGCCCCGAGGTCCTTCACAATGGAAATGATACCAAGCAAAGAAGGGAAGTTAAGGAGAATTGACCAAAAGTTTTGTGAAGGGTCAGGTTTTAAGGATGGTCTTAAAAGAGCAGCAGGAGATATAGGAGCAGATGGGCTCAGGGTGGAAAGCAAAGGGCATTCTCAGCAGGAAGACTTCTGCGTCCTAGGATCCATACTCATGTTCTGAGCAGAGTAAAATGCTGCAGAACTTACCTTTCTATATTGCGCAGTGAAAGCATATGTGGCTCTCCTATCACCTCTGAAATACTATTTTATAGTATTTAGGATAAAACCAGCACTTCAATTCATTTACAAGATTTACAATTGCATAGAAGCAGAAAAGAATTACAGTGAAATAATCAATTAATTTAAGTGCTTAGCTTGTACACGGTTGCAAACATTCAATCACAGCATCATAGAACAGTTACAGTGCAGAAAGAGGACATTTGGCCCATTGTGTCCATGCTGGCCTTCTGCAAGATAAACTCAGCGAGTACCACTCCTCAGCCCTTTCCCTGAAGCCCTGCGATCTTTTTCCCTTTCAGTGCTTATCCAATTTCTGTTTGATAACCAGTATTGAATCTGCCTCCACCATACTTGCAGTCAGTGCACTCCAAATCCTCACCACTCGCTGGAGATTATCTTCATGTTTCCGTAGCTTCTTTTGGCAATCACCTTAAATGTGTCTTCTGGTTCTCAGCCTTTCCGCTAATGGGAACAGATTTTCTCTCTCCAGCATGACCAGATCCCGCTTCATTTTGAACACCTCTGTCAAGTGTCCTTTCAACTTCCCTTCTCTAAGAACAACCCCTGCTCCTCCAATCTATCCATGCTACTGAAGTTCCTCGTCCCTAGAACCATTCTGATTGATCATTTCTGCACCCTCTCTAAAATCTTCACATCTTTCCTAAAGTGTGGTGCCCAGAATTGGACAATATACTCCAGTTAAGGTAGAACCAATGTTTAATGAAGGCTTGTCATAACTTCCTTGTGCTTGTACTCTATGCCTCTGTTTAAAGCCCAGGATCCAATAAGCCTTTTTAACCACTTCCTCAACCTGCCCTGACACCTTCAATGATCTGTGCACATACACCCCCAGGTCCCTCTGCTCATGCACCCCCTTTAGACTTGTACCTTTTATTTTATATTGCCTTTCCTTGTTCTTCCTACCAAAATGTATCAATTCACACTTTTTTTCATTTGTTCATGGATTTGGGCAACACTGGCTAGGCCAGCATTTATTGCCCATCCCTAATTGCCCTTGTTCAGAGGGCATTTAAGAGTCAGCCACATTGTTGGTGGGTTTGGAGTCACATGTAGGCCAGTCCAGGTAAGAGCAGCAGAGTTCCTTCACATGGCTGCCCATTCCACAGCCTGTCTACGTCCTCTTGAAATTTATCACTACTATCCTCACAGTTTACAATACTTCCAGGTTTTGAGCCAGGTCTCTGCTATTGCCTCAAAATCATATTCCCATATGGCCGCCTGCACCTGCAGCTCACCAACCTTATTGACCACACTCCATGTATTTACATACATGCACTGTAAACCTAACTTAGACTGTATGGAATCTTAGTCTGACCCCACATAACACCTTACTGTTTCTTATTCCTGTGCTCCCTGTTTCTTCCAACCCTTCATTCACCTTGTTTCTCCTTCGTAATGCTCCATTCTGGTTCCAAATCCCTAATTCTGTCTTAAAGAGCTGACTCAAAAATAATAGTATTTAAAATCCTAAAGTACTTTTCAAAATTATTCAGCAGAGTCTCTGACGTCTCACACTTATATTGTGGAAATTGGGGAACTTGGGACTAACTAAACATGGAAAATTGCAATAATAACAATTGCTCCATTCAAAATTGCTTGATGGGTCATGCAGTGCTCTCGGGCATCCTGAATCATGACAGGCTTTGTTTGAATGTAAATTAGTCATTCTTTCTTTTGTTTCTCCTTCTCTCTCTCCCTCCTCTCTTTCTCTCTCTCTCTCTCCCTCTGCCTTCATCTCTTTTCTTCTTTCTGTCTGCCTGTCTCTTCTTCTCTCCCACAAGAGAAGTTGAAGGTATTATTACATTCATGGAAAAGGCTTATAATGTTGCCAATAAAGAGGTGACAAAACTGAGGATTGGGAGGATTTTAGGATTCAGCAAAGGATGCCGAAGAAATTGATAGCGAGAGAGAAAACAAAATAAGAGTGCACCAGCAAGAGACATGAAAACAGGTAGTAAAAGCAGGTATGTCGAAAGGAAAAGAATAGCAAAAGTAAAGGGGGCCCATTAGAGGCAGAGAAAGAATTGAAAATGAGGAATATGGGGGACTGACAGAAACATTAAACTAATACTTTGGGTGGAATCTCCCCAGATTTACATGAAGTCCGGCAGTGGGTGGGAAAAAGGAGGTTTTACCAGCTGGCTGCAATGGCAGCTTTACAAGTTGTATCATCCCAATCCTGCCTCATTAACTATGCATTCCCAGGAAACATGCCATTTCACTGGCGGGCAGCCTCCGATTCACCTGCCATGCCGACACCTTGCTGCTCCCTCACACCGGGCACGCGCACACCTCTCAGCGCTTCCAGCCCAGGACTGCTGCCCAGTAGACATGGCCCCAAAAAGCAAGAAGACTGTAGCCCCCCGAATCAGTGACGCATCCCTGGAACACCTTTTGGATGCCGTGGAGGCCCACCATGATGTCCTTTACCCCCGCTCTGGTCGCAGGAGGGGCAGCAACATCACCACTCGAGCTTGGGAGGTGGTGGGAGTGGTGGTCAGTGCCCACACTGCACACAAGAGGTCAGCCAGCCAGTGCATAAAGAGAATGAATGATCTCATCCGTGCTGTCAGGGTAAGGCAACCATCTCATCTCATCACTCCAAACTCACACACTCACAAGCCCATCACACATTCACTGGCATCTCATTTACTGCCAGCTCAATGGACATCACCACTCACTCTCTCACACGTCCTCACATTGCCATTCTGGCCTCATCTCCTCTGGACGCTGCCTCCTCATCCCGTCCATGACTCTATTCAACACACACACACACACACACAACTTCTCATTTGGCTGGGTTTGTGCTTTGCTCAAACTCCATCTTTCTTCATGCAGGACAAGATCGTACACAATAAAAGGGAGAGGTCCTGGACTGGGGGCTGGAGTGCCGGACATCAAGGTCCTCAATCCCTTCAAAGACAGCGAGTTAGATCTGGCCGGGGAGGACGTGGGCTGTTCCTGCAGCAACAACGAGTTCGGCATCAAGCATCCAAGTGAGGATCATGCACCAGATCATCCCTCTGGCAACTCAACTGTGAGTCCACTGTTCTGTGTACCACAGCGGCCATGCACTGATAATCTCCACTTTCTCTCATGGGCACATCTGCCCTGTCACTCTCAGGAAATCTTGTCTCCGACTCCAGTGCAAACAGCACCTCAGATGAGGACCCTGAGGACAGCACCCTCGAAGACCTGTCACAGAGCTCACCCACACCTCCACCAGCGCAGTGACACACACCTCAGTGGGACCTACATGTACAGCAGGCTCGGGTTCACTATCTGGTGAGCACAGCACACAATCTGCTCCACAGCAGGCGAAGGCAGGGTCATCTGAGGTCGCTGACACTTGGAGGACTGCTGGAGGTAAGGGATATGCTGAGTCCGAGTCAGATGATGAGCCTCTGGACTCGGTTTTCAATCAGTTGTTGGAGCTGCAGCAACAATCACAGTAACAGCAGGAAGGGATGTCCACTGTACTCCCCAGATTGCAAGACATGATGGAGGAGTCCGTCCGCCTTCAGTCCGATGTGATAGCACCACCATGCCAATGCACCGAGGTCAACACTGGTAGGATGGTGGCTGCCATGGAGACCTTGGTCTAGGACATCGGTCCCGCACTGCTGCCTGGGCTTAACTCCATTGCTGACACCATAGTTGGCCTCCAACAATGTGAATGTGAGAGGGATGCGGGTCAGCTCGATCTCAAACCAGGCCCCTCTTCCCCTCAAGGAGTCAGCTAGGGGCCCTCGGGCACCCATAAGAAGGAGGTTCAGCAGGTGCACACCCCGGGGACCTCCACACAGGTGACTCCGGAAGTGTCTGGCCCATCCAAAACCCTTCCTCCTGTGACCCCAGCAGCTTCAGCTCCACGGGACGAGGAGGGTGCCACTGCCACACAGCAGGACCCCGAAAGCAGGCCGGGGCCCTCCAGGTCTCAGCCCTCCAGAGGACGCCTGCCAAAGTCAACACAGACAGGGTGTTGCAGTCAGCAGGCTGCCTTCATCTCTGCTGTGGATGTCCGGGGAGCACCAAGACATAGCGGCAGGGTTAGGAAGGTTAAGAGATGTAACTCTTTTGGGTCACAACCAAATAAATTAAATTAACAAAATAAGGGACAAAGTAAAAGGCAGCCCCTTAAAGAGAAACTACAAAAACAAAAGACAAAATGTAAAGGAAACTTACAAACATTAAGTCAAAATGTGATTAAAGGGGTCAATAAAACACCTGAGAAGATGTAACTCTTTCGCGTTATCAACAGTCACAGATTGTAACTCTTTCGAGTACATTCACAGTTCTTGGTTTTCCGGGAGTGGGACATGAACCACAACCCTCTGATTCAAAGGCGAGGGTGCTATGAACTGATCCACAGCTGACACCTCGTTCCTGAGAAGATGTAACTCTTTCGAGTTATCAACAGATCGCATGTAACTCTTTCGAGTACATTCACAGTTCTTGGTTTCCGGGAACCCACAACCCTCTGATTCAAAGGCGAGGGTGCTATGAACTGAGCCACAGCTGACACCTCCCTGAGAAGATGTAACTCTTTTGAGTTATCAACAGATCACATGTAACTCTTTCGAGTACATTCACAGTTCTTGGTTTCCGGGAGTGGGACATGAACCCACAACCTTCTGATTCAAAGGCGAGGGTGCTATGAACTGAGCCACAGCTGACACCGGTGTAGCTGCACAGCCTGGGAATGGGTGTTAATCACTTGTACATAATGTTCACTATTGTAAATGATCTCCCAAGAATGTCTCTTTGCCTATGGCTCCTTGTTCTGATGAACAGTGTTTGTGTCACTCAGACGTGAAACCTTGGTCCCTGCACAGGATAAAGGCAGGTTTCTCAGTCCAGGGCCTCTTCCCTGTGCTTTGTGCAATCTCCCCAGCACACTGATGGTGCGTCTTCACAGTC
The DNA here is from genome assembly GCF_964194155.1 of Cetorhinus maximus. Lineage (NCBI taxonomy): Eukaryota > Metazoa > Chordata > Chondrichthyes > Lamniformes > Cetorhinidae > Cetorhinus > Cetorhinus maximus. Next base: position 144,469,372 of record NC_135886.1, on the reverse strand, counting down.
ATTGGACACATCAGTCATACCTGCACCTCTCTGGTGCTGGTCATTGCTGCCAGAATGCCCTGGGCCGGTGGCACAGAGTTCCCTCATTCTCTCCGTGTGCTCCCAGCACCTTTAAGATGCGGCTGCTGTCCCGCCCCCATCTCATCAGTATCTGTGTCCGGTGACAGTGCGGTCCTGAAGGGTTCAGCTCATGAAGGATGCCATAGGATCAGGAGAAGTTAAAGTTTCCCCGCTGCATCTCCATAATATGACTCTGTTCACAGAGCACCAGCGAGCTGCCCTCAGCCAGACAGGAGTTAGACATTCACATGAGCTGTGTGAGGGGCCATGGAGTGTCCCCATTCATGTCATCATCATCCTTCTGAATTTAGGGACTATGGGAATCTGCTGCGTCTCCATGACAGGATCCTTATCACAGAGTGTATGTGCGCTGTGTTCAGTCAGACAGGAGAGGACAACAATGGGCTGAGGAGGTCACTGCTGTCTTCTGTGTTGTGTTGAAGCTCTGCAATGAAACTGGGCTGTCCTCACCAGGACACCAGCCTGGGCAAAGTTTATGGAGATTATGGGCTGCCCGAAATTTCAGGGACTCCCCCTGGCCTCCCCAGTTGAGTCCAGAGGAATACAAAGCGTTACGATTGGCACTGGCTTAGTTGCAGGAGTTGCCAGAAAGGTGAGATATTTAGACGTCAGTCAGCCTTTGGGCACCACTCCAGATTCCCTGTCAGGGTTTTACTCCCTTAACCTTCAACTCTGCCGAGATATTCACCAGGCAGTGGAGCTATTCGCCCACAGCTGGGAGTTTGGTTCATGAGTGCCAGGGTGTGTCAGGGTCTCTAATCTATTATTACTATTACTGGCTGCTTGTCCCAACAACTCCCCCCACCCCCAACCCTTAAACCAGCTTATATTTCACCCCTTTCCTATTTTTACTTAGTTCTGTTGAAGGGTCATGAGGACTCGAAACGTCAGCTGTGCTCTTCTCCGCCGATGCTGCCAGAGCTGCTGAGTTTTCCAGGTATTTCTGTTTCTGTTTCTGTTTCTGTTTTTGTTTTGGATTTCCAGCATCCGCAGTTTTTTGCTTTTATATCTAATCTCTGGAGTGTAGAATTAGAGATGATCTCACTGAAATGGATAAAACTCTGATGAATTCTTCAGGTGGGCCTGAACGCTGCATGTGTGGGGGTGACCAAACCTCGTCTGAGTTCCCTGAACATAAGAACATAAGAACTAGGAGCAGGAGTAGGTAATTCAGCCCCTCGAGTCTGCCCCGCCATTCAATACGATCATGGCTGATCTCATTTCGGCCTCAACTCCAATTTCCCGCCCTCTCCCCATAACCTTTCAACCCGTTACTAATTAAAAATCTGTCTATCTCCTCCTTAAATTTATTCAACACCCCGGCATCCACTGCACTCTGAGGTAGTGAATTCCACAGATTCACGACCCTTTGAGAAAAGTAATTCCTCCTCATCTCTGATTTAAATCTATCACCCCTTAGCCTAAAACTATTGGCTCTCATTCTAGAATGCCCCACAAGGGGAAACATCTGTTCCACGTCTACTTTGTCTATCCCCTTTAGCATCTTATATACCTCAATTAGATCTCCTCTCATCCTTCTAAACTCTAGTGAGTATAGGCCTACACTGTTCAATCTCAATCAAATAAGACAAGCTCCACATCTCTGGAATCAATCTAGTGAACCTCCTCTGAACTGCCTCCAATGCAACTACATCCTTCCTCAAGTAAGGGGACCAAAACTGTGCACAGTACTCCAGGTGCGGTCTCACCAATGCCTTGTACAGTTGCAACAACACTTCCCTATTTTTATACTCTATTCATTTAGCAATAAATGCCAAAATTCCATTTGCCTTCCTTATTACCTGCTGTACCTGCATACTAGCTTTCAGCGATTCATGCACGAAGACACCCAGATCCCTCTGCACTGAAGCATTCTGAAGTTTCTCTCCATTTAAATAACAAGTCGCTTTTTTATTCTTCCGACCAAAATGGATAACCTCACACTTATCCACGTTAAACTCCATCTGCCAAATTTTGGCCCATTCACCTAACCTGTCCATATCCATTTGTAAATTTATTATTTCTTCATTGCAACTTACTTTCCCGCTTATTTTGGTGTCATCTGCAAATTTAGCTATAGTACCTTCTATCCCTGAATCCATGTCATTAATATAGATTGTAAATAGTTGGGGCCCAAGGACTGAACCCTGTGGCACCCCACTAGTTACAGCTTGCCATCCAGAAAAAGACCCATTTATCCCGACTCTCTGCTTTCTGTTGGTTAGCCAATCCTCTATCCAAGCTAATATATTACCCCTAACTCCATGTGATCTTATCTTGTGTATTAATCTTTTGTGCGGCACCTTATCAAAGGCCTTCCGGAAGTCCAGATATACTACATCTACAGGATCCCCATTATCCACTTTGCTTGTCACATCTTCAAAGAACTCTAGCAAATTAATCAAACACGATTTACTCTTCACAAAACCACGCTGACTCTGATGGATTGCATTTTGACTTTCCAAATGTCCCATTACTAGTTCCTTAATAATGGATTCCAGCAATTTCCCAACGACAGACATTAAACTAACTGGTCTATAGTTTCTTGCTTTCTGCCTCTCCCCCCCTTTTTGAATAAGGGCGTTATATTAGCATTTTTCCAATCCACTGGAACCTTTCCAGAATCCAGGGAATTTTGGAATATTATAGCCAATGCATCCACTATCTCCGCTGCCACTTCCCTTAAGACCCTGGGATGTAGGCCATCAGGTCCTGGGGACTTGTCACCCTTTAATCCCAATAGTTTGCTCAGTACTTTTTCTCTAGTGATGGTGATTGTTCTAAGTTCCTCCTTCTCCATATCCTCTGCACTACCTGTTACTATTGGGGTGGTACTAATGTCCTCCACTGTGAAAATTGAGGCAAAATATTGATTAAGCGTCTCTGCCATTTCTGCATTCCCCACTATTAACTCCCCAGCCTCATCCTCCAAGGGGCCAACATTCACTTTAGCTGCTCTCTTTCCTTTTATATATTTGTAGAAGCTTTTATTATCAGTTTTTACATTTTGCACTAGTTTTGTTTCATCATTTACCTTTGCTCTTTTTATTATTTTTTTAGTAACCCTTTGTTGATCTTTAAAACTTTCCCAATCTTCCAGCCTGCCACTGACCTTTGCAATCTGGTATGCCTTAGTTTTTGCCTTTATGTTATCTTTAACTTCCTTGCTTAGCCATGGATGCTTTTTCCCCCTTTACCATCTTTCTTCCTCATTGGGATATATTTTACTTGGGAGGAATTGAATATCTCCTTAAATATCTGCCTCTGTTCATCAACTGTCCTACCTTGTAGTCTTCCTGCCCAGTCCACTAGGGCCAAATCTGCCCTCATACCTACGTAGTTGCCTTTGTTTAACTCCAGAGCACTGGTGTGGGACTCAAGTTTCTCACTCTCCAACTGAACTTGAAATTCCATCATGCTATGATCACTCTTCCCTAGAGGATCCTTTACTATGAGGTCATTAATTAATCCCATCTCATTATGCAAAACCAAATCCAGAATAGCCTGCTCCCTGGTTGTTTCCACAACATATTGCTCCAAGAAACAATCTCTAATACACTCTATGAACTCTCCCTCGAGGCTACCCTTGCCAATTTGATTAGTCCAGTCTATATGCATATTAAAATCACCCATCATTATTGCCATGCCTTTCTTACATGCTCCCAGTATTTCCTGGTTTATACTGTGCCCTACTGCTGAACAACTGTTTGGGGACCTATAGATTACTCCCACCAGGGACTTCTTTCCCTTGCTATTTCTTATTTCTCCCAGACTGACTCTATGTCTTGCTCTCCAGTGCCTATATCATTCCTCACTATAGCACTGATCTCTTCCTTTACTAACAAAGCTACACCACCTCCTTTTCTTTCCTGCCTATCCTTCCGAAACACTGAGTACCCTGGGATATTCAACTCCCAAACCTGTTCTCGCTGTAACTGCGTCTCAGTAATCACCACCAAATCATACCTATTTATCTCTATTTGCGCTGTTAACTCATTAGTTTTATTCCGAATGCTACGTGCATTCAGATACAAAGCCTTTAAGTTTGCCCTATTGTCAATTTTCCCTACTCTTATATGACTCTTTGGTGCAATATGGCGTTCACACACTCTGTCCCTTCCTTTCACTTGTTGGTAACAATCAGCCTTGTCACTAACCTGCACTCTTACCCTCTCCTTAAACTTTGATTTTTTATATTTCCATGCAACTGAACCCTCCCCTCCTCTATTTAGTTTAAAGCCCCATCTACAACCCTAGTTATCCGATTCACCAGGACACTGGTCCCAGCATGATTCAAATGGAGCCCGTCCGAACAGAATAGCTCCCTCTTTCCCCAGTACTGGTGCCAATGTCCCATGAATTCAAACCCACTTCTCCCACACCAATCTTTGAGCCATGCATTTACCTCTTTAATCTTATTGACCCTGTGCCAATTAGCTCGTGGCTGAGGTATTAATCTGGAGATTATTACCTTTTTGGTTCTGCTTTTTAATTTAGCCCCTAGCTGCTCATATTCCCTCAGCAGAACCTCTTTCCTCGTTCTACCTATATCACTGGTACCTACGTGGACCACGACAACTGGATCTTTCCCCTCCCACACCAAGTTCCTCTGCAGCCCAGATGAGATATCCTTAACCCTGAAGCTTTAGCCTGGGCCATGAGGGACCCAGTTTCTGTGTGTCACCACAAGGAGGCACAGCTGAGGACTTGCTTTTGGAGAAGCTGTATACTGACAGGGAGAGGTTTACACATTTGGCCAGATCGATGTGATATGTCTAGTGTGTGGATGAAGGGATTTAACATGCTTTCTGCCCTCGCATGCTAGTTTGCTTCTCATTTCCAGCCGAGACCACTGCTTAGCAACAATGTGAAAAAGAGCTTAATGTGTAACCCTCTTCACAGGAGTAATCTGATCAAGAAATGACATTGAGTTAAAGAAGGAGACTTTAGGCCAGGTGACTAACAACTTGGTAAAAGAGCTAAGTTCTAAGCTGAGTCTTAAAGGAGGAAAATTGGTGAAGAGGTTTGGGAGGGAATTCCGGAGCTTAGGACCCAGGCAGCTAAAGGCACAGCCGCCAATGGTGGAGTCAAGTAAATGGGGGATGGGCAAGTGGGGGGAGATAAACACAGAAATCCCAGTGGATTGTGGGGCTAGATGGGATTACAGAGATAGGGAGAGGTGAGGCCATGGAGGGATTTGAAAACAAGGAGAACTTTAAAATCACGATGTAAAAACCAGAGGAAGAGGGTTATCATACGAAAGCATTAAGGCTTTAAAGTGATATAGCTAGTGACCAATTCTAGACTCTGAAGCTCAAAGCATAATTTATTTTTAACAATTCTAGGGTGGGAATCTTTTTATTTTCATGTAGAATGTGATTCAGGAAAAGTTTTTAAAATTCTGTTACGCAGAAAAAATTGTCACAGGAGACAATTCAGGAAAATGGGTCTCTAATCTCTGGAGTGTAGAAGAATTAGAGATGATCTCACTGAAATGCCATAAAATTCTTATGATGGATTGACAGGGTAGGTTGTTTCCCTAACTGGGAAGTCTAGAACTACAGGTCACAGCCTCAGAATAAGGGGTCGACCATTTAGAACAGAGATGAGGAGAAATTTCTTCACTCAGAGGCTTGTGAATCTTTGGAGTTCTGTATCCCAGAGGGATGTAGATGTTCAGTCATTTGTGTATTCAAAACAGAAAACGGTAGACTTATGGGTTTTAAGGAAATCAATGGATATGGGGATAAAGTTGGAAAGTGAAGTTGATGTGGAAGTTCAGCCAGGATCTTGTTGAATGGCGGAACAGCCTTGAGGGGCCGAGTGGCCTACTCCTACTCCTATTTCTTGTGTCCTTTGGCCACTTTTCAGTGTTCTGCTCTCTAAAAGGACAGTGTTTAGTAATATAAGAAAGAAGTAATGGAAACAGGAATTTTAAGTATGTTTTCTATACTTCTGAGATGGTTTAGCTGTAATTGGAACAGATGCTGTAGCTCTGCCACATTTATGGAAGTATGCATATGTCTCACAAGGTTAGGTGCTTTTATTGCATTCTAAGAAGGCAATTACAAGATTCCTTCTTTATGTCCTGTCCTTCACTATTGCTTCACCTGTGTTTGATTATGAAAACCATAAACACTGTTACTTTTTTCCATGTAGTACTGTGGGCTGTTTCGTGACAAACTTGCTGGGTATGCTACCGAGCTAGTTTGTTATTGCTTTTGTATGTGCAGACCATAGACGAGGAAGATTTTGCTTTGACTTTTGTTGCAGCTGCTGGAATGACAGAGAAGATGAGAAAGAAATAAACTTGCATTTATCACATCCTCAGGATGTCCCAAATTGCTTCACAATCAATGGACCACTTTTGAAGTGCCCACATTCATGCAGTTAAGAATGACAGCAATGCAGCAATGCCTCACAAACTACAAAGAACATGAGGTTTAATCTGTGTAATTCTTTACCGCAGAGGGCTGTAGAGGCTGGGTCACTAAGTACATTCAAGGCTGAGATAGATTTTAAAATTTTTAATCAGTAAGGGAATCAAGGGTTATGGGGAAAAGGCAGGAAAGTGGAGTTGAAGATTATCAGATCAGCCATGATCTCATTGAATGGCAGAGCAGACTCGGTGGGCCGAATGGCCTACTTCTGCTCCTACATCTTATGATCTTATGGGTCTGTTTAATCCGGGCTCTCTTTGGTGACTTTGGTAGAATGAAGAATGTGGGTCAAGAATTTCCTGATCTCCTTCAAAAAGTCCATGGAATTTTTACATGGATCTGGAAAACAGCACTTCCAGCAATGCAGCACACTCTCACTGGAGAATCAGCATGGATTATGGCTCCAAAAAGTGCAGGATCTGGTACTAAATATTCCTCAATACAAGGTGTTCATGAAAAATAGGGAAGGGAAGGAAAGGAGAGGTAGCAGTATATATTAAGGAGAACATTACAGTGCTGAAGAGGGAGGATGTCAAAGAGGGGTCAGAAGAGAATCTATTTGGCTAGAGTTAGAAACAACAGAAGCACCATTATTACATTGCTGGGTGTTTTCTATAGGCCATCAACTAGTTGAGAAGACATAGAGGAACAAATTTTCAAGGAAATTACAGAGTTGTACAAGAATTATAGAGCAGTTATAATGAGGGGCATTCATTATCTGAATATAGACTGCGATAGTAGTAGTGCAAAGGACAGAGAGGGGCAAGGATTCCTAGAGTGTTCAGGAGAATTTTCCACAGCAGTATGTTTCCAGCCCAACAAGGAAGGGATCATTGATGGCTCTGGTTCTGGGAAATGAGTTGGGTCAAATGAATCAAGTGTTAGTGGGGGAACATTTAGGGGGCAGCGGTCATACTATTATAAGGTTTAGATTGGCTGTGGAAAAGAACATGGAGTGATCCAGAATAATAACAATTAACTGGAGGAAAGCCAACTTCAGCTGCGTAAGATTGGATCTTCTCCAGGTGAATTGGAGTAAAGATTAACAGGCGAAACGGTAACAGAAAAAAGAGCTGCCTTTACAGAATAGATAGTTCTGGTACAGTCAAGGTACATTCCCAGCAGGGGAAGAGATGAGGAAAACTAAGCCACAGCTACCTGGGGGCCAAAGGAGATGGAGAGTAAATTGAAGCAGAAAAATAATGCCAGGTGGATAGTACAACAGGCCATCAGGCTCAATACAGAATGTTGGAGGGGAAGTGAAAAATGAAATAAGAGAAGCAAAGAGAGAGTGTGAGAAGAGACTGGCAGCCAGCATAAACGTGAGAACAATATCTCCTATAGGCATGTAAATATAAAAGGCAGTTAGAGGAAGAGTGGGGCTGATTAGAGATTTATGCATGGAAGCATTGGACACAACTGAGGTATTAAATGAATACTTTGCACCTGCCTTTACGAAGAAAGAGGATACTGACCAGGTCGTAGTCGGGGAGGAGGGAATTGAGATACTGGATGGGATGGAAATTGATAATGAAGGGGCATTAGATAGGCTAGCTGCACTTATAGATATTCAACATTATGAGGGGTCTGGACAGAATAAATGGGGAGAAACTGTTTCCACTGGTGGAAAGATCACAAACAAGAGGACACAGAGCTAAGGTGATTGGCAAAATAAGCAACGGCAGTATGAGGAAAACCATTTTACGAAGTGAGTGAATGCACTGCCTGAAAGTGTGGTGGAGGCAGATTCAATTGAGGCTTTCAAAAGAAATATATGAAGAAAAGAATTGGGAAAAGGCAGAGGACTGGGTCTAGGTGTGCCCCACTGCAGAGACTTGAGCTCATAATCCAGGTTGACACTCATGGTGAGGTTATCCACTTTGGTGGCAAAAACAGGAAGGCAGATTATTATCTGAATGGCTTTAAATTGAGAGAGAGGAATGTGCAACGAGACCTCGTACACCAGTCGCTGAAGGTAAGCATGCAGGTGCAGCAGACGGTAAAGAAAGCAAATGATATGTTGGCCTTCATAGCGAGAGGATTCGAGTACAGGAGCAGGGATGTCTTGCTGCAATTATGCAGGACTTTGGTGAGACCACACCTGGAATATTGTGTGCAGTTTTGGTCTCCTTATCTGAGGAAGGATGTTCTTGCTATAGAGGAAGTGCAGCGAAGGTTTACCAGACTGATTCCTGGGATGGCGGGACTAACATATGTGGAGAGATTGAGTCGGTTAGGATTATATTCACCAGAGTTCAGAAGAATGAGGGGGGATCTCATAGAAACCTATAAAATTCTAACATGACTAGACAGGGTAGATGCAGGAAGGATGTTTCCGATGGTGGGGGGATTCCAGAACCAGGGGTGACAGGCTGAGGATACGGGGTAGACCATTTAGGACTGAGATGAGGAGAAATTTCTTCACCCAGAGAGTAGTTAGCTTGTGGAATTCGCTACCACAGAAAGTAATTGAGGCCAAAACATTGTATGTTTTCAAGAAGGAGTTAGATATAGCTCTTGGGGCAAAAGGAATGAAAGGATACGGGGAGAAAGCGGGAGCAGGCTATTGAGTTGGATGATCAGCCATGACCATAATGAATGGCAGAGCAGGCTTGAAGGGCCGAATGGCCTATTCCTGCTCCTAGTTTCTATGGTTCTATGTTTCAGAGGGAGTTCTGCACTGTTGGAGGTGCCATCGTTCTGGAGAGACTTTAACCCAAGGCTCGATCTTCCCTCTCAGGTGGACATAAAAGGTGTCACGGCCTCTATTTGGTGAAGAGCAGAGGAGTTCTCCCTGGCATCCTGAACAATATTTATCCCTGAATCAACATCACAAAATAAAACCATTGGTCACGTATCTCATTTATGCAACCTTGCCATACTCAAGTTTATTGCCATGTTCAAATTAAGAGGAACAGGTGGAGTTGACAGAGAGGAACCCTCGGGCTGGTTGGGGAGTTTAGGATTATGGCACAGAGTCGAAAAATCAGAGCCAGGCCTTTCAGGAGTGAAATTAAGAGACACTCTAAAACCCAGGAGGTGGGAGGAGTTGGAACTCCATTCTGTAAATAGCAATTGATGCTAGATCAATTCCTAAATTTCAAATTGATAATGATAGATTTTTGTTAACCAAAAGTATTAAGGGATATGGAGCAAAGTCGGGTATGTGGAGTTAGGTCACAGATCAGCAATTATCTTATTGAATGGCGGAGCAGGCTCAACAGGTTCAACGGCTACGTCCTGTTCCTTCTGAACCCAATAATTATCCTCCGCATCCAATGAACCCACTAAGCTGCATCAATTTCTTTTCCAAAGATGAAGTGCCCAAAATGGCTCCATCAGCTGTCCTGTTAACAGTACAAGTAAGGAGAAGTTATCCAGATGCAGATGTTTGGTGTGGCAGGAGGGTTGAAAACCTGGAAAGAAACAAATTCATGGCTGAACTGGGCTTTGCTCCAATTACTGTCCCTCGCCCATAGACCTTGACTGGATTTTGCAGTCCTGTGATTTTATGGGGCAGGGGGTTGAAATTGGACGTTGATAAATTCATTGGACACTGTGTCCAACTTTCTTTACCATTAACTTTGATAGAAAAGAAAACCAGCATGGTTTCAAACAGGCTGCTAATTCTCGATGAGCTCAAACTGGCAATGACCAATTTTATCCCTTGTGATTCCAGGTTGCAGTAATTATAATTACACTGAATTAATTTGTTTTTTGTTATTATCTCATTTCAGCTTTTACATTACCATTGTGCTGTTACATCTAGAAGGCTGGAGATTATAATGACCTACCTGACTTTTATCACCTTAGGCTCAAGTTTTACAGTATTGCTAAACTTTTGCAATGTAAAATGAAAGCAAGCAGATATTTTTATCAATATATTGAACAAGGAACATGAAAGCCCCATTTTATGTGGCAGAAACAACCACTATCAACATCCTGGGAGTTACCATTGACCAGAAACTGAACCGGACTAGCCATATAAATACTGTGGCTACAAGAGCAGTTCAGAGGTGGAATTCTGCCACAATAATTCACCTCCTGACTCCCCAAAGCCTTTCTACCATATACAAGGCTCAAGTCAGGAGTGTGATGGAATACTCCCCACTTGCCTGGATGAGCGCAGCTCCAACAACACTCACGAAGCTTGACACTGTCCAGGACAAAGCAGCCTGCTTAGCTGGCGCCACATCCACAAACATTCACTCCCTCCACCACTGATGCACAGCAGCTGCAGTGTGTACCATCTACAAGATGCACTGCAGAAATTCACCAAGGCTCCATCGACAACAGCTTCCAAACTCATGCCCACTACCACTTAGAAGAACAAGGGCAGCAGATAGATGGGACCACCACAACTTGGAAGTTCCCCTCCAAGTCACTCACCATCCTGACTTGGAAATATATTGCCGTTCTTTCACTGTTGCTGGGTCAAAATCCTGCAACTCCCTCCCTAACAGCACTGTGGGTGTACCTATGCCACATGGAAACATAGAAACATAGAAAATAGGAGCAGGAGCATGAGTAGGCCATTCGGCCCTTCGAGCCTGCTCCTCCATTCATTATGATCATGGCTGATCATCCAACTCAATAGCCTGCTCCCGCTTTCTCTCCATACCCTTTGATCACTTTCACCCGAAGATCTATATCTAACCCTTCTTGAAAACATACAATGTTTTGGCCTGAACTACTTTCTGAGGTAGTGAATTCCACAGGCTCACCACTCTCTGGGTGAAGAAATTTCTCCTCATCTCAGTCCTAAATGGTCTACCCTGTATCCTCAGGCTGTGACCCCTGGTTCTGGGCTCCAACTGTCTAGTCCTGTTAGAATTTTATAGGTTTCTATGAGATCCCCCCTCATTCTTCTGAACTCCAGCGAATATAATCCTAACCGACTCAAACTCTCCACATATGTCAGTCCCGCCATCCCAGGAATCAGTCTGGTAAACCTTCGCTGCACTCCCTCTATAGCAAGAACATCCTTCCTCAGATAAGGAGACCAGAACTGCTCACAATATTCCAGGTGTGGTCTCACCAAGGTCCTGTACAATTGCAGCAAGACACCCCTGCTCCTGTACTTGAATCCTCTGGCTATGAAGGCCAACATACCATTTGTCTTCTTTACCGCCTGCTGCACCTGCATGCTTACCTTCAGCGACTGGTGTACGAGGACACCCAGGTCTCGTTGCACTTTCCCCTCTCTCAATTTATAGCCATTCAGATAATAATCTGCCTTCCTGTTTTTGCTACCAAAGTGGATAACCTCACAGTTATCCACATTATACTGCATCTGTCATGCATTTGCCCACTCACTCAGCTTGTCCAAATCACACTGAAGCATCTCTACATCCTCCTCACAGCTCACCCTCCCACCCAGCTTTGTGTCATCTGCAAATTTGGAGATATTACATTTAGTTCCCTCATCTAAATCGTTAATATATATTGTGAATAGCTGGGGTCCCAGCACGGATCCCTGCGGTACCCCACTAGTCACTGCCTGCCATTTGGAAAAAGACCCGTTTATTCCTACTCTTTGTTTCCTATCTGCCGATCAGTTTTCTATCCATCTCAATACACTACCCCCAATCCCATGCGCTTTAATTTTACACGCTAATCTCTTATGTGGTTATCTCTTAGGGCTCCAGCGAAGCCCACATCCCGTGAATGAATAAAAAAAAAAGAAAATGAAGCCAGAAAGGAAATGAAGCGGTTCAGGAAGAGGTGTTAAAAAGATGCCAAGCTCATTAATTATCCAGTTGAAACTTATCTTCTATAATTGGAACCTGCGAATTAAAGGAATTTTTCTGGAAAATCAAAGAAATTAATCTAAGTAAAAGGAAAAAAAAAAAACGCTTCTGCTGCTGCATGGAAATCTGAAACAAAATTGGGAAAACACTGGAAACACTCGGCAGATCAGGAAGCATCTGTGGAGAGAACCAACAGATGAGTGTTGCAGCTGTGGCCATCAACACAACTGAAATGTAAGAGATGATAGGACTCCTGGTAATAGCATTTGACAAACTGGCAAAATACAAAAAGCAATAGCACTGCAGGCCACCTGCATCTAATAACAGATAGAAGCATTGAAGAATAAAAGACATTAAAGAGACAAAGGATATGTTTGTAGTGAAGGAAGTGAGAGGCCTGGGGAATATGGGAGAGGTGGAAAATCTGGGGGGTGGTTGGGAGTTGGTGAATTGGGTATAACATTAAAACAGGTACAAAAATGAGAATATATATAAAGCCTGAAGTTACTGAAGGCAGCGGTTAGACCAGGTGGTTCCAGGCTCAGGGTCATCTGGTTCATGAGGCTTGCATTGACTTTCATTGGGATAGTGCATGGGGATAATTACAGAGAGGCTAGAGTGGAAATGGAAGGGGAGGCGGTGGATAAGGTGGTGAACCACAGGCAGCTCGGTTGCATGACCACATAGAGGAAATAATTATAAATCTGTGTTTATCTTTAATGTAGAGGGGACCTGCTAAGAGAGGTAATATATGTCCTCATCTGAGTTAACACTCAGTTGATACAATATATAGATACTATAAGAGTTTCAAACCTCTAGCTGGGTAAAGAATATTGGTGAATAATTTGCTGCCAAAATAATGGGAAGGTGAATGGTACTCAGCAGCATTTATATGCAAATGGTACAGTAACTTCGGATAAGCGTCAGATGTCTGGTGAAATGCAAATATCTAAAGGTTGCTGCCTGAGTTGCATTGCTCCTGGTTAAACATAACCAGCCTCATGTGTCCATCTCACCATTGAAATTCATCAAATAGCGTAAAGTTACTGGACTTGTGCCGTAAGTATGAACCAAACTCAGCACAGAAAGTTGTCTTGTCAAACCCTTTTGAATTACCATTCTAATGCTGTGATAAGTATTAATAATTGACAGTTAACCTCTCTAACACTGAAAATTAACTTGTTCAAGTGTGGAGTCTCATTCCTTTAGGTTTTAATTATTGTTGGAGATTTAAAAAAAAATCAAATGTAAAAGTACAACTTCTCTTTACTTTTTCTTAGTCTCCTTTTTCTATCCCTCGTAATCCTATCTTTCTTTCACTCTCATTTCATTTCCTGTATCATGATTTGACACCCACTTTAATTTACACTTCCATCTCAGCCCTTGAACTGTTAATTTCACAATTTGGTGGCCCTGTTCATTCAGATCCCAGATGTCTGGCTTCCCTCACAGCAATGTTATCAGCTTACATTTTCAGTAATTTGCTACATATAAAATTTAAAAAGCTAAATTTGTTAGAGTAAGTCTGACTAATGGCAGACACTGTTAGATGCTTTGCCACAGCAAAGTATGGCCCATTGTCTCAGCCTCTTGACCTATCTCCAACATGAAATGAAGAAACCAACATTGACTCTCATAAGGAATATTTGACAAGAAAATTCTTGTAACCAAACAAGTTACCATTCCAGTCCTTTCATAGGAACATGGAAACATAGTAAAGAGGAGCAGGAGTAGGTCATTTGGCCCTTTGAGCCTGCTCCACCATTCAATATGATCATGGCTGATCCTCTATCTCAATGCCACACTCCCATTCTCTCCCCATGCCCTTTGACGCCTTAAAGTCCAGAAATCTATCTATTTCCTTCTTAAATATATTCAGTGACTTGGCCTCCATAGCCTCGGTGGTAGAGAATTCCATAGGTTCACCACCCTCTGAGTGAAGAAGTTTCCCCTCATCTCAGCCCTAAATGGCCTGCCCTGTATCCTTAGATGGTGACTCCTTGTTCTAGACTCCCCCAACCAGAGGAAACATCATCCCTGCATCCAGTCTGTCCAGCCCTGTCCAAATTTTATAGATTTCAATGAGATCGTCTCTCATTCTTCTAAACCCCAGTGAATACAGGCCTTGTTGGCCCAATCTCTCCTCATCCGACAATCCTGCCATCCCAGGAATCAGTCTGGTGAACCTTTGTTGCACTCTCTCTATGGCAAGTATATCCTTTCTTGGGTAAGGAGACGAAAACTGTACACAATATTCTAGGTGTGGTCTCACCAAGGCCTGTGCAGCTGCAGTAAGACATCCTTGCTCTTGTACTCAAGTCCTCTCGCAATAAAGGCCAATATACCATTTTCCTTCTTAACTACTTGATGCACCTGCGTGCTTGCTTTCAGTGATTGGTGTACAAGGACACCCAGGTCCCTTTGTACATCAACATTTCCCAATCTATCACCATTTAAATAATACTCTGCCATTCTGTTTCTCCTACCAAAGTGGATAACTTCACACTTATCCACGTTATACTGCATCTGCCATGTATTTTCCTACTTAACCTGTCTAAATTGCCTTGAAGCCTCTTAACACCCTCCTCATCATTCACATTCCCGCCAAGTTTTGTGTCGTCAGTAAACTTGGAAATATTACATTTGGTTCCCTCATCCAAATCATTGATAGATATTGTGAATAACTGGGGCCAAAGCACTGATCCCTGCGGTACCCGACTGGTCACCACCTGCCACTCCAATAAAGACCCATTTATCCCTACTCTCTGTTTCCTGTCTGCTAACCAGTTCTCAATCCATATATTATCCCCAATTCCATGTGCTTTAATTTTACACACTAACCTCTTATGTGGGACATTATTAAAAGCTTTCTGAAAACCAAAATACACCACATCCACTGCTTCTCCCTTATCTATTCTGCTAGTGGCGTCCTCAAAAAACTCCAGAAGGTTTGTCAAGAATGGTTTGTCTTTCATAAATCCAGGTTGACTTTGTCTAATCCTGTTGATATTTTCTCAGTGTCCTGTTACCACATCCTTTCCATACGTATTGCCTCAGACTTGCTACAGTTTGCTAGCAAAAGTTCCATGCACATGAATTGTGATTGAAATATGACCCTAGAGATTTTTTGTGTTAATAGTGCCGCATGAATAATAATCGTTTAAGAGCCCCGAAGGACATGGTGGTGTGATAGGTTTGGCAAGTTCGTGGAGGACTGGTTAGCAAACAGCAGAAATGGTAAGTTATTCTGTGCCGGATGATCCTGCTCTGTGGACCAGCACAAATTTTATGTGGCCTCAGTGACCAATAAGAAGATAATTCCTCTCAGAAAACTCCCTGCTCATAAGCGAGACAGGAGTGTGAGTGCGTGGGTGCGGGTGAGGGTGTGAAATGAAGGGTTTTGGGCTGCTATCTGGCATCTAGTAAAAAAAAACATCCTCGCTCTTTGCTGCTGTCACCAATCTGCATTTTCTATTGCGAGGTTGGCAAAGTATTATCAAGAGTGCAATGGTATAATGGTTCTACCGCTGAATTAGTATGAGTTTAGAAAGCTTTTATTCCATCAATGCTAGAAATGTAATAACATCAGCAGAGGTTTAATACTGTATACAGTACATTCCTGTGTCTGTAAAATCAACTGGGACCAGTCTGCAAGACAAACACCTGCTAACCACTGTGCAACATTCAATTCTAATTGTTCCATCTGCCTTTTAATTGGTTTAAATGAGGCTTGAAATATTTAGTCTTTGCTCCACTGTTCCAAGCTCCCTTTATCCCTCGGAGAAAAGTTAGGTAAATATCAAATTGATACATTGTTACTTTATGACGTTCTGTGCAGATGTTCAATTAAATATATTAATTATTCAAACCATTTCTTCCTAGGTTACCTGTAAACCCAGGTTTCACATGAACTGGATGTGAATGTTTGGAAGGTTTTAAAAGTTGAAACCCGACCAGTCTTGTATATTGACACCAATTTTGGATGAAGCTAGTCATGCCGAGGGTTACATTCCTTGCCCACCCTCACCTGCCCCCCACCAGGCTCCAATCATAAAGATATGAAAGGTGATCTATAAATTCAAGTTTTTCCTTTCTCCCTCCATCCTTCCTTCCCTCATTCCTTGGGAGAAATGTCTAGACCGGTTCCTTCCCCCAAAAACCATGTAATTTCTGTTGACGTATCAAAGAATCTTTGCCTTGGAAAACCTGTTGTTAAATCTCTCTCAGCACCTCATGGTTCACTGCTTCAGGAAAGCTCCATATTTTCTGCAACACTTGGGATGCAATACCAGAATGAAACAGAAAGGCTAAAAACCTGAATTGCACCGTGCCCATTTTATAGATGTAAAACAGGTTCATAATGGCCCAACATGACAGGTGTTGTGCACAGGCTCAATCTACACCAACAACCAAATTGGATTATGCTTCTCTGTAGGGATCCAGGTTGTGTGCCTGAAGCAGGCGGGTAGGCCTTTTTTCATTATTGAATAGTTAGCCTAATACTTGTTTGAAGCCCCATTTGCAACATCCAAATTGTGTTTAACCACCAGCATGAACCATGCGTTTCTTCATCCCCTTGGGAGTCAAACCAGTCACCCTTAAAGGGACGACTGCTTGCCCCATCTTGCCCTTATTGCCTCAACATCCCTACTCCAAACTCTCCTGTGGACTCTGGGTGGTACCTGTGCCATGTGATCCCTATCTCGTCAGTGAGACCAGTGAGTTGCCTTTGGGGCAGGTGAATCAGTTTGGGATGATCTTGCTGTGTGCTCATACGCTGCTTTAAGATAGCACCCCGATTCAGGTCCAATTCCAAGGCAGGAATGTTTACTGATTGCTTATTGACTTACCATATATTTTCCTTTCACAATTTCAATTGCAACCAGGCACATTTTTGAATGACTAAATGCTACATTATCCATTGAATGACTGAATGTAAAGATACATACACCTGCAAATGGATGTTCTTAGCACATAATTATAAATGACGCTTAAATATCCCTACAATGTTTTGGTTGCTTTTTGAACTGGAGAAAGGAATATGATGGCTAGAGCACTCGACTGCTGCTGTTCTTAAGATACATCAATGACTTTGACTTTTGTGTATAAGGGACCATTTCAGAATTTGCAGGTAACACCAAATTTGAAAGCCTTGTGGGCTGTGAGGAAGAAGCTGATAGACTTCAAGAGGACATAAATGGAATGGGTAGACATGTGGCAGATGAGATTTAATGTAGAGAAGGGTGTAGTGATACATTTTGGTAGGAAGAATGAGGAGATGCAATTTAAACTAAAGAGTACAATTCCAAAGACAGTGCAGGAGCAGAGGGACCTGGGGTATATGTGCACAAGTTGTTGAAGGTGGCAGGACAGATTGAGAAGGTGGCTAAAAAGGCTTATGGAATCCTGGGCTTTATAAGTAGGGGCATAGAGTACAATAACAAGGAAGTTATGATGATCTTTTATAAAACACTGGTTCAGCCTCTATTGGAGCTTTGTGTCCAATTCTGTGCACCACATTTTTGGAAGGGTGTGAAGGCATTAGGGAGGGTACAGAAAAGATTTGTGAGAGCGCTTCCAAGATTGAGGGACTTCAGTTATGTGGACAGGGCTGTTCTCCTTAGAGAGAAGGTTGTGAAGGGATTTGATAGAGCTTTTCAAAACCGTGAAGGGTTTAGACAGAGTTGTTAGAGAAAAGCAGTTCCTATTGGCGGAAGAACTGAAAACCAGGGGGCACTGGTTTAAGATAATTAGCAAAAGAATAATGGCGACACAAGGAAAGGCTTTCTAACGCAGCGTGTGGTTAGAATCTGGAATGCACGGTCTGAGAGTGTGGAGGGGGCAGATCCTAGCATGGCCTTCAAAAGGGAAATCGATAAGCACCTGAAGAGAAAAATGTGCAGGCCTCTGGGGAAAGGGCAGGGGAGTGGTAAAACAAAATTGCTGTTACAGAGAGCCAGCATTAACCCATTGGGCTGAATGGTCTCCTTCCCTGCTGTAATCATTCTGCAGTTCCACTGCCAATGGAAAATGATTTAAAGATGTCAGGATCCATTCACATTCTTCCGATTCAGCTTTTGCAGATCCCTTTCTGTCCCAGAATGTAATTGTTGAATCACTGAGGTTAAGGAGGGGACATTTGATACAAGCATTCCTGAGAAGCTTTCCCTCTTGCTTCTAATCTTTGGATGAATTCTGGTGAACCTTTATGTTTTTTGAGTGGCCTTTGATAAAAAAAAAGAAAAATAAGAGGTGGAGCTACGATCACTTTGCCAATTGAGGAAGTTAAAATTCTTCTCTTCCATTAAACTCCTCATTGTGGATCCCATCCCGACTTCCTGGCTGGCCCACTGAGGGCTTAGCTCTGCTTGTTCAGGTAGCTCATCACAATATTTGAAAAATTAAAATGGACGCTGGATTTTTTTTAACTGGAATAGAATGACCCTGTAAATATTGATCTGAATGTTGGGCCTTTTAAACCTTAGGCCGGGATTCTCCCTGCCCTCCAGTTTCGGGTGCCAGCGGGCAGTGTGGCGCGATTGGTTTCACAACAGCGTGAAAGTAGTTTGCGATCGTCCGCTTAGCCGGCCGACGGCGAGCCACACTTCCCACCACCGGACATCGGGAACCCATTGGAACACATCGGCACATCATTATTAGGCTAGGCCAGCCCACTGGGATCCTCCCCTCACCTCCACTGGATCATCTGCACACATCATTGGGAAACACACTGACCCGTTTCACAACAGCGCATAAAAGACATGCACTTGGTGGGCTGCACTTTGAGGGGGACTCAGTGGTGAGTGCACAGTAACAATGTGCAGCACTCACCAGGGCCGACTGCTGCACTTCAAGCTTGAGGCGCATTGAGGGAGGAGGGGAAAGGGCTGCCCTGCGGTTGAATGTAGCGCAAAAATATTTGGGGTGAGGGGGTAGGGTGGATGAAGGAAGCGGCCACACAATAGGGAAACCTTATATAAAGTGAGCATTCCTCTGAAACTGAGACAGGTCAGGCGTAGCCACATTGATATGAGTGGAGTTGGGCCTCTAGCTTATCTGCCCACTCAAGCAACACTGAGACATGAAATTGCCACCAAGTGCTCCAGAGCTTTTCACCTCTCGGGCACAGACTGCAAACTAATGAGTGTTTTAGTGAACTGCAGAACAGTTGGACAACTTGGCACATTGTACAATTTCCTCGCTAAATCTGGCCATGGAGCAGTCACTGGTGGAGGTGCTCACAGCCCATTGCAATGTCATCATCCCGGTTTGGACCAGTCTCCTCCATGGTTCAAGCTAACAGTGCAGCCCTGCAGTGTGGGTTAGGAGAATGTCTGTGCCTGAGCTGAGAGCACAGCCTGCAGTCCAATGGGCAAAGCTGCCAATCGGTCAGGTGAAGTGGAGCGGAGGTGGGTGGGGTTTCAGGCAGCCATGCAGCGCACTGAACTCTGGCCATCCAAGTGGTGGCCAGCACTCTCCGGGATGGGTTAAGGGGCCTTCAGACTTAACCAAGACAGGTTCTTAGTACACGGTCTGTCCGCAAGAAAGACCCAAACCTCCCTGTCGCTTGCCATTTTAACACTCCACCCTGCTCTCTTGCCCACATGTCTGTCCTTGGCCTGCTGCATTGTTCCAGTGAAGCCCAACGCAAACTGGAGGAACAGCACCTCATCTTCCGACTAGGCACTTTACAGCCTTCTGGGCTGAATATTGAATTCAACAACTTTAGATCTTAAACTCCCTCCCCCCATCCCCACCCCGTTTCCTCCCCCTCCCTTTTGTTTTTTTTTGTTTTCAATAATTTATATAGATTTTTCTTTTCCCACCTATTTTCATTATTTTTAAATCTACAACTAATACCCTGTCAGTCTTTCCACCCCACCCCCACTAGAGCTGTACCTTGAGTGTCCTGCCATCCATTCTTAATTAGCACTTTTCTTAGATAATATCACCACCTTCAACACTTCTTTGATCCTTTTGTCTGTGACATCTTTTGCTTATCTGCTCCTATCACTGCTTGCTTGTCCCTACAACCACCCCACCCTCAACTTCTCTCCCCCGCCCCCCACCTTAAACCAGCTTATATTTCACCCCTCTCCTAACTATACTCAGTTCTGCTGAAGGGTTGTGTGGACCCGAAACGTCGACTCTTTTCTTCTCCACCGATACTGCCAGACCTGCTGAGTTTTTCCAGGTAATTCTGTTTTTGTTCAGGTTCTTAGTACACTCATGCTAACCCACACATCTCTCTCTTTCATCCTGCAGGAGGAGTACATCAGGATTAAGGTGAAGCTCAACGCAAACTGGAGGAACAGCACCTCATCTTCCGACTAGGCACTTTACAGCCTTCCGGACTGAATATTGAGTTCAACAATTTTAGATCATGAACTCTCTCCTCCATCTCCACCCCCTTTTTCCCAATAATTTATATAGATTTTTCTTTTCCCACCTATTTCCATTATTTTTAAATGTATTTCCATCCATTGTTTTATCTTTGCCTTTTAGCCTATTTCAATCCCTTCCCCCCACCCCCACTAGGGCTATCTGTACCTTTATTATCACATTCCTTAGATAATATCACCAGCTTCAACACCTCTTCGTCCTTTTGTCTGTGACATCTTTTGGTTATCTCCACCTATCACTGGCCCTCTATCCAGCTCTACCTGTCCCACCACCCCCCCTTAAACCAGCTTATGTTTCACCTCTTTTCTATTTTTCCTTGGTTCTGTTGAAGAGTCATACGGACTTGAAACGTTAACTGTGTTCCTCTCTGCAGATGCTGCCAGACCTGCTGAGTTTTTCCAGGTATTTTTGTTTTTGTTTTGGATTTCCAGCATCCGCAGTTTTTTGCTTTTATCAGGATTAAGGAGCCTGGTGAACTAGTTGTATGCCTCGTGGTGTATAGAGAGTGAAGACAATGGAGGAGAGAGTGACTGGGGTGTCTAGCTGGGCAGAGGGAGGAGCAGAACCTTCCGGAAGAAGGGGTGGATGAGGCTGGTCAGCACTTAGCAACACCCAAGATCTATAGACACTGCCTTTCATTCCTGCAGATGACCGAGAACCAGTGTCACCAAAGACTGTGCGTGTCCAGGGAACTGGTCGGTCACATCTGCTACCTGCTGCAGGATTTGGCGCCTGGGGGACATGGAGGACATTCACTGCCAGTGACCATGAAAGTGACCGGGCACTCAATTTCTACACGAGTGGCTCCTTTCAGGGCTCCACAGATGGCCTCTGAGGGATATCACAAGCCTCCATCCACAAATGCATCCATGAGGTCACGGATGCCATCTTCTCCATGGCACACAACTTTGTGCATTTCGCCCGGACCAAGAGGGCCAGGATGCAAGAGTGATTGGATTTGCCCAGACCTTGGATTTCCCACAGGTGGAGGGTGCTATCGACTGCACTCACATGGCTCTCAGGTCTCCATCACAACACGTGGTGAACTATGTCAACCACAAGGGATTCCATTCGCTGAATGTGCAGCTGGTGTGTGACAACCAGAAACGCAACATGCACATGGTTTCCAGGGAGTGTGCACAACTCATATATTCTCAGTCAGTCACAGATCCCTGACGTATTCCAGAGTCCACAGAAGCTGCAGGGTTGGCTTCTCGGGCACAAGGACTACCTGTAGAGGCCGTGGCTGATGACACCCATGCAGCGGCCTCAGACTGCAACAGAGCGACGCTATAATGAGGCTCATGCTGCAGCTCACAACTTGGTGGAGCAGACCGTCGGGATACTGAAGATGTGGTTCCGGTGCTTGGACTGGTCTGGTGGAGCCCTGAAATATAGTCCACAGAGGGTGTCACGCATCATCACCATCTGCTGTGCCCTTTACAACCTGGTGCTGCAACGGGGTGAGGAGCTGGCTGAGGAGGGGATGGGGGAGCTGCACGTCTCCTCTGATGAGGAGGATGCCGACGGGGATGAAGGTGAGGAGGTCCTTGAAGGTGCCAATGACGGGGATGAGGCCCTCGCAATGGCTAGATGAGGCAAGTGCACTTGGGAGGCCCTCACAGCTGCTTAACCATTGAGCTAACTGACTCTTGGTCAATGACTATTGGGCTATTTAACACTTAGGCCTTGACCATTTGACTAATTGACCTGTAGTTCTTGACAATTGGGCTATTTAATCCTCAATATTTGACCATTGACCAGTGCACTAATTGACCCTTAGACCTTGACTATTGAACTACTTGATCCTTAGTCATTGGCTATTGGGCTATTTTGACCCTTGGTCTTTGACCATTAAGCTATTAAACACATGCTCCTTGACCACTGGACTAAATGACCCTTTGTCTTTGACTATTAGGCTATTTCATCCTTAGTCCTTGGCCACTGGTCTTCTTGACTCTAGGCCCTTGGCAGCTGGGCTATCTGACTGTGTGAGTTACATCCTGATAATGGTATTTGCACTGTGAACTTCTGCTGTCCCCTTGGAATGGTATCGGATCTATTCTGTCCTAAATGGGCCAATTGGAGTCTGATTCCCAATTTGCATTTTCAAGGGTCCCACTGCCTGAATCAGGCAGGCACTTTCCTATCTTGCATTAAGCACCCGTGAAAGTTGTAGTGAGTCGATCGTCAGGGTTAACAGGACGTTAATTGTCCCCACCCGATTATGAGGTCACTACCCTCATTTTAATGTCATTTTGGGTAAGTTAAAAGAAACCCTTTCGTTCTAGAACCAACCTAGCCAAAAGGAACTCAAGGCACATCCAAAGTGAGGGAGGAACGACCAAGGTCTATCTAGTTCATCTTCGACCATCCTGATAGTTGTGTGGTGGGTGCTATTTGAGGCTGCTTTGGCTGCACTCTCATCTCTGAATCAGAAGATGGTGGGTTCAAGGTCCACTCTCGAAGTTTGAGCTCAAATATGTGGCTGACACTTTGGTACAGTGAAGAGAGAGTACTGCAGTGGACCATCTTTGATTTGGGATGTTAAATTGAGGTGTCAATCTCTTCTCCCAGGCGGCCGCCCTGTTTCAAAGAAGAACAAAGGAGTCGTTCCCAGTGTTTTGGCCATTTTTAAAAAATTCATTCACGGGATGTGTGCGTCACTAGCTAGGCCAGCATTTATTTCCCATCCCCAATTGCCCTTGAGAAGGTGGTGGTGAGCTGCCTTCTTGACCCACTGCAGTCCTTGTAGTGTAGGTACACCCACAGTGCTGTTAGGGAGGGAGTTCCAGGATTTTGACCCAGTGATAGTGAAGGAACGGTGATATATTTCCAAGTCAGGACGGTGAGTGATTTGGAGGTGGTGGTGTTTGCATCTGTCTGCCATTCCTGTCGTTCTATAATGTAGCCATTATGGATTTGGAAGGCGCTGTCTAAGGAACCTTAGTGAATTCCTACAGTGCATCTTATAGATGGTGCACACTGCTGCTACTGTGCGTTGGTAGTGGAGGGAGTGAAAATTTGTGGAAGGGGTGCCATTGGAGTGGGCTGCTTTCCAGGATGGTGTCAAGCTTCTTGAGTTTTGTTGGAGCTGCACTAATCCAGGCAAGTGGGGAGTATTCCATCACAATCCTGACTTGTGCCTTGTAAATGGTGGACAAGTTTGGGGAGTCAGGAGCTGAATTGCTTGCCACAGGATTCCTAGCCCCTGACCTGCTCTTGTAGCCACAGTATTTATATGGCTAGTCCAATGTTCAGTTTCTGGTCAATGGTAACCCCCCAGGATGTTAATATCACTCAACTAACATCACTGAAAAGACAAATGATCTGGCCATTGTCACATTGCTGTTTCCTGTGTAATTGGCTGCCATGTTTTCTACAGTCTAACACTGCACTGTCATGACAACACTTCAAAAGTATTTCATTGGCTGTGAGGTGCTTTGGGGCATCCTGAAGTTGTGGAAGGTGCTATTTAAATGCAAGTCTTTCTTTCCTTTTTACAGTTATGACAGAACAGTTGATTAATCACTGCAACTAATTGATATAGATTGATAGCTACGATTAGTCAATGGCTCCGTTATTGCATCAGGATGAAAGCCAATTAAATGGACCTCAATGTTTCTTAAGTCTAGTAGTTGCAATGTTTCTAGAATGGGAGACCTGCTTTACAGAGAATCAACAGCGACTATTTCCTGTATCCATTCACAGATAAATTATACAGAAGCCAAAATTGTCAGCTAGCAAATTATCTGTAAGGCTGTAATTAATGTACTGATTAGCAAGAAGGGCAGGATCTAGTTCGTAACCATGCATGACACGCCAGAGATTTAATAATCAGAAGCTGCTGATTACAACCAATGCATGTTAAAGTTATTGTATACCCCCTGGATAGGAACCTTAGTGGAAAAGCTTCCTACAGTTTGCTGCAAGGAGATGAATTTAATGTTTATCTTGTTCAAAAGCAGTTGGGTATGTATCCAGTCCTGGTGTCAGCAGTTTTATTTGTTGTGGGTGGGGGTGAAGGGGAGTTTATCCATTCGGAGTGTAGTTTGTGATTTATTTTCTGTTCAGGGTAAATGGTTTTATGCTTAGTTTTGCAGAAATAGTTTTCATTGTTTTTTTTCTCTTTGAATAAATGCTTAAACGTTTGGGAGCCCCTGCGGATTTTAAACATCAGAAATCCATAAAGCTGCCTTTGATTAGACCCAGAAGAAAGTACCAAAGCTGTTCACTTCAGGACTTTCCTCCATTAGTTAGAAACTGAATATTTTATAATGCTGGAAAAAGAATTGTGTTTAGGCGAGGTTATACCACAAACAGAAATGGTTCAGATCCAGCAATTAGTTTGTGAGCTACATATTCTGAACAAATTAACTTAGACAACATGATTTTTAGTACAAATTGTTTTAGATTTTATTTTTTCACTTTATTCTATTTCACTCATTCTTTATACAGCTGTGCAGCAGCAATGTGACTGAATCCTAGAGCGTATTTGACTATTGCAAATTACTTGATTTGTTTGTGGCTAACTTATTAAAGTAACAGGCAAACTACTGTTTTTCTGCCACAGCATAGAAAATGGATAATGGGGCCAGGGGATTGAGAGTTAGATTTTATTTCTTATTTGAAAAATTGGAAGTAAGGTCTGCTTTTCATTATAATTTATGACTCATAAACAAACCTGTGGAGACATGCGGTTTGCAAATGTGCAATTCCAGAGAACAAGATTTTATTAGTGGTAATGTTGAAATAACAACCAATCACAGTGCATTTATACAAGAACCTAAGAAGATAAGAAATGGGAGCAGAAGTAGACCATACAGCTCACCAAGTCTGCTCCGCCATTCAAAACAATTATGGCTGATCTAATCATGGCCTTTCCTGCCTGGTCTCCATAGCCATTGACTTCCCTATAGTCCAAGAATCTGCCTAACTCAGCCTTGAATATATTCACTGCTCTCTGGGGTAGACAATTCAAAAGATTAATGACACTCTGAGAGAAGAAATTCCTCCTCATCTCTGTCTTAAACGGGAGACCCCTTGTTTTTAAACTATGGCCGCGAGTAACAGATTCCCCCACAAGAGGAAACATCCTTTCAGCATCTACCCTGTAAAACTGGGAAATTAAGCATTTTATGTTTTGGCAAGAGACGGCTGATTACGTAGTGCTGGGGTGGGGTGGAGGGGTGGGAGTTGGTGTGGGTGGAGAGGGGCTGATTACAGTGTGTGTGGTGTGGGGGTGGACAGAAGGGCTTCACTGAGTCTTCTGTCACTGGGGAATATGTAGAGATTGGCTGAAACCTTAGTCACCAGTAACTGTTGCACATTTTGTTCTATGCCTGTTCAGAAGCATTCCACTTCCCTTATAATGCTCAACTCCAGTTGGCTCCACATTCAGGTAAGTCACCTACTTTGTGAATTAAATCCATTTAATTTTAAAGCTGCTTTGTCTGAGCCGTATCCACAGTGAAACTGCAGTCTCTGGGACTATAAATGTTATTTTGTGTCGTTTGAAGCCCTCAGTAAAAATTTAAAAGTTTATTTGGCTTGTTTCACGTTAAAATCAATGATGTCAAGGTGGCCTTTAGGGAACCTAGGTATCATGTTGGTATAGATCAGTAACGCTAAATGCAAATGTGAAGATCAGTAATATCCCCAGCTTCCTGACCAAAGCCCATGAGCTAGAGTGCCTCAGAGTGGATGAGTAATCCAGAGACCTAGGGTAATGCTCTGGGGATCTGGGTTCGAATCCTGTCAAGGCAAATGGTGGAATTTGAATTCAATAAAAGTCCAGAATTATAAGTCTAATGATGACCATGAAACCATTGTTGATTGCTGTAGAAACCCATCTGGTTCACTAATATCCTTTAGGGCAGGAAGTCTGCCGTCCTGACCTGCTCTGGCCTACATGTGACTCCAGACCCACAGCAATGTCTGAAATGGCCTAGCAAACCGCTCAGTTGTAACAAACTGCTACAAAGTCTCAATAAAGGAATGAAACTGAAAAAGGACCACCCGGCATCAACCCAGGCACAGGAAACGACAACAGCAATCTCTGCCCTGTTGACCCTGAAAAGCCCTCCTTTGGCTAGAGCCAAAATTGGGAGAGCTGCCTTGCAGGCTAGTCAAGCAACAGCCTGATATAGTCATCCTCACGGAATCATACCTTACAGATAATGTCCCAGACTGCACCATCACCATCACTGAGCGTGTCCTGTCCCACTGGCAAGACAGACCCAGCTGAGGTGGTGGCACAGTGGTATACAATCGGGAGAGAGTTGCCCTGGGAGTCCTCAACCTCGACTCCAGACCCCATGAAGTCTCATGGCAAACAGGTCAAACAAGGAAACCTCTTGCTGATTACCATGTATCATCCTCCCTCAGCTGATGAATCAGTGTTCCTCCATGTTGAACACCACTTGGAGGAAGCACTGAGGCGGGGCAAGAGCACAGAATGTAACCTGGGCGGGGGACTTCAATGTCCATCACCAAGACTGGCTCAGTAGCACCACTACTGACCGAGCTGGCCGAGTGCTAAAGGACATAGCTGCTAGACTGGGTCTGCAGCAGATGGTGAGGGAACCAACAAGAGGGAAAAACATACTTGACCTCATCCTCACCTACCTGCCTGCCACAGATGCATCTGTCCATGACAGTATTTGTTGGAGTGACCACTGCACAGTCATTGTAGAGATGAGGTCCCGCCTTCACATTGAGGATACCCTCCATCGTGTTGTGTGGCACTACCACCGTGCTAAATGGGATAGATTTCGCACAGATCTAGCAACTCAAGACTGGGCATCCATGAGGTGCTGTGGGCCATCAGCAGCAGCAGAATTGTACTCAAACACAATCTGTAACCTCATGGCCCGGCATATCCCCCACTCTACCATTACCATCAAGCCAGGGGATCAACACTGGTTCACTGAAGAGTACAGGAGGGCATGCCAGGAGCAGCACCAGGCATATCTCAAAATGATGTGACAACCTGGTGAAGCTATAACACAGGACTACATGCGTGCCAAACAGCATAGGCAGCAGGTGATAGATAGAGTTAAGCGATCCTACAACTAACGGATCAGATCTAAGTTCTGCAGCCCTGCCACATCCAGACGTGAATGGTGGTGGACAATTAAACAACTTACTAGAGGAGGCGGCTCCATAAATATCCCCATCCTCAATGATGGAGGAGTCCAGCAAATCAGTGCAAAAGATAAGGCTGAAGCATTTGCAACCATCTTCAGCCAGAAATGCCGAGTGGATGATCCATCTCAGCCTCCTCCGGAGGTCCCCAGCATCACAGATTCCAGTCTTTAGGCAATTCAATTCACTCCACGTGATATCAAGAACTGGCTGAAGGCACTGGACACTGCAAAGGCTATGGGCCCTAACAACATTCCGGCAATAGTACTGAAGACTTGTGCTCCAGAGCTTGCCGTGCCCCTAGCCAAGCTGTTCCAGTACAGCTACAACACTGGCATCTACCCAGCTATGTGGAAAATTGCCCAGGTATGTCCTGGACACAAAAAGCAGGACAAATCCAACCCGGCCAATTACCGCCCTATCAGTCTACTCTCCATCATCAGTAAAGTAGTGGAAGGGGTCATCAACAGTGCTATCAAGCAGCACTTGCTTAGCAATAACCTGCTCACTCATGCCCAGTTTGGGTTCTGCCAGGGTCACTCAGCTCCTGACCTCATTACAGCCTTGGTTCAAACATGGACAAAAGAGCTGAACTCCCGAGGTGAGGTGAGAGTGACTGCCCTTGACATCAAGGCAGCATTTGACTGAGTGTCGCATCAAGGAGCCCTAGCAAAGCTGGAGTCAATGGGAATCTCTCCACTGGTTGGAGTCATACCTAGCACAAAGGAAGATGGTTGTGGTTGTTGGAGGTCAGTCATCTCAGCTCCAGGACATCACTGCAGTAGTTCCTCAGGGTAGTGTCCCAGGGCCAACCATCTTCAGCTGCTTTATCAATGACCTTCCTTCCATCATAAGGTCAGAAGTGGTGATGTTCACTGATGATTGCACAATGTTCAGCATCATTCGCAACTCCTCAGATACTGAAGCAGTCTATGTCCAAATGCAGCAAGACCTGGACAATATCCAGGCTTTGGCTGACAAGTGGCAAGTAATATTTGCACCACACAAGTATCAGGCAATGACCATTTTCAACAAGAGGGAATCCAACCATCGTCCCTTGATGTTCAATGGCATTACCATCGCTGAATCCCCCACCATCAACATTCTGGGGGTTACCATTGACCAGAAACTGAACTGGACTCGCCATATAAATACTGTGGCTACAAGAGCAGGCCAGAGGCTAGGAATCGTGCAACGAGTAACTCACCTCCTGACTCCCCAAAGCCTGTCCACCATCTACAAGGCACAAGTCACGAGTGTGATGGAATACTCTCCACTTGCCTGGATGAGTGCAGCTCCCACAACACTCAAGAAGCTGGACACCGCCCAGGACAAAGCAGTCCACTTGATTGGCACCACATTCACAAACATTCACTCCCTCCACCACTGATGCACAGTAGCAGCAGTGTATACCATCTACAAGATGCACTGCAGGAATTCATCAGGGCTCCTTAGACAGCACCTACCAAACCCACGATCACTACCACCTAGAAGGCAGCAGGTAGATGGGAACACCAGCAACT
The DNA here is from genome assembly GCF_964194155.1 of Cetorhinus maximus. Classification (NCBI taxonomy): domain Eukaryota; kingdom Metazoa; phylum Chordata; class Chondrichthyes; order Lamniformes; family Cetorhinidae; genus Cetorhinus; species Cetorhinus maximus. The sequence goes on along the minus strand of NC_135886.1, from coordinate 144,440,029 downwards.
GGATGTTCCCTTCTAGGTAACTCACCTTCCTAACTTGGAAATAAATCACCGTTCCTTCACTGTCACTGGGTCAAAATCCTGGAACTCCCTCCCTAACAGCACTGTGGGTGTACTTACACCACATGGACTGCAGCGGTTCAAGAAGGCAGCTCACCACCACCTTCACAAGGGCAACTAGGGATGGGCAATAAATGCTGGTCCAGCCAGCGAAGCCCACATCCCGTGAATGAATTAAAAAAAAGATGGCGTACAATAATGACATTTTTACAAAGTACCTTAAAAACACAGATTTTCATATTTATATAATCTATCATTATGTGTTCATGTATAATTTAATCATACATTGAATGATACTACACTGCTTTATGGATATTTTGTTTTTGTTGGCATCTGAAGTCATGTAAATTTTCAAGTGTTAAAATGGGGTCACATTGCAAAATAGTTCGGGAAGCACTGCTCTATGGGGTCAGTATTTACTTTAGCTACTCTCTTTTTATATCCTTGTAGAAGCTTCTAATGTCTGTTTTTATATTTCTTGCTAGTTTACTCTCATGTTCTAATTTCCCCCTGTTTGTTTTTGAGTCACCCTTTGCTGGTTTCAAAAATTTTCTCAATCTTCTGCCCTCCAACTAACTTTCACAACATTGTACGCCTTTACTTCCAATTTGATACCACCTTTAACTTCCTTAGTTATTCATGGATGTTCCCATGTATCTGCTGCCCTTGTTCTTCTAGATGGTAGTGGTCGTGGGTTTGGAAGGTGCTATTGGAGGAGCAGTGCATCTTGTAGAAGGTACACACAGCTGTCACTGTGCATTAGTGATGGAGGAAGTGAATGTTTAAGGTGATGGATGGGATGCCAAACAAGCGGGCTGCTTTGTCCTGGATGGAGTCAAGCTTCTTGAGTGTTGTTGGAGTTGCACTCATCCAGGAAAGTGGGGATTATTCTATCACACTCCTGACTTGTGCCTTGTGGATGGTGGACAGGCTTTGGGGAGTCAGGAGGTGAGTTACTGACTGCATAATTCCCAGCTTTTGACCTGCCCTTGTAGCCACAGTATTTATAATAGCTAGTCTCGTTCAGCTTCTAGTCAATGGTAACCCCCAGGATATTAATACTGGGGGATTCAACGATGGTAATGCCATTGAATGTTAAGGGGTGGTGGTTGGATTCTCTCCTGTTGGAGATGGTCATTGCCTGACACTTATGTAGCACAAAAGTTACTTGTCAGCCCAAGCTTGGATATTGTCCAGGTCTTGCTACATATGGACATGGACTGCTTCAGTATCTGAGGAGTCATGATGGTCTTGTTTAATTTACTATATTATATTTAGTAATATACATAGTCCACAGTCTTAATTTAACCCTATTTGTTTATATTTGTTTTTTTATATATCAAGCAGCAACTCTTAACCCCACTTCACCAAATTCTAACACTTACCCAAATTCCCTTGTGCTCTGGTGAAATGTGCACTCGGTGATGTTACTCTGTGCTAAAGCTCTTTTATTATTAACTCACTTAGTGTTTTACCTACTCTGGTTGTCATTCCAGGAACCATCTCCTCAGCTCCTCCCACAGCTGATGAGCAGCTTCATCTGTAGAAATATTAATTCATTAATGGAGGCCAGAGTGTTTGTGGATAATATTTCAAGAAAATTGAGGAAAGCTGACTTTAGGATCAGACTGTTGAAGCGCTAGCAACCTCTCTGATTGTGTGTGACAGTGAAGAGCCTCCCTAAAGAGGTAACATGCAGTGTCAAAGCACGAGGGAACTCTATGCCAAATATTGGAGGGTCTGGTAAGGAGGCTGGAAGACAATGTAACACTTGGAGAAGACTACAAAGTTAAAGTGTACATCTTGATCAGTGGGCTGCATCCTCTCGTCTCTGAGTCAGAATGTCAAGGCTTCAAGTCCCACTCTAGAGACCTGAGCACAAAATCAAGGCTGGCACAGGGTTTGGGGGAAGGGGAGGCGGGGGCTTGGGTGAATGCTGCACTGTCAGAGATGTCATCTTTTGGTCAAGATGCTAAATTGAGGCCCTGTTTGCCCATTTTCTCTTGGCAAGATAATAATATCAGACTTATATGGCATGAATGATCCAAGCAAACAATGACAACAGGCATCTCAGTAAAAGTGACCACGAAGCTGTCAATTGTTGTTAAAAACCCAACTGGTTTGTTAATGACTGTTAAAGGAAGAAACCTGATGTCCTTATCCAGCCTAGCTTGCATTTGGCTCATAAGAACATGAAAACTTAAAAACAGGAATAGGATGTGGGTGACATGGCCCATCGAGTCTGCTCTGCCATTCAATATGACCATGACTGATCTTGGGCTTCAACTCCACTTTCCTACCTGCTCCCCATAATTCCCTGAGACACCAAAATCTGTCTCTTCCAGCCTTAAATGTATTCAATGATGGAGCATTCCTAACCCCCTGGGATACAGAATTCCAAAAATTCACAACCCCTTGAGTGAAGTAATTTTTCCCCCCTCATTTCCCCTCATCTCAGTCCTAAATTATTCGCCCCTTATCCTGAGACTGTGCCCACCTGTTTTAGATTCTCCGACCAATGGAAACAATCTCTCAGCGTCTACCCTATCAAAGCCCCTCTCAGAATCTTGTAGGTTTCAATGAGATCGCCTCTCATTCTTCTAAACTCCAGAGAATATAGACCCAATTTACTCAGCCTCTCATCATAGGACAACCCCCTCATCCCAGGGACCAATCTAGTGAACCTTCGCTGTGTCACCCCCAATGCAAGTTTATCTTTTCTTAAATGTGGAGACCAAAACAAGAAGGCTCCAGTCTCACAATAATGCGGTTGACTTTTAAATGCCCACTGAAAAGATCCAGCAAATTGGTCAGTTGGGTCAAACCGTTACCAGGTCCGTTAAGGAGGTCGCCCAATCCCTTCTTCTCAGGACCAGCTAGAGATAGACAATAAATGCCGGACTTACCAGTGTCGCCCACAACCTGAAAATGAATTTTAAAGAGGTTAGCAAGGAACTAGGGAATAAAATATTATAAATGTCAGAAGGCTAACAGAACGTGCTATTAGAATGAATTTTCATGAAGTCAAATCACCTTCTTTCAAACCTCACTGCTCCTACATTTAAAGGCAGAAGAGGTTGCTTTTAAGTGTAACAGGTGAAAGAATAAAATAACTTGCATTTATATAGTGACTGTCACAACTTCAGGACATCCCAAGATTAATGAAGTAATTTTTTAAGTACAATCACTGTTGTGTATATGTATGAGAGTGTATGTGAGCTTGTGTGGGTGTAGGTGTAAGTGTAAGTGTGTGTGTTTGTGTCTGTGTGAGAGAGAGAGTGAGAGAGTTTTTGTGTATTGTGTTTGTATTTATGTCTGAACTTGTCAGTGTGTGTGTGGCACTGTGTATTTGTCAGTGTATGTGCGTGTGTGTGAGCATGTGTTTGTGCCTGTCAGGTGTCTGCCGCAGTGTGTGTTTTAGTGTGGGTGTGTGCTCGTACATGTCTATGTAAGTATGTGCCTGTGTGAATGTGTTTGTGCATGAGTATGTATGTGTCTGTGTGTCTCTGCATGGGTGTGTGTGCATTGTGCGTGTGTGTCAGTGTGTGATTGTGTATTTGCGTGCATGATTGTGTGCCTGTAAGTGTATGTCTCTGTGTGGCTGTGGATGACTGAGTGTCCTTGTGTGTTTGCATGTGAGTTTGTGTGTGTGTCTTGTATGTGAGTCTGAGTGTTTGTATGTGTCTATGTGCGTGATTGTGAATGTGTATGTGTGAATGCCTGTGTGTCTGTATATATGTATGTGTGTGGGTGTTGTAAGGGTGTGTGTGTTTCTGAGTGTGGGTGTATACCTGTATGTGTGTGTGTGCCTTTGTGAGTGGTGTGTGAGCGTGTATGTGAGTGTGTGTCTGTTAGTGTATGTGAGTCTTTGTGTTTGTGTGGGTGTGTTGCCTGTGTGTGCAAGTGTGTGAATGTTTGTGAGCATGTGTGTGATTGTGTGCATTATGAAAATCCTGGGGATATTTTATATTGTTTATAAATACAAGTCCTTCCTCATTCTTTCTCTCTTTCCTTTTCTTTATGTCTTTTTCTCTCTTTCTTTATTTCTCTTCTGTTATTCTCTGTCCCTTGCTCTCTTTCTCTCCAACTCACTTTTTCTTTGCCTTTCGTTTTCTGTCATTCTGTCTGTCTCTTTCTCTCCACCTTTCTCTCTCTTTCTCTCTGTCTTTTTCATTGCATCTTTCTCTCCATCTTTCTTTCCTTCATTCTTTCTCTCCCCTCTGTCTGTCTCTCTCTCTCTCTTTCATTCTTTTGTCTTTCGATACAGGAGAGAAATAAACTCCCAGTCAAATCCAGCTCCGGATTGTCCAATAAAACTTTAAAAATTACCTCAGGAGAGAAACAAGCTGATTTGACATTGAATCCTCTGGAGAATAATGTGAACCAACTATTTGTGACAGACTCATAATAGGTACAAAGATAGGAGAGCAAATACACAACCTAGGAAAATAGCATTACCATAGAAACCGAGGACAAGGAGAAAGAATAGATTCGACAAAATAATGAGCAAAATTTGAAGGTGTCCTATCAACATATCTCACATACATCAGACAATAAATTAAAGGAACAAAGTGATAACAATAGGAATGCTGTGAAATTAAGCTCCTCTATTATTGTCTCTGTTATAACAGGTGGACGGAAGAACTTTGTATGACAGTGCTAAGTGTTTACACGTATATTTCCCAACAGCCTGACTTCAAGAGCAGAGGAGATTAAGGGCTGGTTTGCTGGAAGTATTCAAGCCCATGAATGGGTCAAGAGTAAATAAGGAGATACAGTTTCCAATGGCATGAGGACCAGTAACCAGAGGGACACAGATTGAAAGTGACTGGCAAAAGAATCAGAGATGAGAGGAGGAAACATTTTCTGATGCAGCGAGTTGTCATGATCTGGAATGGACTGCCTGAAATCTTGGTGGAGGCAGATTCAATCGTAATTTTCAAAAGGACATTGCATCAGTTTGCTGTCTATTGGGAACGAGTAGGGGAGTGGGACTAATTGGAGAGCTTCACCAAAGAGCCAGCACAGGCTCAATGGGCCAAGTGGTCTCCTTCTGTACTGTATCAGTGCGCTTTCTGAATAAACATCAGGGGTATGGGGAATGAGAAGTTGAGGCCACAGTCAAATCAGCCATGAATGATGGAGCAGGCTCGAGGGGCTGAATGGCCTACTCCTGCTCCTAACTCGTATGTTTGTATGTATCATTCCATGATAAGAGACTATACACAGGATATGAAAGCACGAGCAAATGAATGGCACAGACACTTCCTTCCACAAGGCTACAGCAGATAAAAAGGAATTCATACGGAATATTTTGCACTAAAATATATTAAATGAAATATATATACCAGACATGTGAGCAGTGGTAGCATAAATGTTGCCATACATTGATATAGTGGTTATAGGGTATGGTTACAGGGAATGATCTAGAGGTTTTAAGATATAGTATTGCATTGTTTATGAAGCTTTACTAGTAACGTAGAGATCAGGAATACAATTCCCAACATGGTATGGGAATTTAATTCAACAAATCTGTTAATTATGAGCTGGCATCTATAATAAGAAGGACCACGAAAGCTAATGGAATGTTGTAGAATGCTAACTGTTTTGTTGATATCTTCCGGGGAGGGTATCTGTCATCTCTACACAGAGTGGACCTACTTGAAACTCAAGTTCCATGCTAGACTTAACTATTCCAACACATTCTTGGCTGGTTTCCTACATTCCAGTTAAGGGCGGCAGACAGGCTCTTAAAGCTGGAGGGCCAATCAGAGGCCTTTAAGCCTCAGAGGAACAGCAGGATGCAGTAAAAGGTAAATAACAGAGAGGGCACTTCAGTATAGAAGGTGCCCTCTCAGCTACTTTTTAAAAACTTCAATTAATAAGACTAAAAGCAGCCAGGCCATCAGTGTCGGCAGGACTCCCCTCTACACGGTGGCCTTTGACTTCACTCCAATCCAGGCAGGGAGGGAAGGCCCCGAGGCCCACCTGGAACGTTGGCACACTGGCGTGCTGCTGGGCGTCTGCCTCCAGGTCATAAACCTGGCCCCCTTCATGTTGGGAAACTGGAGGCCGACTGGAAAATCTCACTCAGCCTCCTCCATCCCTGCTTTCTAAGACATCGTATTGAGCCTAAATGCCTGCCTGTCAGGTGGGGATGGTCGGCCTTCCCGGATCCTGAACCCACATCGGCCAAAATGTTGGGAACAGGTTTGGGAGACCGGCATGTTGGCTGGCCTTGGAATTTCCAGGCACTGTCCACCTTCGCTCCTCCCTCTGACAGGGCCTAAAAATTCAGCCCATGATCTCTCCAATGTCACACGTGTTCAGAAAACAGTTTATGTTTTAAAAAAGCATTTTAACTCCATTAAAACTTTCCAGCCATTTGCAGTTGCAGATATTTAGTGCCTAGTTTTTTGAGTTAGTGTTGAATGCAGAAGCTGTATAAATCAGGGATCTGTGGGGGCGATCTACATTGAGTTACGTGAGGAAATCATGTGATCACGCTTCTAGTACAGCTACAACACTGGCATCCACCCAGCAATGTGGAAAATTGCCCAGGTATGTCCTTTGGACAAAAAGCAGGACAACTCCAACCCGGCCTATTACCGGCCCATCAGCCTACTCTCCATCATCAGCAAAGTGGTGGAAGATGCTATTGATAATGCTACCGACTGGCATGTACTCAGTAATAACCTGCTCACTGACACTCAGGCCGGGATTTTCCGGCCCTGTTGTGCGTGGGACCCGCCATGGGTGAGGCGGTGCCCCAGCCAGAAATCCATTGACTTGCGACGGGACCAGAAGATCCCGGCGGTGGGTGGGTGTGGAGAACCCCGTCCTCAATTTGGGTTTCGCCAGGGCCACTCGGCTCCAGGCATCATTACATCCTTGGTGTAAACATGAACAAAAGAGCTGAACTCCCGAGGTGAGCTGAGTGTGACTGCCCTTGACATCAAGGCAGCATTTGACTGAGTGTGGCATTAAGGAGCCCCAGCAAAACTGGAGTCAGTGGGAATCAGGGGGAAACTCTCCACAGGTTGGAGTCATACCGAGCACAAAGGAAGATGGTTGTGGTTGTTGGAGGTCAGTCACCTCAGCTCCAGGACATCACTGCAGGAGTTCCTCAGGATAGTGTCCTCGGCCCAACCATCTTCAGCTGCTTCATCAATGACCTTCCTTCCATCATAAGGTCAGAATTGGGGATGTTCACTGATGATTGTACAATGTTCAGCATCATTCATGACTCCTCAGATACTGAATCAGTCCTTGTCCAAATGCAGCAAGACCTGGACAATATCCAGGGTTTGGCTGACAAGTGGCAAGTAACATTCATGCCACACAAGTGCCAGACAATGATCATCTCCAACAAGAGAAAATCTAACCATCTCCCCATGACATTCAATGGCATTACCATCGCTGAATCTCACATTATCAACATCCTGGGTGTTACCATTGACCAGAAACTGAACTGGACCAGTCATATAAATACTGTGTCTACACGAAGATGAGAGGCTGGGAAGTAACTCACCTCCTGACTCCTCAAAGCCTGTCCACCATCTGCAAGGCACAAGTCAGGAGTGTGATGGAATACTTCCCACTTGCCTGGATGAGTGCAGCTCCCACAACACTCAAGAAGCTTGATACCGTCCAGGACAAAGCAGCCCCGCTTGATTGGCACCACATCCACCACCTTCAACGTTCACTCCCTTCATCACCGACACACAGTAGCAGCAGTGTGTACCATCTACAAGATACACTGCAGGAACTCACCAAGGCTCCTTAGACAGCACCTTCCAAACCCACGAGCACCTAGAAGGACAAAGGCAACAGACACATGAGCACACCACCACCTGCATGTTACCGGCCAAGTCACAGATCTTAGCCTATCAGATTGTTGTTAAAAGCCCATCTGGTTCACCAATGTCCATTAGGGAAAGAAATCTGCCATATTACCTGGCCTGCCCTATAAATGACTCTAGAGCCACAGCAATGTGGTTTACTCTTCACGGCCTAGCAAGCCACTCAGTTGTATTCAGGAAGGCGGCTCACCACCACCTCCTCAAGGGTAATCAGGGATTTAAAAAAAAATCATTTTATGGTATGTGGGCTTCGCTGGCTAGGCCAGCATTTATTGCCCATCCCTAATTGCCCTTGAGAAGGTGGTGATGAGCTGCTATCTTGAGCCGCTGCAGTCCATGTGGTGTAGGTACACCCACAGTGCTGTTAGGGAGGGAGTTCCAGGATTTTGACCCAGTGACAGTGAAGGAACGGCGATATATTTCCAAGTCAGGATGGTGAGTGACTTGGAGGGGAACTTCCAGGTGGTGGTGTTCCCATCTATCTGCTGCCCTTGTCCTTCTAGATGGTAGAGGTCACAGGTTTGGAAGGCAGCTCACCACCACCTTCTCAAAAGCCAATTAGGCATAGGCAATAAATGCTGGCCCAGTCAGCGAAGCCCACATCCCGTGAATAAATAAAAAAAAGATTAGGCACACACATCAGGCAGGAATTTCCCCTCCATGGACCAAGTGCGCAGCCGGGTGGAAAAAATGGCTTTTCCCCGCCAACCGCAATGCCGCATTTTTGTGCCCAATTGTCTGCCTCTTGCCTCATCAAATATTCATCAACTGGAAAGATGCTGTTTAGCTGGCGGGCGGCCTGTGATTCGCCCATCCTGCCGTGACCTCAATGTATCCTCGCTCTGGGCGCCATGTTGGAATCGCACCTGTACACAGATTGTTCAATACCTGCATCCCAGGGCTGCTCCAGGCCGAGAGATGGCCCCAAAAGGAGGAAGAGTAGAGCACTCAACTTTAGTGACACCGCATTGGGTCTCCTTATGGACGCTGTCGAGGTCCGCCACCACCCCTGGGATAGCTGAAAGATATCCAACAAGGTCAACAACCCAGCTTGGGAGGAGGTGCCTGTGGTGGTGACTGTCACCTCAGTCCTCAGGAGAACAGCGATACAGCACCGCAAACTGACAACTGATCTCATCCGCACAGCCAGGGTAAGTCAAACTTCTCATCCCTCTCAGCTCGCACTCTCACAAGCCCATCACACATTCACAGGATGACAGTCCACAGGGATCTCACACGCAACCAGCACAAGGGACATCACCACTCACTCTCCCACACACACACCCTGACATCTTTATCTGGACTCACATCCTGTGCAGATCACGTCCTCATTCTGTACACGGCTCCACTCAGCACGTACACAAGGCAAGCCCTTATCACCTGCCTTGGTTTGCTTCCTGCTCACACTCTCTCCATCTGTCTTCATGCAGGCCAAGCTCGCCTACAATAAGAGGGAGAGGTCCCAGACTGGTGGCGGGATGCCAGAGACCAGGGCCCTCACCGAGTATGAGGAGCGTGCTGTATACCTGGCTGGAGAGGACCGGGACTGTGCCTCCGGTGACAGTGAGGTCGGCGATGAACACCCAAGTGAGGATCCTGCACCAGCGGATCCTTCAGATAGCGAGATTGAGGGTGCAATGTTATGTCTTGGTGTCTGTTGCCGTGCACTAATTATCTCTAATCTCCTTCATAGGCACCACAGCAAAACACCCCAGAGACACCGGGAGCCAGTCCCTCACCTCCAGCCGCTAGGACACCTCGGGTGAGGATTTTGAGGACCTTCTTGTGGAAGACCTGTCACAGCGCTCACCCGCACCCTCCACCAGCGCTGAGATATGCACCGTGGTGGGACCTAGATCTAGAGCAGGCTCAGGGTCACGACCTGGTGAGCACAGCACAGACTCTGGTCCAGGTAGAGGCAGGGACATCCAAGGTCACCCACGCTCTGGTGATTGCTGGAGGCAGGATTTTGCGCAGTCGCAGTCGGATGACGAGTCTGAGGACCCGGCCTGAACACGTGTGTTTGGAGCAGCAGCAACAGGCACGGGAATATCAGGCAGGGTTGTCAGCTGCATCCTATAGACTGCAGCATACGTTGGAGGAGTCTGTCCATGTTCAGTCTGTGGTAATAGCATCGGCATGCCAGTGCACTGAGGTCAACACTGGTTACTCTCAGATGAGGTTTCTCTGGCTAGAGGTTTATAACCACATGCAGAATTTCAGCCAAGACAGAGAGAGAAAGAGTCAGTTAGGGTAACCTTCCTGCTCAACTTATTCCCCAACAAAACTGAATTCACAAAACAACAGGTTCAAACTGAAAGCTTGTCCTTGGCACCTGATTTCCGGTAAATCACTTGCCTGTGCCTTTACCAGTTTTTCTCCCCTCAACAATTAAAGTGATTGCAGTTCAAAACAAATAAATAGCTATTCTTCAAGTACCACTCTGGTCAGGTGATTCATCGGAAAAGGCCTGCTTGTTGACAGTTCCGAGGTAAACTTATGACCCTTTTAAAAAAAACTCCACGTCAGCATCCAGATAACGCAATGTCTTTCCATATTTTAAAAGAAAAATCCAGTTCGTGAAGATATGGTTTTGCCAACAGTAATTATTCATTTTTCTTTCTCTTTTCAACTTGGAAGACCATGTGTTGAGACTTGGGGCAGAACTTAGCCCTCGATGGGCGGGTGGGCCCCATCGGCTCAGCGCCAGACGGGCAGCCGATCACTGCCGCTGAAACAGGCCCCGCCGCCATTTTGAGTGGGCGGGCCAATTAAGGACCGTCCAGTGGGCTGCCCGACGGGAAGCGCTATGTGCTCCCTGTGTGGAGCAGGGAGGGATTCCCCATCTGTCAAAGTGCGCACTGCTCCCTGGGACTAAGTGCTGTCTCAGGGAGATTGGTGACAGTTTAAAAAACCTCAAAAATAGAAAACTAAAAAAATTATTAACATGTTCCCCTCATGTGACAATGTTACACGAGATGGGACATGTTAATAAATATGGCATAAAACTTATTAAAGATTTTTAAAACGAGCATGAAACTTCATCCCGCCAGTGGATGAGATTTCGTGTTTTTTCAGAAGCCCGCTGGGGCTCCTGGCCTGTCCGCCAGCCTTAAGGTTGGACGGGCAGGGCCTTTAATTGGGTTAATGATCCTGTCAATGGCCTCAATTGGACATTGACAGGTCGGCGGGCAGACAGCTGATTTCGCTGTGCCCCCGCCTTCCTGAATATTTAAATGGGGCGGGATGACATTGGGGGTTCCTCCCGACGTCATCCCGCATCATTTTCGTGTCGGCAAGCGGGCCCCGCCCCTAGCTCGCCGACGGAAAAATTCTGGCCTTGGAGTCAGGGGTTGGAATTAGCAACAAGTTTCATTCAATTGGCACCTATGACTGAATTATTTAAAGGGGCTTCTCAGGACTGGCTGCAGCCTGGAAGTTAAAGAGAATTAGTTCATCCTTGCAGGCTATGAACCCTGCATGCTGAAGCTGGACTTGCAAGGGAGGTTCCATGGCATCTCCTACTGCAATAAAACTTCTACCTTTAGCTTCCAGGCTCTTTTCTCTGGAGCTTTTCCTGGTGAATTTTCTCAGTGTCTGTAGCTTCAGTTTGGAGCTTTTTTCAGTTCAGAATTCATTGAAGATTTTGCTTTTTAGCTTTTCAGTATTATTGTGAGGTGGAGAGATTTTTGATCCTCAGCTGCCGCCATGTTGTAATGATGCTGGATATAGAACATGTCTATTAAGGAAACCTTTGTAGTGTTCTGTAGGTTAAAACCAAGTCTTTATTAAAATTTGTAACTATACACATATACACAGTAAAGGGTACAGTCAAGGAGCTACCTCCATGTCTAGATCGTAACGTGTCTCTGTTCAATACCACAATGACCCTAGGTCTGTGTCATGTGCCTTCTTACATTCACTGCTTGGGCGATACTGTGCTCAGTCCCACATTAACCCTGTATATTCCAGATCATTATACTACAGTCTCAACTCTACTTTCCTGTCTGCCCCCCATAACCCTTGACTCCCTTGTCTAACTCTGCCTTGAATAAACTCATTGCCCAGCCTTCACTTATGCTCACTGGCGAAGAGAATTCCACAGACCAATGACCCTCAGAGAGGAAAAATTCTCCTCATTTCAGTCTTCAAAGGGAGGCCTCTTATTCTTAAACTGTGTCCCCTAGTTCTAGTCTCCTCTGTGAGTGTAAACATCCTCCCAGTATCTACCCTCAGGATCTTAAATGTTTCAATAAGATCACTTCTCATTCTTCTAAACTCCAATGGGTATAGGTCCAACTTGCTCAACCATCCTTCATAGAATAAGGCCTTCAACCCAGGAATGAATCGAGTGAACCTTCTCTATGCTGCTTCTAATGCAACTACATCCTTTTTCAAAAAAGAAGCCCAAAACTGTACCCAGTATTCCCGATGTGGTCTCACCAGTGCCCTGTACAACTGCAGTAAAATCTCCTATCTTCCTAACAAAATGACAAAATATGCCCTTTTGAAGTTTGTATCCTCCTCATGGTTCACAATACTTCTAAGTTTTTTAGCATCTGCATATTTTGAAATTGTGCGCTGTACACCAAGGTCTAGGTCATTAATATATATATCGAGAACAGCAGGGGTCCTCGCATCAATCGCTGGGGATCTACCTCCAGCCTGAAAAACAATTGTTTACCAGTACTCTTTCTACTTTTCATGAATATCTCCAAAACTCTTCCAACCTCTTTGGGATTGAGATGTCAAGTATCAGGGTTGGCCTCTTGGTCATCTAGGTCTGTGAGTTTGCGTCTCAACCCACAAGACTATGTCAGTGAAAAGCTAATAGCGCAGAGGCAGATCTAGGGCATGACTTTCTGTTTGCAAGTGGGAGGCCTACTATATTTGCTTAGTATTCATTAATCTGTTGCATCTATCAGTTCACAGGGAGAAGGAGGATCAAATAATGGAGCTTGCGCTCAATGGTGCCTTCTTGATAGCGGTGATCTGACTGAGGAGGAGGAGGGCCCAGCACTGCCTAGCACAGCTTCGAGAGGAGGCCTGGCCTCAGGTCTATGGGAGCCCCAGCAAGCCCTGAAGGATGAGGAGGTTAGGCCCATCCCACAGAGACAACTCACGTATCCAAGGGTCTACCGAAGAAGACTTTTCTATCTTGAGATTAGCAAAAGACTATGCTGCGCACATCTGCGCTTGTCAAGATGTGATCATATGGATCAGATGGATCATATCTGCCACATCCTGTGGGAGGATCTAATGCCCCATGGACTGGGAGGACATCCCCTGCCAGTGCCTCCGTAGATCACTGCCCTGCTCAATTATTTTGCCTGCACATCATTCCAAGGATCCACAGGGGACCTATGTGGCATCTCACAGTCCTCAGCACATAAATGTATCAAGGGGGTGATGGATGCCAACTACAGTCATCATTATGTGAAGTTCACACTCGATGAAGCTAGCCAGGCTGCTAGATTTCTGAGAGTTGCAACTATCTCAGGCTTCCCAGGAGTACAGGGTGCAATGGTTTGCACACATGTGGCTTTGAGAGCTCCATGTCAGCAGCCCCTGATATTAATTAACACGAAAGGGTTCCACACCTTGAAAGTTCAAGTGGTGTGCGATGATCAGAAGAAAATAATGCATGTTTGTGCCAGATACTCTGGGAGTTGCTATGACTCATACATCCTGAATCACTCCCAGGTGCCTCACATATTTAAAGGGCCTCAGGGATGGCTGCTTGGGGATAAGGGCTATCCACTCAAACAATGGCTCATGACACCCGTGCGTCATCCTCAGAGTGCCTTGGAGGAGGGATACAACGTGGCACATAGCTCGACAAGATCCATCAAGAGGCAGACAATTGACGTCCTGAAGATGTGTCTGATTTGCTCAGGTGGGGCTCTGCAGTGCTCTCCGGAGTGGGTGCCCCGCATCATCTTGGTCTGTTCTGCCCTTCATAATTGGGCATTTCAAAGGGGGTAGGGAGGGGGTTCCCTTGCCAGAGGGAGACATGGAGGAGGTGGAGAACTCCTTGGATGATGAAGAGCAAGAAGGGCAGGAACCTGAAGAGGGAGATGATGGCTGGTTTCCATGTGAGGGTGCTATCAAAGAAGTACAATGTGGAGGATGTGATAGCCACAAGATTCCAGGAGGAGCAAGGTGCAGGCAACAGGACACGGCCCCATTCCTTCTGTTGTCAAGAAGTTATCATATTTTTCCTTATATTATTGTGGGACATTTTAAAGCAGGCTTATGTTTGTCCATGCGTATGGTTCTGGGTGCGTGGCTAATTTGACTAAACTAGAGACGATTGGACTATAAGGTTTAAATTATCAAAGAAGTGAGGTGTAAAACAGACGTTTGAAATGGAGATGAGTAAAGCTAGGGTGAGGTCAGCTGATATGGTGTAGATGAAATATGCATTTTTAGATAAGTGGGAAAGGTATTCGATTTGCAAAGGGACATGATAACATTTTACAATTGGCAAGATAAATAAGGCATTTACGTTGATTTTTCCTGAAAGTGCTGGCCATAATAACATGAAAGATTGTTATATTCCTGGAAAAGTAACTTCTAAAGACAAGTTGAAACAATGGGATTTATAGATGAAAAGGGGAGAAATATATTTAAAGAAGGATGGAAGGTGGTGTGAGGTTTGGCTGTGTGAGACCTTGAAAGGTGGCCGTGTGAAACAGACTTGGAGAAAAAGCCTGGAGCCACCCTACAGAAGTTTACTGTTCCAATAACCAAAGTTGTGTTAAAAGCCTTTGGAATTCCACTGTCCTTTGGATGCTTGTGTTAAAATTGCTGGATAACTTTATAAATTTGGAATTTATTTGGCCTGTTGCCTTAAAGGGAGTGTATAGCTGGGAGTCTGATTATGTAGAAATTTTGGGAATAGTTATAAATGTGTAACTGTAACCTTGTGTGTGTGTTTAAGTTTGTTCTTCTTTTGTTAATAAATGTTTTAATTTAATCTTTAAAATCTCTAAAGATGGTAGTGGACTCATTACTTCTGACTGCAGTGCACAGGCTTTCTCGTAATAAAAACAAATTGCAAAAGCATTTTGATAGCTGGGCCAAGTTTCCCTTGTGAATTTGGTCAGCCTGGCAAACACCACCTGCCTTGCCATAACACTGTCTCTTAGTGCCACGCCAGTGCACTGAAAGGCCTTTACAAGCACTAACATCAAGAGAAAGTTCAGCATTCGGACTTGCACCTTTAACCCTCATGATTCCCAGGCCATAATCTCTGGAAAGGTCAATGGCGAACCCTGTACCTGTGCACTCTGGGAAATGAAAGCTGGCACAACAGTGGAAACTCTGCATCAAAGAGCTTGATGCAGTCATCGGCACCTTAATGAGAACCCTTTAGCAGACACTGAGGTGCACGCACGGTTGGAGAGGCTTTCATGGCTGCAGGTCCTGTGCTTTGACGCTGCCAATGAAGGCAGCTTCTCATTATGAGAAACAATTCCAGCTCACCCTCTGAGGCTAGTGACAACACCTGACACCACGTTGTCTGGTAAGGAGTAGAGTTACTAACACATTTCGCAAACACTTCCATAAAGAGTTTGACACATTCCCCTGACATAACAAAAGCGTGGAGTAACTATCATGACTCAGCGACACATCACGTGAATGTGAGGCTCACAAAGGGAGGCCATCATGGAGTGGGAGCATGGCTCACCCTCGCAATAAGACGCCACATATGTGTATATACATGGCACTTTCAAATGACGAGACCATTCCCATGAACAGCAAAGGTATTTACAAATGTGCGTGATATAGAGAATGATTGAATGCCCATGATCCAGAAGTGATGTCAAAGTTTCTTAATTTTTCTTGTCCCACCACTATGTCTGGGTGCATCCCTGACATCTGCAGCAGAGATGGGGGCAGCCTGCTGACTGCTACGCCCTGCTGTCTTTGATGACTTTAGTGGGTGTCCTCTGGAGGGATGAGGCCTGGAGGGCCCCGACCTGCTTTGGGTGTCCTGCTGTGGGGCAGGTGCACCCTCCTTGGCCTGTACAGCTGGAGATGAGGGGACCTCAGGCAGAGGAGATTGGGTTGGGCTGGACACTGTTGGAGTCACCTGGATGGATGACCCTGGGGTCTCCAGCTGCTGGTCCTCCTCCCCATGAGTGCCAGAGGGGCCCTGCCTGACCCCTTGAGGAGAAGGAGCACCTGGGGGGTGGTCAAAGTGCCCTGTCCCCCTCTCGCTCAGCCACTGATGGATCCTACCAATGCCTATAGCGATGGAGTGTGGGTCTGAGCACAAATCCAACAGCACTAGCTGGACCAAGGTCTCCAAGGCGGCCGCCACTTTCCCCATGGAGACCTCGAGACATTCGCATGTCGAAACCATGACATCAGGCGGAATGCGGATAGGCTCCCCCATCCTTCAGTCTGTTGACTGCCTCTCACAACTCTACCTGCCTTTCCACCACCTGCCATTGCATCTCCAGGATGTTAGCGATGGCCGTTTGCAGAGTCTCATCATCTGACTCGGACTCAGTGGATCCTGATCTCCAGCTCTCCTCCAAGTGCCAGAGACCTGGGCTGTCACTGCCTCTGACTGTTGCAGAGATGTGTCAATGAGATGTTCCCAGAATGTGACCCTGAGCCTAATCTAGATCTCTGACTGACCAGGACGTGTGTCTCTGTGCTGGTGGAGGGTGCAGGTGAACGCAGTGACGGATATTCTTCAAATGGATCCTCCTCTGAAGTGGCCTTGGGGCTGGGGCTTATGATTGGTCTGGAGCTCTGTCTGGGGTGCAGGTGCCTGTAAGATAGAGAAGGTAGATTTAGTTCATAAGGAACAGAATGCCACTCACTGTGCTGTTCAGGATGTGATCAGCTCATGGAGGGTTCATCGTACTGGGAGAGGCCAATTGCACCTTCCTCACAGGAGCAATCTTTGTCTTCGCCTACCAGCTTGGTGGCATCTTCCTCAAACTGGGGCAGCTCCTGGATGTCTGCCGTCCCTCCTCCTACCTGGGATATCACCTTCTGGTTTGGGCGAGCTTGGCCTGCATGGAGGTAAATGGATGTAATAAAGGCAGTACGTTAATCATGGGTGACTTTAACCTTCATGTAGATTGGGAAAATCAAATTGGCAGAGGTTAGCTACCTCTGAAAGCAAGAATTCATAGAGTGTGTTTGGGATAGTTTCCTAGGACAATATGTTGTGGATCCAACCAGGGGATCAGGCTATTTTGGATCTGGTAATGTGTAATGAGGCAGGTTTAATAAATGATCTCAGAGTAAAAGATCCCCTAGGAAACAGTGACCATAACATGGTAGAATTTAGCATTCAGTTTGAGAGTGAGAAACTTGGGTCAGAAACAAATGTGCGAAACTTAAATAAGGATAATTACAAAGGAGTGAGGGCAGAGTTGGCTGGAGTGGACTGGGAGAGGAGTTTAGCAGAGAAGATGGTTAATGAACAATGGCAGACATTTAAGAAAATGGTTCATGACTCACAACAAAGATATATCCCAGTGAGGAAGAAGGATTCAAGGAAGGGGATAAACCAACCATGGCTAACCATGGAAGTTAAGGATGGTAACAAATTGAAAGAAAAAAAACATACAATGTGGCAAAGATTAGTGGTAAGCCAGAGGATTGGGAAAGTTTTAAAAACCAACAAAAGATGACCAAAAAAATAATAAAGAGGGAGAAAATAAACTTTGAGGGTAAACTAGCAAGTAATATAAAAATGGACAGTAAGAGCTCCTTTAAATATATAAAAAGGAAGAGAGAGGCCAAAGTGAACATGGGGCCCTTAGAGAATGAGGCTGGGGAAATAATAATGGGGAACCAGGTAATGGCAGAGGAGTTGAATAAATACTTTGCATCAGTCTTCATGGTAGAAGACACTAATAGCATTCAAAAAATACTAAATAATCAAGGGGCAAAAGGGGGGAGGAAATAAATACAATAACTATCACTAGAGATAAAGTACTAGGGAAACTAATGGGCCTAAAGGCTGATAAGTCCCCTGGGCCTGATGGGTTGCATCCTAGGATATTAAAGGAAGTAGCTACAGGGATAGTGGGTGCACTGATAGTAATCTTCCAAAAATCCTTAGATTCTGGCAAAGCCCTAGAAGGTTGGAAAACTGCCAATATAACACCCTTATTCAAAAAGGGAGAGAGACAAAAAACAGGTAACTATAGGCCAGTTAGCTTAACATCCATTGTTGGGAAAATGTTAGAGTCTATTAATAGCAGAGCATTTAGAAATGCATAATATAATCAAGCAAAGTCAGCATGGTTTCATGAAGGGGAAATCATGCCTGAAAAATTTATTAGAACCCCTCTTTCCTACACCACTCCTTTAGCCACGTGTTTATTTCCCTTATTCTCGCGTCCCTATGCCAATTTGCACGAGGCTCGGGTAGTAATCAGGAGATTATAACCCTTGAGGATTTGTTCTTTAATTTAGTTCCTAGTTCCTGATAATCCCCAAACAGGTCCTATTTCCTAGTCTTACTTATGTTATTTGTCCCGACGTGGACCACAACAATTGGATTCTCCCCCTCCCTCTCCAAAGTCCTTTCAAGCCGGTCAGAGATGTCCCTCACCCTGGCACCAGGCAGGCAACATACCATGCGGGACTCTCGATCCTGCTTACAAAGGAAGCTATCAATTCCCCTAATTATAGAATCCCCTACGACTACCACTTGTCTTTTTTCTCCCCCCTCTTGAGTGACCTCCTGTACCACGGTGCCATGGTCAGCTGGCACATCCTCCCTACAGCCCTGTTCCTCATCCACACAGGGAGCAAGTACCTCGTACCTGCTCGACAAGGTCAAGAGCTGAGGCTCCTCTGTCCCTGAACACAGGATCCCTCTACCTGCCTCACTTGCAGTCACACCCTGCTGACCCTGTCCACTGACCGGACTTGAGGTACTTAATCTACCGGGTGTGACCGCCTCCTGAAACAAAGCGTCCAGGTAACTCTCCCCCTCCCGGATGTGCCTCAGCGTCTGGAGCTCGGACTCCAGTTTATCAATTCTGAGCCGGAGTTCCTCCAGCAACCAACACTTGCTGCAGATGTGGTCACTGCGGCTCGCAATGGGATCTGCCAGCTCCCACATCATACAGCTACAGCACATCACCTGCCCAGCCATCTCGACTTAGATAATTAATTTATTAATTAGCTTTGCAGTGTTTTTTTTTCAAATTTGGTGCAGATTTCCTACCAACCAACCAGGTCACAGCTTTCCTGTGATGTCACTTGTTACTCTGTGCCCCGAGGCCACCGCTCCGGTGCTCCTCCCTCCGTGTCTGCTCACTGGAGACAAGGCCGCGAATCCCTGAGGTAATCTAGATTTATACTCACCGCTCTGGTGCTCCTCCCTCCGAGTCTGCTCCCTGGTCACAAGGCCGCGAATCACCGAGGTAAGCTAGATTTATACTCACTGCTCCTGTGCTCCTCCCTCCGAGTCTGCTCCCAGGATTTACTCACCAATCAGCTGCTTTTTCTTTAAAATCCACTTTCAGAAGAGTGTCCCTTGCAAGTCTGGTGCACTCCTGAAGGCACTGCCTCTTCCTCTCTCTCTTTTTTTTTAGGTTTGAGGAGGAGGGAGGGATGGAAAGACTACAGCAATGTAATGTTTGGGGCTATTCCGTTCTTTGACAGCGGGTCCTCCTCGATTCCCTCCTGAGTCGCGGTGTCTGCGGTGACTTCTCCCAGAATGCTTCAGTCACTTCTCATCAGCGCCCTCAGTTGGATGCTCTTCCTCCTGTTGAGTGCAAGACTCCTTCAGTACTCACCATTTGCTGTATAACTAGACTTGCAAAGAACATTATGCCAATTGCCTTGTGGCCATACAGCCAGATTAGCCACAGCCCACTTGGGATGTAACAATGATACCCCAACAGTTCTCATTTCATCATAAAAGACCTGCAAAGTAACAAGGTGCATTTCCAAAGTGTCTCCCGTCCCTGGACTCTCCTTCCAGTTCCAGAAGGACCCCTGGAATCCACCACTCTTCCTCTACAACTACTGATCTTAGTGCTGGGTCCATTCATTCCGACCATGTGATGTCCTGCTCCTTTTCATTCCCCCAACATTAACAGAGTTTCACAACTTGTAGTTACAGCTCCTTTCCTCCTCCATTCAATATCACTGACAATAAGGCTGCAAAGTAACATTAATTCACATATTATTTCTGCTTCAGCACAGGTTAATCCCCCAACAAGATGGGGGTAGGGGTTAGATTTTGACTTTGTGGATATGGTTTAAAACAGTTGAGAGTGAATCACAGCCCATTTCACATACCTCTCCTGAAATCCACGCCTGAAGCTCGTGGTATTTTGTTTTAACATTTTCCTGTGAAACAGCTCGGGAGGTTTGATTACATTAAAGGCGCTGTTTAAATGCAAGTTGTTTTTGTTGTTGTCTCATTCCTCCTAATGAGTTAACGAGGCCCCAGAGTTAAAACACCCCTGGGCTTTATGCTGACACCATCATAAGCTTTTTCTCCACCCCATCCCCTCCCCTCCCCCCCATGCCTCATCCCCTCCCTCCCCCTGACCCCCTCCCCTCCCCTGAGCTTATACCCAGAGTTACAACCGGGCTAGAGATTTCTAAAGTTTGAGAGAGAGAGAAGTGTTGAGACAAAGTGGGTTTAAGCAGTTAGATTTCACAATGAAGTTGCCATTCCATTATAATACCATCACTTGGTGAAGATGCGATTGCTTAGGGTGGTGTGGTGGGGAGGGAGGATTTCTGACCTTGTGCAATGGTGTAACATTGGCAACTCACTTTATCTCTCTCCCATTGCTGTTGCATTGATTTCAGGTGAGATATGTGTGAAATTGGCAGTGATTCACTTTCACCTGTTTTAATCAGTCACATGGGGCTGAGTTTTACGCTGACCGGGAAAGTGTCCCAACGTCACTCCGCGCATCCGCGATATTTCAGTCGGCGGGCGTGCACAGAAATCGGAAGTGCGCCCGCTGACAATTAAGCCCATTAACGGCACAATTGTCTTCCATTTTACATAGCCCGTCCAACCTTACCAGGCGGCCTTTGCATTTTTCATCAAACCTCATCCACGGGCAGGATGAGGTTTCCGTGATGAAATGAAATATAAATTAATTTCTGTGGACAGCATTTTCATTGGCTAAATTTTCAGGCGACTGATTATGATGCATGGATACTCTTTTTCATCTTTTGAAACCTTTATTTTTCCTGTTTCATGTCTTCAGCTCCCTGGGGCAGCTCTCTGCCTTCAGGGCGCTTTCTCTCAGCGCTGACCCGCGCCAATGTCATCGTCTGCCCTCTTCCCCGCCCCCCACCCCGGCAGCGCTGAGCTTTTCAGCCCCCGCATTTCGCGTTGGTTGGCCGTTAATTGGCCAGCCAGTGTGAAATCACGGTTTGGGGGGGCTGATCGTGGTCAGCGGTCTGTTTCCCGGCCAATCCCAGGTCCGCTGACCACGCCCGCCCATCGAGCTGAAAATTCAGACTGTAAAGTCAAAACCACACCCCCCCCACCCCCCCACCCACCCCGTTTGCCCTGTTGGGAGATTGACCTGTGATGAATCAGAAATAAATATGTGAATCAATGTTAGTTTGTAGCCTTTTTGCCAGTTGTACTGAATGAAGGTGGAAAGGAGCAGCCGCGGCAAGTTGCGAACTCTGTTAACTCTCCCATAAAGCAATGCAAAACTCTCTCTCCTGGGTCATTGCATTTGCCTCCTGGCTTCCTGTAACTAAGAGTAGGAAGCAATCGTAAGACCTAATGAGAAAAACAAAGCTTCATCTCCTGGTTTCAGACCATGAATACCCCTCATGTGGTCAATTGAAAAGTCATTGTCATGCAAGCAGTTTGAGAGAAACAAGAGACTTGATCTACTTTGTCATTCCCTGGGATTAAGTTATTTTGGTTGCATTTGTATGTGAATATTCACCACGGGATTCATCTCTGCTCTAAAGTGGATTGATTACAGTTTGTTCTCTGTCTATGTCAGACCAGTATCTCTGGCATTCCACTTTAACTCCAAAGCCTGGGTGGGAAAAGCAGATGGGAATGGAAATTAATATCAACTATACCAGCACGTCATATGTAAGGGCACAGTTACACATTGAGGTTAGGGGCTCTGTTTTTACTTTAGTGTTAACCATGATCGTCACTAGTGACCTGCCTGGGCATCATACTAGAATGTTGGATGTAAATGCCACAACATTGCTGGGCGTCAGGCCTGACCTGCAGATGCCAGATACCAGAAAGGCAAAAGGGCAGACAAAATTCTCAAAAGTGGGACATGAGAACAGTTTGGAGGTGTCATTGGAATAAAGTTTCAGTGCCAAATATTCTCAATTCTCTTGGGGAAGATGCAGAAGAACTGTAAAATAACCTGTGGGATTATTTTTATAGTAATCACACTAACAATAAGCTTGAATCTTCTCATGTCATATTAACTTGCTAATATAACATTAGTCTTTCCCCTTTCTGTATTGTGAGGTGCATTTTTGTTTTCATGTGTGGCATCTACAACATTGTCACATGATTTGCACCTGACTTTCTTTTGCTGTTCCTCTCTCTATCGCTCTCTCTCTCTCTCTCTCTCTCTGGGCTGCAGGCTCACTCAGTTCATCGCTAGCTTCTGCAACTCCTGAAAGTTAACTTGTTGTTTTATATATTTAATAAAACGTTGGTAATCTTCCTAACAACCTGCAGCCATGCTTATTCATTAAAGAGGTGTTGACACACTTCTGATTGTCTGAACCTCACACACTCAGCTCAGGACACAGAGAATCATTCCTTCAAGTATCCAGCGATCCTCAGCAAAATCTGAATGGACTTTGGAAACTGAGGCTGTTTTCCTGAGAACAGGGAAGGTTTGATCGAGGAGGTTTTAAATTGAGGTGTTCAAAATCATGGAGGGCTTTCATAGGATAAATTAACTGATTCAAGTGGCAGGACAGTTGGTAACCAAGGGGCACAGATTGAAGATGATTGGCAGAAGTACCAGAAGTGACATGAGGAAACAAGTTTTTACACAGTGAGTTGTTGTGGTCTGGAACACGCTGCCTGTAAGGGCAGTGGAAGCAGGTTCAATAATAACTTTCAAAAGGGAATTCGATAAATACTGGAGGGAGGAAAAAATTATAGGATGTGGGGAAAGTGCAGAGAAACATATAAGATCCTGAGGGGACGTAATAGGGTGGATACCGGGACGATGTTTTCTCTTGTGGGGCCAGCTGGAACTAGGGGACACGGTTTAAAAATAAGAGGTCTCTTATTGCTTCTTAACATACGTCCTAACTTGTAGTCTATTGGCATCCAACGCCCCAGATTCCAAGAGTTTTGATGAGTTGGTGAATCTTGTGAAAAGCCACTTTCAGCCAAAACCCTCTGTAACAAGGCAGCGTTATAAATTCAATTCAAGGTGTCGTGCCCCTGGAGAGACAGTCACTTTCTATGTAGCAGCCTTAAAACAACTGACAGAGCGCTGTGAGTTCGGGATGTTGATTAACGACATGTTAAGAGACCGATTAGTATGTGGGATTGATGAAGACGCCATTCAAAAAAGGTTGTTGCCAGAAACAAATTTAGACTTTGTCAAGGTGCTGAAGTCGTCAGGGACTCAGGAGCAATGAAGGGAGCACAAAATGGCCCCGTCCTTCATGTTGGGAGGGAGGCACCGGTTAGAAATGGCCTGACAGTGCAGGGCCCCGCGGAAAGGAGGGAAACAGCCGCCATTAACAGACCAACAAAAAGCAATAGTTTAACACGGAAAACCCACATTAATAATGGCAGAATTGGAACCAGGCAGTCTGCAAACGCACGACAATTTAAAAGAATCGAGTGTTTCTACTGCCATCACAATGGGCACATTATACGGTATTATAAAGAGAGATTGAGACAAAATTTTAAACAAAAGGCAGAAATCGTTAAATCCACATAATAGAGGAACCAGTGGAAACAGAGTCAAATATTTATTCGCTACACAATTTAAAAATGGGTAAAACAGAACCAATCTACGTGACAGTAAAGGTCAACGGGAAACCCACCCGAATAGAGGTGGATACACGACAGTTGTAGGGGATCATACATTAAAGTATCTGAATGGAGGAGGCCACTCGCTACAGCTGGAAAACTCAGATGCCACACTAAAGACATGTACTGGCGACGATATATGCGTAAGTGGTATATGCGAGGTTCCAATACAATATGGAAGCCAGTCTGCAAATCTACCCCTCGAGGTGATGGCAGGCAGAGAACCCAGTCTCCTCAGAAGAAACTGGTTAAGAGAGATCAATTTGAGAGATTATTGAGATCTCAATCAGAAGCAGGATATGTTGCTGTTGGGAAAAAGGAGCATGTAAAGACTCAACAAAAGGAACTAGTAGAGCTGATGCTTCAGAACAGAGTTCGAGTTGAAGTCAGTAACCTCCAAAAAGAAAAAGAAAACTTGCTGAAGGACGTTTGCATATTACAAGATTCCCTTAGATCCCAATTTATGACACTAAAAAGGTATGAGAAAGAATTCTGCGTATCCCTGACCAAGATGAAGAATCAACTAGCTGAGAAAGCACAGCAATACTTAATTCTCCAGGAAATAACTAACAAATATAAAAAGGAAATGGAAGAACTGGCTATGTGGAAACCAAGAAACCTTAAAAATCGAGACCCCTGAGTTTTCAAAGGAACTGACAGATGAGGAAATGCTGGAAGACTCAACCACCGAGTTCACTCAAGTTGAGCTCATACCTGAGCCTAGTCTGGCCAATAGGGAAGTTGAAGAGGAAGCTGGGATGAGAGTCAGCGCTGCCAAGAAGAAAACCCATCAAAAGAAGACACATAGGGAGAGAAAGTGGAATTACTAACAAGGCCCCGAAAAAGAAATTTCTTTTTGTCACACAACAGGAAGCTGATTATTCCGTCTTGAATTTAGCCTCGTCCAACATCCTGATTCTCAGAACCTGCCTCACAGTTGTCCTTCATATTATTGAACTTGGATGGGAGGGGCAGCAGGGGTGCATGTGATTGGGCCTGAAAGAGGATGAAAACATTCCCGTTAGAGTTTTTCCAGCACTTTTTGTTTTTGTTTCAGGATGAAAACACTCCTGTTAGAGTCTACACCACAGGTAGAAGGAATTCCTCTTGCTTAGGAAGTTCCTGTAGAATCTGTTGAGCCTGAGGGGATTGAAGAGACAAACTTACAGGTTCCAACTGGGGAGCCTAGTGGACAGATAACTCCTGAGAGGAAGGCCTTGGGTAATCCATCAGAAGTCATAGAACTACAATGTTCGACACGCTTGAAAAAGCCTCCTGAGAGACTGAATTTGTAAATAGTTTATTTATGTAAATAGTTGAAATATTGTAAATTGCACTTTCAAGTAGAGGGGGAGGGATGTGGTAACCTGAGGTGCAATACACCTTTAAGAGAATTGAGCCGATTGACCACGTGACTGTAAGACCCAATAGCTGTGTAGTGTGGGCTACCAGGTTAATGTTAATCTAGAGTAGGGTCTGGTTGGAGAAGCGCGTGTCATGTCAGTGTTCTGTTGTCTATGTAAATAAATAGCATGTCCTTCATTTCATATTGGTCTCTACGTCTGCAGTATATTATTATCGACTCACCTTCTGACAGATAAGCGTGCAACCAGATCGCGAGCAAAGCGATCCCATATTAGAACATCACAGGGGGTGAGGCGGGTAGGTCATTGAAGTGAATAATTGGGTCAGAGGGTTTGAGTTGGGTGAGGTCAGTGGGTGGATTGGGGTGTAGTCAGCTCGGTTCGGTGGGGAGTCAGGTTGAGTTGGTGTAGATGGGGCTTTAGTTGGGGAGGGGGAGAGTTAGTATGAGTGATTGGGGTGGGGGGGGGGGTCAGCTGTATAGTTACGCAGGTGTTAGACAAGGTTTTTTCCTGCCTAATGTTTGCTGGGTAACCATTCTGGTAAGTTGGATCCGTCCGAAGCCTCTGGCTTCAACTCAGAGCTGGGGTCTTTTTCAGAGGGTCCTGAGGAGCAGGGGTATTGCCCATCGGAAGTTCAAAATTCCCGGGCAATTCCCACAGAGTCAGTGTGTTGGGATTTCCGAGGGGTCCTCTAGTGTATCTTGGGAGGTGCATCCGGTCTCTGACTATCTGGAAACTGGAAGATCTGGGCCAAGATATCCTTACTTGGTTCAGCATCAAATTTTGTCCAATAATCATTCCTGTGAAGTAGTTTGGGGCATTTTGCTACAGTAAAGATGCTATACAAATGTAAGTTGTTGCTGATTCAAATTCTACAAATGCATTTCTCTGACAGTATTTACATTTTACAAATCTATGGCAGTTGCTCATTTATATTAATTTCACTCCTACATGTTTCACTCAGTTGTGTACTGCTCCATTTATTACGTTAAATGTGCTTATCAAACAAATGAAGTATTTTTTTGGTGATGGCAGGGCTGGGTAAACATTGTAATTGGAATACAGTGAGATTTCAGATATTACTAACTGTGTTACATCATTGCATGATTCAGACATAGTGGGGTGGGGGTCGATATTAACCCACCTGATGGGCGTGGGAGGGTTGTGGGGGCAAGGTGGGATGGGTTAGTTAAAAATTAAAAATCATGAAATGTGAACCCAATGCACTCCTCCTGCTATTTTTACAGTGGGGATTTGTGAGGTGACTCTCTGTCCTGTCTTGGAGTGACAGGGCACCTCACTGTCATATTTAAATCATGTTCCCACAAAGCATCTGAGAGTCTGATCTCCCTCTCTCCCTACTCTTCCCTCACTCTTGCCCTGCTCCCTCGCCCCACCAACCCTCATGGCTCCCTGCCTCCAGCTCTGCTCCTTTCCCCTGTTCCCTCCATCTAACTCCTATCCCAATGGTTTCAGTTTTTAAGCTGCTTGTAGCATTGGGAACAAGAATTTAGTTCTATATTTGTGTGAATGAAGGGGCCACAGTTTTATGTGACTGTCCATGTTCACCCATTAACCCTATGTTTTCTGGCCTATACTGGCTCCCGGTCCAGCAACGCCTCAATTTTAAAATTCTCAACTTCTTGACCAACTTGCTCGATGGCCTCACTCCTCTCCATCTCTGCAACCTCCTCTAGCCCTACAAACCACTGAAATCTCTGCATTCCTCCAATATGAACCTACAAATTAGAAGCAGGAGGAGGCCACTCGGCCCCTCGAGCCTGCTCCGCCATTCAATAAGATCATGGCTGATCTGATTGTAACCTCGACACATTCCCACCTACCTCTGATAACCTTTCACCCCCTTGCTTATCAAGAATCTATCTAGCTCTGCCTTAAAAATATTCAAAAATTCCACCTCCACTACCTTTTGAGGAAGAGAGTTCCAAAGACTCACGACCCTCAGAGAAAAAATTCTCCTCATCTCTGACTTAAATGGGCGACCCCTTATTTTTAAACAGTGACCCCTAGTTTTGATTCTCCCACAAGAGGAAACATCCTCTTCACATCCACCCTGTCAAGACCCCTCAGGATCATAAAGGTTTCAATCAAGCTGCCTCTTACTCTTCTAAGCTCCAGTGGATACAAGCCTAACCTGTCCAACCTTTCCCCATAAGACAACCCACCCATTCGTGGTATTAGCCTGGTAAACCTTCTCTGAACTGCTTCCAATGCATTTACATCCTTTCTTAAATAAAGAGACCAAAACTGTATGCAATACTCCAGATGTGGTCTCACCAGTGCCCTATACAACTGAATCATAGCCTCCCTACTCTTGTATTCAATTCCCCTCTCAATAAACAATAACATTCTATTAGCTTTCCTAATTACTTGCTGCTCCGGCATACTAACCTTCTGCGATTCATGCACTCAGACACCCAGATCCCTCTGCACCACAGAGCTCTGCAATCTCTCACTACTTAGATAATATGCTCCCTTTTTATTTGTCCTGCCAAAATGGAAAACCTCAAATTTGTCCGCATTATACTCCATTTGCCAGGTCTTTGCCCAGTCACTTAGCCTATCTATATCCTTTTGTATCCTCCTTACTTCCTCTTCACAACTTACTTTCATACCTATCTTTGTGTCATCAGCAAATTTAGCAACCATACCATCAGTCCCTTCATCTAAGTCATTTATATAAATTGTAAAAAGTTGAGGCCCCAGCACTGATCCCTGTGGCACACCACTCATCACATCCTGCCAACCAGAAAAAGACCCATTTATGCCAACAATAAAAGCAAAACATTATGGATGCTGGAAATCTGAAATATAAGCAGAAAATGCTGGAAAAACTCAACAGATCTGGCAGCATCTGTGGAGAGAGAAACAGAGTTAACGTGTCAGCTGAAGAAGAGTCACACAGGCTCAAAACATTAATTCTGTTTCTCTGTCCATAGATGCTGCCAGACCTGCTGGGCTGAATTTTCTCCCTGTTGGGAAGTTGAAGGGTAGGTGCGCAATTTCCCCCCAATTGGAGGCGCGGCGCCATTTTACGTGGGTGGGCCAATTGAGGCCTGCCCAGCGTGATGTCCGCAGGGAAGCTCTATGTGCTCCCTGTGCGGGCGGGGGGAAACCCTAAAATCGAGAGTGCGCTCTTTCGCGCATGCGCACGAGAGAGTGCACTCATCTCCCTGAGGCTGCACTTAGCCTCAGGGAGATCGGCTCAAAATGTACAAAACCTGAAAATAGAAAAGTAAAATTTCCCTAACATGTCCCCTCATGTGACAATGTCACATGAGTTGGGACATGTCCATAATTGTCACAAAAACTTTATTAACATTTTTTAAACCCGACATGAAACCTCATCCCGCCCGTGGATGAGGTTTCATGCTTTTTCTAGTTTGCGCTGGGGCTCCTGGCCTGCCCGCCAACCTTAGGGTTGGACAGGCAGGTGCTTTAATTACACGATTGACTCTGTCAATAGCCTCAATTGGCCATTGACAGGTCGGCGGGTGCGCAGCTGATTTCGCTGCATCCCTGCCTTCATGAGGATTTAAATAGAGTGCAGTGATGTCGGGAGTTACCCCCGACGTCACCACGTATCATTTTATTCGTTGGCGAACAGGCCTCTCCCCCCACTCGCCAATGTGTAAAATCCTGCCCGCTGAGTTTTTAGAGTATTTTCTGTTTTTATTCCATTTATGCCTATTCTCTGTTTCCTGTTAGTTAGCCAATCTTCTACCCATGCCAATATGTTACCCCCTACACCATGAGCCTTTATTTTCCGCAATAACCTTTGATGTGACACCTTATCAAATGTCTTCTGTAGATCTAAGTACAGTACATCTACAGGCTCCTCTTTATCCACAGCATCTTACTTCTTCAAAGAGCTCCAATAAGTTGGTTAAACATGATTTCCCTTTCACAAAACCATGTTGACTCTCCCTGATTACCTTGAATTTTTCTAAGTGCCCTGCTATAACGTCTTTAATAATAGCTTCTAACATTTTTCCATCTGACAAATGTTAAGCTAATCAGCTGTAGAATCCTGTTTCCTGTCTCCCTCCCTTTTTGAATAAAGGAGTTACATTCACTATTTTCCAATCTAATGGGACCTTGCCTGAGTCTAGTGAATTTTGGAAAATTAAAACCAACGCATCAACTATCTCACTAGCCTCTTCTTTTAAGGCCCTAGGATGAAGTCCATCAGGACCCAGGGATTTAGCAAATTGTTGGAACTGTGGGTTGACAAGTGCTACTTTCCTGGCGATTTTAATTTTCCTGAATTCCTCCCTCCCTTCCAATTCCTGATTTCCAGCTATTTCTGGGATGTTACTTGTATCCTCTATAGTGAAGACCAATGCAAAATATTGGTTCAATTCATCTGCCATCTCCTTATTTTCCATTATTCATTCCCCAGACTTACTTTCTATAGGACTCTGTTCTTTTTAAAATATCTATAGAAACTCTTACTATTGGTCTTTATATTTCTAGCTAGCTTTCTCTTGTACTCCAATATTTCCCTCCTCATTAACTTTTTGGTTCTTTGCTGTTTTTTATATTCTGTCCAATCTTTTGACTTGCCCCTGTCTTTGTGCAATTATATGCTTTTTCTTTAAGTTTGATGCAACCTTTAACTTTTTTAGTTCACCACAGATGGTGGGTCCTCCGCTTGGAACTTTTCTTTCTCATTGGAGTGTATCTATTCTGTGTATTCAGTAACATCCTCTTAAATGTCTGCCACTGCATCTCTATTGGTCTATTCCTCAACCTAAATTGCCAGTTCACTTTCACTGGGTCTGCTTTCGTACCCTCATGATTGCCCTTATTTAAGTCTTACACCCATTCTTCTCTCCTTCAAACTGAATATAAGATTCATAATATCATATTATGATTACTGCAACCTAGGGGCACCTTCACTATGAGGTCATTAATTAATCCTATCTCATTGTACAATACCAGGTCTAGCATAGTCTTCCCTAATTCCTTCTCTAGGCTACTTTTGCCCATCTGTTTTTTTCCAATCTATATGTAGATTAAAATCTCCCATAATTTTTTTTTATTTGTTCATAGGATGTGGATGTTGCTGCCTAGGCCAGTATTTATTGCCCATCCCTAGCTGCCCTTGTTCAGAGGGCATTTAAGAGTCAAGCATATTGCTGTGGGACTGGAGTCACATGTAGACCAGACCAGGTAAGGACGGCAGATTTCCTTCCCTAAAGGACATTAGTGAACCAGGTGGGTTTTTACAACAATCGACAATGGTTTTATGGTCAACATGAATCTGTGTTCCCCAGAGCTTTACCCTGGGTCTCTGGAATACTAGTCCAGTGACAATACCACTATGCCACTGTCACTGCCTCCTCATCTTTCCGTAGCTTTCTGACAAGCTCCAATTATTTCTTCTTTGATACCCAATCCTGCCATGTGGTTACTGTTAGGGGGCTTGTATATCACTCCCAAAGGTGACTTCTTGCCTTTATCATTCCTCATCTCTATCCAAACTGCTTCTACATCATGGTTGCCTGGACTTTGGCCATCCCTCTCTATTGTGCTAATATCATCTTTAATTAATGGAGTCATCCCTCCACCTTTTCCTAGTTTCCTGTCCTTCCTAAATGTCACATATCCTTCAATATTCAGGTCCCAATCTATGTCATCCTGCAGCCAAGTCTCTGTGATGGCTATCAGCTCGTAGTTGTTTCAGTTCATCTGTTTTTTTTTCAAACGCTACATGCATTCAAATACAGAGTCTTAAGTTTTGTCCATTTATTTTTTTTTAGCGTCTAGCCCTATCTGCTGAATTATTCACAGATTTGTGTCTCTTCCTGCCATGGTCTGTTTATCATTTCCCACATTAATACCTTCCTCTCTTGCCTGGTCTTTTACACATGCTGTCCTCTTACACATCTAGAAACTCCCTTCCCTCTATCACTGATGTGCTTTCCGTCATCTAGGCCCCAGGCTCTGGAACTCTCTTGCTAGATCTCTCTACCCCTCCACCTCACCCTCTTCCTTTACGACCCTTTAAAAAACCCACTCTTAGTTAAATTTTTAACCACTACTCACAATATCTCTCTCCTTTGGCTGTAAATTTTTAACCTGGTTACATTACTACTACACTCCTTAGGACATTTTACCAGATTAAAAAGGTGTATAAATGCAATCTGTTGTCATTGTTCGCCAAAGCTTTTGATCCAGAGAACTCCGAACCAGCCAGAGGCAGCTCTAGCATAGCAGACAGCCAATTCCCCATGGTCAATAATCATTACACATTATACCACATGACAAAACATTTGAAAAACAACAAATCTGTACGAGTTTCCTGTATCCAATCAGCACCTAACGAATCATGAGTGTGAATCTCTTCACCTTTACACATTGCTCACTGCAGCTCATGTTCTGTCAATACTGATGCAGACAAATTGTACAGTTGTATTTTGCCATCAGATGCTCCTTGAGAGCATATTAATGGCAATGCGACCTCAATCCTGATGAAACTTTCAAGGTTGAATAGAATCCACAGGAAGTCACGCTGCATAAGCCTTGGCAGGGGTGAATACTTGATGAACAAATGGAAGATTAAGAACTCTCCGGTGTGAGACTGTGGTTACCCAGAATGGAACATATAAAAACTCAATGTCTGATTCACAGATATGAAGGAGGCACCACAACAATACTCTCCACTATTCCTGACACGATGATCAGGCTTAACAACTTGAGTGTAAGATTATCGTTGCTGCTCAACATCTGTCTCAGCCATTAGAAAGAGAGAGAGAATGACATTTAGCTGATCTTCACATTTGATCATAACACAAACAGTTTGGAATGAAGAGGAGGATTGCCTCTGAACCTGTCATTGTTGGGGATATCAGATAGGGATATCAGAGACGAGGGCTAAAAGCAATCTACAGTTATCAATGGATTTGACACTGAACCAACATTTGCACCACACAAGTGCCAGGCATTGACGACTGCCAGCAAGAGATAATTTAACCTTTACCCCTTGACATTCAATGGCATTACCATCACTGAATCCCCCATTGTCAACATCCTGGGAGTTGCCATTGACCAGAAACTGAACTGGACTAGCCACATAAATACTGTGGCTACAAGAGCAGGTCAGAGGCTAGGAATCCTGCAGTGAGCAACTCACCTCCTGACTCCCAAAAGCCTGTCCACCATCTACAAGGCACAAGTCAGGAGTGTGATGGAATACTCCCCACTTGCCTGGATGAGTGCAGCTCCCACAACACTCAAGAAGCTTGACACCATCCAGGACAAAGCAGCCCACTTGATTAGCACCACATCCACAAATATTCATTCCCTCCACCACTGACGCACAGTAGCAGCAGTGTGTACCATCTACAAGATGCACTGTAGGAACTCACCAAGGGTCCTCCAATAGCACCTTCTAAACCCATGACTGCTACCATCTAGAAGGGCAAGGGAAGCAGGTAGATGGGAACACCACCACCTGGAAGTTCCCTTCCAAGCCACTCACTATCCTGACTTGGAAATATATCACCGTTCCCCCACTGTTGCTGGGTCAAAATCCTGGAACTCCCTTCCTAACAGCACTGTGGGTGTACCTACACCACATGGACTGTGGCAGTTCAAGAAGGCAGCTCACCACCACCTCCTCAAGGGCAACTAGGGATGGGCAATAAATGCTGGCCTTGCCAATGAAGCCCATATCCCAAGAACTAAAAAAAGTTCAACATGTTCAACCACTGCAAAGCAACAATCATCAAAGCAAATAGAAAGCAGAATGTTGAACGATATGGACCCAAAACAGTGATGAGCAAGTCAAAACAAGTGGTGCTTAAACTACAGCAGCAATAAGAGGCTCAGGTACCTCAATTCCAATTACCAAAGACTCTGGCTCCATGTTTTACTTTCAAATAGATAGGCTTGCTTTTTCATTGCGCCTTTTATGACTTAGACCATAAAACCATAAGACGTAGGAGCAGAAGTAGGTCATTCGGCCCATCGAGTTTGCTTGGCTGTTTAATGAGATCCTGGTTGATATGAGAATCCTCAACTCCACTTTCCTGCCTTTCCCCATAACCCTTGATCCCCTTACCAATTAAAAATCTGTCTGTCTCAGCCTTGAATATACTTAATGACCCAGCCTCCACAGCCCTCTGCGGTAAAGAATTCCACAGCTTCACTACCTTCAGAGAAAATATTCCTCCTCATCTCTGTCTTAAATAGGTGACCCCTTACTCTGAGATTATGCCCTCTGGTCCTAGACTCTCCCACAAGGGGAAACAACCTCTCAGCATCTACCCTGTCAAGCCCTCCAAGAATCTTATATGTTTCAATAAGGTCACCTCTCATTCTTCTAAACTCCAATGAGTACAGGCCCAACCTACACAACCTCTCCTCATAAGAAAATCCCTCCATACCCAGGATCAACCTAGTGAACCTTCTCTGGACTGCCTCCAATGCCAATATATCTTTCCTTAGATAAAGGAACCTGCCAAAGTGCATAACCTCACATTTTCCCACACTATATTCCATCTGCCAAGTTTTTGCCCACTCACTGAACTTGTCTATATCCCTCTGTTGACTCCTTATGTCATCCTCACCACTTGCCTTCCCACCTATTTTTGTGTCATCCGCAAACTTGGCGATAGTACATTCACTTCCATCATCTAAGGCATTAATATATATTGTAAATAATTTTGGCCTCAGCACTGATCCCTGTGGCACTCCGCTAGTTACAGGTTGTCATCCTGAAAATGCCCCTCTTATCCCAACTGTCTGTCTTCTATTAGTTAGCCAGTCCTCTATCCATGCTAATATAGTACCGCCAACACCATGGGCTCTTATCTTATTAAGTAGCCTTATGTGGGCTACCTTATCGAACGCCTTTTGGAAATCCAAATATATTACATCTACTGGTTCCCCTTTAACTATCCTGCTTGTTACCTAATAAATTCTAATAAATTTGTCAGGTATGATTTCCCCTTCATGTTGATTAGATTATGGGCTGAATCTTCCGGTTGGCATGCGGGGGCGGGCCCGACATGCCGACGCGTAAAATCACGCGCGATGACGTCGGGCGTGCGTCCCAACGTCATCGCTCGTCATCTTGACATTTCGGTCGGTGGGCATGTGCTGGAGGCAGCTGGGATGAGGTTTCCTGAAGCTTTTATAAATAAATAAATAATTTTTCCCAACTTCACAAACATGTCCCAACTCATGTGACACTGTCTAAAGGGGACATGTCTAAATAAATTTTTACCTCATTTATTAAAATGTTTTATTCTCTATTCAATCTCCCTGAGACAGCTCCGTGCCTCAGGGTGGCTGCTGTGCCCTTTCGTGCGCATGTGTGAAAGAGCGCAGATCCCCAACTCTCCCTCCCCACCCCCCGCCTGCACAGGTAGTGCTGAGCGCAACTGGCCGCGTGTTATGCTGGGTGGGCTTTAATTGGCCCGCCCGCGTAAAATGGCAGCATACAGCTGATTGCGGGCGGGCAGTGATTGGCTCTGTGC
Source organism: Cetorhinus maximus (assembly GCF_964194155.1). Taxonomy (NCBI): domain Eukaryota; kingdom Metazoa; phylum Chordata; class Chondrichthyes; order Lamniformes; family Cetorhinidae; genus Cetorhinus; species Cetorhinus maximus. Next base: position 144,405,216 of record NC_135886.1, on the reverse strand, counting down.
CCGCCCCTGCCCATTCCCACCCAGTCTGCCCGCCACTGGAAAAATTCTCCCCTATGTGTTTCTAAATGCTCTGCTATCACATCCTGTATAATAGATTCTAACATTTTCCCAATGACAGATGTTAAGCTAACTGGCCTATAGTTACCTGTTTTTGTCTCTCTCTCTTTCTGAACAAAGGTGTTACATTGGCCGTTCTCCAATCCTCTGGGACTTTTCCAGAATCTCAGGATTCTTGGAAGTTTACCACCAGTGCATCCACTATTTGTGTAGCTACTTCCTTTAATATCCTAGGATGCAACCCATCAGGTCCAGGGGACTTATCGGCCTTTAGCCCCATTAGTTTCCCTAGTACTTTTTCTCTAGTGATAGTTATTGTGTTTATTTCCTCCCCCTTTTGCCCCTTGATCATTTAGTATTTTTGGAATGCTATTAGTGTCTTTTACCGTGAAGACTGAAGCAAAGTATTTATTCAACTCCTCTGCCAATTCCTGGTTCCCCATTATTATTTCCCCAGCCTCATTCTCTAAGGGGTCTATGTTCAGAATGTCTCAAAGTTTTACAGCCAGTGAAGTATTTTTTGAAGAGCAGCCGCTATTATGATGTAGGGAATGGGGCAACTAATCTGAGCGTGGCAACGCCCACACACAGCAATTAAAGGAATAACCAGGTCATCTGTTTTGATATGTGAACATTGGCCACGACACCAGCAAGAACTCACCTCCACTTTTTTGAATAGTGCTGTGGCATTTTTGAGGAAATAGGCAGAGACTCAGTTTCAAATCTCATACAAAAGTTAATGCAGCATTTCTACAGCTCTACACTGGGAGTATCAGCCTGGATTATGTGCTAAATTACTACAGTACTGTGTGAATCCACTAACCTATTAACTCAAAAATTAATAGTGCATCTATTGAGATCCACCTGACACCTGAAGTTGTCGATGGTTTTTACTATGGATGTGGAAGGACTTCCAGTAAAGTGCTATCTGAATCCGACATATTCTACTTCAGTGGAGGGCAAATCCTATTTGACAATATCAATACATATGAAGATCAGAGTGTTGGCTTTTGTAAGGTTGTGTGTTGTCTCATGAAGAGGTCTAGAGGCTTTTGTGGTTGAACAATAACTGTTTATTAATAACACGTAATTATATATTATGCAGCAAAACGTCCTTATTTTTATATTTCATTCCCCTTTGCAATAAATGACAACATCCCATTTCCCTTCCTAATCACTTGCTGCACCTGCATACTAACTTTTCCTGATTCATGTACCAGAACACCCAGATCCCTCTGTACCTCAGAGTTCTGCAATCTCTCTCCATTTACATAATATGCTGCTTTTTTATTCGTCCTGCCAAAGTGGACAGGTTCACATTTTCCCATATTACACTCCATCTGCCAATTTTTTGACCACTAGCTTAACCTGCATATATCACTTTGCAGACTCTCTATGTCCACTTCACAACTTACTGTCCTACCCATCTTTGTGTCATCAGCAAAATTAGCAACTATACATTCAGCTCCTTCATCCAAGCCGTTGGTATCGATTGTAAATAACTGATATAGAGGATAAAGTCCTGACTAGGTGCTACCTTCATGTCAACTTCTACCAGACTCACAACTACACTCTAGTCCTCCCATGTAACTCTCTACATCATAATGTGGACAGTACTGTTTTCCCAGTCCTACATTAACCCTTACATTCCTGAACACCATAATACTACATTTGCATTAAATAAAATGTGTCTAAAACATTCATCTGTTTTCTCTTTCCAGATGTTGATTCACCTGCTTTCCATCTCCAGCTGGTTTTATTTCAGATTTTCAGCATTCATAGAACATGAAAAACCAAAGGAAGACATTCAGCCTGTCATGCCTGTGCTGGCTTTTGAAAGAGCTATCCTATTGCCCCAGATCAAAGGTTACGGGGAGAAGGCGGGAGAATGGGGTTGAGAAACTTATCAGCCATGATTGAATGGTGGAGCAGACTCGATGGGCCGAACGGCCTAATTTCTGCTACTATGTCTTATGGTCTTATGGTCTTACATCCTGGCGCATGCCCAAAGCCCTGCACATTCATCTTCTCTCAGGCCAGAATTTTGCCCTTATCAGGCGGGCTCAGCGGGGTCGAGAGGGAGCGGTCGAGAAGCCGGCTGCCGTCAGCGATTGGGGCCTGACTGTGGTTCCACGTTTGTGGGCCCACCTGACGAGCAGAAAATTCTTCCCTCCGCATTTATCCAATTCCATGTTGAAAGTTACGATTGAATTTGCTTCAACTGCCCTTTTAGGCCGTGCATTTCAGATCACACCAACTCTCTGTTTATATGTTATCTTGCCTCTAGATTTTTAACCAATTTCCTTAAATCTGTGACTCTCTGGTTACTGACCCTCATGCAAGTGGAAACAGTTTCTCCCTATCCACTCTATTAAAACTCTTCATGATTTTAAGCGCCTCTTTTAAATCTCTGCTTAACCTTCTCTGCTCTAAGGAGAACAACTCGTTTCTCCAGTCTTTCTGCATACCTGAAATCCCTCATCCCTGGTAACATTCTCAGTTTTTATTGTCTTTCAGTCTGCAAGCACTAATTCTGCCGGAGACCCTCAGGGGCATACTGGGATCACTGATTTGCAAAGGTCAGATCTCCAACCTTGCACCTGAAGAAACTTGCTCAGCATTTTTTTATTCATTCACAGGGTGTGGGTGTCATTGGCTGGGCCAGTATTTATTGCCCATCCCTAGTTGCCCTTGAGAAGGTGGTGGTGAGCTGCCTTCTTGAACCGCTGCAGCCCATGTGGTGTAGGTACACCCACCGTGCTGTTAGGGAGGGAGTTCCTGGATTTTGACCCAGCAACAGTGAAGGAACGGCAATATATTTCCAAGTCAGGGTGGTGAGTGACCTCGAGGGGAACTTCCAGGTGGTGGTGTTCCCATCTATCTGCTGCCCTTGTCCTTCTAGATGGTAGTGGTCGTGGGTTTGGAAGGTGCTGCCTAAAGAGTCTTGGTGAGTTGCTTCAGTGCATCTGGTATATGGCACAAATGTATATTGGACGGCAGTTAAAGTTTTGCCTGAGGATTTTGACAAGGCAGCTTAACACTCCAATCAAAGTAAGGTCTTCTAAAGCAGTTCCTCGGGATCGAAGATGACTTGCTTCCATTCTGGCTCAATGGCTTCTGAGATGGCTGATACGTCCAATGCCCTGTCTGCAGACTCTGCACATGCGGGGTAGGTAGTGCTTGGAGGATCAGGTAGATTGGTTGTTCCCATCTCCTGGTGCATTTTGTGCCTTCCTGAATGAACCTTCTCCATTTTGGTTGGACATAAGACAAGTGCACCAATGAGTTGGAAAGGATGTTTGACCTCTAGAGGGATGCTATGAGGCCATCCCCAAAGCGTTTCCTTTGTCCTGCTGGATGCCCTCTGCCATGACCAAGTTCTGAGTAGAGCAGTTTCTTCAGGAGGCTGGTGTCAAGCATAGTACCGAAATATCCCGTCCAGCAGAGCTGGTTTTGAGAGATTAGCACCCCGATGCTGGGCACATTGGCTTGGGAGAGGACGCTGCTGTTGGACCGCCTTTCTGCCATCGGATTTGGAGGATCTTGTGAAGGTACCGCTAGTGATACTTCTCAAGTGCTTTGAGGTGCCTGCTGTAGGTCGTTCAAATCTCCAAAGCATATGGGAGGGTGGGAATCACTGCTGCCTGGTAAACCATGGCCTTAGTCTCGGGTTGGAGATCCTGGTCCTCAAATAATCTTTTCCACAGTTGGCTGAAGGTTCAGCTGACACATTGGAGAATTTCGTCATCTATGTCTGCCTTTGTTGAGTGAAGGGTCCCAAGATACGGAAAATGATCCATATTTTCCGGGATCGCGCCATTCATCTTAATCGATGTGGGGAGGTGTTGTGCTGTGGGAGTTGGGTGGAAGAGGACCTTAGTTTTCTGGGTGTTTAGTGAAAGGGCCATTTTCTTATTTTTAAAAATTCATTCATGGGATGTGGGCGTCGCTGGCTAGGCCAGAACTTATTGCCCATCCCTAATTGCACTTGCTCAGGGGTCATTTAAGAGTCAACCACATTGCTGTGGGTTTGGAGTCACATGTAGACCAGACCAGGTATTGACAGCAAATTTCCCTCCCTAAAGGACATTAGTGAACCAGATGGGTTTTTACAACAATCGCTATGGTCATCATTAGACTTTTAATTCCAGATTTTTATTGAATTCAAGTTCCACCACCTGCCGGGGCGGGATTCAAACCCGGGACCCCAGAGCTTTACCCTAGGTTTCTGGATTACTAGATTACTGGATTACTATGCTTCAGAGAAGGAGACAACAGTAGCCTGGAGCTCAGTTTCTGAGTGAACGCTCACATGAACATTATCTGTATATTGGAGCTCTATGTCTGAGGTTGGAGAGGTTTTGGTTTTGGATTGAAGGCAGTGTAGGTTGAACTGTTTCCTGCCTGTTCTGGAGATTATCTCCAGGCCTATGGGTAATTTTCTGGAGGTGAGGTGCAGTAATACAGTGAGGAAAATGGAGAAGAGCATTGGTGTGATAGCAAAACCTTGTTTGGCCCCAGATTTCACTGAGATAGGGTTTGCGGTTCCATTGGTGAGGATACGGCTTACATGTCATCATGGAGTAGGTGGAGGATAGAGACAAACTTCTGAGGGCAGCCAAATTTGAAGAGGATACTCCATAAACCTTTGTGGTTGACAGAATTGCAGTGCAGTTTTCACCCATCGAGAGGCATCACAAACATGACCTTCACTGTGCAGCAAATTCAAGTGCAAGGGATAGCATTAACCTCTCGATGGGTGAAAACTGCACTGCAACTCTAGAAGGAGATCCTCGTCCATTGGGAGGAGGTGATTGAGGAGGACCCTTGCAATGATCTCTCCTGTGGCAGACAGCAGGGGGACTCCTCTGCAGTTACCACCATTGCACTTGTCTTCCTTTTAATTATAATTCCAATCACAGCATCTCTGAGACCCCTCAGCATGCACTCCTCTTCCCAGATGAGGGAAATGAGGCTGTGTGGCCGTGCCAGGAGTGTATCTCTGTCATGTTTCAAAATTTCAGCAAGGGTTCCGAGGGCTTACAAAGGCTTTGGTGTCTGGCAGTTGTCAAATGGGCAATTTCAACTTTGCTCCAGACTAGGCCGAGACTGAGCTGCATTGGGATATTGAGGAGTGGCGTTAAGGGTATTCAAGTCGAAGGCAAAGTCTTGGCTGAAGGGTTCTGCAAAAGGTTCTCTCCAGCGAGCACTGACTGCGTTCGACATCAAGCGAGCAAAGATTGGGCAGGCTGGGCAGTGAAAGCTTGTGGACGAATGTGACCTTATTATTTACTTCAGTTTACTTTTAATTGTTAGGAAAGTGCTGATGTATATTTTACTAATAGCCAGGCAAAGGTGCAATTTCCTGCTGGCTGTCGCTCTTTATCTTTGCACTTAGGCTTTAATCAGAGGATTGGCCAAACTCAATAGCTCATCCCGTAGTGCTTTGAGAGAGGCCACTAGTGAGAAAGACTTTTATTTAATGGCAGTTGAGACAATTTAATGGCTTGTTAGGCTCACATTCTTTTAGTGGAGGACTAGATGCAACAAATTTTTGCAACTGAAAAGCCTTTCCTTGGATCTTTTGTTGTTTTGGTTCAGAAGTCCCATTGTGCATTTTGCATGGCCTGAAGGCAGGTGCAAACAGGCAGTAGATCAATAGCTTGCCTTTGCTGCTTCTTTTATCATGTGTACTTAATACTGAATATTCAAATATTCAATGAATATTTTAGGCCTCTCCGTGGAACACTGCATTTGTAATACAGTCAGTGGATATTTCGAATGAAAGACCGTGAAACAGTTTTATTAAAAGCACAAAGCCTTGCCTGTGTTATCAATCATAAAATAATCATCGGTAAACATCTCCTTTGTTGTACAAAAGCTTTCTTCCTCAGCTTAATTTTAGAGAGCTGATTCTACTTAGAAGCTACATTGAATGGCGTGGAAAATCACTTTCGTGCAAGATTGTTGAATGCTGGAGCAGATAGACACATGGCCAACAGAAACTCAAAATTAACAAGCAACAATAGAATTATGATAGATTCTAATCACAAACTGAGATCATGGGACTGTTAAAAGTTTCAAACCTCACCACAACTGCCCCCCACCCCCAAACCCTCAGTTTTATAAGCGCAAACGTTTAAATACACAAATTGTTCACATTTGTCTGAAATGTTATCCAGGTTTAAATTAAGACCTGGTTTGCTGAGTGCAGCCAAGTTTGGCCCCTACTCGCATATCCAGGGGTTCCGAGTCACCGATCTCACTGCATTAACACTGGAGACCGGGAGCGGAAGAGGGGAATGTTTCCGTTAGTTTTGCATCCGGGTTCCCACTCAATCAATGGAGCCCAATCGAATGATCGGAGAATTTTAAATGCAAGTGAGTTCTGCCCCAAACCTCTTACCTTTGTTTGCATCTGCAATCTTTTACTCTGCATCAAGTTTCAGTTCACCCAGATCAGGCCTGCTGCAGAACAGGTAATAATTTATCACTAATTTATATTAGCAATCGCTAGTTTATAATTGTGGGGTGCCAGCATTGGGCCAGTTTGGGAGGGCTCTACATATTGTGTTCATTTTTTTTAGGCGCACAGTTGGCTTTTCATATCAGAAAATATTTAACTTGCTAAGAAACTGATTAGTGGGCATCAATAAAACTTTTAAACAGTTCAGTACAGTTTTTAGAAAATAATTTTCAGTAATTTTACATCAGGTTCCTCACAGATGGAGGACTGGACACATAAAAATACTTATTTTTATGATAAACCCATTTTCAGCTGTATCAATAAAACTGTACCATGTTTTCTGATGAAAAGAGTTAAAAATAGAAACAATGACATTCTATGCCACTGCCTGATTGCATTGTTTATGATTCTTATCATTACTTAGGCTGATGAGCTTTAATGGAGACATGAACTGGAATTTAATCCAGCCTGAACAGCCTATCAGACACTTGAATGGTCACCGTTGGGCCTTCCCCAGGATTGAGGACCCCAGAGGTGGAAATCCCACCCCCAAGAGCTGCCTCAAGGGTAACTAGGGATGGGCAATAAATGCTGGTCTAGCCAGTCAAGCCTGCATCCCATGAATGAATAAACTAAAAAAGAAGCCAACAGCTCTCCGTTGCAGGCAGTGCTATCGGAGCTGAGGCAGCTCCTGGGAATGATCCCAGAGGAGGGATCTAAGGCCAAAGGTGAGTGAGGATGGGATGGGAGCTGAGGGTGAGGGAAAGAAGTGGGGGGGGCGGTTGTTGGGGGCAAAGCCAGAGAGGTGGCTTTCAGTGGCCCCCACCTCCACTTTCCAATGCTGGGTCCCTCAATCAGACACTTAATGCCTTTGAATGTTGCCCCAAGCCTGACAAGGGTTTGTTTTTTGGGATTGCCGCATGGTGACTCCCCTGCCCATTGGTGATTGAATTCCAGCAGCACCAGGCTGAGGCCCTTATGTGAGCATTAATGGCCCACTTGAGGGCCTCAATTAGCGTCCAGTTGGGAAGGCCGTTCACGAGCCTTTCCACCCAGGCATAGTTGGGTGGAGGACGGTCCCTACCTGCCACCCTCCCACCCAATTAAGTGCCTCCCCCACCTTTAAACCCACTGCCAGGAATGGGATGGGAGGAGGGGGCATCAAATTTTGCCCATGATGGTTAACCTAATCAACATGATTTCAAATACATTTTGGAGGCAATTTCCCAATTGCTTCTGAAAATTGCATATAACTCATACCTGTATAATTGTGTGGATTAGTGAGGACAGCCCGATAACATTTGTAAGGAATGAACTCTGTGCAGTTTGGCACAAGATGAATTACTGGTAGAGACCAGTAATTTTTTTTATAAGTAGAAGAAACCCGAAATCCCAATTATTTACTAAAAGGATGAAGCCATGAGCCACAGTTTAAAACAGAAGAAGTTTTACTACACAAAAATCAAACAAAACAAACACTAAATATTATCTTAGCTAACCCCCTATACTCTAACGCCCAGAATAAGCAAAAATTGAATATGAATTAACAGGCAAATTGCGGTCAATTAATTACTATAAATGATACACATTAAATTGCAGATACAATTAAGACAGATCTTACAAATTGCTCAGCAGATCACACAGCATATAAGTCTTCAAACTCAGTGACAAAGTTCTATAAAGTTCTGTCTTCCTCATGAATAATTTCAGCTTCTCTCCTTCTAGGATGTAGCCTGATCCTCAGCCAACAGCAGCACACAACCAACCCGAGTAGCATTGGCCGCGGTCTTCACCAAAAATGGTATTTGACTTCAGAACTTCCCCAACCGAGTCTGGATGTTGTGGTTCCACCAATGTTATCTTCAAGTAACAGAAACAGCTGCAGCAACTTATTCTCAGCTTCTGGATCTGAACTCTGCCTCCTTCAGCTAGCCTGTAGGACACCACTGGACACAGCAACTGCTCCTGTGCAGCTTGGATTAATCTGTGTCCTTTTATGTCTTTCAATCAGGTTCAGTCTGTCTAGAAGTTTTGGTTTCCAAATCTCAGTTTGATTTTTTTTTGTTTGCCTAGAAACTGGGAAGGTCAGTTTCTTTTCTGTATTTCCATTCTCTGTTTGTGTTTTCAGTTAGGGTTTGCCTCAAAGATTTTAAGCTTTAAAAGCACACGTTTCCTCAAAACTATCCAACTTGAAGCCGCAAGACCCTGAAACAAAATAATATAAAAATACATTGGCCCAAAGCGTCTGAGCTCCAGGGCAGTGTATCTGTGGGGTAACCCCAAAAAGCACTGGGGAACACCCCCCCACGGCCCCCTCCCCTCCCCCTCAACACAAGCTCCCAGCTGAGGATTGCACGGCAATTGCCCAAGAAGTTCAAACTTCCCTCGGACAATTGCCCTCACTGGGAACCATCTGATTCTGTGATTTAAATCGCAAACTTTGGATGGTTCCAACTGTTTGACAGTAATAGTTACCCAGAAAAGGTTAGAAGAATTAAAACCGCTTCTAGCTTCTGGGTAACTATTGTACTGACCTCCCCTGACCCCAGCCCCCTCACAATAGGACCCCTGGCTACACCACCACCCCCCCTGACTTCAACCCCTCCGACTGCACCCCTCCCCTGACCACCTGACCCACCCAACCAAGTGAACCCCCCCGATCCACTGAACACTCACTGACCAGCACCCTGTCTCCAGTCCCCAACATTGACCGACACCCCCCACCCCCCAATCCCACCCGGTTACCTGGCTTGAAAGACGCTGGGCCTTTAAACTCATTCCGTAGGAAAGGGGGTGTGTCCTCCTTACCTCTAACTGTACAGCCCTCGACTGAAGGCTTCAGGAGTGCGCTGCCCTACACAATTCTTGTCTGAGTCAGAAGGTCAGGCGAGAAAGAAAACTAGGATTTCAAGGCAGGTTACTAGGACTCTGATTGACACCCCACGGAAGTTCAGGCCCTTTACTTTAAGAGTAAGCTCGATTTTACATTTCCACATTCAAAAGGAGTGGATATCGGACTGCATTCTGTCCATTATCTGGGCTTAAAACCAGAGTGCATAGGTTCAATTTAGGGAGCCAAATACCTTCTGCCAAAAGCATTTGGAGCATTTCTGCTGCCATACTGGATTGGGTGCCTTAGAGGCATCACTAGAGACGGCTTCAAACAGGTATCATGAATATACTTCTGCAGGCCCTAATGCCTATTCCAGGATCCATTCTAGAAATTAATTTGCCCAAAGTGGGGCAAGTGTTGGCCCAACTGAGCCCAGGTTGACCAGCCTTATATATGGCCTGATCAACAATCCTTAAAAGAACTGTTTCAGGCCACCCATCACCAACAACAAGAATTTGCATTTATATAGCATCTTGGATGCAGTAAAATGTTCCAAGGTGCTCCAAGGGACCAACTGTCAAATAAAATTTGATACCAAGCCATATGAGAAGATATTAGGGCAGGTAACAAAAAACTTAGCTAAAGATGTTAAATTTAAGGACCTTCTTAGAAGAGGAAAGAGCAATGGAGATATTATGGAGGGAATTCTAGAACTTGATCTTGCCAGCCAAAAACATGACCGCAATGGTGGAGCAATGAAAATCGGGAATGCACAAGAAGCCAAAATTGGAGGAGCCCAGGTATGGGTTGTGGGGCTGGAGGAGATTACAAGAGATAAGGAGGGCCAAGGCCATGAGGGATTTGAACACAAGGATGAGAACTGTAAAATGGAGTCGCTGAACGGTGAGCCAATGTGAGCATAGATGTTATGGGTGAACAAGAGTTGGTGTAAGCTAGGATATGGGCAGCAGAGTTTAAACAAGTTGAAGTTTGCAAAAGGTAGAAGATGGGAGGCCAGTGACGAGAGCATTGGAATAGGCATGTCTAAAGTAATAAAGGCATGGCAGGAGGTTTCAACAGATCACTTGAGGCAGGGGCAGTGAAGAATGGTGAATTGGAGGTGGAAATAGGTGGTCATGGTGATAGGCTGAGTAAATGTATGCTTCCAAGAGAATAAAGAACATTATGCAGAGCCCTCACTCAGCCCTCAAACCTTCTCATTTTAATCCATCCCCTATTCCCTGTACCCCAACCCAGGAGTTCCAAAATCAAAAATCTCAAAGTGTCTTCCAATAGATGAAGGTAGACTGCTTAAAATATTAAAATGAGGCCCATTCGCTTCTATGCCCGAAAACAAACGCAATCAAATTCATCCTCCAATTATTCTTCTCACGTCGGATAAATTTGGTGGCCTAGAAAATAGTGTTGAAGAAATTAATGGGTAAATGTCTAATGTATTTGTTTAAATCTCTCAGTCTGCTATTCGAATGAGGGTGGAAACCTGTGTTAAATAAATGACCAGTTACCTTGATTAGGAGAGTTAAACAGAAAGGAACGTTGTGTGAATGTATTGGGTGATATCGCGGAGATCAATTTCTAAGCTGGCATCTTGTGTTAATCTTCTTGTGATGGTAACAAAGAAACTTTACTCTCAGGAGCCTGTCACTGCATCTTGTGTAAATTAGAGAGTCTGCCTTTTAGACTTTGGGGGCTGTCTGCTCACTCAAGGCTGTTGAACGCTGTCTCCAATGTGACAAAACATGTCCTGTGTGATGGCCATTATGGCTCTTTGTACCTTCCCAGTAGTCGGAGACCGAGTGGACAAAGCTCAGCTTGGGGTCGAATTGGATGCAGTGTTGGAAAATTGTCTAATTCAACCTGAGTCAATGTTTGAGGAGGAGGGTGGAATTGCTAGTTTGAGGATGCACACTCTCTCGTGGAGGCCGAAGACAATGGCTTTGGTCTCCTCAATGCTTAGATGGAGGAAATTATAGCTTATCCAAGATTGGATAGTGGACAAGCATTCTGACAACAGAGGCAGTGGAAATATTGAGACACGATGGAGAGGTAGAGTTAGGTGCTGTCAGAGTTACACATGGACACTCACCACATGCCTTGACATGATGTTGCCAAGGGGCAGCATGAAGATGAGAAAGAGGAGAAGACCAAGAATGGACCCTTGGAGGATTCCAGAGGCAATGGTGTAGGATTGGGAAGACAAACCATGGCTGGAGATGTTATGGCTACAACCAGATAGGCGACAGTGGAACAAAGTGAGGGCATTTCTGGTTATTTGTATGAGATACAAGAGGTGTTGGAGGAGGATAGTGTGGTCAACTGTGTCAAAAACAGCAGTAGGTAAAGAAAGATGTAGGAGGAATAGTTTACCTTGGTCACAGTCACAGGAAATTCAGGAACAGAAACCTGATTCAAGTAGTTCAAACTTGGAGTTATGGGAAAAGTGGGCACACATTTGGGAGGCAACAACACCTTCAAGAATTTTGGAGAGAAAAAGGAGACTGGAGATGGATTGGAATCTCAGGGGTCACTGTACTATTACCAGAGGGGCATAGATGTGAGTGTGAGCCTCTGTGGTCAGTGATCACGAAAAGGGAACTTGTCTAATTTTCACTAACACTGATTTGGCCTCGCAAACATCACAACTGAGGAATGCTGAGCTTGCCAGCAACACCCACAGTTCAAGAATGTAAAAAAGTATTTGTAAGCCAATAATATTAATATTAATGCTTTTCTAATGATGAAGGGAGCTGATTGACAATGCATCACATGTAACACCCCATGCTCAAAATAGCAAAAAAAAATGATAGTTAAAACAGAGAGGGGTAACTGCACAATGTACTGGAGTGAACTCACCGAATGAAGTTCATAAATGAAACAAAAATTGTTGTTTGGCATTCTGAAGAAGGTTTGCAATGCTGCAACAAGAAGGAAGACAAGAGACGATGATTGCAATCACCATTAATACAACAGCTCCTGAAGGGGGATCTGTTGAAAGCATTTTCAAAATGTACTAAAAAACCTAGCCTAGCATCAAAATGAAACTCATCCACCATAGAAAGGAATCAAAGAGTGGAAGAGTACAAGTGAAGAATCAAATAAAGAAAGAGTGAGAGAAAAGGAGAAAAAGTGAAAGAAAGAGAGCAAAAGATGAAGTGAAAGAGTGAAAGACAGAAAGGGAAGTAAATGGTATGTTCACTTTTATGCAAAGAATTTGGAGTATAAGAATAAAGAAATTTACAATTATATAGAGCCTTGGTGAAACCACACCTAGAGTACAGTGTACAGTTTTGGTTTCCTTACCCAAAGGAAGATATACTTGTCTTAGAGGGAGTGCGATGAAAGCACACTAGACTGATTTCTGTGAAGAGAGGATTTTCCTATGAGGAGAAATTGAGTCGACTAATCCTATATTCCTTATGGTTTAGAAGGGTGAGAGGTGATTTAATTGAAACATATAATATTTTTAAGGGGCTGCTTTTGCTATTCAAGATAAAGTTAGATAATGAGATAGATAGATTTTTTGCAAGCCGCAGTTATTAAATGATGTGGATCCAAGGTGGTTCCAGTTAAGATACAAATCAGCCATGATCCAACTAAATGTAGGAAAAAGTTCGAGGGACTAAATGTCCTCCTCCTGTTCCTCTGTCCTGTGATGGAGGAGGTGGTTAGTCTTACCCCCACATTGATGATGGGTCTCGCTTAATTGTAGTTATGTTAAGGCTTTTCATCAGACGCCCGAACTAACAGAGAGACAGGGCTGGATTTTATGCCAAAGAGGAGGATGGGCCTTGTATAATTCAACCCAGGAGTTCAAATCCCACCATGGCAGCTCGGGGAATTTCAACCCAACCAATGAATAAATCTGGAATAAAATGCTAGTCTCATGAATAACGATCAAACTACCAGATTGCTGTAAAAACCCATCTGGTTCACTAATGTCCTTCAGGAGAGGAATTCTGCTGTCCTTACCTGGTTTGGTCTATATGTGACTCCAGACCCACCGCATTGAGGTCAAATCTTAACTGGCCCCTGAAATGGTCTAGCAAGCCATTTAGTCGTGGGCAGCTTGCCATCACCTGCTCAAGGACAATTACGGATGGACAATAAATGCTGGTCAGTGACATCCACATCCCAAGCATGAATAAAAAGAAGCAGAGGGCAGACAAAAAACATGTTTTTTATTCATTCACGGGATGTGGGTATCGCTGACTGGGCCAGCATTTATTGCCCATCCCTAGTTGCCCTTGAGAAGGTGGTGATGAGCTGCCTTCTTGAACCGCTGCAGTCCCTGTGGTGTAGGTACACCCACAGTGCTGTTAGGAAGGGAGTTCCAGGATTATGACCCAGCGACAGTGAAGGAACGGCGATATATTTCCAAGTCAGGATGGTGAGTAGCTTGGAGGGGAACTTCCGGGTGGTGGTGTTTCCATGTATCTTCATTTGAGAACAGGAGAAGCAAGAACAATTCCAGTGATGCACACAGTAATGAGACTGGAGGAGTTATTAACTGTGAAGTTGATGAACTGAGTGAAGTGTGGTGCAGTGTGTACAATCTATTAGCCAGAGAACTTTCTGATTTGTGAAACTCTGTTCAAATCCCTGAACGAAACAAAATCCCCAGCATGATGGCTGTGCATGTGCCAGCTGCCAAATGACACGTCACTCTGTAAGGAGCTTGAATACAAAGGGATTGAAGTTATGCATCAGTTTTACAGAGCTCTGTCTGGAGAAACTGCATTCAGTCCCGGGGACTGCAGCTCAGGAGGGATATTGGCCTAGCTTGGAGGGGGTGCAGTGCAGATTCACCAGAATGAAACCGGGACTAAAAGGATTCACTAATAAGGACAGGCTGCATAGGGTAGGCTGATATTCCCTCGAGTACAGAAGATTAAGGAATGATCTAATTGAGGTGTTTAAGACGATTAAAGGATTCAATGGGGTTGATAGAGAGAAACTCTTTCCTCTGGTGGAGCAGCCCAGAACAAGGGGACAGAACCTCTACTTAGAGCCGCGCTGTTCAGGGGTGATGTCAGGAAGCAGGTTCCTCACACAAAGGGGAGTGGAAATCGGGAACTCTCTCCCCAATGTGCTGTTGAGGCTGGAGGAGTCAACTGGAAATTTCAAAACTGAGATTGATAGATTTTTGTTGGGTAGAGGGATTAAGAGATTTCTTATTATTTATTCATGAAATGTAGGAATCGCTGGCCAGGCCAGCATTTATTACTCACCCCTAATTGCACTTGAAAAGGTGGCAGTGAGATTAAGTGACACAAGAGTTAGTCTTCCAGGGCCAAAGAGATTGGTGATGGGGCAGGAAACGGGACAGTTGATGTACCGAGAGCGGGCGTGCTGCTGTTTGAAAGAAAAAATAAGAAAAACTGAAACATGCAAAGAAAATGAAACAAAATGGGGGGACAGAGTTTAGGGTCTGAAATTGTTGACTCAATGGCTGTCATTTTCCATTCTGGAGCCGAAGTACAGTGGTGGGCGGAATAGTTGGTGTGATTTCTGCTGGGTGGCGAGTTGGATTTATCCAGCCAATTTTGTGCTTTTCAACTCATCAATTCTGCATCAACGAGGAGCTCATCAAATCTCGTGACGGGGCGGGTAGTGATTGGCCCACTCCATCGTTACCTCATGTGGTCAAAGGTCTTGGCGCCATATTTAAACAACATCTGCACAGACATTCACTCACCACAGCCCAGGTGTGTAGTACAGTTCTGCTTCACCATGGCGCCCAGAAGAACAAAACCCTCCGCTCCATGGTTCTGAGAAGCCTCCCTCGGGGATTCTCCTCCAAGCCTTCCAGGAAAGGTGGGAGCTCCTCTTTTCTCGAGATGGTTGCTGGAGGTCCACCCGCCTGACCACATTGGCCTGGGACGAGGTCACCAGGGAGGTCAATGCCCATGGCCAACAGAAAAGGACTGCCCTGTAGTGCAGGGAAAGAATGAATGACCTGGTGCACTTTGCCAGGGTAAATAAAATTTCTCACATTCCAAACTCACACTCTTCTCATGAGAGCATCGTATAGTTTAAGGGATGTCACACACGACCAGCAGATAGGGCATCAGCACTGACTGTCTGCCAGACACTTCAAACTCACTATCTCTTGTAAGATCCTGCACAAACGATATCTTAATCCCTTACTGGGGAGGGCCCAGCACACACAGCAGTCATGCGTGCTTCTGGGCTGCTCTTTCATCCATAGTGTACACAGTCAGCCCACCTGTCATCATGCAGGACAAGATCTCCCAAAACAAGCAAAGACCAGAGGTGGGACCCCTCAGCTGAGGACACTCTCCTCCCATGAGGAGCAAGCAGCAGAGCTGGATGGAGAGGACAGAGATCGTTACTGCATGGAAGGCGAGATTGGCCTTCCCCAACAAGCCAGCGAGAGTCCATCCGGTATATATTTACAACATGGGGATAATAACTACGTAATCAATCGCTAACTTTCTCTTTTCTCCATTCCAGCCACCTGCAAGAAAAGGTGGAGGAAGAGGTTAAGAAAACACTTTAGACCCAGCCCCAGACCACCTCCGATGAGGAGGCCGAGGAATCATCCGATGAAGACCCATCACTGCCCTGGAAGGAATCACTGGCGACAAAGTTCTGTGAGGTGATAATATGGGCTACCACACCCCTAGACAAGTGAAGGCACCTGAAGCATTGTCTTTTGCTCATCTCCATGTATGAGCTGCATCTTCTGTGGACCCTTGTTCGTGCCAAACATCTTTGTGGATTTGGCCCCCCCTCATCAGCATCTGGGTCTTCCTGGAGCCCTGCAGGCTCTTGTTACTCAGGGCGATGGCCTTCCCTGAGCTGTGCCAATTAGTGACGGGCCCTTCTTCTCCTCACTCTAATCAAAGCGATCAAGAAGACAGCATTGCCTTCAGCCTACACTCTCCACTCCTCCTTGTATCTATGAACGATACAAGTGAGTAATCAATGGTAGTTCCCCTTGAATGGTCTCCCTCCATTGTTGCAAGGCAGCAATTCAGTCTCTAACCCTTGACTAGCCCTCAGTCTGTGAATACTATGGGCACCCCTTGCAGGATGATCATCCTGGAGGACGACAGGTAGCTGAGCTTTCTCCTCAGGCAGGACTGCACATTCATAACGAGTCTTCATTAGAATCAGAAGACTAAGGTCTTAGGATCCATTGTCAGGTTTCTGGTGATTGTCCTCCAGTGGTCTTGACAATAAGAATGGATCCCCAGTCCATGCACTTATGTCCTGACTGCAAGCATGGTGTCTTGAATGCCATATCCAATGCACTGGGAACATGAAGGCTTCTAGGGTCAATGTTGCCCCTGCGCAGAAGACATGGCCCTTGATTGTTTGCCCCTACATCCATGTTGACATGCCTCTGAAAGGGTCAGATGCCAATTAAGACCATATGCTCTACAGCACCCAAATGTAATGGATTCTCACCTGAATGGGCACCATTAGAAAAGGAGCCAAGCTCGTTCATTGTGCCTGAGACCCTCGAGTCCAGCACTCAGCTGAGCCGTGCTCTCCATGTTTTGAAGAGGACAGTTCTTGGATGCCCCTTCAAAGGCCAAAAATGAACTCTGACCACACGTCCTGGGACCCCTCCCTGATCGATTTTTTTCTAGCTTGTTTGTCGATCTGCATCATTTCTAGGGAGATCGAAAATGGTACTGCAAACTACTGTCCGTGAGACCAGCTTCCAACCTCCCCCAATCACTGCACAGGTTCATCACATCCTCCCCCATACTGACTGCCTCATAACTCCCGTTCCCCCTGTCACTATCCAGCATCCCCCATTGCCCTTGACCTCATCATTAACCGTGTGGATATTCCTGTTCTTCCCCCGAACCCTTTAATGTTGACGTCCCCATGCCCTTTGTTGACCTGACCCCTCCCCTTCTTGAAGTCACCTGCACCCTTACTGCAACTCCCACCCTCATCAGACAATCCCGTACTCCACCATGACTTTTCAGCTATCGACTTACAAGGATGCAGATGCCTCCTCTGAATGTGCCTGTGCATTCTGCCTCACAGTACCATGCCTCTAGCTCCCAGGACCAAATTCCTCAAGTGAGTGACCACGCCCTACACACCATACTGTGCATGACCGTCACTGCCCAGAGAGGCCTTCCCCTGCCCAAGACCTGGACCAAGACATGTGTGCCATGCAGAACCCTCTAAACAAGGCCCATACAGCCCCAGGGCAGTCTCTTAAATGGGCCCCTGACAGCGTGGCCTCAGCCCCAGTACAATCTCTGACTCTTCCTTAAACACTCTTATAACTCTTGTCGCAGGACAGTCTTTCACTACTGCACTCTGTTCCTTGACCACCTCCTGGACCTGCCTCTGCTTTCCACACTCTGCTCTAGCTTTCCCTTCCCTTGCCCTGTCATTGCTTCACTTCCCGTGTTCCACACAGCCCTCCCAGCCCTGCCTCCGTCTCTCCCCTCCCCTCTCGTGTTCCACATCCATGCAACCAGTCCTCCCTTATACACCTGTCCGCCACCAAACCGCCCACCCCCCGTCAGCTGCCCTTGCCTAACGTGCCCAGGCTTGGTGCTGCTTGTGTTACAGGCACCCAATATCTCACAGCAATGCTGTTAAAGGTAAGTGAAAGCAGTGTCTACTCAGCTCCAGGTAATTGATGAACCGAAGCTCACGAGGTGCACGCCACTTATATACAGTTGAGAACCAGACCATTCTAATTATCCACTGACAGGACAATTAATTTGGAGAGGAATGTAATTCTGGAAAGTTGGCCTTTTCAGAATCACAGAATCACAGAATCACAGTGCAGAAGAGGCCCTTCGGCCCATCGAGTCTGCACCGACACGTGAGAAACACCTGACCTACCTACCTAATCCCATTTACCAGCACTTGGCCCATAGCCTTGAATGTTATGACGTGCCAAGTGCTCATCCAGGTACTTTTTAAAGGATGTGAGGCAACCCGCCTCCACCACCCTCCCAGGCAGCGCATTCCAGACCCTCACCACCCTCTGGGTAAGAACGTTTTTCCTCACATCCCCCCTAAACCTCCTGCCCCTCACCTTGAACTTATGCCCCCTTGTGACAGACCCTTCAATTAAGGGGAACAGCTGCTCCCTATCCACCCTGTCCATGCCCCTCATAACCTTGTACACCTCGATCAGGTCGCCCCTCAGTCTTCTCTGCTCCAACAAAAACAATCCGAGTCTATCCAACCTCTCTTCATAACTTAAATGTTTCATCCCAGGCAACATCCTGGTGAATCTCCTCTGCACCACCTCCAGTCCAATCACATCCTTCCTATAATTTGGCAACCAGAACTACACAGAGTACTGCAACTGTGGCCTCACCAAGGTTCTATACAACTCCAGCATGACCTCCCTACTTTTGTAATCTATGCCTCAATTGATAAAGGCAAGTGTCCCATATGCCTTTTTCACCACTCCACTAACATGCCACTCCGTCATCAGAGATCTATGGACACACACGCCAAGGTCCCTTTGTTCCTCAGAACTTCATAGTGTCATGCCGTTCATTGAATACTTCCTTGTCAAATTACTGCTTCCAAAGTGTATCACCTCACACTTTTCAGGGTTAAATTCCATCTGCCACTTACCTGCCCATTTGACCATCCCATCTATATCTTCCTGTAGCCCAAGACACTCAACCTCACTGTTAACCACCCGGCCAATCTTTGTGTCATCTGCAAACTTACTTATCCTACCCCCCACAGAGTCATCTATGTCGTTTATATAAATGACAAATAATAGGGGACCGAGCACAGATCCCTGTGGTACGCCACTGGACACTGGCTTCCAGTCACTAAAGCATCCTTCTGTCATCACCCTCTGTCTCCTACAACTAAGCCAATTTTGAATCCACCTTATCAAATTACCCTGTATCCCATGTGCATTTGCCTTCTTTATAAGTCTCCCATGTGGGACCTTGTCAAAGGCTTTGCTGAAATCCATATAAACTACATCAACTGCACTACCCTCATCTACACACCTGGTCACCTCCTCAAAAAATTCAATCAAATTTGTTAGGCATGACCTCCCTCTGACAAAGCCATGCTGACTATCCCTGATCAAACCTTGCCTCTCCAAGTGTAGATAGATTCTCTCCTTCAGAATTTTCTCCAATAGCTTCCCTACCACTGACGTGACACTCACTGGCCTGTAGTTTTAATGAGCATTCATGAGATGCAGATGAATGCAAATAGATCAGCAGGAATCCCAGCCCGCCTTTAACTCGCTGTCAAAGTTGGGAGAACAAAATTCCAAACTGATTTCCTGCTGGCGGAAAACTGCCTTTTTCCATCCCACCAAATTTAATGCCCCCACCTTCCTGCTACTGGCCGAAGTGGAAATTTCCACCCAATGTTGAGTCTGGAAGGCTGCAAAGTGCCTAATTGAAAGGCGAGGGACTGTTCCACAAGCTTATATTGAACTTGATAGGAACAGTACAGCAGTCCGAGGACAGTGATGTCAGCATACGGGCAAAGTGGAGAATTACTTGAGTTCTGCTGAAGGGTCATGAGGACTCGAAACGTCAACTGTTTTCTTCTCCACCGATGCTGCCAGACCTGCTGAGTTTTTCCAGGTAATTCTGTTTTTGTTGTGGAGAATTACAATGACAGGCCAACGGAAGCTTTGGGTCATGTTTGCGGACTGAACGGCCGAACGGAGATATTTCACAAAGCGCTGACCCAATCTGCGCTTGTTATCCCAATGCACAGGAGACCACATTGTTCCCGTGAAACGCTACGTAACCTTGTGGAACAGCAGCTCATCTTTCAATTAGTCACTTTACAGCCTTCCAGACTCAACTTTGGGTTCAACAATTTCAGATCGTAAACTCTGTCCCACTTTTTTTATTCATTCATGGGATGTGGACATTGCTAGCTAAGCCAACATTTATTGCCCATCCCTAGTTGCCCTTGATGAAGGTGGTAGTGAGCTGTCTTCTTGAACCGCTGCAGTCCATGTGGTGTAGGTACACCCACAGTGCTGTTAAGAAGGGAGTGAAGGAATGGCGATATATTTCCAAGTCAGGATGGTGAGTGACTTGGAAGAGAACTTGCAGGTGGTGGTGTTCCCATGTGTCTGCTGCCCTTGTCCTTCTAGATATTATTGGTTGTGGGTTTGGATGGTGCTGCCTAAGGAGCATTGGTGAATTCCTGCAGTGTATCTTGTAGATGGTACACACTGCTGCTACTGTGTGTCGGTGGTGGTGGGAGTAAATGTTTGTGGATGTGGTGCTAATCAAACGGGCTGCTTTGTCCTGGATGGTGTCAAGCTTCTTGAGTGTTGTGGGAGCTGCACTCATCCAGGCAAGTGGAGAGTATTCCATCACACTCCCGACTTGTGCCTTGTAGATGGTGGACAGGCTTTGGGGAATCAGGAGGTGAGTTATTCACCACAGGATTCCTAGCCTCTGACTTACTCTTGTAGCCACAGTATTTACATGGCTAGTCCAGTTCAGTTTCTGATCAATGGTAACCCCCAGGGTGTTGATAATGGGGGATTCAGCGATGGTAATGCCATTAAACATCAAGGGATGATGGTTGGGTTCTGTCTTGTTGGAGATGGTCATTGCCTGGCACCTGTGTGACACGAATGTTACTTGTCACTTGTCAGCCCAAGCCTGGATATTGTCCAGGTCTTGTTGCATTTGGACATGGACTGCTTCAGAATCTGAGGAGTCGTGAATGGTGCTGAACATTGTGCAATCATCAGCGAACAACCCCACTTCTGACCTTATGATGGAAGGAAGTTCATTGATGAAGCAGCTGAAGATGGTTGGGCCTAGGACACTACCCTGAGGAACTCCTGTGGTGATGTCCTGGAACTGAGATGATTGACTTCCAACAACCACAGCCATTTCCCTTTATGCTATGTATGACTCCACAGTGGAGAGTTTTCCTGCTGATTCCCATTGACTTCAGTTTTGCTAGGGCACCTTGATGCCACACTCGGTCAAATGCGGCCTTGATGTCAAGGGCAGTCACTCTCACCTCACCTCGGGAGTTCAGCTGTTTTGTCCAAGGCTGTAATGAGGTCAGAAGCTGAGCGACCCTGGTGGAACCCAAACTGAGTGTCAGTGAGCAGGTTATTGCTAAGCAAGTGCCACTTTATAGTACTGTTGATGATCCCTTCCATCACTTTTCTGATGATGGAGAGTAGATCGCTGGGACAGTAATTGGCCGGGTTCAATATGTCCTGCATTCTGTGTACCGGACATACCTTGGCAATTTTCCACATAGCCGATGCCAATGTTGTATCTGTACTGGAACAACTTGGCTACAGGCGTGGCAAGTTCTGATGCACAAGTCTTCAGTATTATTGCCGGAATATTGTCAGGGCCCATGGCCTTTGCAGTATCCAGTGTCTTCAGCCAGTTCTTGATATCATGTGGAGTGAATCGAATTGGCTGAAGACTGGCATCTGTGATGCTGGGGACCTCCGGAGGAGGTTGAGATGGATCATCCACTCAGCACTTCTGGCTGAAGATTTGTTTTTAATTCTTCATTTATGGGCTTTGGGCATCGCTGGCTAGGCCAGAATTTATTGCCCATCCCTAATTGCCCTTGAGAAGATGGTGGTGAGCTGCCTTCTTGAACCACTGCAGTCCCTGTTGCTAATGGCTTATCTTTTGCACTGATGTGCTGGTCTCCCCCATCATTGAGGATGGGGTTATTTGTGGAGCCTCCTCCTCCAGTGAGTTGTTTAATTGTCCACCACCATTCATGACCAGATGTGGCAGGACTGCAGAGCTTAGACCTGATCTGTTGGTTGTGGGGTCGCTTAATTCTGTCTATCACTTGCTGCTTATACTGTTTGGCATGTAAGTAGTCCTGTGTTATAGCTTCACCAGGTTGACACCTCATTTTTTTGGTATGCCTGGTGCTGCTCCTGGCATGCCCTCCTGCACTCTTCATTGATCCAGGGTTGATCCCCTGGCTTGGTGGTAATGGTAGAGTGGGGGATATGCCGGGCCATGAGGTTACAGTTTGTGGTTAGTACAATTCTGCTGCTGCTGATGGCCCACAGCGCCTCATGGATGCCCAGTCTTGAGTTGCTAGATCTGTTTGAAATCTATCCCATTTAGCATGGTGGTAGTGCCACACAACACGATGGAGGGTATCCTCAATGTGAAGGCGGGATTTCATCTCCACAAGGACTGTGCGGTGGTCACTCACACCGATACTGTCATGGACAGATGCATCTGCAGCAGGCAGGTTGGTGAGGATGAGGTCAAGTATGTTTTTCCTTCTTGTTGGTTCCCTCACCACCTGCCGCAGACCCAGTCTACCAGCTATGACCTTTAGGACTTGGCCAGCTCGGTCAGTAATGGTGCTTCTGAGCCACTCTTGATGATGTACATTGAAGTCCCCCACCCAGAGTACATTCTGCGCCCTTGCCACCCTCAGTGCTTCCTCCAAGTGGTGATCAACGTGGAGGAGCACTGATTCATCAGCTGAGGGAGGGCGGTACGTGGTAATCAGCAGGAGATTTCCTTGCTCATGTTTGACCCATTGTCATGAGATTTCATGGAGGCCGGAGTCGATGTTGAGGGCTCCCAGGGCAACTCCCTCCTGACTGTATACCACTGTGCAGCCACCTCTGCTGGGCCTGTCCTGCCGGTGGGACAGGACATACCCGGGGATGGTGATGGTGGTGTCTGGGACATTATCTGTAAGGTATGATTCCGTGAGGATGACTATGTCAGGCTGTTGCTTGACTAGTCTGTGAGACAGTTCTCCCAATTTTGGCACTAGCCCCTAGGTGTTAGTAAGGAGGACTTAGCAGGGTTGACAAGGCTGAGATTTCTGTTATTGTTTCTGACACCTAGGTCGATGCCGAGTGGTCCATCTGGTTTCATTCACATTTTGTGACTTTGTAGTGGTTTGATACAACTAAGTGACTTGCTAGGCCGTTTCAGAGGGCATTTAAGAGCCAACCACATTGCTATGGGTCTGGGGTCACATGTAGACCAGGTAAGGATGGCAGATTTCCTTCCCTAAAGGGCATTAGTTAACCATATGGGTTTTTACAACAATTGACAATGGTTTCATGGTCATCATTAGACTTTTAATTCCAGATTTTTATTGAATTAAAATTCCACCATCTGCTGTGGCAGGATTTGAACCCAGGTCCCCAGAGCATTATCCTGGGGCTCTGGATTACAAGTTCAGTGACAATACCACTACTTGTTTCAATTTTTCTCTTATTTTTTCTTTCACACAGCAGCACTCCCGCTCTGGCCACATCGACTGTTCCTTTTCTTGCCTCATCACCATTCTCTATGGTCTTGGGAGACTAACTCTTATGTCAGTCGATCTCCCTTGTGTTTCACCCTATCACAGACCAATCTTTTGTCCTTTTTCTATCCACCCATTGCTCAAAACCTATTGCATCTCTAACTTTTTCCACTTCTTATGAAAGGTCACAGACCTGAAATATTAACTCTGTTTCTATCTCCACAGAAGCTGCCAGACCTGCTGCATATTTCCAGCATTTTCTGGTTTTATTTTTGATCTAATCCATTGGTTGTAGAAGCATTTTACTGTGCCTTTAAAATGCTGCTTCCTCAGTTTAGCATACAAGTAGTCCTGTGATGTAGCTTCACCAGGTTGACACCTCATTTTTAGATATGTCTGGTGCTGCTCCTGGCATGCCCTCCTGCACTCTTCATTGAACCAGGGTTGATCCCCTGGCTTGATGGTAATGGTAGAGTGGGGGATATGCCGGGCCATGAGGTTACAGATTGTGTTCGAGTACAATTCTGCTGCTGCTCATGGCCCACAGAGCCTCATGGGTGCCCTGTCTTGAGTTGCTAGATCTGTTCGAAATTTATCACACTTAGCACCATGCTAGCACCACACAACACGACGGAGAGTAGCTTCAGATGGGACTCTGTCTCCAAACGACTGTGTGGGGTGGCTCCTTACAATACTATCATGGGTAGATACATCTCCAACAAGTATATTGGTGAGGATGAGTTCAATATGATTTTTCCCTTTTGTTGGTTTTCTCAGCACCTGCCTGGTCTGGCAGCTATGTCCTTTAAGTCTCGGCCAGCTTGGTCAGTTGTGGTGCTACTGAGCCACTCTTGGTGATGGACATTGAAGTGCCCCACCCAGAGTACATTCTGTCCCCTTGTTACTCTCAGTGCTTCTCCAAGCGGTGTTCAACATGGAGGAGGACTCACTTATCGGCTGACGAGAGGGGTGGTCGATAATGGTGGGTGGTAACCATCAGGAGCTTTCCTTACCCATGTTTGACCTGATGCCATGAGACTTTTAAAATCAATTTTAAAATCAATATGGCGGCTGTAATGATGTTTGACTGAAGTTTGACTCCTAACCTCAAACAGTGTGACTGTGCCTGTGGGATAAATCTAACAATTGGTGGAGTTTCCTCTTGTATATTTGATAACTGAGTTTATCACTACTTGGACCACTCAGTGGTATTTGGCAGATTGAGCAGAATGGCCTCACTTTGTAAAGATGCAATGTGCCCTTGGTCCTGTAAAACCAACTGATACTAATTTCCTGAACACTATATGCTAACAGTTGACAATGGGACCCAGTCGGCTTCCACTACCACAGCTCCTATTACAGGCTTTTATCTTCCTGACAGCGCATCTAGTGGGGGTGTTGGACTTTCTGCATGAGAAACAAAAGTTCAGCAGTTGAGGGGAGGGAACGGAAACCAGCAGCAATCCCTCCCCCCCCACCCCCCCCCAACCACACCCCCACTAAGAGTGGTAGGTGGAACAGTCGATCAATGTGTCTTTTGTTATTCATTCAGAGGGAATTATGAAATAGATGTTTCTTTGTATAACTGAGAGGGGGTTCATGTGGGACAATGCTTATCTGTTAGGTGTGCCCAGATAATTGAAAATTATCATTCAGACAGATTTCTCTGCATGACTAAAGCTGTTACCACCCCTTTTTATTCTATCCATTTCCAGTGCCTGAAAATCCCCAAAGAATGCTGGCCAGCTGTGTATTGGCTCAGTCTTTTGCATGGGGTTGCTATTTTGCCAAATTAATTGAAGGTAACAGACTTTTTTGCTAAAATGGCTCAGAAACAATTAATTGGGTTTGTCAGTAAAATGTGTACATGGAGAAAATAAAATCGAGTGTGTAATCCAATTGTAGAATTGGTGTCATTAACAGAATTTCCCTCCAAGTTCCCACAAACCTGCAATGTGAGTGTTAAACTGAGCTGAGGGAAAGATATCCTCTCGCTTTGAAAGGAATAGGTATTGAGTGAGTCAAATGCACCGGATCAGTCAACATCTGTGGCCAGTTCTGGCCTTGAGCTTCCTCAATTTTCATCGGCCCACCATTGGTGGCCATGCCTTCAGCTGCATGGGTCCTAAACTCTGGAATAACTTCCCTACACCTTTCTGCCTCTCTACCTCTCTCTTCTCCTTTAAGACGGCCCTTAAAACCCACCTCTTTGACCAAGCTTATGGTCACCTCTCCTCACATCTTCTTATCTGGGTCAGAATGAAATATTGTTTTATAAGCCTCTATGAAATGCCTTTGGGTGTTTTACTATGTAAGGTGCTATATAAATACAAGTAGTTGTTGTTGTTGAGGGTTGTGCATCATTTCCATAATCTTGGTGAGTTTTGGCAGTTCTTCAGGAGCTAATGTACAGCTCAGTTATTGGGGTGAAGGGGCTGGTAATTCCAGAAATGTCCTTCCTTGGTGAATGTGTTGGGGGTGGATGGATGGACCAGTGGTGGGCAAAGATTGTTGTCAGTTTGGAGGGAACTGTTCCGGCTTCTCGTGACCCCACAAGAACACACAGTTGGATGAAATGCTAAGGTAAGGCCTTATCTGCCTGTAGGTGGATCTAAAGGATTCCATGGCACCATTCAAAGAGCAGGGGAGTTCTTCCAGTGTTTTGTCCTTCACTCAGCACCACCAGAAACAGATTAAGTGCCTGAAATTCAAAAATACTTCAACGACTGTCCCACACTTTGGGACATCCTGAGGATGTTAAAGCTGCTATATAAATGCAAGTAGTTCCTTTTATTCAATCTGGATGTTATAGAAGATGAAATGAACACATGCAGAAAATATTTGCATTCACATATAACCTTTCACAACCACAGGATACCCCAAAGCGCATTACACTCAATGAAGTATTTTTGAAGTTTAGTCGCTGTTGCAACGTAAGAACCTCAGCGCCAATTAGCATACAGCAAGACCCCCCCCCACCCCCCGCAAGCAGCAATGTAAGGATGACCAGATAATCTGTTCTTGTGACATTGATTGAGGGTTAAATGTTGGCCGGGACACCAGGAATAACTCCTGCTCTATCTACGGGGGCGGGGGGCTAGTGGGAGGAGGGCACAAACAGTAACAGGAGGAGGGTACAATTGGGTTACCATGGAACCAGTGCAGCTCCCCAACTCCTCTTGGCTCCACCGGAATGTATTTCGGAATTCTTTAGCTCACCATGTGTTGATGGTACCTGGCCAGGCCTCAGCAGCTGCCAGAGAACCTTGAGCAGAGCAGGCCCAATCCCAGCCCTGGTCACCGCTAGTCAGATTCCCAGCCTGGGCCTGGGCCTGGGCCTGGGCCTGGCAGATGTTAGGCCTTTCATTTACTTTTGTAGACGCCAGGGATGCCTAAAAAATCGATGGACCCAGTATCATGTGGGATGTCTTTCAGGCGTATTTTGGGCATGGAACATTGTGCACCCCCCCCGCCCCCCACCCCCCCTCCCCACCCCTCCTCCCTCCCAAACACTGCAATAGGTCCTTGTCCAGCTTGTTTTAAGTCATTAGTCAGGCACAGAGCAAAGCCCAGTCTCCACCCCATCGAGCTTATTTTTTGAATGAAACCTACGTGATCTTTGCCTCTGAATGTGCATCTTTCAGAAAGTGAGTGATCTGCGGCTCTCCCCATGCAAGTGGGCTGAAGACAAATGTCGCAGTAACTTTTCCTCCCGTTGCACAGCGCTCAAATTATCTGAAAATTTGAAGCTAGGCAGTTCCAAGAAGATTGGTTGTCTGATTCAGTCAAGTGTAAAATTGCAACACCTGACAGCGGGGATAAAGGCACAGAAGGAGGGCATGCTGCTGCTGTATTAGCAGAATACTGTTATAATGGCTCAAAATTTCTGTTAAACGTGGAGATTAACAGGAGAGAAATTTCCATTGTTTTCTTTTTCTGTTGGGGTTACAACTAATGGCTACAGGTTAAAAAAAAAAGCAACAATCTGTCCCAGTGACCCAGTCAAAATGTTCACAGTGGTCAAAATATCGCAAATTATGAAGCAAGGCTTCAAAATTAGGCAGTACAGCTTAAATGGCGAAATCATTAGAACAATTATAAAACAGCTGTCTGCTGGAGTGGGGTTCTGCAAGCATCACCAAATTGAAAACTACAATAAAGCATTTCCTTTTAAAAAAAAATCCTGACAGTAATATTTAATAACACAACTCGGGAACTGTGATTTTTGTATCAAGCCTTGTGAGAAATCAGTGGAACATTTTTTTTTCATTCGTTCATAGGATGTGAACGTCTCTCAATCCTTCTTAGCCTTGCTCATTGTCTACAGTCTGTATAGGGATTATATCCAAAAGTAATCAGCTGCTTAGGAACTGAAAAGTTCCAGTTTGGAGTGTTGATTTATTGCATTTATTTAGGTCAATTCCTATTTCAAAGGATGAAAACTTAGGCTAATGTGATATATAGAAATGTAAGAGCCTCTCCACTCCTCCATTGTACTTGAGTCACATCCCAACATTGGGCGAGCAGTAGCTTCGTTAAATAAAATAAACACATCAAATTGCTCACTGCTTAAAGGCTATCATCAATTCCTGACAAACAACAGGCTGGGGCTCTTTTCTCTGGAAAAGAGAAGGCTGAGGGGGGGTGACCTGATTGAGATCTTGACAATTATGAAAGGATTCGATAAGGTTGATGTCGAGAAGATATTTTCACTTGTGGGGGAGAGCAGACTGGGGTCCAGCAATATTAGGTAGTCACGAATAAATCCAATTGGGAATTCAGAGAAAAGATCTTTACCCAGAGAGTGGTGAGAATGTGGAACTCGCTACCACAGGAAGTGGTTGAGGTGAACACTATCAAGGTATTTAAGGGGAATCTGAATGAACACATGGGAGAGAAAGGAATAGAAGGATATGTTGATGTGGTGAGATGAAGAGGGTGGGAGAAAGTTCATGTGGAGCAATAACACCAACACAGCCTAGCTGGGCCGAGTGGCCTGCTTCTGTGCTTGATGCAATTCTGGGTTTACTTGTGTATATTTTCTATAAGCAGTAATGAATTTAATGCTGAATTTAATGCCCTCAAAAGTTTTATAACATGCCAATTAGTCCAAAACAACAGAAACAGGAGATTTGAAAGCTTTTATTTAATACATGAACATTGAAAAAATTCCAGAGGCCATAAATGAGTTGAACACCAAACTCCAGGTATCATAGAGCCAGGCTTATGCACAGAAAGAAGCCGATTGAATTCACGCCACCTCCCCAGGGAGCAATCCAGTCAGTCCCACTCCCACGCTCAGGCCCTGTAGTCCTGCAGGTTTATTTCCTTCAGGTGCCCAACCATTTTCTTTTGAAATCATTGATTGTTTCCACTTGCACCATCCTCGTGGGCAGTGAGTTCAAGGCCATTACCACTCGCAGCATAAAAACACTCTTCCTCACATCCCCTCTGCATTTCTCGTGCAAAACCTTAAATCTGTGTCCCCCAGTCCTAGTCCCTGTAATATTAGCTAATGGGAAGAGTTTTTCCTTGTCTACCTTATCTAAGCCTTTCATAGTCTTTCATAACCTCTATTAAATTTTCTTTTCTTCAGGAAGAACAATCTCAACCTTTCCAACCTAACTTTTAACTAAACTCCCCATTCCCTGGAACCATTCTGGTAAATCCCCCCCTGCATTCGCTCAAGGACCCTCAGACCCTCCCTAAATTGTGGTGACCAGAAATGGATGCAGTATTCCAGCTGGGGCCTAATAAGAGCTTTATAAATGTTTATAACTGCTTTATAAGTGGACCGCAGCGGTTCAAGAAGGCATCTCACCACCACCTTCTCAAGGGCAACTAGGGACGGGCAATAAATGCTGGCCCAGCCGGCGAAGCCCACATCCTGTGAATGAATTTAAAAAGCATGGCTTGCTAGCTTTTGTACTCAATGCCTCCTATTTATGAAGCCCAAGATGCCATATGCTTTGCTAACCGCTCTCTCAATATAGCCTGCCACCTTCAAATATCGATGTTCTCCAGGCCCCTCTAACCCTGCACACTTTTTTGAACTGTGCCGCAAATTCTTTTGCCTCTCTCTGTATCTCTTCTGCAAAAATACATCATCTCACACTTCTCAGTACTGAATTCCATCTGCCACTTGTCTACCATTCTGCTAGCCTATGTCCCATTGCTGGCAACTCATATGATCCCCACTGTTTGCCACTCTTCCAATTTTCTGTATCTTTGGCAAATTTTAAAATTTTATTATCGAGACCAAGATCCAAGTCATTTATGTGTAGCAACAAAGCAGCGGTGCAAGCACTAATCCCTGTTTACCTTCCTCTGGTCTGAAAACTAACCATTTACCAAGACTTTCTGTCCTTAAGCCAATTTTTATTATCCATTTGGACACTGACCCTATATTCCACAAACCTCAATTTTGTTAAACAGCTTTTTATGCAGCAGCTTGCAAACACTTTCGTAAATCATCTCAGCCTCAGGACATCACAGCAGGAGTTCCTCAGGGTAGTGTCCTCGGCCCAACCATCTTCAGCTGCTTCATCAATGACCTTCCTTCCAACATAAGGTCAGAAGTGGGGATGTTCACTGATGATTGCACAATGTTCAGCACCATTTGTGGCTCCTCAGATACTGAAGCAGCCCATGTCCAAAAGCAGCAAGACCTGGACAAGATCCAGGTTTGGGCTGACAAGTAACATTCGCGGCAGACAAGTGCCAGGCAGTGACCATCTCCAAAAGGGGAGAATCTAATCATCACCCCATGACATTCAATGGCATTACCATTGCTGAATCCCCCACTATCAACATCCTGGGGATTTCCATTGACCAGAAACTGATCTGGAATAGCCATATAAATACTGTGGCTACAAGAGCAGGTCAGAGGCTAGGAATCCTGCACCGAGTAACTCACCTCCTGACTCACCAAAGTATGTCCACCTTCTACAAGGCACAAGTCAGGAGTGTGATGGAATACTCGCAACTTGCCTGGATGAGTGAAGCTCCAACAACACTCAAGAACCTCAACGCCATCCAGGACAAAGCAACCCACCTGATTGGCACCACACCCACAAACATTCACTCACTCCATCACCAACGCACAGTGGCAGCAGTGTGCACCATCTACTTAGGACTGAAATTAAGAGAAATTTCTTTACTCAGAAGGTTTACCCCAGAGGGCCGTGGAAGGTCAGTCATTGAGGATGATTAAGGTAGAGATTGATAGATTTCTGATTAACAATAACATAAAGAGTTATGGGGATAGTGTGGGTAAAAGGCATTGGTGTTCGATCAGCCATGATAATTTTGAATGGTGGAACAGGCTTAATGGGCTGAATGGCCTTCCCCTGTTCCTATATCCCTACAAGATGCACTGCAGGAACTCACCAAGGCTCCTTCGACAGCACCTTCCAAAACCACGGCCGCTACCATCGAGAAGGGCGAGGACAGCAGATAGATGGGAACACCATCACCTGGAAGATCCCCTCCAAGTCACTCACCATCCTGGCTTGGAAATATATCACTGTTCCTTCACTGTCGCTGGGTCAAAATCCTGGAACTCCCTCCCTAACAGCACTGTGGGTGTACCTACACCCCATGGACTGCAGCGGCTCAAGAAGGCAGCTCACCACCACCTTCTCAAGAGCAACTAGGGATGATTTATGCACATATACACCCAGGCCCCTCTGCTCCTGCACTCCCTTTAGTTGTATCCTTTATTTGATATTGTCTCTCTGCATTTCCACCTACCAAAACAAATCGCTTCACATTTCTCTGTATTAAATTTCATCTGTCATTTGTTTGCCCGTTCCATTAATCTGTCTATATATCCTTTTGAAGTTCTACACTATCCTCCTCACAGTTCACAATGCTTCCAACTGGACACAATACTCCAGTTAAGGCTGAATCGTTGTTTTTTACAGGTTTAACATAACCTCCTTGCTGTTGTACTCAATGCCCCTATTATTAAAGCCTAGGATACTGTATGCTTTATTAACTGCTCTCTCAACCTGCCCTTCCACCTGCAATGATTAATGCACCTCTCAGGTCCCGCTTTTCTCGCACCCCCCTTTAGAATTGTACCCTTTATGTTATTTTGTCTCTCTGCATTCTTCCTATCAAAATGAATAATTTCACACTTTTCTGCATTAAATTTCATCTCCCATTGGCCTGCCTGTTTTAAGACCTTCACAGCCAATGAAGTACTTTGGAAATGTAAATGTAGCAGCAAAACTGCACACAGTAAGCTCCCACAAATAGCAATATGATAGTGGCCAGATGATCTGTTTTTGTGATGTTGGTTGAGGGATAAATTTCGACCAGGATACCGGGGAGAACCCTCCTGCTCGTCTTCAAAATAGAGACTCTTACATTCAGCTAAGAGGAATGAGAGGACCTTGGTTAACATCTCATCCAAAAGATGGAGATGAGGAGAGGTTTAGGAAGGTCAAGGGTACAAAAGCAAGGAGCCCTGGGTGATTGAGATTGTGATGAAACAAAAAAAGGGTGTAAGATGCATGTCAGGGGAATTCTTCAGGTGAGGACCTGGACAGGCACAATAAGTTGAGAGGGGAGGAAAAGAGGAAAGTAAGACTGGCAAAGAGAGAATATAATAATAGAATGGCAGTCAATCTAAAAGGGAACCCAAAAGTCTTCCACCAGCTAGAAAATAGTCAGCGGGTAATAAGAGGTGGAGTGAGTCCGATTAGAGACTAAGGGCAGGAATTTTCGCTCGGGAGGCAGATGCCCGCCCGACCCGCTCGAACGTGAAATGACGCACGTTAACGTCGGCTGAGCGTGCCGACTTCAACGTGCAGTCGCGCGATAGCTCACTTGGCGGGTGTGCCCTGGAGCCGGCTGCACACCCGCCAGCAATTAAAAGGCTTGTTAAGGCCATTTAGTTATCAATTAAATTAAGATTTTCACTGCCTGTCCAACCCAACGGTTGGCGGGCGGGCGAAAAGGCCAAGCGGCCTTCGCATTTTTTTGCAAACCTCAGCCACGGGCGGGATGACGTTTCCAAAAGCAAATAAAAATAAAATAAAAACTTTAACTTTTCTTGAATAACATGTCCCTGCTCATGTGACAGAGTCGGATAAGGGGACATGTTTTATTATATTTATTTAAAAAATTTTTTTTATATCCCTTCAGCTCTGTGCCTCAGGGAGATTATGCAACGCTCACTCGCGCGAATGCGTGAAGTTCGTGCTTGGCTGGCACATATTCCCCACCCCCACACACATTAGCCCCATCAGGGTGAAATTGCGGTGCAGTGCTGGTCGGGGGCAGCAGTTGGCTTTCTGCCCATCCCTGCCTGCCCCCACCGAGCACCCCCGCAAAGGGCCAAATTCTGCCCTGAGAGGGCGATATATTCTTAAAGGCGCAGGACAAGGCTAGAATACTTAATGAGTCCTTCGTATTGGTATTTACTAAGGAGGAGGAATTGGACAAAATATTGGTACAAACAGAGATAGTGGAGTCAATGGATAGGGTGAAAATTGAAAAGGGGGTGGTTTTTTTAATTCATTCATGGGATGCGGGCATCGCTGGCTGGGCCGGCATTTATTGCCCTTCCCTAATTGCCTTTGAGGAGGTGGTGGTGAGCTGCCTTCTTGAGCCGCTGCAGTCCATGCGGTGTAGGTACACCCACCGTGCTGTTAGGAAGGGAGTTCCAGGATTTTGACCCAGGGACAGTGAAGGAACGGTGATATATTTTCAAGTCAGGATGGTGAGTGACTTGGAGGGGAACTTCTAGGTAGTGGTGTTCCCATGAACTGCTGCTTTTGTCCTCCTAGATGGTAGTGGTCGTGGGTTTGGAAGGTGCTGTTGAAGAAGACTTGGTGAATTCCTGCAGTGCATCTTGTAGATGGTACACACTGCTGCTACTGTACAACGGTGGTGAAGGGAGTGAATGTTTGTGGATGGGGTGCCCATCAAATGGGCTGCTTTGTCCTGGATGGCTTCAAGCTTCTTGAGTGTTTTGGGAGCTGCACTCATTCAGGCAAATTGGGAATCAGGGGGTAGTCAGGAGGTACTGGAAAGGCTGGTTCTGCTTAGGGTAGATATGTCACCTGGTCCGGGTGGCTTGCATCCTAGGTTGCTGAAGGAAGTCGGGGAGATAGTGGGAGATAGTGGAAGGGTAATTGCCTTAATCTTCCAATCTTCCATAGGTATGGGGGAGGTGCCAGAGGATTGGAGAATGCCAAATGTGATTGCTTATTCAAGAAAGTGTGTAAGGAGACTCCTAGCAATGACAGACCATTCAGTTTAACATCAGCGGTGGATGAGGCTTTAGAATCCAAAACCAGGGGAAAAAATCAACACACATTTTAAGAGATTTGAGTTAATTAAGGAGAGCAGCAGAGATTTGTAAAAGGCAGATAGATCATGCTTGACTAATCTAATTGAATTTTTCGATGAAGTAACAGAGGAGATTAATGAATGGAATGCAGTGGATGTTGTTTCTACAGATTTGTTTTTATTCATTCACAGGATGTGGGCTTCGCTGGCTGGGCCAGCATTTATTGCCCATCCCTAGCTGTCCCTGAGAAGTTGGTGGTGAGCTGCCTCCTTGAACCACTGCAGTCCATGTGGTGTAGGTACACCCACAGTGCTGTTAGGGAAGGAGTTCCAGGATTTTGACCCAGCGACAGTGAAGGAATGGCGATATATTTCCAAGTCAGGATGGTGTGTGGCTTGGAGGGGAACTTCCAGGTGGTGGTGTTCCCATCTATCTGCTGCCCTTGACCTTCTAGATGGTAATGGTTGTGGGTTTGGAAGGTGCTGTCTAAGGAGCCTTGGTGAGTTCCTGCAGTGCATCTTATGGGTGGTACACACTGCTGCTACTGTGCGTCAGTGGTGGAGGGAGTGAATGTTTGTGGATGTGGTGCCAATCAAGTGGGCTGGTTTGTCCTGGACGGTGTCAAGCTTCTTGAGTGTTGTGGGAGCTGCACTCATCCAGACAAGTGGAGAGTATTCCATCACAGTCCTGACTTGTGCCTTGTAGATGATGGACAGGTTTTGGGGAGTCAGGAGGTGAGTTACTTGCCACAGGATTCCTAGCCTCTGAGCTGCTCCTGTAGCCACAGTATTTTTTGGCTGGTCTAGATCAGTTTTTGGTTAATCGTAATCCCCTGGATATTGATTGTGTCCAGCTTTGGGCACCAAACTTTAGGAAGGATGTGAAGGCATTAGAGAGGGTGCAGAAAAGATTCACGAGAATGGTCCAGGGCGGAGGAACTTTGGCTATGTAGATAGATTGGAGAAGTTGAGGCTTTTCTCCTTGGAGAAGAGGAGGCTGAGAGGAGATTTGATAGTCGATAGGGAGAAACTGTTCTCATTGGTGGAAGGATCGTGAACCAGAAGGCACAGATTTAAGGTAATTCATAAAAGAAGCAATGGCAACATGAGGAGAAACTTATTCACGCAACGAGTGTTTAGGATCTGGAATGCACCGGCCTGAGATTGTAGCAGAGTCAGGGTCAACTGAGGCTGTGGAAAGGGAAATGGGTCATTATCTGAAAAGTAAATACTTGCAGAGCTATGGGGAAAAGGCACAGGTTAATTGCTGTTTCAGATGTCAACACAGACATGATGGGCTGAATAACCTCCTTTTGTGCTGTAACCATTCTATAATTCCCCTTGGGACATTGTGTGAACGTGAAAGGCGCTGTAGAAATACAAGTCTTTCTTCCTTTGTTGCGAGTCCTCCCCAAATGAGGCCCAAAGGAAAGTGACAGCTTCAGGCAGAGTTTTGTTGGCAATTAATGTCCCGAATGAGGAATGAGAGTGTTCGAGCACATTGAGTTTGCAATGCGCAGTGCTGGAAATTAAGGTGCACATTAACGTAGGGAGATTTACCAAGGAGGTCGGAATCACCTCTTGTCTCCTATTTTGGTGGAGGCTTGTTGGTATAGACTTAACCTCACAGGAGTGTGTGGGGGACTGTGAGGGAGGTATTTTGTTGCTTTTGGGTTACATCAGATAACTTTCCTTTATCCACAGCCATCTGCTCACTCTGCGCTGCCGCCTGTTCTTAAAGCTCGGGTACTGTGTTGGCATTTTCAAAAAGCTCATTTTTAAGCCTTTCGGCTGCTTCTCAGCCTCTTCTTTCCTCTGCACTAAACTCTTGGGCTCGTGCACTTCATTGTGCCATCTTGTGTTTTTCTCATGTGTTGTCTCCCTCTCCCTGGGTTCTCCTTGCCTTTTTGGTGCTTTCTTGGGGGTGTTCTATATATTTTTTAAGGTCTACACTCTCTACAACTTGGGAGTTTAAAATACTTGTTGAAAGGTTTTTAATATCTCACCAAATGTGGTTGAGGATTCATCTTCACCTGGTCTTATGATTACCTTGTCAGCAAATTCACCAAATAAGTACAAGAATGTACTTGCACTTCCTCTAGTTTCTT
The DNA here is from genome assembly GCF_964194155.1 of Cetorhinus maximus. NCBI lineage: Eukaryota > Metazoa > Chordata > Chondrichthyes > Lamniformes > Cetorhinidae > Cetorhinus > Cetorhinus maximus. The sequence continues at coordinate 144,369,185 of NC_135886.1, read as the reverse complement.
ACTTAATTCTGATGTATTCCTGTAATCTAAAAATCTTCTTCTCCACAATACCCAATTCTGTTAAAAACAAAAAGCTAAAAGCTACTGCGGATGCTGGAAATCCAAAACAAAACAAAAACAGAATTACCTGGAAAAACTCAGCAAGTCTGGCAGCATCGGCGGAGAAGAAATCAGTCAACGTTTCGAGCCTCCATGGCCCTTCGGCAGAACTGCAGCATAGTTTCAACAAGGGAGAAATATAAATTGGTTTAAGGTGGGTGGGGGGCGGGGGGGAAGAGACACATTGAGGGTGTGGTGTGAGCAGATAATCAAAAGATGTCACAGACAAAAGGGTCAAAGAGGTGTTGAAGGTGGTGGTCTTTGTCTGAGAAAAGTGCTAATTAAGAATGGAATACAGGATATTCAAAGTACAGCTCTAGTGGGGGTGGGGTGGAAAGACTAAAGGTTTTAGTTTTAGATTTAAAAATAATGGAAATAGGTGGGGAAAGAAGAATCTATATAAATTATTGAAAAAAAAGCGGGTGGGGGGGGAAAAGAAACGGGGTGGGGATGGGGGGAGGGGGAGTTTAAGATCTAAAGTTGTTGAATTCAATATTCAGCCCAGAGGGCTGTAAAGTGCCTAGTCGGAAGATGAGGTGCTGTTCCTCCAGTTTGCGTTGGGCTTCACTGGAACAATGCAGCAAGCCAAGGACAGACATGTTGGCAAGAGAACAGGGTGGAGTGTTAAAATGGCAAGCGACAGGGAGGTTTGGGTCTTTCTTGCGGACAGACCGCAGGTGTTCCGCAAAACAGTCGCCCAGTTTGCGTTTGGTCTCTCCAATGTAGAGGAGACCGCATTGGGAGCAACGAATGCAGTAGACTAAGTTAGGGGAAATGCAAGTGAAATGCTGCTTCACTTGAAAGGAGTGTTTGGGCCCTTGGACGGTGAGGAGAGAGGAAGTGAAGGGGCAGGTGTTGCATCTTCTGCGTGGGCATGGGGAGGTGCCATAAGTGGGGGTTGAGGAGTAGGGGGTGATGGAGGAGTGGACCAGGGTGTCCCGGAGGGAACGATCCCTACGGAATGCCGTCAAGGGGGGTGAAGGGAAGATGTGTTTGGTGGTGGCATCATGCTGGAGTTGGCGGAAATGGCGGAGGATGATCCTTTGAATGCGGAGGCTGGTGGGGTGATAAGTGAGGACAAGGGGGACCCTATCATGTTTCTGGGAAGGAGGAGAAGGCGTGAGGGAGGATGCGCGGGATATGGGCCGGACACGGTTGAGGGCCCTGTCAACGACCGTGGATGGAAAACCTCGGTTGAGGAAGAAGGAGGACATGTCAGAGGAGCTGTTTTTGAAGGTAGCGTCATCAGAACAGATGCGACGGAGGCGAAGGAACTGAGAGAATGGGATGGAGTCTTTACAGGAAGCGGGGTGTGAGGAGCTGTAGTCGAGGTTTGGCCCTTGCATGAGTTCACATTGGTCTGGTAATTTTAATTTACTATCCTTGGCTGTTTGTCAGAGCAGCTTTAATTTCTTTTCTTTCAAAATGGCACCACAGCAGCCACTCTCTTCTCTCTTCTCCCCCGTGCTTGTTGGTTCTCATTGGGCTCCTGCTGTGATCACAGGCCCAATTTTATAAACTAATCGATTCTGCAAGAGATCTTCAAAACAAGTCGCTCGGGCCAGATAGTTGGTGATTCAGATGTACAGAATCAAACAGAAGGTGATTTTCAGCTCTGGCTGCTGTTTTAAAATTTTGTTTCTCATTCGTTTGCGCTCGACCACCCACATGGTATGGCACCAACTTCAGACTCAGCTGCAACATGTTTCCAGCTGCATGGTTAACAATCGATATGCTTTGCCGCACTTGCCTTCAGATTATTTTTTAAAAGATAAGTTCAGCCTTTTTCTGAATTTTGCTCACCCTTATTGTGATCTGGCTCGGTCTTTTGACTCCAGGTTCAATCAGATCTGGCAATGGAGTTTTTTTTTTGGGGATCTCCAGTTGTGTCTTCAAATTACACGCACCTTGCTCAGGCCAGGCTTCGGTTTTTTTTAGTTTTTTCACGCCTTGAAATTCTGGGTTTCTTGTCCAGCTTCTTTGGGATTTCAGGGTCCTTCCACTGCTGCCACCATGTTGTAAGGTTGTTTGGTGTCTCACTAAGAGGTTTGGAGGCTTGTGTGGCTGAACATAATCATTTATTGTTAACAAACAGCTATATACATATCTCCAAGTTATAGCCCTATCTAGGTGCTATCATTGTGTCTACTTCTCTCAGACTCTGTCTACACCACTCTGTCTCCTGTCACGTGTGCCTCAACATCATAATGTGGGAGATATTGTTTCCCCAGTCCCAGATTAACCCTTGCTATACTGAGCACCCTTATATTACAGGGAAAGAACCATAAACTTTATTTCAACTCTGCTACCACCCCTCTCCCCATCCCCTGCTTCCCACTGCTTTACCTAGCAGAGGGAGTTAAAATCTCCTCCAGCTGTTACTAAGGAATGGACTGTGTCACCTGCTGGACCTCCTGGATCCACACCCAGGTATGTATATTTTAAATTCTTACCCTGTTTTCACGGAATTTGGTGGTTCCTTTAAGAGATAGCTGTTCAGCCACTTGTAATGTGTATGCATTTCTTGCCTGTATTTTTTAAGGCATTTCTGTTCAAAAATTGGTCACAGCACCATCCATTTCTAATCCTCAAATCTTTCCACCCTTTCTTCATAGAAACATAGAAACATAGTAAATAGGAGCAGGAGTAGGTCATTCGGCCCTTCGAGCCTGCTCCACCATTCAATATGATCATGGCTGATCCTCTATCTCAACGCGGCTCTCTCCCCATACCCCCTGATGACTTTAGAGTCCAGAAATCTACCTGTTTCATTCTTATTCAGTGACTTGGCCTCCACAGCCCCCTGTGGTAGAGAATTCCATAGGTTCACCACCCTCTGAGTGAAGAAGTTTCTCCTCATTTCAATCCTAAACCCTGTATCCTGAGACTGTGACCCCTTTTTCCAGACCCCCAGCCAGAGGAAACATCATCCCTGCATCCAGTCTGTCCATCCCTGTGAGAATTTTATATGTTTCAATGAGATCCCCTCTCATTCTCCTAAACTCTAGTGAACACAGGCCTAGTCGGTCCAAAACCTCCTCGACAATCCTGCCATCCCAGGAATGAGTCTGATGAACCTTCACTGCGCTCCCTCTATGGCAAGTATATCCTTTCTTAGGTAAGGAGACCAAAACTGCACACAAAACTCCAGATGTGGTCTCACCAAAGCCCTGTACAGCTGCAGTAAGACATCCTTGCTCCTGTACTCAAGTCCTCTCGCAATGAAGGCCAACATACCATTTGCCTTCTTAACCACTTGCTGCACCTCCATGCTTGCTTTCAGTGATTGGTGTAGAAGGACACCCAGGTCCCTTTGTACATCCACATTTCCCAATCTATCACTATCTAAATAATACTCTGCCATTCTGTTTTTCCTATCAAAGTGGATAACTTCACACTTATCCACGTTATACTGCACCTGCCATGTATTTGCCCACTCACTGAACTTGTCTAAATCGCCTTGAAGCCTCTTAACACCATCCTCATCGCTCACATTCCCACCAAGTTTCGCATCGTCAGCAAACTTGGAAACCTTCTCAAGGGCAATTAGGGATGGGCAATAAATGCTGGCCCAGACAGCGAAGCCCACATCCCGTGAATGAATATAAGAAAAAAATTACATTTGGTTTCCTTATCCAAACATTAATATATATTGTGAACCTTAACACTTGTAATAAGATTGGGTAAAATATGACCTTTAATCGCGTGCCTTCTTTGTCTGTTTAAAAGGTTTTGCATGTACATTCATTATCAAACCCTACATCAGTTAGAGATATCTCTTTCCTACATTACAGAATACACTTCAAAAGCAGTTCATTGGCAGTAAAGCATTTTACGATGTCCTAAAGTCATGAAAGGTGCTATATAAATGCAAGTCTTTCTTTCTGTCTTTCTCCCTTTCTTTCACACTTACTTTCTCGCTTTCCTGTCTTTCAAATGAATGAATTGTAGAGTCTTTTGTAAACTGATTGGCATCTTAAGATGCTTCTTAAAACCTATCTCTTTGATCAAGCTTTCAGTAACCTGTCCTAATGTTTCCTTCTTTGGCCCGGTGTCAATTTTTGTCTGAACACAGGTTCAAATGAGGAAAAAATAATTTTAGAACTAAATATGGGGAATGATTCTTTGTTAAAAAAAAGCACAATGAGCATGTGGAATAAACCCCCAGAAATTGGAAAACACACTGGAAGAAGTATTTAAATGAGCACTTGAAATGCCACAGCATACAGGGCTAGAGGCCAAGTGCTGGAAAGTGGGATTAGAATAGATAGGTGCTTGATAGCCAGCACGGATACGATGGGCTGAAGGGCCTGTTTCTGTGCTGTATAACTCTATGACTCTAACCATCTTACAAAAATTCTGATGTGGTATTGGGGAACGTTAGGGTCTCTCCAAATGGATGAACTTCAATTTCTCAAGTTTTGGCAAATTCTTAAGGCTCACATTTTCCTACACTTAAAATGATCTTATAACTGCAAGGTGTTGGTCTTATGCTGCTAATAGTGTGACAAGTGGAACACGTTCACTGGCAGTTCCCTGACCTCACTTGTTTCTTGCTGAGCTGAGCTGGATCCCTTTAGCAGTTCATGTGTGATGTAGACTGTCACTAGGAGGGTTACAGTGAAGGGTGCTGGCTCCCTCTTGTGTTATAAAGTGAGTCATGTACACTGTAGACAATCGCTCCAGAAAAGGAAAGATCTTGCATTTTTATGACACCTCATCACATTTCTTGGTAAAGCTGTAAAGTGCTTTTTAAAGATTAATTCTTGGAACGTGGGTACTGCTGGCAAGGTGATATTTATTATCCACCCTTGTTGCACTAAAAATGATTTGATGAAACTGAGTATCTTGCTAGGCCACTTCAGACGGCTGTTAAAACTCAACCATATTGTTGTGGGCCTGGAGTCACGTGTAGACCCAGATTGGCTAAGGATGATGATTTCCTTTCCTAAGGTACATTAGGGAACCATAGAACCATAGAACACTACAGCACAGAAAACAGGCCATTCGGCCCTTCTAGTCTGTGCCGAAATATTATTCCGTTAGTCCCATTGACCTGCACCTAGTCCATAACCCTCCAGACCTCTCCCATCCATGTATCTATCTAATTTATTCTTAAAACTTAAGAGTGAGCCCACATTTACCACGTCAGATGGTAGATTGTTCCACACTCTCACCACTCTCTGAGTGAAGAAGTTCCCCCCAATGTTCCCCCTAAACCTTTCCCCTTTCACCCTAAAGCCATGTCCTCTCGTGTTTATTTCTCCTAATCTAAGTGGAAAGAGCCTACTCGCATTTACTCTGTCTATACCCGTCACAATTTTGTAAACTTCTATCAAATCTACCCTCATTCTTCTACGGTCCAAGAAATAAAGTCCTAACCTGTTTAATCTTTCACTATAACTCAACTCCTTAAGACCCGGCAACATCCTAGTAAATCTTCTCTGCACTCTCTCAATCTTACTGATATCCTTGCTGTAGTTAGGCGACCAGATCTGCACACAATACTCCAAAGTTGGCCTCACCAATGTCTTATACAACCTCACCATAACATTCCAACTCCTATACTCAATACTTTGATTTATGAAGGCCAGTATGCCAAAAGCTTTCTTTACAACCCTGTCTACCTGTGACGCCACTTTCAGGGAATTATGTATCTGAACTCCCAGATCCCTTTGTTCCTCCGCACTCCTCAGTGCCCTACCATTTACTGTGTATGTCCTACCTTGGTTTGACCTTCCAAAATGTAACACCTCACACTTTTCCACATTAAATTCCATCTGCCATTTTCTGGCCCATTTTTCCAGTTGGTCCAGATCTCTCTGCAAGCTTTGAAAGCCTTCCTCGCTGTCCACAACGCCTCCAATCTTAGTGTCATCAGCAAACTTGCTGATCCAGTTTACACATTATCATCCAAATCATTGATATAGACAACAAACAACAATGGTCCCAGCACAGATCCCTGAGGCACACCACTAGTCACAGACCTCTAGTCTGAGAAGCAATCATCCACTACCACTCTCTGTCTTCTCCCACACAGCCAATTTTGAATCCAGTTTACAACCTCTCCATGGATACCAAGTGTCTGAACCTTCTGAACTAACCTCCCATGTGGGACCTTGTCAAAGGCCTTACTAAAGTCCATGTAGACAATATCCACAGCCTTTCCTTCATCTACTTTCTTGGTAACCTCCTCGAAAAACTCTACAAGGTTCGTTAAACACGACCTACCACGCACAAAGCCATGCTGACTATCCTTAATCAGCCCTTGGCTGTCGAAATAATTATATATCCGATCTCTCAGAACACCTTCCAATAATTTACCTACTACTGATGTCAGGCTCACTGGCCTGTAATTACCTGGTTTACTTTTGGAGCCTTTTTTAAACAACGGAACAACATGAGCTACCCTCCAATCCTCCAGATGGGCTTTTAACCAATAACTTTATGGTCATTTTTATTGAGACCAGTTTTTTTATTCCAGATGTTGTTATGCTAAATTGAAATTCCCAAACAGCCCTGGGTGGAATTTGAACTGGCAATCCCTGCATTATTAGCTGGCAGGCAGACCAAGGGCACTTGCTGTCTGGCCACAACTCACTGTCCCAATGGTATTGAGGGCTGACTCTCAAAATCCCTCACTCCTCCCACTGGTTGTTCAAGTATGCTGGGGGAGGTGAGGCAGGGGAGGGGGAAGTCCACTCTCTGGCATAGCTTTGAACCCACAGCCTCAAGCCAAGCAATGGGAAAAAACTTGAATTTTTATACCATCTTCCATCACCTCAGGACATCCCAAAGTGCTTCACAGCCAATGAAGCACTTCTTGAAGCGTAGTCTACTGTAAAAAACACAACAGCCAATTTGTGTACAGGAAGCTCCCACAACCAAAACTGTGATAATGACGAAATAATTTTTTTTAGTGGTGTTCATTGAGGGATAAATATTGGTCAGGTCAGGCCAATGGGGATAGCTCCCCTCCTCTTCGAAATACTACCATGGGATCTTTTATAGCTACCTGAGAGGGCAAACAGGGTCTCGATTTAACCTCTCTCCAAAAGATGACACCTGGCAGGACAGCACCCCCTCAGCACTGCGTTGGAGGCATCAGGCTGCATTCGGTGCTTAAATCTTCCATGCACAATGTGAAGACATGACCTCCTGATGTAGAGGAGAGAGTGTTAGTCACTGAGCCATGGCTGACCAAGGTCTATGCAAGCATTGTGAACAGAACTAAATCCCTTTGGCCTGTTCAAAAGTGGCGGCGGCATTTATTTGGAGTGTTTTAGTGGGCCTTTAACAAAGTTAAACTAACCCAACCAGAATAAATTACTGTAATTATTGCAGTGCGATCATTGTGGTCTGAAAAAGTGATTTCACTTTGATAGCACACTGTTTGTTAAAAGGCTTGTTGGGGAGAAGTGCCTGTTGATGATTGATGGTACTGATCTGGAGAGGTCGTTGGTTCAAATCCCAGCATGGCGAGTTGTGAATTCAATAAATCCAGCCTGAGTGTAAATGACCATCAAAGCTGTCGGATTGTCACCCAAAATCCAACTGGTTCATTAAGCCCTTGAGGGAAGGGAATCTGTACATGACTCCAGCCCCACTTTGCTGGGACAGTGTTAGGATCATGCAGCACAGACACTGCATCTGAGCCAGTCAGGGTCCCCGACTGGATTCAGTGATGAGTTTAAGGATTGTGATAAATCAATCTTGATTATTAGCAGTATTGCCTTTCACCCAAATTTCGCTGGAGTGGAGCAGCTCACAGCATGTCCTGTCAGCTGGGCTTTTAGATGCTTTACCTCAAAAACATCTTTGCTGTAATTTTCTGGAATGTGAGCTGCTAATGCTGCAATAAGGACAATAAGACGTCTGGGACGTCAGTGAATGATGGAACTAATGATCCATCTCCTTAACCAATGAGTTTTAAGGATTGAGAAAGAAACAGAGGAACCAATGGAGAAGGAAAGAGCGAGAAGTAGAGTTAAATCAGGGTGGGAGGGAAGGAAGGAGGGGAAGAAGGAAAGCATTTTACAGCCAATTAAGTACTTTTTGAAGTGTAGTCATGATGGTAATATAGAAAGATAAATAAATAAAGGGAAAGAAATGGATTATGGGAAAAAGAAAAAAAGAGAAGAAAAGTAAGAAAAAAATTACAATTTCAAAAATCTCTAAGAACAATTTACTAGCTGTAGGGATGAGACTCCAGAGTTTTAATTCACTGGGACATAAGGCCTGCATCCCTGGCCTCACACTTACTGGCACTGAAATTCATACCAGACGTCGCTCAATCGTGTGGTAGGCAGAATGTCTTTTTGGATTGATGGCAATATCCTGGCAGTAGAATATACCACTCACATAGCCACTGCAATCAGTTGTTTAAATTTTGGAGATATTTGGTCTTTCCAGGGTAATTTGAGGTAAATCAACTATGGTCTTAATGAATGGTGGAGCGGGCTCAAGGAGCTGAGTGGCTTACTCCTGCTCCTAATTTGCATGTTTGTATGTATGTAGATCAGGCACATTTCAAGCCCAAAACTGGTGGCCTTCAGCCCACTCGCAAGTTTACACAATGCACAGAGAACAATGACCTGATCAGGATAACCATCTGGCTGCTCCAGTTCAGTTTCTGGTCAATGGTAACGCCTAGGATGTTGATGTTGGGGGATTCAGCAATGGTAATGCCATTAAATGTCAAGGGGAGGTGGGTTAGATCCTCTCTTGCTGGAGATGGTCATTTCCTGGCACTTATGCTACTTGCCGCTTATCAGTCCAAGCCTGGATATTGTGACTGCTTCAGTACCTGAGCACCACGAATGGTGCTGAACATTGTGCAATCATCAGCGAACATCCCCACTTCTGACCTTCTGATGGAAAGAAGGTCATTGAAGCAGTTGAAGATGTTTGGACCTAGGACAATACCCTGAGTAATTCCAGCACTGGTGTCCTGGGGCTGAGCTGATTGACCTCCAACAGCCACAACCATCTTCCTTTTTGCTAGGTATGACTCCAACCAATGGAGAGTTTTCCTGATGATTCCCATCAACTACAGTTTTGCTAGGGCTCCTTGATGTCACACTCATTCAAATGTGGCCTTGATGTCAAGGGTACTCACTCTCACCTCACCTCGGAAGCTCAGATTTTTTGTCCTTGTTTTAACACAGGTTGTAATGAACACAGGAGCTGAGTGGCCCCAGTGGAACCCAAACTGAGGGTCAATGAGCAGGTTATTACCAATCAAGTGCTGCTTGATAGCACTGTCGATGACCCTTTCCATCACTTTGCTGATGACCAAGAGTAGACTGATGGGGCAGTAATCGATTGGGTTGGATCTGTCCTGCTTTTTGTGCACAGGACATACGTGGGCAATTTACCACATAGCCTTGTAGATGCCAGTGTTGTAGCTGTACTGGAATAGCTTGGCTAGGGGCGCGGGAGGTTCTGGAGCACACGTCTTCAGTATTACTGCCGGAATATTGTCAAAGCCCATAACCTTTACAGTATCCAGTGCCTTCAGCCATTTCTTGGTATCATGCGGAGTGAATTGAATTGGCTGAAGACTGGCATCTGTGATACTGAGGATATTCGTGGAGCCTCCTCTTCCAGTGAGTTGTTTAATTATCCACCACCATTTATGACTGGATGTGGCAGGAGAGCAGAGGTAGATCTGATCCATTAGCTGTGGGATCAGTTCGTTCTGCCTGCTGCTTGCTGTTTGTGCTATTTGGCATGCAGGTAATCCTGTGTTATAGCTTCACCAGGTTGACACCTCATTTTTATGTATACCTGGTGCTGCTCCTGGCATGCCCTCCTGCACTCTTCATTGAACCAGGGTACTTGATGGTCATTGTACACCACTGGGTGCAAATTGGGAGGGGGGTGTGTGAAGAGTGGGAGGGGGTGGGTGTAAATTGGGAGGAGTTGTGGGTGTAAACTGAGAGGGGATGTGTGTAAATTGGGAGGGGGTGGGTGTAAAATGGGAAGGGGTGTGGGTGTAAAATAGGAGGGGGTTGGTGTAAATTAGAAGGGTGTGGGTGTAAATTGGGAGGTGGTAGGTGTAAATTGGGAGGGTGTGGCTGTAAATTGGGAGGGGGTGGGTGTAAATTGGGAGGGTGTGGGTATAAATTAGGAGAGGGTGTAAATTGGGAGGGGTGTTGTAAATTGGGAGTGGGGTGAGTGTAAATTGGGAGTGGGGGGTGTAAATTGGGAGGGGGGTGTAAATTGGGAGGGGGAGTAGGTGTAAATTTGGGAGGGTGGGTGTAAAGTGGGAGGGGTCTGGGTGTAAATGAGGCGGGGTCTGGGTGTAAATAGGGGGGGTCTTGGTGTAAATCAACGAAGTCCCTATCTCCTGTTTTGTGATTGCACGAAAGCTGTGTCTTACTGAGCTGTTCATACTGCAGTTAGCTCTGTTTCTCTTTTGCTTTTCTCTAGGCAGTGAGAAGGTAAACTTCAACCTTCTTTAAAAAACCAATATATTCTCTAGCCCAGCGTTTCTCCTTCTCCTTCGTTTTCTCACTCACTCTCTCTTGCTTTCTTCCTTTAATTGGCAGTAAGGACAGTAATTGGTAAATGTTTTTCCTTTTTAAGGAGCTAATTGTGAATAATGTAATAAACAGGCTGGTGTGCCATACACTTCCCTGGCAGTGGCATTTGAGTGAGTGTCATTGGGCTATTTAAGCAGCTATACATTGGTTACATCCAGAGTCAAACCAATTCCACACCCTGGAGCTGGGAGACTTTCCACTTCAATAAGATCGCAGCAGGATACTTCCTGTGTCTAGGCAGCTTCAAGTAATTTGGCACAGCTGCTAATTCATCCAAAAGTGTATTAATAATCAGTGTGAGAATAGGGGTGTGTCTCGAGATCGCCATCAGTGCAATTACTGCATAGAAAACTGGAAATACTTTGCAGGAGAATCTTTCTATTATGTTAGGCTGTTGAAACTGGGATTGCTCTCCGTGGAGTGGAGAAGGTTAATAAATTTGATGGAGGTTTTCATAAAGCAAATGAGAAGAAACTGTTTCCAGTGGCAGATCAGACGGAACCTGAGGACAAAGATTGAAGGTAATTGGCAAAAGAACTAAAGGCAACACGAGGGGGAAAACCTTACCAGAAGCTCGGGGTCATGGGGATGTTCCGCAAAGTGGTCACCCAACCTGCATTTGTTCTCCTCAGTGGGCAGGAGACCATATTGTGAGCAGAAAATCTACTGGACCAGCAAAATAAATTTCCGTTGTGAAAATCAAATATTTGGCATCTTGTTTTCAGCATCAAAATTTCCAAGAAATATTTCTTAACCACCACACAGTCCAGCCCTTGTACTGTTTTGCTCATTAGATATGTGAGCGTTGAACCAAGTATGAAGCTGTGAATTTGGAATTTTTGAACGTCTTGTTGGGGAACATCAACGTTCAGGCAAAGTGATGGCTTTCCTGTTTCTATTTGTTGTTTGGGCGGAGATATAAAATCCTGGCTGGGAGACCCCTCTTTGCCTGATGTGATGTCCAAGTGCTCTCAATCTTATTAGAATACTCCTGAACTTAAAATGGGTGGAAGTGGACACAGGTTAGTGTAAACAACCAGCATCATACAGTTCTTCTTTAAAAATGAAAATTAAAGTGTCAGCTCATCGAGCCATCTTTCGTTAATCAGGTACAACACGTTTAGAAACCTGGGGCAGATATTTTTGCTGAGTGGGCGTGGGCGCCCGACCCACTCGAGTGTAAAATGTCACATGATGATGTCAGGTGAGCGTCCCGATGTCACTGCGCACTCCCGTGATATTTCGATCGGGAGGCGCGAGCAGGAGTCCAAGCCGCATCCGCCATTAATTAAGAGGCCAAAAAAGGCCATTAAAAAGGCAATTGATGCCCATTTAATGTTGCCTGTGTAATTTTGCGCTCATCGCACAGACACAACAGGCAGGCAGCCAGCCGACAATTTGCAAAACCTCACCCATGGGCGGGATATAAAGGGTCAGCAGCATTGCCAGTGTGAATAGTGAGGAGTTTGGTAGATAGTTTGCTGCTGGTGACTTATTGGTACTTGGCAGCTTCATCTCTGTTCGGGGCTTCATTTTGTGCATTTCCAGGCTTCATTTCAGGACCCATTGCTGTCCGCTAGGCCCCCGGAGGATTCAGACCTTGTCGACCCTTCCAGGTATCAGGCAGCCTTCCCTTACCCTGGTGATGGGGATTGTGGTCTCTGCTGGTGGCACCTCCTCTGAGGAGGGAGAGAGGGGCAGAAGGGGGAGGAGGCCGGGTGTCCCAATGCAGCTCCCAGGGGAGGGACCTGTGGGAGGACAGGCGCAGGCACAAGGGCCAACAGGTAGTCCAAGGTGGAAGGGGCCGCAGAAGACGCCACTATCCTGCTGCCAGGGTTTACAGGCGGTGATGAAGCCACCACAATATGTCTGAGGTGCAGTGCCGAGGAGGCTCCGCCTCTCAAGGGAGAGCATGACCTCCATTTGCCAGATGATTGGGCCTGAGATCAGCTCCAACTGTGTGGGTGGACACCCCATGCCAGTGGCTCTGAAGGTTACAGTGGCCCTCAACATCTATGCCTCCGGCTCTTTCCAGGGCTCAGTGGGGGATCTGTGTGGAGTCTCCCAATCAGCTGTCCACAGTTGAGTCAAGCTGGTGACAGAAGCTCTGTTCAGGTGGATATCGACTTTCAATCGTTTCCTTAAGGACGAGGCCAGCCAGGCTGAGTGAGCCAGAGGCTTGGCGGCCATTGCTGGCTTCCCCTGTGTCCAGGGTGCTATAGACTGTACACATGTGGCCATCAAGGCGCCAGCGGGTGAGCCCGGTGCCTTCGTCAACAGGAAGGGATTCCACTCCATGAACGTGCAGATAGTGTGTGATCACAGGATGCTGATTCTACAAGTCTGTGCAAGGTACCCAGGCAGCTCCCACAACACCTACATCCTCAGACACTCCCAGGTGCTGAGGCTCTTCAGTGCTCCAGCCCGGCTGGATGGATGGCTGCTGGGTGACAAGGGCTATGCCTTGACAAGATGGCTTATGACCCCTCTCCACCACCCAAGGACAGAGGCAGAGCAGCGTTACAATATGAGCCATGCCTCCACAAGGGCATTGATAGAGAGAACCATAGGTCTTCTGAAGATTTGCTTCTGATGCCTGAACCGTTCAGGGGGAGCACTACAATACCCCCAGAGTGGGTGTCACTGATAGTGGTTTCAGGCTGCAATCTCCACATTCTGGCACTGGCAAGGGGGAACCCACTGGAGGAAGAGGATCTTGACACAGGTGCACAGACAATGGACGATGAGTCCAGTAGTGAGTCCGAAGAGGAGCACAGTGAGGAAAATCCTGAGGGCTTGGAGACAGACCTCGGTAGCCTCCAGGGAGGCAGGGACACCAAGATCCAACGCTCCATCAGCTAGGCTACCAAATAAGCGCTACCACCTCACGCCATCCCGGGTGTCTGAAATGATCTATTCCTTTGACCCCAAAGTCCATTCAGTGCCTGTGCAATAAAGTTTTGAGCCACCCATGTCCAGAATTACATACTGGTGTAGCCTGCACCACATTAAATAAAAAAGGTGAAACATACTCAGGCCATTAGAAAATTGATCTCATTTTGACAATCCAAAAAAATTAACATAACCTTCTCTGGTCTTCATTCCCAGACCAGTAAACATAAACAAAACATTATGCAGCAGAAGATCACCCATGACCTGTCCCTCTTGTGCCCATGTTGCCTTAAGCTGATGTTTCTGGGTGCTACGTCTAGGTGCTCCCCCCCTCGCTGGCACCATCATTGGAGACAGCCTGCTCACTCTGCTGGCTTGTTGGTCTTGATGACCTTGGCGGGCATCCTCTGGCCAGTGGAGCCTGTGCTGGCCCCGCCTGGGAGGGAGCGGCCAGTGCCAGGGCTGGCATCTCCCCAGTCATTGCAGCCTCATCAGATGCCATGGTCACGGGCAAAGGGGTGGAGGAGCTCCTGCCGTCATCCTGAGTGTCCTGAGGGGAGCCCGCAGGGACGACAGGCAGCTCATGCGCCAACGTGAGGTCGCTCTGGACCTCCCTGCTCGCCATTGATGGACGGGCACCTAGCTGAGATACTGGGTGTCCAATCCATCTCCCACACAGACACTGACCACCTGACGTCAGTGCCTGTGTGAGGGCTTGCAGGTCCAAGCGCAACCCCAGGACCCCCTGGTTCTGTCCCTGGAGCTGCCTCTCCATGAGGGTTGCCGCTCTCTCAATGGAGGAGGCAGTGCGCTCGGCCATGAGGGTCAACGCAGTGTTCACACTCCGCATGGACTCCTCCATCACAGAGGCCATGGCACACAGACCCTCATGGATCTCCACAAGACCCTCCCGCACATCTCACTGGACATCCAACATCTGCCGCCCATTAGACGACTCCAGAGGCTCATCATCTGCCTTCAACTCAGCATCATCCTGGTCTCCAGCAGCCCTCCGACTACTGGTGCCCTGGGCACCCTCTGCCTCCGCCTGCACCTCAAGGAGTGTAAGTGCCCTCAACAATGTGCACTGGCATTCTAGCCGCCAATCTAACTCCCACTGAGGTGCTGGTACCTGCGCTTGTGCCTGGTTCAGAGAGCGGGCGTGACGCAGATGCATCTGGAGCCTGGCAGTCCCCTGGCGTCAGGGGTGGCTCTTCAGGGCCCTGTGATTGGGTGCGTGGTGGAGAATCTAAGGGTGAACAACAACATGTCATTAGTTTAAGTCATCACACTGTCACTGTGCATGCCAGGCACCCTGGTGAGACCATGGAGATCTGCATCATGGTGCCATCGTCTTTCAATGATCAATGGGGACTCCAGGTTTGAGGCTCCCATCAATGATGAGACAAGACGAGAATGTTCGCACCATCCGAAACTCTCACCTCTGTGCACTGCGCTCTTACCTTCATCAGAGACCCCAGCCTCTCTGCGGCCGGTTGACCGAGGTGCGTGGAGTCTCTCCAGCTCCAAGGCCTCCTGCTCGACTCTGGATAGGATTAGGAGGTTTGAGGGGCCTTCGCCTGGTCCGCGACCTCTCAATATTGTTATGGGTCATCTTCTCCTGAAAGGACAGGGGAGCAAGTCCAGGAGGACCGGGAGGCACTTGTCCAAAAACTGGGGACCCACCCGACCTGCCCTCCCGCCTGGCGTCTGCAGCCGCACTGGAAGCCATAATTTCCTGAAGACGTCTTCTTTGCTGGCAGCTTTCCAGGGTCTGGCTGGGCCGTTTTTAATCCGGCCGCTGGGCTGCCCTTGGACCCGGCTGTCAACAGGCCCCCACCCCCAGTTGGCCGTTCCCGACCAGTGACGGGCTGTGTTTGGGATCGGGGGCTGCTCCTGGGCCCTCTGACCTTGCCCACTGCCGAACTGGAATTCCCCTGGAATTAGGGAACATATTCAATTATTATTGTGACTCAAACTGATGCCATAAAGATTCCTTAAGAGAAACAGAAAATATAGGGCAGGTCTCAGTGAGGGCTTTTTTAAAGTGTTGACATAATTGCAATGCAACACTATAAAAGTGGCATTGTGTGTGAATTGGCTGCCATGTTTCCAACACCGAAACAGTGAATACAATGCAAAAAGTATTTCCTTTAATTACAAAGTGCTAACTTTGTATTTGTACAGAGTTGTGGGATTAACTGGCAAGGCCAACATGTCCATCCCTAATTGCCCTTGAGAAGGTGGTGGTGAGCTGCCTTCTTGAACCGCTGCAGTCCATGTGGTGTAGGTACACCCACAGTGCTGTTAGGGAGGGAGTTCCAGGACTTTGACCCAGCGACAGTGAAGGAACGGCGATATATTTCCAAGTCAGGATGGTGAGTGACTTGGAGGGGAACGTCCAGGTAGTGGTGTTCCCATCTATCTGCTACCTTCTAGATGGTAGTGGTAATGGGTTTGGAAGGAACCTTGGTGAGTTCCTGCAGTGCATCTTGTAGATGGTACACACTGCTGCTACTGTGCATTGGTGGTGGAGAGAATGAATGTTGAAAGTGGTGATGCCAATCAAGCGGGCTGCTTTATCGTGGATGGTGTCAAGCTTCTTGAATGTTGTTGGAGCTGCACTCATCCAGGCAAATGGAGAGTATTCCATCACACTCCTGACTTGTGCCTTGTAGATAGTGGACAGGCTTTGGGGAGTCAGGAGGTGAGTTACTCGCCGCAGGATTCCCAGCCTTTGACCTGCTCTTGTAGACATAGTATTTATATCGCTCGTTCAGTTCCATTTCTGGTTAATGGTAACCCCCAGGATGTTGATAGTGGGGGATTCAGTAATGTTAATGCCATTGAATGTCAAGGGGCCATGACTGGATTCTCTCTTGTTGGACATGGTCATTGCCTGACACTTATGTGGTACAAATGTTACTTGCCACTTGTCAGCTCAAGCCTGGATATTGTCCAGGTCTTGCTGCAATTGGACATGGGCTGCTTCAATGTCTGAGGAGTCGTGAATGGTGCTGAACATTGTGCAATCATCAGCGAACATCCCCACTTCTGACCTTGTGATGGAAGGAGGGTCATTGATGAAGTAGCTGAATGTTGTTGGTCCTTGGACACTACCCTGAGGAACTCCTGCAGTGATGCCTCAGGAGTGAGGTGATTGACCTCCAACAACCACAACCATCTTCCTTTGTGCTAGGTATGACTCAACCAGCGGAGAATTTCCCCCTGATTCCCATTGACTCCAGTTTTACTAGGGTTTCTTGATGTCACACTCAGAATCACAGAATCACAGAATCACACAGTGCAGAAGAGGCCCTTCGGCCCATCAAGTCTGCACTGACACGTGAGAAACACCTGACCTACCTACCTAATCCCATTTACCAGCACTTGGCCCATAGCCTTGAATGTTATGACTTGCCAAGTGCTCATCCAGGTACTTTTTAAAGGGTGTGAGGCAACCCGCCTCCACCACCCTCCCAGGCAGTGCATTCCAGACCGTCACCACCCTCTGGGTAAAAAGGTTTTTCCTCACATCCCCCCTAAACCTCCTGCCCCTCACCTTGAACTTATGTCCCCTTGTGACTAACCCTTCAACTAAGGGGAACAGCTGCTCCCTATCTACCCTGTCCATGCCCCTCATAATCTTGTACACCTCGATCAGGCCGCCCCTCAGTCTTCTCTGCTCCAACAAAAACAGCCCAAGTCTGTCCAACCTCTCTTCATAACTTAAATATTTCATCCCAGGGAACATCCTGGTGAATCTCCTCTGCACCCCCTCCAGTGCAATCACATCCTTCCTATAATGTGGTGACCAGAACTGCACACAGTACTCCAGCTGTGGCCTCACCAAGGTTCTATACAACTCCAACATGACCTCCCTACTGTTGTAATCTATGCTTCGATTGATAAAGGCAAGTGTCCCATATGCCTTTTTCACCACCTCATTAACTTGCCCCTCTGCCTTCATAGATCTATGGACACACATGCCAAGGTCCCTTTGTTCCTCAGAACTTCCTAGTGTCATGCCATTCATTGAATACATCCTTGTCAAATTACTCCTTCCAAAGTGTATCACCTCACACTTTTCCAGGTTAAATTCCATCTGCCACTTAACTGCCCATTTGACCATCCCGTGTATATCTTCCTGTAGCCCAAGACACTCAACCTCACTATTAACCACCTGGCCAATCTTTGAGTCATCCGCAAACTTACTAATCCTACCCCCCACATAGTCATCTATGTCGTTTATATAAATGACAAATAAAGGGGACCGAGCACAGATCCCTGTGGTACGCCATTGGACACTGGCTTCCAGTCACTAAAGCATCCTTCTGTCATCACCCTCTGCCTCCTACAACTAAGCCAATTTTCAATCCACTTTATCAAATTACTCTGTATCCCATGTGTGTTTGCCTTCTTTATAAGTCTCCCAAGAGGGACCTTGTCAAAGGCTTTGCCGAAATCCATATAAGCTACATCAACTGCACTACCCTCATCTACACACCTGGTAACCTCCTCAAAAAATTCAATCAAATTTATTAGGCATGACCTCCCTCTGACAAAGCCATGCTATCCCTGATCAAACCTTGCCTCTCCAAGTGGAGATAGATTCTCTCCTTCAGAATTTTCTCCAATAGTTTCCCTACCACTGAAGTTAGACTCACTGGCCTGTAGTTCCCTGGCTTATCTCTACAACCCTTCTTAAATAGCGGAACCACATTAGCTGTTCTCCAGTCCTCTGACACCTCTCCCGTGGCGAGAGAGGAATTAAAGATTTGGGTCAGAGCCCCTACGATCTCCTCCCTTGCCTCTCTCAGCAGTCTGGGACACAAATCATCTGGACCTGGAGATTTGTCCACTTTTAAGCCTGCCAACACCTCCAATACCTTGTCACTCCCTTTTTCAATTTGCTCAAGAACCTCGCAGTCTCTCTCCCCGAGTTCGATACCTTCATCCTCATTCTCTTGGGTGAAGACGGATGTGAACTATTCATTCAACACTCTAGCGATGTCCTCTGGCTCCACCCATAGATTGCCCCCTTGGTTTCCTTGGTTATCCTCTTCCCATTGATATACTTATAGAATATCTTGGGATTTTCCCTACTTTTACCAGCCAGAGCTTTCTCATATCCCCTCTTTGCTCTTCTAATTGCTTTCTTAAGCTCCACCCTACACTCTCTGTGCTCCACTAACGCCTCTGCTGACTTGCTTCCCTTGTACCTGCTAAAAGTCTCTCTTTTCCTTCTCATCGTAACCTGAATATCTCTGGTCATCCATGGTTCTCTGGGCTTGTTACTCCTTCCTATCACCCTAGAGGGAACATGTTGAGCCAGTACCCTCCCCATTTCCTTTTTGAACACCCCCCACTGTTCCTCTATGGATTTCCCCACAAGTAGCTGTTCCTAGTCTACTTTGGCAAGATCCTGCCTTATTTTACTAAAATCCACTCTCCCCCAATCCAAAACATTTTTTTGCAACTTGTCTATTTTTTTGTCCATAACAAACTTAACAAACACTCGGCCAATACTGCAGAGCTTAGGTCTGATCCTTTGGTTGTGGGATCACTTTGCCCTGTCTTTGAAATGCTATTTCAGCTGTTTGGCATGCATGTAATCTCATTTTTTGGTATGCCCGGTTCTGCTCCTGGCATGCCCTCCTGCACTCTTCACTGAAGCAGGGTTGATGCCTGGTTTGATGCTAATGGTAAAGTAGGGGATGTGCTGGGTCATGAGGTTACAGATTGTCATTGAATACAATTCTGCTGCTGCTGATGGTCCACAGCGCCTCATGGATGACCAGGTTTTGAATTTCTAGATATGTTTGAAACCTTTCCCATTTAGCACGGTGGTAGCACCACACAACACGATGGATGGTATCCTCAATGTGAAGGCAGGACTTTGTCTCCACATGACTGTGCGGTGGGCACTCCTACCGATACTGTCATGGGCAGATGCATCTGCAACAAGGGGATTGGCGAGTACGAGGTCAAGTATGATTTTCCCTCCTGTCGGCTGCCTCACCACCTGCCACAGATCCAGTCTAGCAGCTGTGTCCTATAGAACCCCACCAGCTCTGTCAGTAGTGGTTATACCAAGTCACCCTTAGTGATTGACATCGAAAGCCCCCATGCAAGAGTACCTCTGTCTCCTTGCCACCCTCAGTGCTTCCTCCAAGTGCTATTCAACACAGAGGAGTTACTGGTTCCTCAGCTGTGGGGATGGATGAGTGGTAATCAGCAGGAGGTTTCCTTGCCCGTGTTTGACCTGATGCCATGAGACTTAATGGGATCCAGAGTCAATGTTAAGAATGTTCGAGTAAATAGGTTGGGTTTTAAGATTTGCATTAGGTGATAGGTAAGGACTTGACTTTTCAGCTTTAAATTTCAAAGGGAATTAAATTTACTTTTACAACTTACAAAGGTTTCATAAGTAAACAAGGGAAGGTTATTAAATTTTATTTGACCTGAAAGTGGAGATAATAGGAAAAAATGAAAGATTTTTTATTTTGGAAATGTTGAGTTCAAAGAGGTGCTTAGGACAATGGAGCCTAAGATGAAAGGGAAACAAAGATATTTAAGGAAAGGTGTTGAGTTGAGTTGTAGTTGGTTGTCTGGAGGAGAAGTCCTGAGACCAGCTCTGTGCTGAGAAAAGTTGTGGACTTGAAGCAGCTATCCAGTTTCAAACCAGAAAAGACTTTGTTTCCAGAAAGAAGCCTGTTTCTGAACTTCCTTCAGATCCACAGCAGAATGAAGAGAGTGAGAGGTTGTGTGGTACTGTACTAAAGTAGCAGCTGATTTTGCAATGGGTAATATTACTGGATTTTTAGTGTTAAAAATCTATAAGGGAGCTGTTGCCAAATAGTTAACTTGTGTGTTCCGACCATGTGGATTCTTTGGGGGGCGGGGGTAGTTTTTGTAAGACTGTTTTACCTGTGTAATTTTAATATTGTGTGCTTAAGGTTTTTTCTTCTTGTTAACAAATCTTTTAATATTAAGATCCGAAAAGTTTAATGATATTCTATGCTACTGGGTCAGTAATTTCTCCCGCGTTTTCAGAATGCAAAAACAAAGGTTATGACAAGGAATTTGGCTAGATCAGCAAATAACATTGGCTGCTGTTGTAACAATGTTGGCCTGATGGTGCAGTTCTGTAGTGGGAATCTCGGTCTGACAGCGTAGTGTTTCACTGTGAATGTCACTCTGACAGCACAGCACTGTACTAGGAATGTCAGTCTGACAGCACAGCACTGTACTGGGAATGTCACTCTGACAGCACAGCACTGTACTGGGAACGTCAGCCTGACATTGCAGTTCTGTTCTGGGAATGTCACACTGACAGCACAGTACTGTACTGGGAATGTTGGTCCAACAGTGTAATAATGTACTGGGAACGTCACACTGACAGGGCAGTACTGTACTGGCAATGTCAGTCTGACAAAGCAGTACTGCACTGGACTGTTAGTCTGACAGTGTACTACTGTAGTGGGTATGATGCTGTGACAGTACAGTAATATACAGGAAATATCAGTCTGACAGAGCAGTATTTCACTATGAATGGCACTCTGACAGTGCAGTACTGTACTAGGAATGTCGGTCTGA
The DNA here is from genome assembly GCF_964194155.1 of Cetorhinus maximus. NCBI lineage: Eukaryota > Metazoa > Chordata > Chondrichthyes > Lamniformes > Cetorhinidae > Cetorhinus > Cetorhinus maximus. Next base: position 144,348,048 of record NC_135886.1, on the reverse strand, counting down.
GAGTGCAGTATTTCACTGCGAATGTCAGTCTGACAATGCAGTACTGTACTGGGAATGTCAGTCTGACAGTGCAGTACTGTACTGAGTATGTTGGCCAGAGAGTGCAGTACTGTACTGGGAATGTCAGCCTGACAATGCAGTACTGTACTGGGAATGTCAGTCTGACAGTGCAGTACTGTACTGAGTATGTTGGCCTGAGAGTGTAGTAGTGTACTGGGAATGTCAGTCTGACAGTGCAGTACTGTACTGAGTATGTTGGCCAGAGAGTGCAGTACTGTACTGGGAATGTCAGCCTGACAATGCAGTACTGTACTGGGAATGTCAGTCTGACAGTGCAGTATTGTACTGAGTATGTAGGCCTGAGAGTGCAGTACTGTGCTGGGAATGTCAGTCTGACAGTGCAGTACTGTACTGAGTATGTAGGCCTGAGAGTGCAGTACTGTGCTGGGAATGTCTCACAGTGCAGTACTGTACTGAGTATGTTGGCCCGAGAGTGCAGTACTGTACTGGGAATTTCAGTCTGACAGTGCAGTACTGTACTGGGAATCTGAGTTCTGAAGAAGAGTCATACGGCCTCGAAACATTAACTCCACAGATGCTGTAGGACTTGCTGAGATTTTCCAGCATTTTCTGTTTTTGTTTCAGATTTCCAGCATCCGCAGTATTTCGCTTTTATCTATATTGTACTGGGAATGTCGGTCTGGCAGTGCGGTACTGTAAGGGGAATGTCACTCAGACAGTGCAGTACTTCATTGCGAATGTCGTTTTGGCAGTGCAGTACTTTACTGGGAATATCTGTCCAATTGTGCAGTACTATACAAGGAGTGTCGGTCTGACAGTGCGGTACTGTACCGGGTATGTTGCTCTGAAAGTGCATTCACTGCGTATGTCAGTCTGGAAGTGCAGTACTGTACTGGGAATGTTGGTCTATCAGTGCAAGACTGTCCTGTTAATGTCACTCTGACAGTACGGTACTGTACTGGGAATTTCACTCTGACTTTGCAGCACTTCACTACAAATGTCAGTCTAACAGTGCAGCACTGAACTGGGAATATCGGTCTGACAGTGCAGCACTGAACTGGGAATATCGGCCTGACAGTGCAGTACTGTGCTGGGAATGTCAGTCTGACAGTGCAGTACTGAACTGGGAGTGTCGGCCTGACAGTGCAGTACTGTGCTGGGAATGTCAGTCTGTCAGTGCAGTACAGAACTGGGAATGTCGGCCTGGCAGTACAGTACTGTACTTTGAATGTCAGTCTGACAGTCCAGTACTGCACAGTGAATGTCAGTGTGACTGTGCAGTACTGTACTGGGAATGTCAGCCTGACAATGCAGAACTGTACTAGGAATGTCACTCTGACAGTGCAGTACTTCACTGCGAATGTCAGGCTGAAAGTGCTGTACTGTACTGGGATTGTCACTCTGACAGTGCAGTATTATACTCGGAATGTCGGTTGTGCAGTTGAAGACTGTAGTGTAAACGATGGTCTGACATTGCAGTAGTGTACTGGGAACCTCAGTGCTGTGCTTCACTGCGAATGTCGGTCTGACGGTGCAGTACTACGCTACGAATTTCATACAGGCAGCGCAGTATTGTAGTGGGATGGTCAATCTGACTGCGTAGTAATGTACTAGAAATGTCAGTCTGACAATGCAACCTGTACTGGGAATGTCAGCCTGACAGTTCAGTACTGTAACAAAAACAAAAATACCTGGAAGAACTCAGCAGGTCTGACAGCATCTGTGGAGAGGAACACAGTTAACATTTCGAGTCCATATGACCCTTCATCATAACTAAGAAATATAGAAATGAGGTAGAATATAAGCTGGTTGAGGGGGGTGGGGCAGGTAGAGCTGGATAGAGGGCCAGTGATAGGTGGAGGCAAAGAAGAGATTGCCAAAGATGTCATAGACAGAAGGACAAAGGGGTGTTGACGGTGGTGATATTAGCTGAGGAATGTGCTAATTAAGGGTAGAAAGCAGGACGAGCAAGGTACAGATAGCCCTAGTGGGGGTGGGGGGGGTGGGGGGAAGGGATCGAAATAGGCTAAAAAGTAGAGATAAAACAATGGATGGAAATACATTTAAAAATAATGGAAATAGGTGGGAAAAGAAAAATATATATAAAAAATAATATATATAAAAAATTATAAATTATTGGAAAAAGGGGGATCGGAAAGGGGGTGGGGATGGGGGAGGGAGTTTAAGATCTAAAGTTGTTGAACTCAATATTCAATCCGGAAGGCTGTAAAGTGCCTAGTCGGAAGATGAGGGGCTGTTCCTCCAGTTTGCGTTGAGCTTCACTGGAACATTGCAGCAGGCCAAGGACAGACATGTGGGCAAGAGAACAGGGTGGAGTGTTGAAATGGCAAGCGACAGGGAGGTCTGTGTCATGCTTGTGGACAGACCGAAGGTGTTTCGCAAAGCGGTCACCCAGTCTGCGTTTGGTCTCTCCAATGTAGAGGAAAGCGCATTGGGAGCAGCGAATGCAATAGACTAAATTGAGGGAAGTGCAAGTGAAATGCTGCTTCACTTGAAAGGAGTGTTTGGGCCCTTGGACGATGAGGAGAGGGGAAATAAAAGGGCAGGTGTTGCACCTTCTGCGGTTGCATGGGAAGGTTCCGTGGGAGGGGGCTGAGGTGTAGGGGGTGATGGAGGAGTGGACCAGGGTATCCCAGCTTATATTCCACCCCATTTCTATATTTCTTAGTTCTGTTGAAGGGTCATTCGGACTCGAAACGTTAACTGTGCTCCTCTCCGCAGATGCTGTCAGACCTGCTGAGTTTTTCCAGGTATTTTTGTTTTTGTTTCAGATTTCCAGCATCCGCAGTATTTTGCTTTTATCTTAGTTCAGTACTGTGCTTGGAATGTCACTCTGACAGTGCAGTACTGTACTGGAAAGGTCAGTCTAACTGTGCAATACTGTACTGGGAATGTCAATCCGACAGTGCAGTTCTGTACAGCGAAAGTCACTCTGACTGTGCAGTACTTCATTGCGACTGTCAGTCTGACAGTGCAATACTGTACTGGGAATGCCCCACTGACAAAGTAAGACTTTACTTGGAATGTCACTCTGACAGCATCACTTCACTGTGAAAGTAGGTCTGACAGTGCAGTACGGTGCTGGGAACGAAACTCTGACATTCCAGTGCTTTACTGGGAATGTTGGTCTGACAGTGCAGTACTGTACTAGAAATGTCACTCTTGACAGTGCAGCACTTCATTGCAAATGTCAGTCTGACAGTGCAATACTGTACTGCGAACGGCGGTCTGACAGTGCAGCACTGTACTACGAATGTCATTCAGACAGCGCAGTACTGTACTTGGAATGACACTCTGACAGTGCAATTCTGTACTAGGAAGGTCAGTCTAACTGTGAAAAACTGTACTGGGAATGTAAGTCCGACAGTGCAGTTCTGTACAGCGAAAGTCACTCTGATGTGCAGTACTTCATTGTGAATGTTACTCTGACAGTGCAATACTGTACTGGGAATGTCACGCTGACAAAGTAAGACTTTGGTTGGAATGTCACTCTGACAGTGCAGTACTTCACTGCGAACGTAGGTCTGACAGTGCAGGACGGTGCTGGGAATGAAACTCTGACATTCCAGTGTTTTACTGGGAATGTTGGTCTGATAGTGCAGTACTGTACTGGGAATGTCACTCTGACAGTGCTGAACCTCACTGTGAATGTTGGTCGGACAGTGCAGCCCTCTACTGGGAAGGTCCCTCTGACTGTGCAGCACTATACTGGGTATGTCACTCTGAAAGTGTGGAACTGTAGTGTAGTTCACTGTGACTGTCTGTCTGACAGCACAGGACTGTACTTGGAATGTCACTCTGACAGTGCAGTACTGTACTGGGAATGTCACTCTGACAGTGCAGTACTGTACTGGGAATGTCAGTCTGACAGCGCAGCGCTGTACTGGGAATGTCACTCTGACAGTGCAGTACTGTACTGGGAATGTCAGTCTGACAGCGCAGCACTGTACTGGGAATGTCACTCTGACAGTGCAGTACTGCACTGGGAATGTCAGTCTGACAGCGCAGCACTGTACTGGGAATGTCAATCTAACAGTGCAGTACTGTACTGGGAATGTCAGTCTGACAGCGCAGCACTGTACTGGGAATGTCAATCTGACAGTGCAGTACTGCACTATGAATGTCATTCAGACAGCGCAGCACTGCACTAGAAATGTCACTCTTGATAGTGCAGCACTTCATTGTGAATGTCAGTCTGACAGCACAGGAGTGTACTTGGAATGACACTCTGACAGTGCAGTACTGTACTGGGAATGTCAGTCTGACAGCGCAGCACTTCACTACGAACGTCAGTCTGACAGTGCAATACTGCACTGGGAATGTCAGTCTGACAGCACAGCACTGTACTTGGAATGTCACTCTGACAGAATAAGACCATACTTGGAATTTCACTCTGACAGGGCAGTAATTCACTGCGAATGTCGGTCTGACACTGTAGTACTGTACTGGGAATGTCATTCAGACAGTGCAGCCCTGTATTTGGAATGACACTCTGACGGTGCAGTACTGTATTGGGAATGGCAGACTGACAGTGCAGTACTTTACTGTAAATGTTGGTTTGACAGTGCAGTATTTCACTGCAAATGTTAGTCTAACAGTGTAGTACTGTAATGTGAATGTCTATCTGTCAGCTCAGTACTGTTCTGGGAATGTGGCTGACAGTGTAAGGCTGTACTTGGAATGTCAATCTGACAGTGTAGTACTGTACTATGAATATCATTCTGACATTGCAGTACTGTACTGAGGATATTGGTCAGCGATCTCAGTACTGTACTGGGAAGGTCACTCTGACTGTGTAGTAATATAATGGGAATGTCAATGTCAGTGCAGTTATGTACTTGGAATGACACACTGACAGTGCAGTTCTTCACTAGGAATGTCATTCTGACAGTGCACTACTTTGTTGTGAATGTCGGTCTAACAATGCAGTACAGTAATACGAATTTCACTCTGACTGTGCAGTACTTCACTGTGAATGATGAACTGACAGTGCAGTACTGTACTATGAATGTCACTCTGAGAGTGCTGTACTGTACTGGGAATGTCACTTTGACAGTGCAGTACTTCACTGTGAATGACAGTCTGAATGTGCAGTATTGTACTATGAATGTCAACCTGACAGCGTGGTATTGTACTGGGAATGTGACTCTGACAGTGTAAGACTTTGCTTGGAATGTCACTCTCACTGTGTATTACTGTTCTAAGAATTTCACCCTGACAGTGCAGTATTTTACTGGGAATGTCAGTCTGACAGTGAATTAACTCACTGTAAATATCAGTCTGAAAGCGCTGAACTTCACAGTAAATGTCGGGCTGACAGTGCAGGCATTTTCTGCGACTGTCGGTCTAATAGCACAGGAATGTACTGGGAAGGTCAATCTGACAGTGCAGTGCTGTACTGGGAATGTTGGCCTGATATTGCAGCACTCACATGGGAATGTCACTCTTGCAAGGCTGTATTTCACTGCGAATACAGTACTGTACTTAGAATGACATTCAGACAGCGCAGTACTGTACTTGGAATGATGCTCTGACAGTGCAGTACTGTACTGGGAAGGTCACTCTGAGAGTGCAGCACTTCACTGCAAATGTCAGTCTGACAGCGCAGTGTTGAACTGGGAATGTCACTCATACAGTGCTGTGCTTCACTGTGAATGTGGGCCTGACAGTGCAGTGCTGTACTGGGAAGGTCCCTCTGACTGTGCAGTACTCTATTGGGAATGTCACTCTGACAGTGTGCAACTGTAGTGGGAATGTAGCACTGACATTGCGTTACTTCACTGCGAATTTATGGCTGACACTGCAGTACTATACTGGGAATCTCAGCCTGACAGCGCAGTACTGTACTGGGAATGCCACCCTGACAGAGTAAGACTGTACTTGGAAAGTAACTCTGACAGTGCAGCACTTCACTGCGAATGTCAGTCTCTCAGTGTGGTACTGTACTGGGAATGCCTTCTGACAATGCAATACTGTACTGGGAATGTCAGCTTCATAATGCAGTAATTCCTGCGAATGTCAGTCTGACAGTGCAGTAGTGTACTGGGAATGATGCTCTTGACAGTACAGTACTTGGAATGTCAGTCAGTCAGTGCAGTACTGTAGCAGGTATGTCACTCTGACAGTGCAGATGTACACTGCGACTGTTAGTCTGACAGCACAAGAATGTACCAAGAATGTCACTCTGGCAATGAAGTGCTTCACTGCAAATGTCGGTCTAACAGTTCACTGCGAATTTATGTCTGACAGCGCAGTACTGTACTGGGAATCTCAGTCTGACAGTGCAGTACTTCACTGCGAACTTTGGTCTGCAAATGCAGTACTATAATACGAATGTCACTCTGACAGTGCAGTACCTCAATGCGAATGACAGTCTGACAGTGCAGTACTGTTCTATGAATGTCAGTCTGACAGCGTGGTACTGTACTGGGAATGTGACACTGACAGTGTAAGACTGTACTTGGAATGTCACTCTGACAGTGCATTTCTATGCTAGGAACATCAGTCTGACAGTGCAGCACTGCACTGGGAATGTCAGTTTGACAGAGAATTAATGCACTGTAAATATCAGTCTGAAAGTGCAGTATTTCGCAGCGAATGGCAGGCTGACAGTGCAGTACTGTACTACAAATGTCTCCATGAAATGCACTGGGGATGTCATGCTGACAGTGCAGAATTCTCTGCGACTGTCAGTCTGACAGCACAGGAATGTACTGGGAAGGTCAATCTGACAGTGCAGTGCTGTACTGGGAATGTCGGTTTGGCAGTGCAGTACTGAACTGGGAATGTCACCCATACAGTGCTATACTTCACTGTGAATGTCGGTCTGACAGTGCAGTACTATACTGGGAAGATCCCTTTGACTGTGCAATACTGTAATCTGACAGTGTGGAATTGTAGTGGGAATTTCACTCTGGCGTTTTGGAACTGTAGTGGGGATGTCTCACTAACATTCCTTAAATCACTGCGAATTTATGTCTGACAGTGCAGTACTGTACTGGGAATCTCCGTCTGACAGCGCAAAACTGTACTGGGAATGCCACTGTGACAGAGTAAGACTGTACTTAGAATGTAACTCTGACAATGCAGTACTTCACTGCAAATGTCGGTCTGAAAGTGCAGTAATGTACTACGAATGTCATTCCGACAGTTCAGTACTGTACTGTCAGTGTCACTCTCACAGTGCAGCACTGTACTGGGAAGGTCAGTCTGACAGTGCAGTAACTCACTGTGAATGTCGGTCTGACAGAGCAGTACTTCACTGCAACTGTCAGACTAACAGTGTATTTCTGTACTGTGAATGTCAGTCTGACAGCTCAGTACTGTACTGGGAATGTGACCCTGACAGTGTAAGGCTGTACTTGGAATGTCACTTCGACAGTGCAATGCTTCACTGTGAAAGTCAGTCTGACAGTGCAGCGCTGTACTGGGAATGTCAGTCTGACAGCACAGTACTGTACTGGGAATATCAGTCTCACAGTGCAGGAATTCCTGTTAATGTCGCTCTGACAGTGCAGTACTGTACTACGAATATCATTCAGACAGCACAGTACTGCACTGAGAATGACACTTTGACATTCCAGTGCTGTACTGGGAATGTCAGTCTGACAGTGCATAACTTAACTGCGAGCTTGGTCTGCAAATGCAGTACTGTAATACGAATATCACTCTGACAGTGCAGTACTTCACTGCAAATGACAGTCTGACAGTGCAGTGCCATACTATGAATGGCAGCCTGACAGCACGGTACTGTACTGCGAGTGTGACTCTGACAGTGTAAGACTGTACTTGGAATGTCATTCTGACAGCGCATTACTGTGCGAGGAAAGTCAGTCTGACAGTGCAGCACTGTACTGGGAATGTCAGTCTGACAGCTCAGTGCTGTACTGGGAAAGTGACTGATAGTTTCAGACTGTATTTGGAATGTCAATCTGACAGTGCAGTATGTCACTGCGAATGTTGGCCTGGCAGTGTAGCATTGTACATGGAATGTCACTCTGACAGTGCAGTACACGACTGGGAATGTCAGTCTGACAGTGCAGTAATGTACTGGGAATGTCGGACTGACCGTGAAGTACTGTATTACGAATGTCACGCTGACAGTGCAGGCGTTTTCTGCGACTGTCGATCTGATAGCACAGGAATGTACTGGGAAGGTCAACCTGACAGTGCAGTGCTGTACTGGGAATGTTGGCCTGATATTGCAGCACTCACATGTGAATGTCACTCTTGCAAGGCTGTACTTCACTGCGAATGTCGGTCTGACACTGCAGTACTGTACCCCGAATGTCATTCAGACAGCGCAGTACTGTACTTGGAATGACGCTCTGACAGTGCAGTACTGTACTGGGAATGACACTCTGACAGTGCAGTACTGTACTGGGAATGACACTCTGACAGTGCAGTACAGTACTTGGAATGACGCTCTGACAGTGCAGTACAGTACTTGGAATGATGCTCTGACAGTGCAGTACAGTACTTGGAATGATGCTCTGACAGTGCAGTACTGTACTGGGAATGACACTCTGACAGTGCAGTACAGTACTTGGAATGACGCTCTGACAGTGCAGTACAGTACTTGGAATGACGCTCTGACAGTGCAGTACAGTACTTGGAATGATGCTCTGACAGTGCAGTACTGTACTGGGAATGACACTCTGACAGTGCAGTACAGTACTTGGAATGACGCTCTGACAGTGCAGTACAGTACTTGGAATGAAGCTCTGACAGTGCAGTACAGTACTTGGAATGATGCTCTGACAGTGCAGTACTGTACTGGGAATGACACTCTGACAGTGCAGTACTGTACTTGGAATGACGCTCTGACAGTGCAGTACAGTACTTGGAATGATGCTCTGACAGTGCAGTACTGTACTGGGAATGACACTCTGACAGTGCAGTACTGTACTTGGAATGACACTCTGACAGTGCAGTACAGTACTGGGAATGACACTCTGACAGTGCAGTACTGTACTGGGAATGACACTCTGACAGTGCAGTACTGTACTTGGAATGACACTCTGACAGTGCAGTACAGTACTGGGAATGACACTCTGACAGTGCAGTACTGTACTGGGAATGACACTCTGACAGTGCAGTACTGTACTTGGAATGACACTCTGACAGTGCAGTACAGTACTTTGAATGACGCTCTGACAGTGCAGTACTGTACTGGGAAGGTCACTCTGAGAGTGCAGCACTTCACTGCAAATGTCAGTCTGACAGCTCAGTGTTGAACTGGGAATGTCACTCATACAGTGCTGTGCTTCACTGTGAATGTTGGCCTGACAGTGCAGTGCTGTACTGGGAAGGTCCCTCTGACTGTGCAGTACTCTACTGGGAATGTCACTCTGACAGTGTGCAACTGTAGTGGGAATGTAGCACTGACATTGCGTTACTTCACTGCGAATTTATGGCTGACACTGCAGTACTATACTGGGAATCTCAGTCTGACAATGCAGTACTATACTGGGAATGCCACCCTGACAGAATAAGACTGTACTTGGAAAGTAACTCTGACAATGCAGCACTTCACTGCGAATGTCAGTCTGTCAGTGCAATATTGTACTGGGGATGCCTTTTGACAATGCAATACTGTACTGGGAATGACACTCTGACAGTACAGTACTTGGAATGTCAGTCAGTCAGTGCAGTACTGTAGTAGGCATGTCACTCTGACAGCACAGAAGTACACTGCGACTGTTAGTCTGACAGCACAAGAATGTACCAGGAATGTCACTCTGACAATGCAGTGCTTCACTGCAAATGTCGGTCTAACAATGCAGTATTTTACTGTGAATGTCAGTCTGACAACTCAGCACTTAGATGTTTCAGGCAGGATATAGAGAGATGTAGAAGAGGTGGGGGAGTTGCACTGCTGGTTAAGGGGAATATCACAGCTGTACGACAGGAGGACACCTTGGAGGGCTCATGCAGCGAGGCAATATGGGTAGAGCTCCGGAATAGGAAGGGTGCAGTCACAATGTTGGGGGTTTACTATAGGCTGCCCAATTGCCGGCGGGAGATTGAGGAACAGTTATGTTGGCAGATTTTGGAAAGTTGTAAAAGCAATAGGGTTGTTGCGGTGGGTGATTTTAACTTTCCCTATATTGACTGGGAATCACTTAGTGCTCGGGGTTTGGATGGTGCAGAATTTGTAAGGTGCATCCAGGAGGGCTTCCTGAGACAATATGTAGATAATCCAACTAGGGAAGGGGCAATACTGGACCTGGTATTAGGGAATGAACCTGGCCAGGTGGTCGAAGTTTCAGTAGGGGAGCATTTCGGGAAAAGTGACCATAATTCAGTAAATTTCAAGGTACTGGTGGATAAGGATAACAGGAGTCCTCTTGTTAAGGTGCTTAATTGGGGGATGGCTAATTATAACAATATTAGGCAGGAACTGAGGAATCTAGACTGGAGGCAGATGTTTGAGGGCAAATCAACAACTGACATGTGGGGGGCTTTCAAACGTCAGTTGATAAGAATTCAGGACCAGCATGTTCCTGCTAGGATGAAGGATAAGTATGGCAAGTTTCAGGAACCTTGGATAATGAAGGATATTGTGAGATTAGTCAAAGAGAAAAGGGAAGCATTCGTAAGGGCTAGAAGGCAGGGAACAGATGAAGCCCGTGGAGAGTATAAAGAAAGTAGGAAGAAACTTAAGTAAGGAGTCAGGAGGGCTAAAAGGGGTCATGAAAAGTCACTGGCAACCAGGATTAAGGAAAATCCCAAGGCCTTTTATACATATGGAAAAAGCAAGAGGGTAGCCAGGGAAAGGGTAGGCCCACTCAAGGACAGAGGTGGGAATCTGTGTGTGGAGCCAGAAGAAATGGGAGAGATACTAAATGAATACTTCTCATCAGTATTCACCAAAGAGAAGGACTTAGCGGTCGATTTGTCTAGGGAAGAGTGTGTAGATAGCCTGGATCATGTTGAGATCAAAAAAGAGGAGGTGTTAGGCGTCTTGAAGAATAATAAGGTGGATAAGTCCCCTGGGCCAGATGGGATTTACCCCAGAGTAATGAGGGAGGCAAGGGAGGAGATTGCTGGGGCCTTGACAGAAATCTTTGTATCCTCACTGGCTACGGGTGAGGTCCCAGAGGACTGGAGAATGGCCAGTGTTGTTCCATTGTTTAAGAAGGGTAGCAGGGATAATCCAGGAAATTACAGGCCGGTGAGCCTTACGTCAGTGGTAGGGAAATTATTGGAGAAGATTCTTCATGACAGGATTTACTACCATTTGGAAGCAAATGGGCGTATTAGTGAGAGGCAGCATGGTTTTGTGAAGGGGAGGTCGTGTCTCACTAGATCGAGTTTTTCGAGGAAGTGACAAAGATGATCGACGATGGAAGGGCAGTGGATGTTATATACATGGATTTCAGTAAGGCCTTTGACAAGGTCCCTCATGGCAGACTGGTACAGAAGGTAAAGTCGCACGGGATCAGAGGTCAGCTGGCAAGATGGATACAGAATTGGCTTGGTCATAGAAGACAAAGAGTAGCAGTGGAAGGGTGCTTTTCTGAATGGAGAGCTGTGACTAGTGGAGTTCCACAGGGATCAGTGCTGGGACCTTTGCTGTTGTAGTATACATAAATGATTTGGAGGAAAATGTAACTGGGCTAATTAGTAAGTTTGCAGACGACACTAAGGTTGGAGGAGTTGCAGATAGTGAAGAGGATTGTCAAAGGATACAACGGGATATAGATCGGTTGGAGACTTGGGCGGAGAAATGGCAGATGGAGTTTAATCCGGACAAATGCGAGGTAATGCATTTTGGAAGGTCTAATACAGGCAGGAATTATACAGTAAATGGCAGAACCCTTAAGTGCATCGACGGGCAGAGGGATCTGGGTGTACTGGTCCACAGGTCACTGAAAGTGGCAACACAGGTGGATAAGGTAGTCAGGAAGGCATATGGCATGCTTACCTTCATTGGCAGGGCTATTGAGTATAAAAGCTGGGAAGTCATGCTGCAGCTGTATAGAACCTTGGTTAGGCCACACTTGCAATATTGCGTGCAATTCTGGTCGCCACATTACCAGAAGGTTATGGAGACATTGGAGAGGGTGCAGAGGAGGTTTACCAGGATGCTGCCTGGTCTGGAGGTTATTAGCTATGAGGAGAGGTTAGAGAAACTCGGAATGTTCTCACTGGAGCGATGGAGATTGAGGGGCGACTTGATAGAAGTTTACAAAATTATGAGTGGCATGGACAGAGTAGATAGTCAGAAGCTTTTTCCCAGGGTGGAAGAGTCAATTACTAGGGGACATAGATTTAAGGTGAGAGGAGAAAACTATAGAGGAGATGTGTGGGGCAAGTTTTTTTACGCAGAGGGTAGTGAATGTATGGAATTCTCTGCCAGAGGAGGTGGTGGAAGCAGGTACGATAGTGGTGTTTAAGAAGCAGCTTTACAAATACATGAATAGGATGGGAATAGAGGGATACGGACCCCGGAAGTGCAAAATGTTTTAGTTGACGGGCAATATGATGGGTGCAGGCTTGGAGGGCCGAAGGGCCTGTTCCTGTGCTGTACTTTTCTTTGTTCTTGTTCTTTGTACTGTACTGGGATGTGACTCTGACAGTATAAGACTGTACTTGGAATGTCAATCTGACAGAATGTTGGTCTGACAGTGCAGTACTGTACTGGCAATGTCAGACTGACAGTGCTTTAACTCACTAAATGTCAGTCTGAAAGTGCAGTGCTTCACAGCAAATGTCGGCCTGACAGTGCAGTATTGAACTGGGTATATCACTCATAAAGTGTTGTATTTCACTGCGAATATTGGCTTGACGGTGCAGAACGGTACTGGGAAGGTCATTCTGACTGTACTGTACTGGGAATTTCACTCTGACAGAGCAGTACTTCACTGCGAATGTCGGTCTGACAGTGTAGTTCTGTACTGGGAATGTCAGTCTGACAGTGCAGTACCGTATTGGGAATGTCAGTCTGACAGTGAATTAGCTCACTCTAAATATTAGTCTTACTGTGCAGTACTTCACAGTGAATGTCGGTCTGACAGTGCTGTACTGTACTGGGAATGTCATTCATACAGTGCTGTTCTTCACTGTGAATGTTGATCTGACTGTGCAGTACTATAGTGGAAATGTGACTCTGACAGTGTGGAGCTGTAGCATATTTCACTGTGACTGTTGGTCTGTCATCACAGGAATGTACTGGGAATGTCACTCTGACAGTATAAGACTGTACTTGGAATGTCAATTTGACAGTGCAATACTTCACAGCGAACATCGGTCTGACAATGCAATATTTTACTTGGAATGTCACTCTGACAGTGCAGTACTGTACTGTGAATGTTAGTCTCACAGTGCAGGAATTCCTGTGAATGTCGGTCTGACAGTGCAGTACTGTACTACGAATGTCATTCAGACAGCACAGTACTGCACTGAGAATGACGCTTTGACATTTCAGTACTGTACGGAACTGCAGTCAACTGTGACTGTCGGTCTGACAGTGCAGGAATATACTGGGAATGTCACTCTGACAGTGCAGTACTTCACTGTGAACATTGGTCTGCAAATGCAGTACTATAATACGAATGTTACTCTGACAGTGCAGTACTTCACTGCGAATAACAGTCTGACAGTGCAGTACTGTTCTATGTATGTCAGCCTGACAGCATGGTACTGTATTGGGAATGTGAATCTGACTGTGTAAGACTGTTCTTGGAATGTCATTCTGGCAGTGCATTTCTGTGCTAGGAATGTCAGTCTGACAGTGCAGCACTGTACTGGGAATGTCAGTTTGACAGTGCAGCACTGTACTGGGAATGTCAGTCTGACAATGAATTACTGCACTGTAAATATCAGTCTGAAAGTGCAGTACCTCACAGCAAATGCCAGGCTGACACTGCAGTACTGTACTACAAATGTCTCCATGAAATGCACTGGGGATGTCACGCTGACAGTGCAGAATTCTCTGCGACTGTCAATCTGACAGCACAGGAATGTACTGGGAAGGTCAATCTGACAGTGCAGTGATGTACTGGGAATGTTGGCCTGACATTGCAGTACTCACATGTGAATGCCACTCTTGCAAGGCTGTACTTCACTGCAAAAGTCGGTCTGACACTGCAGTACTGTACTTAAAATGGCATTCAGACAGCATAGCCCTGTACTTGGAATGACACTCTGACAGTGCAGTAATGAACTGGGAATGTCACTCATACAGCGCAGTGCTTCACTGTGAATGTTGGCCTGACAGTGCAGTACTCTACTGGGAATATCACTCTGACAGTGTGCAACTGTAGTGGGAATGTAGCACTGACATTGCGTTAGTTCATTGCGAATTTATGTCTGATAGTGCAGTACTGTACTGGGAATCTCAGCCTGACAGCGCAGTACTGTACTGGGAATGCCACCCTGACAGAGTGAGAATGTACTTGGAATGTAACTCTGACAGTGCAGCACTTCACTGCGAATGTCAGTCTGTCAGTGCAGTGCTGTAAGGGGAACGTCTCTTGGCAGTGCAGTCCTGTACTGGGAATGTCAGTCTCACAGTGCAGTAGTGTACTGGGAATGACACACTGACAGTACAGTACTGTACTTGGAATGTCAGTCAGTCAGTGCAGCACTGTAGTCAGAATGTCACTCTGACAGTGCAGAGGTTCACTGCGACTGTCAGTCTGACAGCACAAGAATGTACCAGGAATGTCGCTCTGACAATACAATGCTTCACAGCAAACGTCAGTCTAACAGTGCAGTATTTTACTGTGAATGTCAGTCTGACAGCTCAGTACTGTACTGGAATGTGACTCTGACAGTATAAGACGATACTTGGAATGTCAACGCAGTGCTTCACTGTGAACGTCGGTCTGACAGTGCGGTACTGCACTGGGAATGTCACTCTGACACTGCGGTATTGTAGCGGGAATGTCAGTCTGAAAGTGCAGTGCTTCACAGCAAATGTTGGTCTGACAGTGCAGTATTGAACTGGGTATGTCACTCATAAAGTGCTGTATTTCACTGCGAATATTGGCCTGGCGGTGCAGAATGGTGCTGAGAAGGTTAGCCTGACTGTACTTTACTGGGAATTTCACTCTGACAGAGCAGTACTTCACACTGTGAATGTCGGTCTGACGGTGTAGTGCTGAACTGGGAAAGTCACCCTGACAGTGAATTAGCTCACTCTAACTATCAGTCTGAAAGTGCAGTACTTCACAGCGAATGTCGGTCTGACAGTGCTGTACTGTACTGGGAATGTCATTCATACAGTGCTGTACTTCACTGTGAATGTCGATCTGACTGTGCAGTACTATTGTGGGAATGTGACTCTGATAGTGTGGAACTGTAGTGTATTTCACTGTGACTGTTGGTCTGTCATCACAGGAATGTACTGGGAATGCCACTCTGACTTTGCAGCACTGTACTGGGAATGTCAGTCTGACAGTTCAGTACTGTACTGGGAATGTAACTCTGACAGTATAAGACTGTACTTGGAATGTCAATCTGACAGTGCAGTGCTGCATTGGGAATGTCAGCCTGAGAGTGCAGTATTGTATTGGGAATGTCAGTCTGACTGAATTATCTCACTCTAAATATCAGTCTGAAAGTACAGTACTTCACGGCGAATGTTGGACTGACAACGCAGTGCTGTACTAGGAGTGTCACTCTGTCAGTGCAGCACTTCAATGTGAATATCAGTCTGAGAGTGCAGTACTGTACTGGGAAGGTCCCTCTTACTATGCAGTGCAATGCTGGGAATGTGACTGACAGTGTGGAACTGTAGTGTAGTTCACTGTGATTGTTGGCCTGACAATGCAGTACTGTACTGGGAATATCACTCTGACAGTATAAGACTGCACTTGGAATGTCACTGTGACAGTGCAGTACTATACTGGGAATGTGACTCTGACAGTGTGGAACTGTAGTGTAATTCACTGCGACTGTTGGTCTAACAGCACAGAAATGTGTTGGGAATGTGACCCTGACAGTATAAGATTGTACAGGTAAAGTCACTCTCACAGTGGAGTAATTCACTGCGAACGTCGGTCTGACTGTGCTGTACTTCACTTAAAATGTCAGTCTAACTGTGCAGTATTGTACTGTGAATGTTTGTCTGACAGCATGGTACTGCACTGGTAATATCAGTCTGTAAGTGCAGCGTTTTACTTGGATGTCACTCTGACAGTGCAGTAGTGAACTGGGAAAGTCAGACTGACTGTGCAGTACTTCACAACAAATGTCAGTCTGACAGTATAGTATTGTATCGGGAATGTCGGTCTGACAGTGCAGCATTGAACTGGGTATGTCACTCATACAGTGCTATATTTCACTGTGAATGTTGGTCTGATGGTACAGCATGGTACTGGGAAGGTCACTCTAACTGTGCGGTACTGTACTGGGAATATCAGCCTGACAGTGCAGTACATCCTGCGAATGTCGGTCTTACAGTGCGGTACTGTAAAGGGAATGTCACTCTGACATTGCAGTAGTTCATTGTGAATGTCAGCCTGACAGCCCAGTGCTATACTAGGAAGTTCACTCTGGCATTGCAGCATTTCACTGTGAATATCGGCCAGAGAGGGCAGTACTGTACTGGAAATGACACACTGACAGCAGTACCTCACTTCGAATGCCGGTCTGAGGTTTCAGTTTTGTGCAGGGAATATCAGTCTGACAGAGAAATACTGTTCAACGAATGTCACACCGACAGTGCAGTACTGTACTGGGGATGACACTCTGTCAGTGCCGAACTTCACTGAGAATGTCAGCCTGACAGAGTAAGACTGTACTTGGAAAGTCACTCTGACAGTGCAGCACCTCACTGTGAACGTTGATCTGACAGTGCGGTATTGTACTGGCAATGTCAGTCTCACAGTACAGCAATTCCTGTGAATGTCAGTGCAGTTCAGACAGTCCTGCACTGAGAATGACACTCTGACAGTTCAAGAGTTAACTGCGACTATCGGTCTGACAGTGCAGGAATGTGCTGTGAATGTCAATTGTACACTGCAGTACTGTCCTATGAATGTCATTTTGACAGTGCAGTACTTTACTGGGAATTTCACTCTGACAGTGCAGAACTTCACTGCAAATGTTGGTCTAACAGAGCAGTACTGTACTGGGAATGTGACTCTGACATTGTAAGGCTGTATGTGGAATGTCACTCTGACAGTGCAATATTCTACTGGGAATGTCAGCTTGACAGTGAATTAGCTCAGTGTAAACATCAGTCTGAAAGTGCAGTACTTCACAGCGAATATCTGTCTGACAATGCAGTGCTGTACTGGGAATGTCAGTCTGACAGTACAGTACTAAACTGGGAATGGCACTCATACAGTGCTGCACTTCACTGTGAATTTTGGTCTGACAGTGCAGCACTGTACTGGAAATGTCAGTCTAACAGCAGAGTACTGTACTGGGAATGCCACTCTGATAGAGTAAGACTGTAGTTGTAATGTAACTCAGACAGTGCAGTATGTCACTGCAAATGTCAGTCTGACAGTACAGGAATGTGCTGGGATTGTAACTCTGACATTGCAGTATTTCACTGCGAATGATGGCCTGAACAGTGCAGCACTGAACTGGGAGGGTCACTCTGACTGTGCAGTACTTAACTGTGAATGTCGGTCTGACAGTGCAGTACTTTGGTGTGAATGTCAGTCTGACAGCTCAGTTCTGTGCTGGGGATGTGACTCTGACAGTGTAAGACTGTACTTGGAATTTCAATCTGACAGTGCAGTACTTCACAGCAAATGTTGGTCTGACAGTGCAGTACTGTACTGGGAATGTCTCTCTGACAGTGCAGTACTGTACTGGGAATGTCTCTCTGACAGTGCAGTACTGTACTAGGAATGTCTCTCTGACAGTGCAGTACTGTACTGGGAATGTCTCTCTGACAGCGCAGTGCTGTACTGGGAATGTCTCTCTGACAGTGCAGTGCTGTACTGGGAATGTCTCTCTGACAGTGCAGTATTTCACTGCAAATGTCAGCCTGAGTGCAGTACTGTAAAGGGAGTGTCAGCCTCACAGTGAAATAACTGTAATTATCTGTCTAAAAGTGCAGTACTTCACTTCAAATGTCAGTCTGACAGTGCTATACTGCACTGGGAATGTTGGTCTGACAGCGCAGTACTGTACTGGGAATGTGTCTCTGACAGTGTAAGACTGTATGTGGAATGTCACTCAGACAGTGCAGCATTTCACTGCGAATGTCAGTCTGACAGTGCAGCCCTGTACTGGAAATGTAAGTTTGACAGTGCAGGAAATCACTGTAAATATCAATCTGAAAGTGAAGTATATCACAGCGAATGTCAGCCTGACAGCGCAGTACTGTACAATGAATGTCTCTCTGACAGCGCCGTACTTGACTGGGAATGTCACTTTGACAGTGCAGCATTTCACTGCAAATGTCATTCTGACAGTGTAGTAATGTACTGGGAATGTCGGTCTGACAGTGCAGTACTGTAAAGGGAAGTTCACTCTGACATTGCAGTATTTTACTGCAAATATCGGCTTGAGAGGGCAGTACTGTACTGGGAATGACACTCTGACAGAGCAGCACCTCACTGCGAATGCTGGTTTGAGAGTTCAGTTCTGTGCTGGGAATGTCAGTCTAACAGTGCAGTACATCACTGCGAATATTGGTCAGACAGTGCAGTACTGTACTGGGAACGTCACTGACTGTGCAGTGCTGTACTGGGAATGTCACTCTGACTGTGCAGTACTGTACTGGGAACGTCACTCTGACTGTGCAGTGCTGTACTGGGAACATCACTCTGACTGTGCAGTACTGTACTGGGAACATCACTCTGACTATGCAGCACTGTACTGGTAATGGCAATTGGATACTATACTGGGAATGTCACACTGGCATTGTGGAATTATAGTGGGAGGGTCAAACTGACCTTGTGCCAATTCACTGTGAAACCGTGCCTGTCAGTGCAGTGCTCTATTGGGAATCTCAGTCTGACAGCACAGTACTGTACTGGGAATGCAGCTCTGACAGAGTAAGACTGTACTTGGAATTTAACTCTGACAGTTAAATACTTCACTGTGAATGTAAGTCTAACAGTGTAGTTCTGTACTGGGAATGTCTTGTGAAAGCGCAGTACTGTACTAAAAATGTCAGTCTCACAGTGCAGTAATTCCTGTGAATGTCAGTCCGACAGTGCAGTACTGTACTAGGAATGTCTCTCTGAAAGTGCAGTAGTTCACAGCGACTGTCAGTCTGACAGCACAGGAATGCCGGGAATGTCAATCTCATAGTGCACTCACATGGGAATGTCACTCTTACAGGGCTGTTCTTCACAGCGAATGTTGGTCTGACAGTGCAGTACTGTACTTGGAATGACATTCTGACAGTGCTGTAGTGTACAGGGAATATCACTCTGACAGAGTAAGACTGCACTTGGAATGTAACTCTGGCAGTGGAGTACTTCACTGCGAATGTCGGTCTGGCTGCGCAGTGCTGCACTGGGAATGGCACTCTGACAGAGCAGTACTTCACTGGGGATATCTGTCTGACAGTGCACAGACTGCAATACGAATTTCACTCTGACAGTCAGTACTTCACTGCGACCTGACAGTACAGCGCTGTACTATGAATACCATCTGAAAGTGCAGCACTCTTCTGCAAATGTCACTTTGACAGTGCAGTACTGTACTGGGAATGTGACTGTGACAGTGTAAGACTGTACATGAAATGCCACTCTGACAATGCAGTATTTCACTGCGAATATTGGCCTGACAGTGCAGTACTAATCACTGTAAATCAGTACTGGGAATTTCGGTCTGACATGCAGTACTATACTGGGAATGTCACTCTGGCGTTGTGGAACTATAGTGGGAATGTCACGCTGACATTGCATTTATTCATTGTGAGTTAATGCCTGACAGTGCAGTACTGTACTGGTAATGTCAGTCTGACAGCGCAGTACTGCACTGGGAATGCAACTCTGATAGAGTAAGACTGTACTTGGAATGTAACTCTGACAGTGCAGTACTTCACTGCAAATGTCAGTCTGACAATACAGTGCTGTACTGGGAATGCCTTCTAACAGAGCAGTACTGTACTGGGAATGTCACTCTGGCATTGTGGAACTATAGTGGGAATGTCACACTTATATTGCGTTAATTCATTGCAGGTTAATGTCTGACAGTGCAGTACTGTACTGGGAATGCCATTCTGATAGAGTAAGACTGTACTTGGAATGTAACGCTGACAGTGCAGTACTGTACTGGGAATGCCTTCTGAATGTGCAGTACTGTACTGGGAATGTCACCCTGACAGTGCAAAACTTCACTGGGAATGTCAGTCTGACAATGCAGTACTGTAATGCAAATTTCACCCTGACAGAGCAGTACTTCACTGCGAATGATGGACTGACAGTGCGGTACTGTATTGTGAATGTCACTCTTACAGTGCACTGCTATTCTACGAATGACACATTGACAGTGCAGTACTCTACTGGGAATGTCGCTCTGACAGTGCAGTAGTTCACTGCAAATGACGGTCTAACAGTGCTGTACTGTGACTGTCAGTCCGCTGGTGCAGTAATGTACGAGGAATGTGACTCTGTCAATGTAAGACTGTACTTGGAATGTCACTCTGACAGTGCAGTACCGTATTGGGAATGTTAGTCTGACAGTGCAGTACTTACTGTGAATATTGGTCTGACAGTGCTGGACTGTACTGCGAATGTCTCTCTGACAGTGCAGTACTTCACTGCAAATGTGGGTCTGACAGTGCAGTACTGTACTGGGAATGTTGTTCTGACAGTGCAGTACTGTACTGGGAATGTTAGCCCGACAGTGTAAGACTGTATGTGGAATGTCACTCTAACAGTGCAGTACTTCAATGCCAATGTCAGCCTGAAAGTGCAGGAATGAACTTTGAATGTCTTTCTGACAGCGCTAACTGTACTGGGTATGTCGGTCTGACAGCACAGTACAATACTGGGTATGTGACTCTGACAGTGTAAGACTGTACATCGGATGTCACTCTGACAATGCAGTACTTCACTGTGAATGTCGGTCTGACAGTGCAGTACTGTACTGGGAATGTGACTCTGACTGCACAGTACTGTAGTTGGAACGTCACTCTGATAGTGCAATACTTTACTGGGAATGTCAGTATGACACTGCATTAAATCACTCTAAATATCAGTCTGAAAGTGCAGTCCTACATGGCTAATGTCAGTCTGACAGTGCAGTACTGTACTGGGAATGTCAGTCTAACAGCAGAGTACTGCACTGGGAATACCAGTCTGATAGAATAAGATTGTACTTGGAATGTAACTGACAGTGCAATATCTCACTGTGCATGTCGGTCTAACAGTGCAGTGCTGTACTGGGAATGCCTTCTGACAGTGCAATACTGTACTGGGAATGTCAGCCTCACTGACAGTGCAGTAGCGAACTGCGGCTTCGGTCTGACAGCGCAGCACTGTACTGGGAATGTCAATCTGACAGCGCAGCACTGTACTGGGAATGTCAATCTGACAGCGCAGTACTGACATGAAACTATCACTCTTACAGTGATGTACTTCACTGTGAATATCAGGCTGACAGTGCAGTACGGTACTGGGAGTGATGGACTAACAGTGCAGTACTGATGTGGGAATGTCGCTCTTAAACTGCTGTACTTCAGTGCGAATGTTGGTCTGACAGTGCAGTACTGTACTGCAAATTTCATTCAGGCAGCACAGCACTCTATTGGGAAGATCACTCTGACTGTGCAGCAATGTACTGGGAATGTCAGCCTGACAGCGCAGCACTGTACGGGGAATGTCATTCAGGCAGTGCAGTTGTGCACTCGGAATGACACACTGACAGTGCAGTACTTCAATGGGAATGTCAACCTGACAGCGCAGTTATGTACTAGGAATGTCACTCTGAAAGTGCTGTACTTCACTGTGAACCTCAGCCTGACAGTGCCATACTGTCATATGAATTTCACTCTGACAGTGCAAACTGTACTGGGAATGTCAGTCTGATAGTGAATTAACTCACTGTAAATATCAGTCTGAAAGTGCAGTACTTCACAGCGAATATTGGTCTGACAGTGCAGTACTGAACTGAGAATGTCACTCATACAGTGCTGTACTTCACTGTGAATGGTGATCTGACAGTGCAGTACTGTACTGGAAATGTACCTCTGACTGTGCAGTACTATACTGGGAATGTCACTCGAGCGTCGTTGAACAGTAGTGGGAATGTCACACTGACAGTGCAGTAGTTCACTGCGACTGTTGTTCTGACATCACAGGAATGTACTGGGAATGTCAACCTGACAGTGCAGCACTGTACTGTGAATGTCGGTCTGACTGTGCAGTACTGTAATACGAATGTCATTCAGGCAGCGCAGAACTGTATTTGGAATGACACTCTGACAGTACAGTAATGTACTGGGAATATCGGTCTGACAGTGCAGTACTATACTGGAAATGTCACGTTGACTTTGCAGTATTTCACTGCAAATATCAGCCTGAGAGGGCAGCACTTCACTGGGAATGTCAGTCTGCCCTTGCAATAATGTGATACAAATTTCACTCTGACGGTCAGTACTTCACTGTGAATGTTGGCCTGACAGTGCAGTACTTTTCCATGAATGTCATTTTAACAGTGCAGTATTGTATTGGGAACGTCACTCTGACAGTGCAGGACAAGGCAAGCAGTGCAGGAGTCTCCTGTGGCTAATCCCCTGCAAAACAGATATACCGCTTTGGATACTGTTGGGGGAATGGCCTCTCAGGGGAAAGCAGCAACAGCTAAATTCGTTGCACCACGGTTGGCTCTGCTGCACAGGGGAGGAGTAAAAAGTGTGGGAATGCAATAGTTATAGGGGATTCAATTGTAAAGGGAATAGATAGGTGTTTCTGTGGCTGCAAACGAGACTCCAGGATGGTATGTTGCCTCCCTGGTGCTAGGGTCAAGGATGTCTCAGAGCGGCTAGAGGACATTCTGAAGGGGGAGGGTGAACAGCCAGTGGTCGTGGTACACATTGGTACAAACGACATAGGGATGAGGTACTAAAAGCAGAATATAGGGAGCTAGGGAGTAAGTTGAAAAGTAGGACCTCAGAGGTTGTGATCTCAGGATTACTACCAGTGCCATGTGCTAGTCAGAGTAGAAATAGCAGGGTGTATCGGATGAATACGTAGCTGAAGAGATGGTGTGAGGGGGAGGGTTTCAGATTCCTGGGGCATTGGGACCGGTTCTGGGGGAGGTGGGACCAGTACAAACTGGACGGGTTACACCCGGGCAGGACCGGGACTGATGTCCTCGGGGGAATATTTGCTAGAGTGGTTGGGGAGGGTTTAAACTAAAATGGCAGGGGGATGGGAACCTATGAAAGGAGTCAGAGGGAGGGGAATCAAAGACAAGAACAAAAGACAGAAAGGGGAATAAGAAAAGTGATAGTCAGAGAAATCAAGGGCAAATTGGCCAGAAAAAACAACAGACCTGAGGATTGGGAGCAGTTTAGAATTCAGCAAAGGATGACCAAGGGATTGATTAAGAAGGGGAGTAAGCTTGCAGGGAACATAAAAACTGACTGTAAAAGTTTCTATAGGTATATGAAGAAAAAAAGATTGGTGAAGGTAAATGTAGGTCCCTTACAATCAGAAACAGGGAAATTTATAATGGGGAACAAAGAAATGGCTGACCAACTAAATACATCCTTTGGTTCTGTCTTCACAAAGGAGGACACTAATAACATACCAGAAATGCTGGGGAACACAGGGTTTAGTGAGAGGGAGGAACTGAAAGAAATCAGCATTAGTAGGGAAATGGTGTTGGGGAAATTGATGGGATTGAAGACCGATAAATCCCCAGGGCCTGATAATCTACATCCCAGAGTACTTAAGGAAGTGGCCCTAGAAATAGTGGATGCATTGGTGGTCATCTTCCGAGATTCTATAGACTCTGGAACATTTCCTACAGATTGGGGGGTAGCTAATGTAACCCCACTATTTAAAAAGGGAGGTAGAGAGAAAACAGGGAATTATAAACCAGTCAGCCTGACATCGGTAGTGGGGAACATTCTAGAGTCCATTATAAAAGATTTAATAGCTGAGCATTTGGAAAATAGTGGCAGAATCGGACAGAGTCAGCATGGATTTACGAAAGGGAAATCATGCTTGACAAATCTACTGGAATTTTTCGAGGATGTAGCGAGTAGAGTTGATGAGGGGGAGGTGGTGGATGTGGTTTATTTGTACTTTCAGAAGGCTTTCGACAAAGTCCCACATAAGAGATTGGCGTGTAAAATTAAAGTGCATGGGATTGGGGGTAGTGTATTGAGATGGATAGAAAACTGGTTGGCAGACAGGAAACAAAGAGTAGGAATAAACGGGTCTTTTTCCGAATGGCAGGCAGTGACTAATGGGGTACCGCAGGGATCGGTGCTGGGACCCCAGCTATTCACAATATATATTAACGATTTAGATGAGGGAACTAAATGTAATATCTCCAAATTTGCAGATGACACAAAGCTGGGTGGGAGGGTGAGCTGTGAGGAGGATGCAGAGATGCTTCAGTGTGATTTTGACAAGCTGAGTGAGTGGGCAAATGCATGGCAGATGCAGTATAATGTGGATAAATGTGAGATTATCCTCTTTGGTAGTAAAAACAGGAAGGCAGATTAATATCTGAATGGCTATAAATTGAGAGAGGGGAATGTGCAACGAGACCTGGGTGTCCTCATACACCAGTCGCTGAAGGTCAGCATGCAGGTGCAGCAGGCGGTAAAGAAGGCAAATGGTATGTTGGCCTTCATAGCCAGAGGATTCGCGTACAGGAGCAGGGATGTCTTGCTGCAATTATGCAGGACCTTGGTGAGACCACACCTGGAATATTGTGTGCAGTTTTGGTCTCCTTATCTGAGGAAGGATGTTCTTGCTATAGAGAGAGTGCAGCAAAGGTTTACCAGACTGATTCTTGGGATGACGGGACTGACATATGAGGAGAGATTGAGTCGATTAGGATTATATTCGCTGGAGTTCCGAAGAATGAGGGGGGATCTCATAGAAACCTATAAAATTCTAACAGGACTAGACAGGGTAGATACAGGAAGGATGTTCCCGATGGTGGGGGAGTCCAGAACCAGGGGTCACAGTCTGAGGATATGGGGTAGACCATTTCGGACTGAGATGAGGAGAAATTTCTTCACCCAGAGAGTGGTGAGCCTGTGGAATTCATTACCACAGAAAGTAGTTGAGGCCAAAATATTGTATGTTTTCAAGAAGGAGTTAGATATAGCTCTTGGGGTGAAAGGGATCAAAGGATATGGGGAGAAAGCGGGAGCAGGCTATTGAGTTGGATGATCAGCCATGATCTTGATGGATGGCAGAGCAGGCTCGAAGGGCCGAATGGCCTAATCCTGCTCCTATGTCCTATGTTTCTATGCTTACTTCACTGCAAATGATGGTCTAACAGTGCAGCGCTGCACTGTGAATGTCAGCCTGACAGCGCAGTACTGTACTGGGATTGTGACTCAGGCAGTTTAAGACTGTACTTGGAATGTCACTTTGCAGTACTGTCATACGAATTTCACTCTGACAGTGCAGTACTGTACTGGAAATGTAAGTCTGACAGTGAATTAACTCACTGTATAATATCAGTCTGAAAGTGCAGTACTTCACAGCGAATGTCAGTCTGACAGTGCAGTGCTGAACTGGGAATGTCACTCTGGCAGTGCAGTACTTTACTTTGAATGGTGGTCTGACAGTCCAGTTCTGTACTGGGAAGGTACCTCTGACTTTGCAGTACTATACTAGGAATGTCACTCGAGTGTCATGAAACTTTAGTGCGAATGTCACACTGACATTGTGTTAATTCACTGCGAATTTATGTCTGACAGTGCAGCACTGTACTAGAAATGTCAGTCTGACAGAGTAGGACTGTACTTGGAATGTAACTCTGACAGTGCAGTACTTCACTGCGAATGTCAGTTTGACAGTGCAGTAACGTACTAGGAATGTGACTGGCAGTGTAAGACTGTACTGTCAGACCGACATTTGAAGTGAAGTATGCACTGTCAGACTGACATTCGCTGTGATGTACTGCACTTTCAGACTGATATTTACAGAGTTAATTCACTGTCAGATTGGAATTCCCAGTGGAGTACTGCACTGTCAGAGTGACATTCCAAGTACAGTTCTGCACTGTTAGACCGGCATTTAAAGTGAAGTGCTGCACTGACAGTGTAACACTGTACTTGGAATGTAAATCTGACATGGCAGTATTTCAATGCGAATGTAGGTCAGGCAGTGCAATACTTGGAATGCCATTCTGACAGTGCAGTACTGCACTGAGAATCTCAGTCTGACAGTGAATTAACTCACTGTAAATGTCAGTCTGAAAGTGCAGTACTTCACTATGAATGTTGGCCTGACAGTGCAGTACTGCACTGAGAATGTCAGTCTGACAGTGAATTAACTCTCTGCAAATATCAGTCTGAGACTGCAATAAATCACAGCGAATGTTGGTCTGACAGTGCAGTACTGTACTGGGAATGTCAGTCTGACAGTGCAGTACTGTACTGGGAATGTCAGTCTGACAGTACTGTACTTCACTGTGAATGTTCGCCTGACTGTGCTGGGAATGTCTTCTGACAGCGCAGTACTGTACTGGGAAAGTGAATCTCACAGTATGGTAACTACTGTGAATGTCAGTTTGACAGTGCGGTACAATACTTCGAATGTCACTCTGACAGAACAGTAATTCACTGCGAATATCAGTCTGACAAGGCAGTACTATATTATGAATGTCATTCTGACAGTACACTACTGTTTTACGAATGTCACCTTGACAGTACGGTACTCTACTGGGAATGTCACTCTGACAGTGCAGTGCTTCACTACAACTGGCAGTCTAACAGTGCAGTACTGTACTGTGAATGTTAGTCTAACAGCACAGAACTGTGCTCGGTATGTGACTCTGGCAGTGTAAGACTGTATCTGGAATGTCACTCTGACAGTGCAGTATTTCACGGCGAATGTCAGTCTGACAGTATGATAACTCATTGTAAATGTCGGTCTGAAAGTGCTGAACTTCACTGCGAATGTCGGTCTGACAGTGCAGTACTGTAGTGGGAATGTGACTCTGACAGTCTAATGCTTTATGTGGAATGTCACTCTGACGTTGCAGTCCTTCACTGGGAACGTCAGTCTGGCAGTGCATTAACTCACTGCGAATGACAGTCTGACAGTGCAGTGTCATACTTGGAATGTCAGTCAGACAGCGAAGTAGTTCATTGCGACTGTCAGTCTGACAGCACAGGAATGTACTGGGAATGTCAATCTGACAGTGCTGTACTTTACTGCAAATGTCAATCTAACAGTGCAGTACTGTACTGTGAATTTCAGTCTGACTGCTCAGTACAGTATTGGGAATGTGACTCTGACAGGGTAAGACCGTACTTGGAAGGTCACTCTGAGAGTGCAGTACTTCACTGCGAATGTTGGTTTGACGGTGCAGCACTGTCCTGGGAACGTCACTTGGAGAGTACAGTTCCCTACTGGAAATGTCGGTCTAACAGTGCAGCACAGAACTGGGAATGTCGGCCTGATATTGCAGGACTGAAGTGGGAATGTCAGTGTCATGGTGCAGTACTGAATTGGGAATACCTGTCTGACGGTGCAGTGGCAGTGCTGCACTGCGAGTGTCATTCTGGTAGTTAAGTATGTTACTGGGAACGTCACTTGGACAGTACAGTCCCGTACCAGGAATGTCACTCGGAGAGTGCATTACTGTACTGTTACTGTCACTCTGACAGTGTGGGACTGTACAGGGAATGCCGGTGTGACAGTACAGTACTGTGCTGGGAATGTCACTCTGACCGTGCAGTACTTTACTGTGAATGTCAGTCTGAAAGTGCAGTACTGTATTTGTAATGTTACCCTGACAGTGAAGTTTTATACTGGGAATGTCACTCTGACAGTGAAGTATTACACTGGGAATGTCACTATGACAGTGAAGTTTTATACTGGGAATGTCACTCTGAAAGTGAAGTATTACACTGGGAATGTCACTCTGACAGTGAAGTATTACACTGGGAATGTCACTCTGACAGTGCAGTTCTCTACTGGGAATGTCATCCAACAGAGGGCGGTAGTGAAAAGTGACTGAGAAGCATTCTGGGAGAAGTCAGCACAGTCACCGCAACTCAGAAGGGGGTCGAGAAGAAGGACCCTTGCTCTCAACAGGAGGAAGAGCATCCAACAGAGGGCAGTAGTGAGAAGTGACTGAGAAGCATTCTGGGAGAAGTCAGTGCAGTCACCGCAACTTAGAAGGGGATCTAGGGGGACGCACTGTCAAAGAACGGAATAGCCCCAAACATTACATTGCTGTAGTGCTTCCATCCCTCCCTCAGAGAGGGGGAGAGGCAGTACCTTCAGGAGTGCACCAGGCCTGCAAGGGGCACTCTTCTGAAAGTGGATTTTTAAAAAAGCAGCTGATTGGTGAGTAAATCCTGGTGAGTTTTTTTTTCGATCTATTAAAGTAATTAATTGCTTAATACTGAGGTAGGAGTTTTAAAAAAAAGTATAGAGTATTACTGTACAAGTATAATTAGTCAAGAAACAAGGTTCCTAGTTAACATAAATAAGGCCCCGAGCTAGAGTATTTTTTAAGGGAGTAACTAGCTTAATTGAGAGGGACGTCATGGCAGGAGAACTCAGACCCATGATATGCTCCTCCTGCAGGATGTGGGAAATGAGGGACGCTTCCAGCGTCCCTGGTGACCATGTGTGCAGAAGGTGTGTCCAAATGCAGCTTCAAGCTAACCGGATTTCGGAGCTGGAGCTGCGGGTGGACTCATTGTGGAGCATCCGGGATGCTGAGCAAGTTGTGGATAGCACGTTTAGCGAGGTGGGAACACTGCAGGTGAAGATTCCACAGGCAGAAAGGGAATGGGTGACCATCAGGAACAGTAAAAGACTCAGGAAGGTAGTGCAGGAGTCCCCTGTGGTCATCCCCCTCTCTAACAGATATACCGCTTTGGATACTGTTGGGGGGATGGCCTCTCAGGGGAAAGCAGCAACAGCCAAGTTCATGGCCCCGTGGGTGGCTCTGCTGCTCAGCGGGGCGGGAGGAAAACAAGTGGCAGGGCTATAGCGATAGGGGATTCAATAGTTAGGGGCACAGACAGATGCTTCTGTGGCTGCAAACGTGAATCAAGGATGGTATGTTGCCTCCTTGGTGCCAGGGTCCGGGATGTCACGGAGCGGCTGCAGGACATTCTGGGGAGGGAAGGTAAACAGCCAGTGGTCATGGTAAACATTGGTACCAACGACATAGGGTAACTAAGGGATGAGGACCTGCAAGCTCAGTACAGGAAGTTAGGAGATAAATTAAAATGCAGGACCTCAAATGTAGTAATCTCAGGATTACTCCCAGTTCCACGTGCTAGCGAGAGCAGGAATAAGAGGATAGACCAAATGAACACATGGCTGGAGAGATGGTGTAGCTGGGAGGGATTCAGATTCTTGAGGCACTGGGACCGGTTCTGGGGAAGGTGGGACCTGTACAAACCGGACGGGCTGCACCCAGGCAGAGCTGGGACTAGTGTCCTTGTGGGGGCTTTTGCTGGTTCTGTTGGGGAGTATTTAAACTACTGTGGCAGGGAGATGGGATCCCAGGAGTAGGATCAGATAGGTCAGATTCAGATCAGAAAAATGGAAGTAGAACATTAGCCAGGGACGTTGTGATAGACATGGAATTACAGGAGAAGCAAAGTTTACAAAGTGTCCAGCAAGGGAAATTGATGGGGTTAAACTGTTTATACTTCAATGCAAGGAGTATTACAAAGAAGGTAGATGAGTTAAGGGCACAGGAAGACACATGGCAGCAGGATAATGGAGACCTGGCTAAAGTAGGGACAAAACTGGCAGCTTAATATCCCTGGTTATAGAGTCTTCAGACAGGATAGAGTAGGAGATAAAAAAGGAGGGGGGCGTGGGGTAGCACTAATGGTTAAAGAATCAATTCCAGTTGTGAGAAGCGAAGATATACTAAATGGGTCAACAAACGAGGCTTTATGGATTGAGCTTAGAAATAAAAAAGGGGCAGTCACACTACTGGGAGTATACTACAGACGCCCAAATAGTGAAAGGGAGATAGAAGAACAAATATGTAGGCAAATTTCTGTTTGTAAGAACAAGAGGGCAATAATAGTAGGAGACTTCAACAATCCTAATATCAACTGGGATTCAAACAATATAAGGGGCACTGAGGGAGAAAAATTCATGCAGTAGGTCCAGGAAATTTTTTCAACCAATTAGTGACAAACCCAACAGAGGAGATGCAATTCTAGACCGAGTATTGGGGAACGAAGAAGGGCAAGTGGGTGAAGTGACAGTTGGCGACCATATCGGGGACAGTGATCACAATTCAATTAGATTTAGCATTACCATGGAAAAGGACAGAGATAAAGCAGGAGTAAAAGTCTTGAACTGGGGGAAGGCAAATTTTGCAGAAATGAGAAGGGACTTGGCTGAGGTGGACTGGACAGCACTGCTGGAGGATAAAACAGTGGAAAACCAGTGAGAAGCACCAAAAAGCGAGATCCTAATTGTACAAAAATAAGAGTGGCACTGCCAAATCTAGACCCCCCGGTTATCTACAGGAATACAGGGGAAGATCAAACAGAAAAAGAAAGCGTACGATAGGCACAAAGAACTAAGCACTGCAGATAGCCTAGATGAATATAGGAAGTGCAGGGACAAAGTAAAAAAGGAAATAAGGAAATCAAAGAGAGGGCATGAAAAAAGATTAGCAAGTAAAGTTAAAGATAACCCAAAGATGTTTTACCAATACATTAATACTAAAAGGTTAGTTAAGGAAAAAGTGGGACCTATCAGAGATGAAGATGGAGACTTGTGTGTAGATGCAGAGGCTGTGGGAAGGGTATTGAATGAATATTTTGACTCCGTGTTTACAAAGGAAAGGGAGGATGTAGATATAGTTGTCCAGGTGGAACACTGCGAGATATTGGACTGGATAGTCATAAAGAGAGAGGAAGTACTCGAAGGGTTGAAATCCTTGAAGATTGATAAGTCACCAGGGCCAGATGGATTGTTTCCGAGGCTGCTGAAGGAAGTCAGGGAGGAGATAGCAGATGCTCTGAGGATGATTTTCCAATCTTCACTAGATACACGGGAGGTACCGGAGGACTGGACAAATGCAAATGTACTTCCATTGTTTAAAAAGGGATCAAAGGAAATGCCAAACAATTATAGGCCAGTTAGTCTTACATCAGTGGTGAGCAAATTAGTAGAACCAATCCTGAGAGATAGGATTAACTATCATGTGGAAAGGCATGGACTAGTCAGGGATGGTCAGCATGGATTTGGTAAAGGCAGGTCTTGCCTCACAAATTTGATTTAATTCTTTGAGGAAATGACAAGAAGGGTTGATGAAGGTAGTGCAGTGGATGTTGTGTACATGGATTTTAGCAAGGTATTTGACAAGGTCCCACATGGCAGGAAAGTAAAAGCCCATGGGATTCAGGGTAATGTGGCAAACTGGATAAAAGGTTGGCTTTGTAACAGGAAACAAAGGGTAATGATCGATGGATGCCCTTGCGAATGGAAAGTTGTTTCAAGTGGTGTTCCACAGGGCTCGGTGTTGGGACCCTTGCTGTTTGTGTTATATATTAACGATTTGGACGTGAACGTGGGGGGGCATGATTGGGAAATTTGCAGATGACACAAAGATTGGCCGAGTAGTGGATAGTGTAGAGGATAGCCATAATCTCCAAAACAATATAGATGGATTGGTGGAGTGGGCGGTAAAGTGGCAGATGGATTTTAACGTAGAGAAGTGTGAGGTCATACATTTAGGTCAAACAGTTACAGGGATCACACAATAAATGGGAATATACTAAGAGGGGTAGGTGAAGTGAGAGATCTTGTCGTACAAGTACACAGGTCCCTGAAGGCAGCAGTTCAAGTAGACAAGGTTGTAAAGAAGGCACAGGGAATGCTCTCCTTCATTGGCAGAGATATAGAATATAAAAGTAAGGATATAATGTTGGAATTGTATAAAAGACTGGTGAGGCCACAACTGGAGTATTGTGTGCAGTTCTGGTCACCACATTACAGGAAGGACGTAATAGCTCTGGAGAGAGTGCAGAGGAGGTTTACAAGAATGTTGCCAGGGTTAGAAAAGTGTAGCTATGAGGAGAGATTGGATAGGTTGGGGTTACTTTCCTTAGAACAAAGAAGGCTGAGAGGTGACTTGATTGAGGTGTACAAAATTATGAGGGGAATAGATAGAGTGGACAGGATAAAATTGTTTTCCTTGGTGGAGAATTCTAGAACCAGGGGACATAGATTCAAGATAAGTGGCAGAAGATGTAGGGGGGACAAGAGGAAGAACTTTTTAACGCAGAGGGTAGTGGGTGTCTGGAATTCGCTGCCCAAGTTGGTGGTCGAGGCAGAAACTCTAAACTCTTTTAAAAAGTACCTGGATCTGCACCTAAAGTGCTGTAAGCTGCAGGGCTATGGGCCGGGTACAGGAAGGTGGGATTAGAAAGGGCACCTAGGTGTCCTCGGGCTGGCATGGACAAGATGGGCCGAATGGCCTTCTTCTGTGCTGTAACTTTTCTATGGTTCTATGGTTCTAATGTCAGTCTGACAGTGCAGGACTGAACTGGGAATGTCAGTGTCATGGCGCAGTACTGAATTGGGACTATCTGTCTGACAGTGCAGAACCGTACTGGGAATGTCACTTTAGCAGTGCAGTAGTGTTACTGGGAATGTCACTAGGAGAGTGCTGTACTGTCCTATGAATGTAGATCTTACGGTGTGGAACTGTACTGGGAACATTACTCGAACAGTGCAGCACTTCACTGTGAATGTCGGTCTGAATGTGCAGTACTGTACTGGGTTTGCTACTCTTACAGTTCAGTAATGTACTGGGAATGTCAGTCTATCAGTGCAAAACTGCACTGGGAATGTCAGTCTGACTGTGCAGTACTGTCCTAGGAATGTCGGACTGACAGTGCAGTATTGTGCTGGAAATGTCACTCTGACAGTGTGGTACTGCACTGGGAATGTTTTTCGGACAGTGCAGTACTGTACTAGGAATGTTGGTCTGATGGTGCGGAACTGTACTGTGAATGTCACTGACAGTGCAGCACTGAACTGGGAATGTCGGTGTGACAGTGCAGTACTGAAATGGAAAGATCTGTCTGATTCCTTGTAGTATACTAGGAATGTCACTCTGACAGTGCGGTACTGTACTGGGAACGTTAATGCAGCACTTGACTGGGAATGTCACTCCGACAGTGCAACACTGTACTATGAATGTTGGTCTGACGGTGCCAAACTGCACTGCAAATGTCACTCTGACAGTGCAGCACTGTAATGGGAATGTTGGTCTGACCATGCAGTGCTGTACTGGGAAAGTCAGTCTGACCATACAGTGCTGTACCGGGAATGTCAGTCTGACCGTGCAGTGCTGTACTGGGAATGTCAGTCTGACCGTGCAGTGCTGTACTGGGAATGTCAGTCTGACCGTGCAGTGCTGTACTGGGAATGTCAGTCTGACCGCTTCTCGGCCTCTTGGCTAAGATCAAGTGTAGTGTTGCAGGGGCGACACCATGGTCCTGCCATGGCAAGGTCGGGATGGAAGGGCGAAAACCAATCGCAATCCGAATTCATACCGTGGGTTACCTATCACCGTCCGAGTCACGGTGAACCACAGCGACGAAGGAGGATCACCTATGGATCGGGGCTTCTTCACCAGGAGGATCCTGTTGAAGGCGTGCGGCTTCCAAGCTACGGAGATCTTCACCCTGCACGACTCCCGCAAAGGTGGTTATTTCGACGTGACGTTCAAGCAAGTGGCAGACTGCGTCCGGCTCCTGAGGGTGTTCGAGGAGAAGAGAGACCTGCCGGAGATGAAGATCCTGACGGCGGAGCCGCACTTTTCTCTGCCGTTGCAACGGGAACGTGAGGTGATGGTGCATGTGTACAACCCCTTCGTCCCTGTCGCCGACGTGGTCACCTTCCTCACCAGGTACTTCGATAAGGTGGGGAGCGGCACCGAGATTCGAGACGACTTGGGGATCTGGACAGGCAAACGCCTGTTTAAGGTCACGCTAAAGACCGATGGTAAGGGAGCCATTTTCCACCCTCCTTCCAGTTTCGCAATCGGGGGAAACCGTGGCTACCTGGTCTACGCTGGGCAACCCAAGCATTGTCGCTCATGCGGCAAGGCTGGTCATGTGGCGGCCAACTGCAGCGCCTCCCTCTGCAAGATCTGCAAACAGGAAGGGCACCAGACAAAAGACTGCAAACAGGCCAAGTGCTGCAACCTGTGTGGCGAGGCAAGTCACCTCTACAGGACCTGCCCCAAACGCTGCCGTACTTACGCACAGGCAGCCAAAGCCGACCACGGGGAAGCAGAAGAAATGTTCCGTGTCACTCCAACCACCAAGGCCCCCAGGGAGCTCAACGGGACAAAGGAGGACACAGAGAGAGACAAGGTGGAGAAAGAGATTGAGGCAACAGAGAGCCAATCAACAGCACCACCCCCTGAACCTTCCAGTCCTCAGGACAGCGAATCAATGGAGGAGGAGGCAGCAGTGGAAAAGCAGCAGGGGGAGTGGCGGACGGTGAAGAACAAGAAAAGTAAGAGGGAGCGAAGAAGAAGCAAAGGCGTTTCCCAGAGAAGCGGCAAGAGGCGTCTCCCATCCGACACGGATGACAAGGGCAGCAGCTCTTCGGATGAGGAAGTGCCAGAGCGGCACCGACAGAAGAGGCGGCAAAGCTCCAGGGCGTTGGAGGACGAGACACCCGAGCTCCAGAAAATTGGAGACAACAAGGAGACCAACGCACCCCAACTTTGCCTGCAACCTGAGGAGGCCAGTGCACCACAGCCCCTGGAATCTGGGAGCAGTGAGGCAATCATCGCACCCCAGCTCCAGGAAGCCGGGAA
This sequence comes from Cetorhinus maximus, assembly GCF_964194155.1. NCBI lineage: Eukaryota > Metazoa > Chordata > Chondrichthyes > Lamniformes > Cetorhinidae > Cetorhinus > Cetorhinus maximus. The sequence goes on along the minus strand of NC_135886.1, from coordinate 144,313,095 downwards.
CAGCAACCCCCCAGAGGGGGTGAGTTTTGGAGAAGCTTCTCCAGCAAAGGTCATCTCAAAATCCGCTCACTACGTGAACCTCCAGATGCCACTGGAGCAGAACACGGCCAAGGAGATCTACCTCAGCCCATCCAAAGTGAAGGAATTTGAGCTCACTACGGGTATGAAGGAGCAGACTAAAGGTCTGGGACTCTCAGAGACAGTGGGTTTGGTAGGAGAATAAATGCTTTAATATGGGTTTAAAGATTGTATCCATAAATGTGCGTAGCATTAAATCTACTACGCGATGTGTTGCGACCTTGGACTACCTTGCCAAGGTCAAAGCTGACCTGTTGTTTCTGCAGGAGTGTGCGATACCGCACCTCAGCTCCTACAGGCAATGGTCACGATGGTGGTCCCACGGGCCATCGATCTGGTCGGGCGGAAACGACTCTCGTTCCTCCGGCCTGGGTATTCTGCTGCGGGGAGGCAACTTCACCGTCTCCGAGGTCAAGGAGGTGGTGGGCGGGCGACTCCTGGTAGCAGACGTAATGTACAAGAACGCTCCACTCCGGTTAATTAACGTGTACGGCCCGGCACAAGGGGCTGAGCGGCTGGAGGTTTTTCAGCAGCTCCCACTGCTGCTGGCGACCTCCAGGCCGGTCATTCTGGGCGGGGACTTCAACTGCATCATCGATGCGGCTGGACGATCCGGCAGGGCCGGAAGCAGATTGGACGCTACGTCCAGATCCCTGATGGAAACAGTTAAGGATGCCAAGCTGCACGACGTCTTCAGCAACCCTGCAGACGGAGCGCAGCGTAGATACACCTGGTCGCGGCCAGACGGGTCCATTCGTTCCAGGATAGACTTCCTGTTTGTGTCCCGTGCATTCACAGTCAGATCCACCGAGGTCAAGCCGGTGTTCTTCTCTGACCACTGCCTCCTACTGGCGGACTGCCACTTGGAGGAAGACCTGAGGGTGGGCAGGGGGGCATGGAAGCTAAATGTGCAACTGCTGACCCCAGAGAACATTGAGGAGCTCAAGAGGGATTACAAAGGTTGGAGAACCGTGAAACCCCTCTTTGAGTCCCTGACACACTGGTGGGAAGTGATCAAGGGAAGCATCAAGAGGTTTTTCATCCTCAAAGGCACCCAGAAAGCTAGAAAGGAACAGAGGGAAATGTCCCGACTCCAGGAAAAGATGCAGAATCTGCTCCGGCTGCGGTCGATGGGGGTCGATGTCAAGGAGGAGCTCCAAGAGGTGAAGGGCCAGCAAGCCTCGCACTTTGCCTCGGAGGCCTCCAAGATCATCTTCCGTTCCAGAGTCCGCTCCGTGGAGCAGGATGAGACGTGCTCACGTTTCTTCTTCCAAAAGGTACACAGAGAGCGCTCTGTGATCAGCAGCCTGAAGGAAGAAGACGGCTCAGTAAAGTCATCACGGTCCGACATTCTGAGGATCAGCAAATCCTTTTATGCCGGACTGTATGACGTGAAGCCCACGGACAGCACGGCCTCCCAGTCCTTCCTGTCCTCTATCACGGAGGTCCTAGACCACAGTACGCGGGAGAGCCTAGACAAACCGCTAACTCCTGACGAACTGACTAAGGCCCTCGAGTCCTTCGAGAAGAGTAAAACCCCCGGAAGCGACGGCCTGCCGGCGGAGTTGTATTCGGCTCTGTGGGACTTGATCGGCCCAGACCTGCTAGAAGTGTACGAGAGTATGCTCCTGGCCGGCAGCATGTCAGAATCCATGAGGAAAGGCATCATCACCCTCATCTACAAGCACAAGGGGGAAAGGGAGGAAATTAGGAATTGGCGACCCATTTCACTGTTGAATATGGACTATAAGATTCTGTCCAAGGTCATCGCCAACCGGGTCAAATCCGCTCTGGAATTGGTGATTCACCCTGACCAGACCTGCTCTGTGCCAGGCAGGAAGATCTCTGACAGCCTGGCGCTGCTCAGGGATACGATTGCCTATGTACAGGACAGGGGTGTGGATACCTGCCTCATCAGCTTGGATCAGGAGAAGGCCTTTGACAGAATATCGCACACCTACATGGGGGATGTGCTCTCCAAAATGGGCTTTGGGGAGGGAATTCGAAATTGGATCCAACTGCTCTACACTAACATCAGTAGCGCAGTCTCAATCAATGGGTGGGAAACAGATAGCTTTCCGATTAAATCTGGAGTCAGGCAGGGCTGCCCTCTCTCGCCTGTCCTTTTTGTGTGCTGCATAGAACCCTTTGCCGAGTCCATCAGGAAGGATCCGGGCATAAGAGGAGTGACGATCCCAGGCAGTGGAGGCACTCAGGTAAAAGCCTCCCTGTACATGGACGACGTCGCCGTCTTCTGCTCGGATCCGCTGTCGGTGCGCAGACTGATGCACGTCTGCGACCAGTTCGAACTGGCCTCGGGAGCCAAGGTAAATCGTGGGAAGAGCGAGGCCATGTTCTTTGGGAAGTGGGCTGACCGATCCTTTGTCCCCTTCACTGTCAGGGCTGACGGCCTGAAGGTGCTGGGGATATGGTTCGGAGGGACCGGGGCATGCGTTAGAAACTGGAAGGAGCGAGTGGCTATGGTGAAAAGGAAACTGGGCATGTGGGAGCGACGCTCCCTCTCCATTGCGGGTAAGAACCTGGTCATCAGGTGTGAGGTACTCTCGCTGTTGCTGTACGTGGCGCAGGTCTGGCCCATTCCACACTCCTGCGCGATGGCGATCACTCGAGCCATCTTCCGCTTTATCTGGAGGTCGAAAATGGATCGTGTCTGCAGGGACGCGATGTACAAGCCTCTAGATAAAGGGGGAAAAAACGTGCCCAACATCGCCCTCATACTGATGGCCACCTTTGTGTGCGGCTGCATCAAGCGGTGCGTAGACCCTCAGTACGCAAACACCAAGTGTCACTACGTGCTGAGGTTCTACCTGTCCCCGGTGTTGCGAAGGATGGGTCTGGCCACGCTGCCGCGGAACGCTCCAAGTAGTTGGACCGTGCCGTACCACCTGTCCCTGGTGGAAAAATTTATGCAGAAAAACACCTTTGACCACAAGTCCATCAGGCAGTGGTCAGCACGTAACGTCCTAGAGGCCCTGAGGGATAAGGAGAGGGTGGACCCTGTGGGATGGTTCCCCGAGCAGACTGTCAAAGTCATTTGGCAGAATGCCTCATCGCCAGAACTTTCCAACAAGCACCAAGACGTAGCTTGGCTGGTGGTGAGAAAGGCCCTCCCCGTCAGATCCTTCCTACACGCCAGGAGTCTCACCCCCTCTGCACGATGCCCTCGAGGTGGCTGTGGTGGGGAAGAGACCGTTGTTCACCTCCTTGTGGATTGTGCCTTTGCAAAGAAAGTCTGGAGAGAGATGCAGTGGTTGCTGTCGAGGTTCATCCCGAGCAGTTCTGTGACACAGGACTCTGTGCTCTACGGGCTGTTCCCAGGGACACACACCGAGACAAACATCAACTGCAGCTGGAGGATCATCAACTCGGTGAAAGACGCGCTTTGGTCTGCCCGAAACTTGTTGGTCTTCCAGCACAAAGAGTTGTCCCCGACCGATTGTTGCGGACTGGCACAATCCAAAGTCCAGGACTACGTGCTGAGGGACGCACTAAAGCTTGGGGCAGCTGCCGCAGGGGCGCAATGGGGAAGGGTCGCTGTCTAAGACCTTTCTACCACAGCGCACCGAGAGACTGGGAACTGTTTAGAGCCCCTCGGGCTGTACAGATCAAAATGATAGGCTGTAAATGACTGTAATATTGTTTGTACTGATGCACCTGGTGATACATTTTGTAAAAGTTTAACCTGGATTGTACCCTTGTAATGTTGTTTTTGAAATGGTTTTGAATGTGATTGAAGATTTTTATGAATAAAGTATATTTTTACAAAAAAAAAAAAAAAAATGTCAGTCTGACCGTGCAGTGCTGTACTGGGAATATCAGTCTGACCGTGCCATCTTCCGCTTTATCTGGAGGTCGAAAATGGATCGTGTCTGCAGGGACGCGATGTACAAGCCTCTAGATAAAGGGGGAAAAAACGTGCCCAACATCGCCCTCATACTGATGGCCACCTTTGTGTGTGGCTGCATCAAGCGGTGCGTAGACCCTCAGTACGCAAACACCAAGTGTCACTACGTGCTGAGGTTCTACCTGTCCCCGGTGTTGCGAAGGATGGGTCTGGCCACGCTGCCGCGGAACGCTCCAAGTAGTTGGACCGTGCCGTACCACCTGTCCCTGGTGGAAAAATTTATGCAGAAAAACACCTTTGACCACAAGTCCATCAGGCAGTGGTCAGCACGTAACGTCCTAGAGGCCCTGAGGGAAAAGGAGAGGGTGGACCCTGTGGGATGGTTCCCCGAGCAGACTGTCAAAGTCATTTGGCAGAATGCCTCATCGCCAGAACTTTCCAACAAGCACCAAGACGTAGCTTGGCTGGTGGTGAGAAAGGCCCTCCCCGTCAGATCCTTCCTACACGCCAGGAGTCTCACCCCCTCTGCACGTTGCCCTCGAGGTGGCTGTGGTGGGGAAGAGACCGTTGTTCACCTCCTTGTGGATTGTGCCTTTGCAAAGAAAGTCTGGAGAGGGATGCAGTGGTTGCTGTCGAGGTTCATCCCGAGCAGTTCTGTGACACAGGACTCTGTGCTCTACGGGCTGTTCCCAGGGACACACACCGAGACAAACATCGACTGCAGCTGGAGGATCATCAACTCGGTGAAAGAGGCGCTTTGGTCTGCCCGAAACTTGTTGGTCTTCCAGCACAAAGAGTTGTCCCCGACCGATTGTTGCGGACTGGCACAATCCAAAGTCCAGGACTACGTGCTGAGGGACGCACTAAAGCTTGGGGCAGCTGCCGCAAAGGCGCAATGGGGAAGGGTCGCTGTCTAAGACCTTTCTACCACAGCGCACCGAGAGACTGGGAACTGTTTAGAGCCCCTCGGGCTGTACAGATCAAAATGAAAGGCTGTAAATGATTGTAATATTGTTTGTACTGATGCACCTGGTGATACATTTTGTAAAAGTTTAACCTGGATTGTACCCTTGTAATGTTGTTTTTGAAATGGTTTTGAATGTGATTGAAGATAATTTATGAATAAAGTATATTTTTACAAAAAAAAAAAAAAAAAATATCAGTCTGACCGTGCAGTACTGTACTGGGAATGTTGGTCTGACCATGCAGTGCTGTACTGGGAAAGTCAGTCTGACCATACAGTGCTGTACCGGGAATGTCAGTCTGACCGTGCAGTGCTGTACTGGGAATGTCAGTCTGACCGTGCAGTGCTGTACTGGGAATGTCAGTCTGACCGTGCAGTGCTGTACTGGGAATGTCAGTCTGACCGTGCAGTGCTGTACTGGGAATATTGGTCTGACAGTGGCAGTACTGTACTGGGAACTTCCCTTGGACATTGTAGTACTTCACTGAGAATGGTGGTCTGAACGTGCAGCACTTTACTGGGATTTTCACTCTGACAGTGCAGTACTGTAGTGGGAATATCGGTCTAACATTGGAAGACTGTACTGGGAATGTCACTTTGACAGTGTGGTAGGACTGTGTACTGGGAATTTCGCTCTGACCGTGCAGTGTTTCACTGCGAATGTCAGTCTGGCGGTGTAATACTGAACTGGGAATATCTGTCTGATCGTGCAGTACTTCACAGTGAATGTCGGTGTGACAGTGCAGTATGTTATCCGGAACGTCATTCAGATAGTGCAGTACTCTACCAGGAATGTCACTCTGAGAGTGAAGCACTGTACTGTTAATGTCACTCTGACAGCGTGGGACTTTAAAGGTAATGTCGTTGTCACAGTGCAGTACAGTATTGGGAACCTCACTCTGACAGTACAGTACTTCACTACGAATGTCGGTCTGACAGTGCAGTACTGTACTGGGTTTGTAACTCTGACAGTGCGGTGCTGTACTGGAAATTTCACTCTGAGATTGCAGTGCTTCACTGCGATTGTCAGTCTTACAGTGCAGAACTGAACCATGAATGTTACTCTGAAAGTGCGATACTTTACTGTGAATGTCACTCTGTCCTTGCAGTACAGTACTGTGAGTGTCACTCGGACAGTGCAGTACTTCACTGCAAATGTCAGTCTGAAATTGCAGGACTGAACTGGGAATATGTGCCTGATATTGCAGTGTTTCACTGTGAATGTCGGCCTGATAGTGCAGTAATTCACTTTTAATGTTGGAGTGACAGTGCAGCACTGAACTGGGAATGCTGGTCTGACAATGCAGTATCATACTGGGAATCTCAGTCTGACCGTGCAGTAATTCACCGTGAAGGTCGGTCTGATAGTGCAGCACTGACCTGCGAACGTGGGTCTGATATTGCAGGACTGTACAGGGAATGTCGGTCTGACAGTGCAGTACTGTACTGGGAATGTCACTCCGACAGTGTTTTAAAAAATTTATTCATTCACGGGATGTGGGGTTCGCTGGCTGGGCCAGCATTTATTACCCATCCCTAGTTGCCCTTGAGAAGGTGGTGGTGAGCTGCCTTCTTGAACCGCTGCAGTCCATGTGGTGTAGGTACACACACAGTGCTGTTAGGGAGGGAGTTCCAGGATTTTGACCCAGCGACAGTGAAGGAACGGCGATATATTTCCAAGTCAGGATGGTGAGTGATTTGGAGGGGAACTTCCAGGTGGTGGTGTTTCCATCTCGTGTCAGACTGTACTGGGAATGTCAGTTTGATAGTGTAGTACTGCGCTGGGAATTTCAGTCTGACAGTACAGTAATGTACTGGGAATGTTATTCTGACAGTGCAGTACTTCACTGAGAATATCGGTCTGGTAGCGCAGTACTGAACTGGAAACCTTACCCTGAGAGTGCAGTACTGTACTGGGAATATCACTCTGACAGTGCGGTCCTACACTGCGAATGTCAGTCTCACAGTGCAATATTATACTGGGGTTGTCAATCTGCCAGTGTCAGACTGTACTGGGAATGTCACTCTGGGAGTGCAGTACTTCACTGCGAATGTCAGACTAACAGTGCAGTACTGTACAGAGCATCTCACTCTGACAGTGCAGTTCTGTATGGGGAATTTCAGTCTGACGGTGCAGTACTGTACTGAGAATGTCACATTGACAGTGCAGTGCTCATTGCGAATATTAGCCTGGCAGTGCTGCACTGGGTATATCACTCTGACAGTGTGGTACAGTTGTGGGAATGTCCATCTGACAGTGCAGTACAGTATTGGGAATGTTGATCTGAGAGTGCAATGTGGTACTGGGAATGACGGTGAGGCAGTGCAGCACTGTAATGGGAATTTTGGTCTGACAGTGTAATGATATACAGGCAATGTCGATCTGAGAGTGCAGTACATTATTAGGAATGTTGGTCTCACAGTGCAGTACTGTACTAGTAATGTCAATCTGACAGTGCAGTCTGTACTGGGAATGTCACTTTAACAGTACAATACTGTACTGGGAATGTCGGTCTGACAATGCAGGACTGTACTAGTAACATCACTCTGACAGTGCAGCACTATAATGGGAATGTTGGTCTGACAGTGCAGTGCTGTACTGGGAATTTTGGCCTGAGAGTGCAGCACTATAATGGGAATGTTGGTCTGACAGTGCAGTGCTGTACTGGGAATGTTGGTCTGACAGTGCAGTGCTGTACTGGGAATTTTGGCCTGAGAGTGCAGCACTATAATGGGAATATTGGTCTGACAGTGCAGTGCTGTACTGGGAATGTTGGTCTGACAGTGCAGTGCTGTACTGGGAATGTCACTCTGACAATGCAGTACTGCACTGCGAACGTAGGTTTCACAGTGCAAAACTGTACTCGGAATGTCACTCTGACAGTGTCAGATTGTACTGGGAGTGTCGGTCTGACAGTGCGGCGCTGTACTGGGAATGTCACCCTGACAGTGCGGCACTGTAGTGGGAATGTCAGCCTGACAATGCAGTGCTGTCCTGGGAATGTCACTCTAACAGTGCATTACAGAACTGGGAATGTCGGTCTGAGAGCGCCCTTCTTCACTACGAATGCCGGTCAAAAGTTACGTACTGGGAACGTTGGTCTGGCGGTGTAATAATATACTGGGAATGTCAGTTTGACAGCGCAGTACTGAACTGGGAATGTCACTCTGGTGCAGTATATTATTGGGAATGTCACTCTGACAGTGCAGTACCATACTGAGAATAACAGTCTGATAGTGTGTACTGTACCAAGAATGTCAGTCTGACAGTGTGGTACAGCACGGGGCATTTCAGTCTGACAGGGCAATACTGTGGTGGGAATTTCGGTCTGACAGTGTAATAATGTACTGGGAATGACACTAGTATGACAGCGCAGTGCTATACTGGGAATGTCACTGGATCAGTGCACTACTCAGAATCACAGTGCAGAAGAGGCCCTTCAGCCCATCGAGTCTGCACTGACACGTGAGAAACACCTGACCTACCTCCCTAATCCCATTTACCAGCACTGGGCCCATAGCCTTGAATGTTATGACGTGCCAAGTGCTCATCCAGGTACTTTTTAAAGGATGTGAGGCAACCCGCCTCCACCACCCTCCCAGGCAGTGCATTCTAGACCGTCACCACCCTCTGGGTAAAAATGTTTTTCCTCACATCCCCCCTAAACCTCCTGCCCCTCACCTTGCACTTATGCCCCCTTGTGACTGACCCTTCAACTAAGGGGAACAGCTGCTCCCTATCCACCCTGTCCATGCCTCTCATAATCTTGTACACCTCGATCAGATCGCCCCTCAGTCTTCTCTGCTCCAACGAAAACAACCCAAGTCTATCCAACCTCTCTTCATAACTTAAATGTTTCATCCCAGGCAACATCCTGGTGAATCTCCTCTGCACTCCCTCCAGTGCAATCACATCCTTCCTATAATGTGGTGACCAGAACTGCACACAGTACTCCAGCTGTGGCCTCACCAAGGTTCTATACAACTCCAACATGACCTCCCTACTTTTGTAATCTACGCCTCGATTGATAAAGGCAAGTGTCCCATATGCCTTTTTCACCACCCCACTAACATGTCCCTCCGTCTTCAGAGAACTATAGACACACACACCAAGGTCCCTTTGTTCCTCAGAACTTCCTAGTGTCATGCCGTTCATTGAATACATCCTTGTCAAATTACTGCTTCCAAAGTGTATCACCTCACACTTTTCAGGGTTAAATTCCATCTGCCACTTATCTGCTCATTTGACCATCCCATCTATATCTTCCTGCAGCCCAAGACACTCAATCTCACTGTTAACCAGCTGGCCAATCTTTGTGCCATCCGCAAACTTACTAATCCTACCCCCCACATAGTCATCTATGTCGTTTATATAAATGACAAATAATAGGGGACCCAGCACAGATCCCTGTGGTACGCCACTGGACACTGGCTTCCAGTCACTAAAGCATCCTTCTGTCATCACCCTCTGCCTCCTACAACTAAGCCAATTTTGAATCCACCTTATCAAATTACCCTGTATCCCATGTGCATTTGCCTTCTTTATAAGTCTCCCATGTGGGACCTTGTCAAAGGCTTTGCTGAAATCCATATAAACTACATCAACCACACTACCCTCATCTACACACCTGGTCACCTCCTCAAAAAATTCAATCAAATTTGTTAGGCATGACCTCCCTCTGACAAAGCCATGCTGACTATCCCTGATCAAACCTTGCCTCTCCAAGTGTAGATAGATTCTCTCCTTCAGAATTTTCTCCAATAGTTTCCCTACTACTGACATTAGACTCACTGGCCTGTGGTTCCCTGGCTTATCTCTACAACCCTTCTTAAATAGCGGAACCACATTAGCTGTTCTCCAGTCCTCTGGCACCTCCCCTGTGGCCAGAGAGGAATTAAAAATTTAGGTCAGAACGCCTGTGATCTCCTCCCTTGCCACCCTCAGCAGTCTGGGACACAAATCATCTGGACCAGGAGATTTGTTCACTTTTAAGCCTGCCAACACCTCCAATACCTTGTCACTCCCTATATGAATTTGCTTAAGAACCTCGCAGTCTCTCTGCCCGAGTTCAATACCTTCATCCTCATTGTCTTGGGTGAAGACGGAAGTGAACTATTGATGCAACACTCTAGAGATGTCCTCTGGCTCCTGTACTGGGAATGTCTGTCGATCAGTGCACTACTGTACTGGGAATATCATTCTGACAGTGCAGTACTGTACTGGGAATGTTGGTCTGACAATGCAGTACTGTACTGGGAATTTCGGTCTCATGGTGCAGTACTGCACTAGTAATGTCAGTCTGACAGGCAGTTACACACTAGTAATGTCAGTCTGACAGTGCAGTACTGTACTGCAGGACTGTACTGGGAATGTCAGTGTGACAGTATAATAATGTACTCGGAATTTCAGCCTGACAGTGCAGTTTCACACTAGAAATGTCAGTCTGACAATGTAATATTGTACTGGAAATGTCAGTCTGATGGTGCAGTGCTATATTGGGAATGTCACTCTGGCAGTGTAGTTACGCATTGGGAATTTCAGCCTGACAGTGCAGTTACGTACTGGGAATGTCACTCTGACAGTGCAGTACTGTATTGAGCATGTCGGACTGACAGGGCAGTACTGCACTGCGAATATCGGTCTGACAGTGCCATACTGTACTGGGATTGTCACTCTGACATTGTAGTACAGCACAGGAGATGTCTGACAGTGAAATGCTGTACTGGGATTGTCACTCTGACAGTGCAGTACTGCATTGAGCATGTCGGACTGACAGTGCGGTACTGCACTGCGAATATCGGCCTGACAGTGCCATGCTATACTGAGGTTGTCACTCTGACAGTGGGAGATGTCTGACAGTGAAATGCTGTACTGGGAATGTCAGTCTGATAGTGCAGCACTGCAGTGGGAATGTTGGTCTGACAGCGTAATAATGAATTGGGAATGTCTGTCTGTCAGTGTAACACCGCACTGGGAATGTCTGAGTTTGGTGGATGGCGAGAAACTGTCTGTTTCCTCTTTCGATCTTTCTCACCCCATAGAAATTGGCCCTTACTCTACTGCAGGGAAAGGTGCTCGCTGTTTGGTGAGTATCTGGTAAGTGGGTAAGTTCTATTCTATTCCCAAGGTTTAAAATAGTACACAATTTGGTGGTTAATAAAATATATAAGTAAGCAACATAAATAAGTGATTACTATAATAAAGTAACTATTGAAAACACATTAAGGATGGCAGGACAGGTGATGTGTCAAGGCTGCAGCATGTGGGAGCTCCTGGATAACATTGTGATCCAGGGCAAACATGTCTATAGTAAGTGTTTGCGTCTTGAGGAACTTCGGCTCAGAGTCACTGAGCTGGAGGCTGAGCTGCAGACACTGTGACACATCAGGGAGGGGGAAAGTTACCTGGATGCTTTATACCAGGAGGAGGTCACACCCCTTAGGGTAGGGTCTTCTGATTTGGTCAGTGGTCAGGGACAGGAGAGTGTGACTGCAATTGAGGCAGGTAAGGGGACCCAGAGGGCAGGAGTGTGAGTCTCTGCAATTGTCCAACAGGTTTGAGGTTCTCTTAGCTTGTCTGGATGAGGGTGGTGGCTGCAGGGTGGGTGAACAAACTGACCATGGCACCGTGGGACAGGAAGCCATCCAAGTGGGCGGAGCATAAAGGAATGTAGTGATAATAGGGGATAGTATAGTGAGGGGGGATTGTTCTCTGTAGCCAATAGTGAGAGTCCAGATGGATGTGTTGCCTGCCCGGTGCCAGGGTTTGGGACATCTGCTCAGGGCTGGAGAGGAGCTTGCAGTGGGAGGGGGGAGAGCCCAGTCATCGTGGTCCATGTAGGTACCAACAACATAGGCAGGATGAGGAAGGAGGCTCTGCATAGTCAGTATGATGAGCTAGGCAATGAATTAAGAAGCAGAACCTCAAAGGTAATAATTTCTGGATTATTACTTGAGCCATGTGCACATTGACAAAGGACAAATCAGATTAGAGAAATGAATGCATGGCTCAAAGGTCTGGGAGTAGTCACAGAATCACAGAATTTTAACAGCACAGAAGGAGGCCATTCGGCCCATCGTGTCTGCCCCATCTCTCCAAATGAGCATTATGACCTAGTGCCATTGCCCTGCCTTTTCCCCATACTTCTGCACATTGTTTCTATTCAAATAATCATCTAACACCCTGTTGAATGCTTCGATTGAACCTGCCTCCACCACACTTCCAGGCCGTATATTCCAGGCCCGAACCACTCGCTGTGTGAAAAAGTTTTTTCTCACATCGCGTTTGCTTCTTTTGTGAATCACTTTAAATCTGTGCCCTCTCATTCTTGATCCTTTTATGAGTGGGAACAGCTTCTCCCTATCTACCCTGTCCAGCCCCCTCATGATTTTGAACATCTCTATCAAATCTCCTCTTAGTCGTCTCCTCTCCAATGAGAACACTCCCAACTTCTCCAATCTATCCTCATAGCTGAAGTTTCTCATCCCTGGAACCATTCTTGTAAACCTCTTCTGCACTCTCTCCAATGTGTTCACATCCTTCCTATAATGTGGTGCCCAGAACTGTACACAATATTCCAGCTGAGGTCTAACAAGTTTCTTATATAAATTCAGCATAACCTCCCTGCTCTTGTACTCTCTCCCCTATTAATAAAGCCAAGGATGCTATATGCTTTATTAACTGCTCCCTCCACCTGTCCTGCCACCTTCAATGATCTATGCACATATACACCCAGGTCTTTCTGCTCCTGCACCCCCTTCAAAATTTCACCCCCTATTTTATATTGATATATTTATATTTTATATTGATTTCAATGTGTAGGTAGACTGGGAAAATCAGGTTGGTAGTGGATCCCAAGAAAAGAAATTTGTGGAATGTCTACGAGATGGCTTTTTGGAGCAGCTTGTGGTGGAACCCACTAGGGAACAGGCAATTCTAGATTTAGTGATGTGTAATGAGGCAGATTTGATAGGGAGCTTAAGGTGAAGGAACCCTTAGGAGGAAGTGACCATAATATGATAGAATTTACCCTGCAATTTGAGAGGAAAAAGCTGGAATCAGATGTAACGGTATTACAGTTGAATAAAGGCAACTACAGAGGCATGAGGGAGGAGCTGGCCAGAATTGACTGGGAGATGAGCCTAGCAGGAAAGACAGTGGAACAGCAATGACAGGAGTTTCTGGGAGTAATTTGGGAGACACAGCAAAAATTCACCCTAGGAAGAAGAAGCATACTAAAGGGAGGACGAGGCAACTATGGCTGACAAGGGAAGTCAGGGACAGCATAAAAGCTAAAGAGAAAGCATACAATGCGGCGAAGAGCAGTGGGAAACCAGGGGATTGGGAAGCCTTCAAAGACCAACAGAGGACAACTAAAAAAGAATTAAGGAGGGGGGAGATTAAATATGAGGGTAAACTAGCCAGTAATATAAAAGAAGATTGCAAGAGTATTTTTAGATATATAAAGGGTAAGAGAGAGGCAAAAGTGGACATTGGGCTGCTGGGAAATGACGCTGGAGAAGTAGTACTGGGGAACAAAGAAATGGCGGAGGAACTGAATAGTTACTTTGCATCAGTCTTCACGGTGGAAGACACGAGTGACATCCCCAAAGTTCAAGAGAATCGGGGGGCAGGGGTGAGTATGGTGGCCGTTACCAAGGAGAAGGTGCTAGGAAAACTGAAAGGTCTGATGGTGGATAAATCACCTGGACCAGATGGATTACACCCCAGAGTTCTGAAGGAGATAGCTGAAGAGATAGTGGAGGCGTTAGTGGTGATCTTTCAGGAATCACTGGAGTCAGGGAGGGTCCCAGAGGACTGGAAAATCGGTAATGTAACCCCCCTGTTTAAGAAGGGAGTGAGGCAAAAGACGGGAAATTACAGGCCGATTAGCCTGACCTCGGTCGTTGGTAAGATTTTAGAGTCCATTATTAAGGATGAGATTTCAGAATACTTGGATGCGCATTGTAAAATAGGAAAAAGTCAGCATGGTTCATCAAGGGGAGTTCATGCCTGACAAATCTGTTAGAATTCTTTGAGGAGGTAATGAGTAGGTTAGATAAAGGAGAGCCAATGGATGTTATCTACTTGGACTTCCAGAAGGCCTTTGACAAGGTGCCGCACAGGAGGCTGCTCAGTAAGATAAGAGCCCATGATATTAGAGGCCAGGTACTAGCATGGATAGAAGATTGGCTGTCTGGCAGGAGGCAGAGAGTGGGGATAAGGGGGTCTTTCTCAGGATGGCGGCCGGTGACTAGTGGAGTTCCGCAGGGGTCAGGGTTGGGACCACAACTTTTCACTTTATACATTAATGATCTAGATGAAGGAACTGAGGGCATCCTGGCTAAGTTTGCAGATAATACAAAGATAGGTGGAGGGACAGGTAGTATTGAGGAGGCGGGGAGGCTGCAGAAGGATTTGGACAGGTTAGGAGAATAGGCAAAGAAGTGGCAGATGGAATACAACGTGGGGAAGTGTGAGGTCATGCACTTTGGTAGGAAGAATAGAGGCATAGACTATTTTCTAAATGGGGAGAGAATTCAGAAATCTGGAGTGCAAAGGGACTTGGGAGTCCTAGTCCAGGATTCTCTTAAGGTTAACTTGCATGTTGAATCGGTAGTTAGGAAGGCAAATGCAATGTTGTCATTTATTTCGAGAGGACTAGAATATAAAAGCAGGGATGTGCTGCTGAGGCTTTATAAGCCTCTGGTCAGACCACATTTAGAATATTGTGAGCAATTTTTGGCCCCGTATCTCAGGAAGGATGTGCTGGCCATGGAGAGGGTCCAGAGGAGGTTCACGAGAACGATCCCAGGAATGAAAGGCTTAACATATGAGGAACGTTTGAGGACTCTGGGTCTATACTCGATGGAATTTAGAAGGATGAGCGGGGGATCTGATTGAAACTTACAGAATACTGAAAGGCCTGGATAGAGTGGATGTGGGAAAGATGTTTCCATTAGTCGGAGAGACTAGGACCCAAGGGCACAGCCTCAGAGTAAAGGGTAGACCTTTTAGAACAGAGATGAGGAGAAACTTCTTTAGCCAGAGAGTGGTGAATCTATGGAATTCATTGCCACAGAAGGCTGTGGAGGCCAGGTCATTGAGTGTATTTAAGACCAAGATAGATAGGTTCTTGATTGGTAAGGGGATCAAAGGTTACGGGGAGAAGGCGGGAGAATGGGGTTGAGAAACTTATCAGCCATGATTGAATGGCGGAGCAGACTTGATGGGTCAAATGGACTAATTTCTGCTCCTATGTCTTATGGTCTTATGATGTTATGGTCTGTCCAGGTTCTTCCTACCTCACACTTCTCCACATTGATTTTCATCTGCCACCTATCTGTCCACTCCACTAACTTGTCTGCCCTCTTGAAGTTCCACACCATCCTCCTCACAGTTCACAACACTCCCAAGCTTCGCGTCATCTTGTCCCCTGTACACCAAGATCTAGATCATTAATATATATCAGGAAAAGCAAGGGTCCCAATACAGACCCCTGGCGAACTGCACAATAAACCTTCCCCCAGCCTGAAAAATATCCATTAGCTATTACTCTCTGCTTCCTATTTTTTAGCCAATTTTATATCCACGTTGCTACTGTCCCTTTTATTCCATGGGCAAAAACTTTTCTCACAAGTCATTTGTGTGGCACTGTGTCACAGAATCACACAATCTTACAGTGCAGAAGAGGCCCTTCGGCCCATCGTGTCTGCACCAACACGTGAACTTGACCTACCTACCTAATCCCATTTACCAGCACTTGGCCCATAGCCTTGAATGTTATGATGTGCCAAGTGCTCATCCAGGTACTTTTTAAAGGATGTGAGGCAACCCGCCTCCACCACCCTCCCAGGCAGCGCGTTCCAGACCCTCACCACCCTCTGGGTAAAAAGGTTTTCCTCACATCCCCCCTAAACATCCTGCCCCTCACCTTGAGCTTATGTCCTCTCATGACTGACCCTTCAACTTCGGGGAACAGCTGCTCCCTATCCACCCTGTCCTTGCCCCTCATAATCTTGTACACCTCAATCAGGTCGCCCCTTTTCCCGTTTATATACTTACAGAATATCTTGGGATTTTCCCTACTTTTACCAGCCAGAGCTTTCTCATATCCCCTCTTTGCTCTCCTAATTGCTTTCTTAAGCTCCACCCTGCACTTTCTGTACTCCACTAATGCCTCCACTGATTTGCTCCCCTTGTACCTGCTAAAAGCCTCTCTTTTCCTTCTCATCGTATCCTGAATATCTCTGGTCATCCATGGTTCTCTGGGCTTGTTACTCCTTCCTATCACCCTAGAGGGAACATGTTGAGCCTGTACCCTTCCCATTTCCTTTTTGAACACCCCCCACTGTTCTTCTGTAGATTTCCCCACAAGTAACTGTTCCCAGTCTACCTTGGCCAGATCCTGCCTTATTTTATTAAAATCCGCTCCCCCTCAATCCATAACATTTTTTTGCAACTTGTCTATTTCTTTGCCCATAATAAGCTTAAACTGTACCATGTTGTGATCGCTATCACTAAAATGCTCCCCCACCACCACATCAGCCACCTGTCCAGCTTCATTCCCCAGAATTAGGCCCAGCACTGCACCGTCCCTTGTTGGACCCTCTATATTTTAACCTAAAAAGTTCTCCTGTACACATTTCAAGAAATCCACTCCATCCAAGCCCTTAACACAATGTCTCTCACAATTAATGTTGGAAAAGTTGAAATCACCTAATATAATTACCCTATTGTTATTGTTTTACACACCTCCACAAATTGTGCACATATTTGCTCCTCAATTTCCCGCTGACTATCTGCGGGTCTATAATAAACACCTAACAATGTGGCTGCCCCTTTTTTATTCCTAAGCTCTACCCACAAAGCTTCATTTGATGCCCCCTCCAAGACATCATCTCTCCTTACTGCAGTAACTAACTCCTCTTTTACCCACTCCCCTGTCTCGCCTGAAGATTCTATATCCCGGAATGTTGAGCTGCTAATCCTGCCCCTCCCACAACCACGTCTCAGTGATGGGTACTATATCACAATTCCATGTGTCAATCCTCACCCTTAACTCATCCGTTTTACCTGTAATGCTCCTGGCATTAAAGTAGAGGCGATCGAGCCTTGCCTTACTCCCTTGAAGCTTAATGCAGCTGTACTCCCTCTGATTTGATTGTTTTACTGCATTATGATGTGTCCCAAAAATATATAGTTTTTTAATATATTTTTAATATATATTTTTCTTTTCCCACCTATTCCATTACTTTTAAATGTATTTCCATCCATTGTTTTATCTCTACTTTTTAGCCTATTTCGATCCCTTCCCCTCACCCCACCCCCACTAGGGCTATCTGTCACTTGTTTGTCCTGCTTTCTACCCTTAATGTCATCATTAGCACCTCCTTTAGCTAATATCACCACCATCAACACCCCTTTGTCTTTTTGTCTATGACATCTTTGGTAATCTCTTCTTTGCCTCCACCTATCACTGACCCTCTATCTAGCTCTACCTGTCCCACCCTCCTCCAACCAGTTTATATGCTACCTCATTTCTATATTTCTTAGTTGTGATGAAGACTCATATGGACTCGAAACGTTAACTGTGTTCCTCTCCGCAGATGCTGTCAGACCTGCTGAGTTTTTCCAGGTATTTTTGTTTTTGTTTCAGATTTTCAGCATCTGCAGTATTTTGATTTTATCTATGATGTGTCCCTATTCTGCTAACATTCTGTGTCCCCTTCCCCTGCCGAATTAGTTTAAACTCCTCCCAACAGCACCAGCAAACCCACCCGCAAGGATGTTAGTCCCGCTCTGGTTCAGATGTAGACCATCCTGCTTGTACAGGTCCCACATTCCCCAGAAACGGTCCCAGTAATCCAGGAATCTAAAACCCTCCATCCTGCACCAACTGTTAAGCCATGTATTCATCTGCGCTATTCTCCTATTTCTGTGCTCGCTAGCACGTGGGCACTGGGAGTAATCCAGAGATTACAACCCGAGAGGTCTTGCTTTTTAGTCTACTGCCTAACTCCCTGAATTCTTGATGCAAGACCTCATCCCTCTTTCTACCTGTGTCATTGGTACCAACATGTACCATGACCTCTGCCTTATCACCCTCCCCCTTCAGGATGTCCTGCAGCTGTTCAGTGACATCCTGGACCCTGGCACCAGGGAGGCAACATACCATCCTGGAGTCATGTTGATGGCCACAGTAGTGACTATCTGTTCCCCTGACTATAGAATCCCCTATTACTATTGCTCTTCCTCTCTTCCTCCCCTCCTGTACAGACAGGCTGCTTGTGGTGCCAGAAGCTTGGCTCTGTCTGCACTCCCTGGAGGAACCAGCCTCCAAAATGGAATACCGTTTTGTGAGCGGGACCCCAGGGGAGTCCTGAACTACCTGCCTGTTTCTCTTGGACTGCTTGGTGGTCACCCATTCCCTTCCTTCCTCAAGTCCCTTCAGCTGCGGTGTGACCACCTCTATAAACGTGCTATCCACGATGCTCTCAGACTCACGGATACTCCACAGGGTCCCCAGCTGCCGTTCCAACTCTGAAAGCTGAGCTTCCAGGAGCTGCAGCTGGAGACACTTCCTGCACATATGCTGGTCCCGGGCACTGGAAATGGCCCCGGCTTCCCACATGGTGCACGAGGAGCACACCATGGCTTTGAGCTCTCCTGCCATGACTTAGCCCTTTAAGTTAAACCTTTTAAATCAATTACTCTAGCGCCCTTCTTTCCTGATCCTCATTACTACAGAATATACAAATAATAGACCACAAAAAGACCTTAAACTATAAGTGTTAAAAGCAGTAAATACTTACCCGACCTTACCCACAACTTACCAGTCATTTCTCTCCCTTGTAGCCTCTACTGCTGCAGCAGGGCACGGCCACTCTCTGAAGATTTAAGAAGTTGGATAGCAAAGGAAAAATGCAAAGAGCACCTCTTCCCCTCTGTACCGAATTCCCACTGTGCACCAAATTGCCAATACCTACACTCACTCTGACTGTCTCTCACTCAGGATGAGGTCTCTCCCCTGCTCGTGTGGAAGCTTACTGCCATTTTTTAAAATTAAATGTTCACGGGATGTGGGCTTCGTTGGCTGGGCCAGCATTTATTGCCCATCCCTAATTGCCCTTGAGAAGGTGGTGGTGAGCTGTCTTCTTGAACCACTGCAGTCCATGTGGCGTAGGTACACCCACAGTGCTGTTAGGGAGGGAGTTCCAGGATTTTGACCCAGCGACAGTGAAGGAACGGCGATATATTTCCAAGTCAGGATGGTGAGTGACTTGGAGTGGAACTTCCAGGTGGTGGTGTTCCCATCTATCTGCTCCCCTTGTCCTTCTAGGTGGTAATGGTCGTGGGCTTGGAATGTCCTCTCTAAGGAGCATTTGTGAATTCCTGCAGTGCATCTTGTAGATGATACACACTGCTGCTACTGTGCGTCTGTGGTGGGGGCAGTGAATGTCAGTGGATGCGGTGCCAATCAGGCAGGCTACTTTGTCCTAGATGATGTCAAGCTTTTTGAGTGTTGTTGGAGGTTCACTCATCCAGGCAAGTGGGGAGTATTCCATCACACTCCTGACTTGTACCCTGTAGATGATGGACAGGCTTTGGGGAGTCAGGAGGTGGGTTACTCTTCACACTATTCCTAGCCTCTGACCTGCTCTTGTAGCCACAGTATTTATATGGCTAGTCTTGTTCAGTTGCTGGTCAATGGTAACCCCCAGGATGTTGATAGTGGGGGATTCAGCAATGGTAATGCCATTGAACATCAAGGGGTGATGGTTGGATTCTCTCTTGTTGGAGATGGTCATTGCCTGACACTTGTATGGTGCGAATGTTACTTGCCACTTGTCAGCCCAAGCCTGGATATTGTCCAGATCTTGCTGCATTTGGACATGGACTGCTTCAGTATCTCAAGAGTTGCAAATGGTGCTGAACATTGTGCAATCATCAGCAAACATCCCCACTTCTGACCTTATGATGGAAGGAAGGTCATTGATGAAGCAGCTGAGGATGGTTGGGCCGAGGGCACTACCCTGAGGAACTCCTGCAGTGATGTCCTGGAGCTGAAATGACTGACCTCCAACAACCACAACCATCTTCCTTTGTGCTAGATATGACTCCATCCAGCGGAGAGTTTTTCCCCCGATTCCCATTGACTCCAGTTTTGCTAGGGCTCCTTGATGCCACACTCGGTCAAATGCAGCCTTGATGTCAAGGGCAGTCACTCTCACCTCACCTCGGGAGTTCAGCTCTTCTGTCCATGTTTGAACCAAGGCTGAAATTAAGTCAGGAGCTGAGTGACCCTGGCGGAACCCAAACTGGGCATCAGTGAGCAGATTATTGCGAAGCAAGTGCTGCTCGTTAGCACTGTTGATGACCCCTTCCATTACTTTACTGATGATGGAGGGTAGACTGATGGGGCGGTAATTGGCTGGGTTGGATTTGTCCAGGTTTTTGTGTACAGGACATACCTGGACAATTTTCCATGATGCCTTTTGAAAGTCCATGTACACCACATCAACAGCATTTCCCTCATCGACCTTTTCTGTTCCCTCTTCAAAATACTCCAGCAAGTTAGTTAAACATGATTTCCCCTTTAAAAATCCATGTTGGTTCTTCCTTATTAACCCATATTTTTCCATGTGACTACTAATTCTATCCCAAACAATTGTTTCCAGAATCTTGCCCACCACTGAAGTTGAACTGACTGGTCTGTAATTGCTGGGCTTATCCTTACAACCTTTTTTGAACAAGGGCATAATGTTTACAATTCTCCAGTCCTCTGGCACCACCCCTGAGTCTAGGGAAGACTGAAAGATTATGGCCAGTGCCTCTGCAATTTCTACTCTCACTTCCTTCAATATCCTTGGATGCATCTTATCCAGTTCCGATGCCTTGTCAACTTTAAGTACTGACAGTCTATTCAACACTTCCTCCTTATCAATTTTGAACCCTTCTAGTGACAGAGTTTCCTCGTCTGTCACCATGACCTGGTTAGCATCTACCTCCTTGGTAAAGACGGGTGCAAAGTATTC
This sequence comes from Cetorhinus maximus, assembly GCF_964194155.1. Classification (NCBI taxonomy): domain Eukaryota; kingdom Metazoa; phylum Chordata; class Chondrichthyes; order Lamniformes; family Cetorhinidae; genus Cetorhinus; species Cetorhinus maximus. The sequence goes on along the minus strand of NC_135886.1, from coordinate 144,292,150 downwards.
ATTTAATACCTCAGCCATGGCCCCTTCATCCATGTGTAAATTCCCTTTTAGATCCCTAATCGGCCCTATTCCTCCTTTTACTACCCTTTTACTATTTATATGTCTATAGAAGACTTTGGGATTCCCCTTTATGTTAGCTGTTAGTCTTTTCTCATAATCCTTCTTCGCTTCTCTAATCTGCTTTTTCACCTCCCCTCTGAACCTTCTGTATTCCTCTTGGTTCTCAATTATATTTTCTACCTGACACCTGTCATAAGCACACTCTCTTCTTTATCTTAATTTCAATCTCCTTTTTCATCCAGGGAGCTCTGGATATGTTTGCCCTACCTTTCCCTTTCGATGGAATATACCTTGACTGTGCCCCAGCCAATTCTTATTTGAAGGTAGCCAATTGTTCAGTTACAGTTTTTCCCGCCAATCTTTCATTCCAGTCTATCCGGCCCAGCTCCGTTCCTGCCCCATCGAAGTCGGCTCTTGTCTGGTTAATTATTTGTAATCTGGATTGGTATTGTCCTTTTCCATCATCAAGTGGGTTCAGGTTTGTGGGGCACTGGCACCAGTACTGGGGAAAAGTGGGGTCTGTACTGTTGGGACGGTCTACACCTGAACCGTGCTGGGGCTGGTGTCCTCGTGAACCGCATAACCAGGGAAGCAGACAGAGTTTTAAACTGAATAGTAGGGGCAAAGGATCAAATTTGGGAAGATGTGGTAAACCAAGGAATTGAGACAAGGCAAAAGAGAAAGGTATTAAAATGGGAAATGATAAATAGACCGTGTCAGAAAGGGACAGAGAGTACAAATCTAACAGTAAATCAGCAGATAAGGGAAGACGCTAAAAAAAAGGGACAAAACTAAAGGCTCTGTATCTGAATGCACGTAGCATTCTAAACAAAACAGATGAACTGATAGCGCAAATAGAAATAAATAAGTACCATATGAGAGCCATTACAGAGACACGGCTGCAGGATGACATAGATTGGGAGCTGAATATTGAAAGGTACGTGATACTTTGGAAGGACAGGAAGTTAGAAAAAGGTGGAGGGATGGCTCTGTTAATTAATGATGTTATTTGCACATTAGAGAGAGATGATTTAAATTCAGGAAACCAGGATGTGGAAGTGGTTTGGGTTGAGATGAGGAATGAAAAAGGCAAGAGGTCACTTGTGGGGGTGGTGTACAGGCCCCCCCAATTGTAACTACACAGCGGGGAGGATTTCCCCCCCATTGGGCGGGCGGGCCCAGGAGTGGCTGCAAAACGGCCCACCGCCCGCAATCGGACCTCAACTGCGATTTCACTCTCGCTGGCCAATCACCAGCCAGGCAGCTTGAACCGCGCGCTGAGAGAGCCTCAGCACTGCTGGGGTGGGGGGCGGGAGGAGAGCGAGCGATGAGGTTTGCGCATGCACAGGGGAGCACTCACTGAAAGGCCCCCTGAAGGCACAGAGCTGCCTCAGGGAGCAGAACAATTTCAAAATGAAATATAAAAGTTTGAAAAATAAGGGACACATGTCCCTACGTGTGATCCTGTCACGTGAAAATGAGCTGAGTTTTATTGTTTTTTTTCTTCACTGTTGGAAAACTCATCCCACCCATGGATGAGGTTTCGCAAAAACTGTTAGGGCCACCTGGCCTATTCGCCTATCGGCCTCTTAATTGTCGGCGGGCGCGCTGCTGACTCGCGCACTTGCCCGCAGAGCGACATATTGCACGAGTGCACAATGACGCTGGGACGCTCGCCCGACAGCTTCGCACGCTCGTTCACACTCGGGCAGGTCGGGCACACGCCCGCACGCCAAGCTGAAAATCCTGCCGGGTAGGACAGGGTATAAAAGAAGGGAAAAAACAAGTATAAAATGGGAGCTTTCCAGAAAGGTACAGCAATAATCCTGGGGGATTTTAATCAAAGTATAGACTGGGAGAATCAGATGGGCAAATGTAGCGTAGGTGAGTTCATGGAATGTTTTCGGGATAGTTTATTAGAACTGCATGTTCTGGAGCCAAGCAGAGAGCAAGCTCTACTAGACTTGGTATTGAGCAACAAGATAGGATAAATTGATAACCTCCTAGTGAAGGCACAAGGTAGCAGTGACCATAATACGATTGAATTTTACTTTCATTTTGAGGAAGAAACAAGTGCGTCCAGGACTAGTATTTTAACTTAAATAAAGACAATTATGAGGGTATGAAAGCAGAGCTTGCGGAGGAGGTTGTTGGGATTGGTTCTGTGTGGGCCGGGCATCGGGGTGGTCCTCTTGGCTTACACCGATGACGTGCTCCTCATGTTCATCGACCCGGCTGACCTGCAGAGGATGCGCGAATGCCAGGAAGTGGAATCTGCTGCACCATCTGCCAGGATCAACTGGGACAACTGTGGACCAGGATCCCGGTCACCCCGGCTGCAAGACCCCTGCCCGCCAGCCACCTGAACCGACGGAGGTTCCGATTCCCGAGCAGCGGCTCTCTGACGATAGCCACTGCTCCTGACAGCGGGGCGGTACAGCGCGAGGCGACCATGGTCCAGACTTTGATCAGGTCCTGGTAAAAGACAGGCAACGCCTGCAAGGAGCCACGAAGGCCCCTCAGGTGTACAAACAGGAGCTGCCCCTGGCCGTGCACCTGGCGGAAGAAATACATCACCAGGGCAACCATCTCGGAGGGGGCTCAACGTAAAGGTATCGCTGCAGGTTCTGAAGGTGGAAAGTCTCCACCTGGTTGCGTAGGCACAGCAGCACCTGACCACCCTCCCTAAGCGGGAGACTCAGAGCCTCAGCAGTGACCCAGTGCAGCCTTCTGTCTGAGAGCAAATTGACGAGCATTCTCTGGATTTTTGTGACAAAATCTGGGGGAGGGGCCAATGTGACCAGCCGGTACCACAACATGGCGGCAATCAGCTGGTTTATGACCAGAAGCCGATCTTGGTAAGACAGCGCTCGGAGCAGTCCTGTCCAGCGCCGCAGGCGAGTGGTGACCTTGGCCTCCAGCTCCTGCCAGTTCATCGGCCAGGATTCTTCAGCAGGGCAGAGGTGGACCCCCAGGTAGGGGAGACTGGTCCTGCTCCAGGTGAAAGGCCTGAGCTCCTCAGGTATGGGGTCAATTTGCACATAGATTTTAAAAGACCCAGGCAAAGAAACATGATGCCCTGAACAATCCAATTCAAAGTGAGTATTTCTCAGCTTCGGTTTCTTGTAGACAGCAATTTGGAGACAGAGGCTGCAGGCTTTTCGCATTTGTGTTAGATCTTAAAATGCTTTCCCTTGCACACAGCCTTCTCTCCTTTATACATATTTTCCCCTTTGAATGCAAATTCCCATTGTGTCTTTGGACTTTACCTTTCTAGTAATAAAAATCTATCATAGTACCAATCTTACCAGTAATCTTTGGGAAAAATAAACACACTGTTTCTTAACTTTTCCTGACTAGGTGAAACATTTCACCCCCAATTTTGAATTCAAGCTAGTCTGGTTTATTTAAAAATGCAAATGTTCCCTTTACACCTCACATTCTAAAACTTCCCCCATGTTTACCTACTTAACATTTCAAACCTAGCTTCTCTTCTCACATCAAAGCCTTCAGACCAGCTGCCTTTAATTCCATTAAGACACACACACACATGCACACGCACATGCACTTTTACAATAAATTCCAAATAACATTCTGAAAATTATTATATCTTCCTGAAACCAGCCAGCGGGCAAGTCAAATGGGTCGTCTGGTCTGACTGTCTGCTCCTTCTGCAGCTACATCTGTGGCTGGGTGTCCGTCGAGAGGGAGCACATGGTGCCCATTGGCATGCTTGAGGCTTCCGTGACCTGTGGGCACCATAGGGGCTGGAGTGCTTCCTCACCCCATAAAAATGATATTTTGATTTAGTTAGATAAGTTTCCTTTGGGGTTTTGTTTCTCATACAGTGGCCTTTTAAGAGGCTATTAATTTAGTTTGATTTGTTCACTTGTTCATTTGATTTAAATTCATACCCCAAACTGTATGCTCTTTTGAGGACCAATAAAAATAAACAAACGGACAAATTAGCTCATTAACTCGTTGGCTGCTCCTAAAGGGGCACAGTAACAAAAGACAACATTTTGCCTGTCCATCATCTACAAGGCACAAGTCAGGAGTGTGATGGAATACTCCCCACTTGCCTGGATGAGTGCAGCTCCCACAACACTCAAGAAGCTCAACACCATCTAGGACAAAGCAGCCCACTTAATTGGCCACATCCACAAACATTCAGCCCCTTCACCACCGACGCACAGTAGCAGCAGTGTGTACCACCTATAAGATGCACTGCAGGAATTCACCAAGGCTCCTTAGACAGCACCTTCCAAACCCATGACCACGATCATCTAGAAGGACAAAGGAGTAGACACATGGGAACACCACCACCTGGAAGTTCCCCTCCAAGCCACTCACCATCCTGATTTGGAAATATATCGCCGTTCCTTCAGTGTCGTTGGGTCAAAATCCTAGAACTCCCTCCCTAACAGCACTGTGGGTGTACCTACACCACATGGACTGCAGCGGTTGAAGAAGGCAGCTCACCACCACCTTCTCAAGGGCAACTAGGGATGGGTAATAAATGCTGGCCCAGCCAGCGAACCCCACATCCCGTAAATGAATTTTTATAAAGTGTTTCCGGGGGGGAGGGTACCCCAAAAATGTGCTGGAGAGCCCAACTCCCCCGGAAGTTCCCCAGTAGGGTTTGCACAGCAATCGCCTGGGAAGTTCAAACTTCCGATGGGCAATTGCCGTGCATTAGGAACCATCCGAACGTGCAATTTAAGTCATGTACTTCAGATGGAGTTCCAACCATCTTATGGCAATAGTTACCCAGAAACAGTTAGAAGAATTAAACCACTTCCAGCTTCTGGGTAACTACTGTACTGGCCGCCCCTGACCCCCACCCCAAGGGAGAACCTCCACTACCCCCCAGCCTACCATCCCTCACTACCTTCCCGACTACAACCCCGATTCCTATGGGACTAACCCCCCAACCCCTCACAGCACTCACCCCACCCACTACCCCCCGACTACCCTACACTAACCAGGCCACCTAATTCCCCCGCCACCCTCCCCAAGCCCAAATCCCCCTCCCTCCGTCCCGGCCCGAATCCCCTCCCACCCCTGCCCCAGCCCAAATCCCAACTCCTCCTTGTGCTGTAAAAAAGGGGGTGGGGCTTACCTACCTGGCATTGAGCTGCCCTCCGCTGCAGTCCCAGGGACCAAGCTGCCCAGGTTGAGTCGGAGGGTTGGGTGAGATACAATGGCCTGGATTTCCAGGTCAGTAAGTTTGAGTGGAGTAACAATCCGACTCAGGGGCCACTCCATTGGAGATTATGGCCCAATATTACCCCAGAGAACATGCAGTTAAAATTCAGACCGCAATTATGTTAGAAGTACCTGTAACAGAAAATGAGCGATTCTCTCCCACTCCCCAATGATGCCTCCCTCCACAACCCTCAATCTCGCCACCTCTCTCCCACTCGTCATCTCCCTCCATGACCCTTTCATTCTCCGCCTCCCTCCTCAACTCTCCCATTCTCCGCCTCCCTCCCTGACCCTCCCCCTCACCACCTCCCTCCCTGACCCTCCCCCTCACCACCTCCCTCCCTGACCCTCCCCCTCACCGCCTCCCTCCCCAAAGTTACCCCTCACCACCTCCCTCCCCCTCACCATCTCCCTCCCCGACCCGCCCCCTCACCACCTCCCTCCCCGGCCCTCCCCCTCACCGCCTCCCTCCACAACATTTCCCCTCACTGCCTCCCTCCCCGACCCTCCCCCTCACTGCCTCCCTCCCTGACCCTCCTGCTCGCGGCCTCCCTCTCCGACCACACCACTAATAAGTAATGACAGACACTTAAGGAGATATTTCATAACTCTCAACAAAGATATATCTCATAGAGAAAGAAAGACTGTATGAGAAGGATGTAGCATTGGTGGTTACCTAAGAAAGTTAAGGATGCTATCAAATTGAAAGAAATGGTGTAAAAAGCTGCAAAAATTAGTGGTAAATGACCAAAAAGATAAAGGGGGAGAAATCAGGCTATAAGTGTAAATTAGTAAGGAGTTTGGAACAGAAAGTTAGAACTTCTACAGGTATATTGAAAGAAAGAGAGTAGCTAAAGTAAACTTTTATTCTTCAAAGCCTGGGAAATAATAATGGAAAAATGGAAATGGCAGAGACATTGAACAAGTATTTTGTATCTGTCTTCAGAAAAGAAGGCGTAGAAAGCATCCCAAGAATAGTAGAAAATCAAGGGGCAAAGGGAAGAACTTAAAACAATCACAGTCACTGGTGAAGAAGCACCAGGTAAACTCTTGAGACTAGAGGCTGGCAAGTGCTTGGTGCCTGATGGCCTGGATCCTACCATCTTAAACAAAGTGGCTGCAGAGATAGTGGATGCATTGGTTGTAATCTTCCAAAATTCCCTAGATTCTGGAAGGGTCTCAGTGGATTGGAAAACTGCAAGTGTAACACCTCTATTCAAGAAAGGAGGGAGACAGAAAGCAGAAAACTATTGGCCCATTAGCCTAACATCTGTCATTACGATGCTCGAATCCATCATTAAGGAAGTAATAGCAGGACATTTAGAAAATCATAATATAATCAGAATCAACATGGTTTTGTGAAAGGGAAATCATGTATGATGAATTTATTACAATTCTTTGAGGATGTAACAAGCAGGATAGATAAAGGGGAACCTGTAGATGTTGTGTTGAATTCCCAAAAGGCATTTGATAAGGTGCCCCATAAAAGGTTATTACACAAGATAGAACTCATGGAAAACTGCACAACTGACTCCCCAATCACCCACACTGACCCCAGACCTACCCTCCTGAACCCCGCATACCCCTTACGCCATCCAACCTCACTACCCCCCGACCCACCTACCACTTCACCCACCATCATCTCACTCACCCACAACCTCACCCACCTGCCACCTCACCCACCTACCACTTCACCCACCTGCCACCTCACTCACCTGCCCCCTCCCATCTGCCACCTCACTCACCTGCCCCCTCCCACCTGCCACCTCACCCACCTACCACCTCACCCACCCACAACCTCACCCACCTGCCAGGTCACTCATTTGCCACCTCACCCACCTGTCACCTCGCTCAACTGCCAGCCTACCTGTTCACTCATTCATCCACTCACCCACTCACCCACTCACCCACTCATCCATCCACTAACATTCACATTGGATGTTTAAACTTAGCATGTGGCAGTGAGTGCCGTAAAAAACGGGCATGTCTGGTCTTCCCCCTACTCTACGGCATTGTGAAGGAGCTCTCGGAGAGAGGCTGTGCTCCACAATTCTGGTAAAACCGAACTTGGAAGACTCGTCAAGACATGTGCAGCAGTGTTGAGGTGGGGGAAAGTTCAGGTAGAGTGGCAATCTGATGATGCTTGCTGCTCCTCGGAAGATCCAGACCATATTAGCATGGATGGAGAGTCGAATAACTAACAGGAAATAGTGAGTAGGGGTAAATGGATCATTTTCAGTTGGCAAATTGTAACTAGTGGGGTGCTACAGGGATCAGTGCTGCGGCCTCAACTATTTACAATCTATATTAATTACTTGGGTGAAGGGACAGGGCATATTGCTGCTGGTTCAAAGATATGTCGGATACCAAGCTAAGCGGAAGATACAAAGAGGACACAAAGGGATATCGATAGGTTCAATCAGTGGGCAAAAAATTGGCAAATGGAGTATAATGTGGGAAAATGTAAGGTTGTCCACCTTGGTGTGAAGAATAGAAAATCGGAATATTATTTAAGTGAGGGGAGACTGTAGATTGTTGTGGTACAGAGGGATCTGGGTTTCCTTGTACATGAATCACAAAAAGTTCCCATGCAGGTGCAGCAAGTAATTGGGAAGGCAAATGGGATGATGGCCTTAATTGCGAGGGGGATGAAGTATAAAAGTAGAGGGCATTAGTGAGATCACACCTAGAGTACTGTCTACAGTTTTGGTCTTCTTATTTGAGGGAAAGAATTGCCTTGGGGATAGTTCAGAGAAGGTTCACTAGGCTGATTCCTAGGATGAAGGAATTGTCTTATGAGGAAAGGATAAGCAGGTTGGGCCTATACTTAAATAAAAGCAAAATACTGCAGATGCTGGAAAACTGGAACAAAAACAAAAAGACCTGGAAAAACTCAGCAGGTCTGACAGCATCTGCAGAGAGGGATAAACACCTTGTCAAACACCAGGAGAGAAATGGAAAGCAATGAAGGTGAACAGGGCAAAAGAGAGAGACGGAAATCCTGTCGGAGAGAAGAGCAATACTTCTTCAAGGTAGACATTCTTTGAAAAGAGGTGGCAGTCAAATTAAACACTAAGATAAAAGCAAAATACTGCGGATGCTGGAAATCTAGAACAAAAACAGATACTCCTAACCTCGGACGGCCTGCTTCTACCTCCTACCCAAGATACACAAACAGGACTGTCCCAGCAGACCGATTATGTCAGCCTGTTCCTGCCCCACGGAACTCATTTCTTGCTATCTAGATTCCATTCTCTCTCCCCTTGTCCAGTCTCTTCCTACCTACATCTGTGATTCCTCTCACGCCCTACATCATATCAACAATTTCCAGTTCCCTGGCCCCAATCGCCTCCTCTTCACCATGGATGTCCAATCCCTCTACACCTCCATCCCCCACCGGGATGGTCTGAGGGCTCTCCGCTTCTTCCTCGAACAGAGGCCCGAACAATCCCCATTCACCACTACTCTCCTCCGTCTGGCTGAACTTGTTCTCTCACTGAACAATTTCTCCCTAAACTCCTCTCACTTCCTCCAAATAAAAGGTGTGGCTATGGGTACCCGCATGGGCCCCAGTTATGCCTGTCTCTTTATGGGGTATGTGAAACTTTCCTTGTTCCAGTCCTACTCAGGCCGCCTCCTACAACTCTTTCTCCGGTACATCGATCACTGCTTTGGTGCTGCTTCATGGTCTTGTCTGGATCTGGAAAAATTTATTAATTTTGCTTCCAGTTTCCACCCCTCCATCATTTTCACATGGTCCATCTCTGACACTTCCCTTCCCTTCCTTGACCTCTCTGCCTCAATTTCTGGTGATAGACTGTCCAACAATATTTATTGCAAGCCTACCAACTCCCACAGCTACCTCGACTACAGCTCCTCACACCCCGCTTCCTGTAAGGACTCCATCCCATTCTCTCAGTTCCTTCGCCTCTGTCGCATCTGTTCTGATGACGCCACTTTCAAAAACAGTTCCTCTGACATGTCTTCCTTCTTCCTTAACCGAGGTTTTCCACCCACGGTGGTTGACAGGGCCCTCAACAGTGTCCGGCCCATCTCCCGCGCATCCGCCCTCACACCTTCCTCTCCCTCCCAGAACCATGATAGGGTCCCCCTTGTCCTCACTTATCACCCTACCAGCCTCCGCGTTCAAAGGATCATCCTCCACCATTTCCGCCAACTCTAGCATGATGCCACCAACAAACACATCTTCCCTTCACCACCCCTGGCAGCTTTCCACAGGGATCATTCCCTCCGGGACACCCTGGTCCACTCCTCCATCACCCCCTACACCTCAACCCCCTCCCACGGCACCTTCCCATGCAACCACAGAAGGTGCAACACCTGCCTGTTTACTTCCCCTCTCCTCACCGTCCAAGGGCCCAAACACTCCTTTCAAGTGAAGCAGCACCTCACTTGCACTTCCCTCAAGTTAGTCTACTGCATTCACTGCTCCCAATGCGGTCTCCTCTACATTGGAGAGACCAAATGCAGACTGGGTGCCTGCTTTGCGGAACACCTTCGGTCTGTCCACAAGCATTACCCAGGCCTCCCTGTCGCTTGCCATTTCAACACACCACCCTGCTCTCATGACCACATGTCTGCCCTTGGCCTGCTGCAATGTTCCAGTGAAGCTCAACACAAACTGGAGGAACAGCACCTCATCTTCCAACTAGGCACTTTGCAGCCTTCCAGACTTAATATTCAGTTCAACAATTTTAGATCATGAACTCTCTCCTCCATCCCCACCACCTATCCGATCCCCCCTTTTCCAATTATTTATAATTCTTTTACACTATATTTTGTTCTTTTCCCTCCTATTTTAAAATTTATTTCGATCTAGTGTTTCATCTCCACCTTTTAGCCCATTTCGATCCCTTCCTCCCACCCCACCCCCACTAGGGCCATCTGCCACTAGCTTGCTTCCCTTAATGTCCCCATTAGCACATCTTTTAGATAATATCACCACCATCAACACCCCTTTGTCCTTTTGTCTATGACATCTTTGGCAGTCTCTTCTTGGCTTCCACCTATCACTGGCCCCCTATCGAGCTCTCCTGTCCCACCCACTTCTACCAGCTTATATTTCATCTCATTTCTATATGTCTTAGTTCTGATGAAGGGTCGTACGGACTCGAAACGTCAACTATATCCCTCTCCGCAGATGCTGTCAGACCTGCTGAGTTTTTCCAGCTATTTTTGTTTTTGGGCCTATACTTACTGGAGTTATTGAAACATTTAATATTCTGAGGGGCCTTGACAGGGTGGATGTTGAGAGGATGTTCCCTCTCATGGGGAAATCTAGAACGAGGGGACACAGTTTAAAATGAGGGCTCTACCATTTGTTATCTCCCAGGACAATACTTTCTTTTAAAATTCGGAAAAACATTGTATTATGTGGACATTTGGAAGCTGACCTGGATTTTTTTTTAAAGAAGTCCATAAGTTCATCTTGGACTGGAGCAAGCATACCTTTTCCAAGAAATCACCTGACCAACATGGCACTTGAGGGGAGAGAGCTGTTTGCTTATTTGAACTGCAATCATTTTAATTGATGGAAAAGAAAATTGTTTTGAAGGCAGTGGCCTGGTGTTTTAGGTTTTGAACTTGTTTTTTTGAAATCAGTTGTAACTGAACTGAGAAAGTGAAAAGCTGCCCAGCTTGCATCCTCCTTACCTTGCCTGAAACAAT